>NC_079315.1:11587038-12199850 GCF_029931775.1 Euleptes europaea
ACATGGTCTCCCTTACAACGCTTTTCCTTTCATTTCAGATCTAAAGTCGGAGATTGACAAATTGGCCACAGAATATATCAGCAATGCACGGACGCTGACTTCGGAGGAGAAGCTGGGGCTCCTCAAGCAAATCCAAGAGGCCTATGGGAAGTGCAAGGAGTTTGGAGACGATAAAGTGCAGCTGGCCATGCAGACGTACGAGATGGTATGAGGCAGAGCAAGGAAGAGGCCTTGGGGGTTCGACGTGGTTGAGAGTGTGGTGCGGCGCTTAGAGTGTTTGACTAGAACTGGGGAGACCCGAGTTCAAACTGGGGAGACCCAAGTCCTATGAGGAACGGTTGAAGGACCTGGGTATGTTAAGCTTGGAGAGGAGAAGACGGAGAGGTGATATGATAACCATCTTCAAGTACTTGAAGGGCTGTCATGCAGAGGATGGTGCCTAGTTGTTTTCTGTTGTCCCAAAAGGCCGGACCAGAACCATCAGGTTGAAATTAAATCAAAAGAGTTTCCGTCTAGACATTAGGAAGAATTTTCTAACAGTCAGAGCAGTTCCTCAGTGGAACAGGCTTCCTCAGGAGGTGGTGAGCTCTCATTCCCTGGAGGCTTTTAAGCAGAGGCTTGATGGCCATCTGTCAGCAATGCTGATTCTGTGACCTTAGGCAGATCATGAGAGGGAGGGCATCTTGGCCATCTTCTGGGCATGGAGTAGGGGCCACTGGAGGTGTATGTGTAGGGGGGAGGTAGTTGTGAATTTGCTGCATTGTGCAGGGGGCTGGACTCAGTGACCCTGGTGGTCCCTTCCAACTCTGATTTTATGAAATCCCCGCTCAGCCAAGAAACTCACTGGGTGACCTTGGGCCAGCCACTCTCTTTCAGCCTAACCTATCTCAGAGAGTTCTTGAAGGTGTAAAATGGCAGAAGGGAGACCCATGTATGTCACCCTAAGCCCTTTCAAAAAGGATGTGAACAGAAGGGAGTGGGTGCAGCGGAGAGCGACGAGGATGATCAGGGGCCTGGAGACCAAGCCCTATGAGGAAAGGCTGAGGGAGCTGGGAATGTTCAGTCTGGGGAAGAGGAGGTTGAGGGGGGACATGATTGCTCTTTTTAAGTATTTGAAGGGCTGTCACTTAGAGGAGGGCAGGGAGCTGTTCCTCGCAATAATGGGTTTAAATTGCTGGATAGGACTCGCAATAATGGGTTTAAATTGCTGGCGGAAAGGTACCGGCTGGATATCAGGAAAAACATTTTTACCGTAAGAGCTGTTGGACAGTGGAATCAGCTACCTAGAGAGATGGTGAGCTCCCCCTCACTGACAGTCTTGAAGCAGAGGCTGGACAAGCACTTGTCAGGGATGCTCTAGGCTGATCCTGCATTGAGCAGGGGGTTGGACTAGAGGGCCTGTTTGGCCCATTCCAACTCTATGATTCTATGAGGTAAAAAAATGTGGTAGGTGGATTTTTTACGGGTAGATCTTTATCTATTGAATTTATCCTGTCTTCTTTCTTTGGAGCTCAGGGTTGCATACATGTTCTTTTCCTCTTCCAAGTGACATTGGAGTTTCTGTGATGAATCTTCAAATCGCCTGAAGAGCCCCTCAACCTGGGTCGGGCTCCCAATCTTGTTGCACCTGTGGGCACCTCTGGCTTTCGAGAACAGGTAGTAGGCGCTGCCATAAAACGGCTGCCAAAGGAGAGCACAGCTGATTCCTCAAAGGATGCTGGTTGGTTCCAGGCCAAATGTCCTCCTATTATGGAGGCAGTTTGAAGAGGGGCCGTGGCTCAGTGGTAGAGCCTCTGCTTGGCATGCAGAAGGTTCCAGGTTCAATCCCCGGCATCTCCAGTTAATGGGACCAGCCAAGTAGATGATGTGAAAGACCTCTGCCTGAGACCCTGGAAAACTGCTTCCAGTCTGAGTAGACAATACTGACTTCGATGGACCAAGGGTCTGATTCAGTATAAGGCAGCTTCTTGTGTTCAGTTTTCAATGGAGAGCCATCTAGTGGCTAGAGTATCAGATTAGGATCTGGGAGACCCAAGAAATCAGAAGGAGATTGAGACTGGGAAGGGCAGCCATGAAGGAGCTAGAAAAGATTCCTAAGTGTAAGAATGTGTCACTGGCAACTGAGATCAAGTTAATTCATGCCATTGTATTCCCAATTACTATGTATGGGTGTGAAAGCCAGACATTGAAGAAAGCTGATAGGAAGAAAGTAGATTCCTTTAAAATGTGGTGTTGGAGGAGAGTGTTACAGATACCGTAAACTGCCAAAAAAACAAATCAGTGGGTCATAGATTAAATCAAGCCTGGACTGACCCTAGAAGCTAAAATGATTAAACTGAGGCTGTCATATTTCGATCACATTATGAGATGACAAGAGTCACTGGAAAAGACAGTCATGCTAGGACAAGTTGAGGGCAGCAGGAAAAGAGGAAGACCCAACAAGAGATGGATCGACTCTATAAAGGAAGCCCTGGCCCTCAATTTGCAAGACCTGAGGAAGGCTGTCAAAGATAGGACATTTTGGAGGACATTGATTCATAGGGTCGCCATGAGTCGGAAGCGACTTGATGGCACTTAACACACACAGAGACCCACGTTTGAATCCCCATTCTGCCTTAGAAGCTTGTTGGGAAACCTTGAACCAGTGATACGCTGTCAGCCTAACTTACCTTGTGGCGTGGTTTTTTTAAAAAAAGGATAAAATGGAGGAGATATTAATGTAAGCTGCATCGGGTGGGAGGAATGCAGGGTACAAATTCAGTAAATAAATGAGCAAGCTGTTTCCCAATGACCTATGTCTTGCTCTTACTGAGGGCTTGCTCCCCCTCCCCCAGCCTCTCTCCTTTTCTCCCTTCCTGGAGCTTTTGTGGGGTGGGGGGAGGTGGAAAGTGCCCTCAAGCCCCAGCTGACTTATGGCTAGCCCTCATGAGGTTTTCAAGGCAAGAGACATTCAGAGGTGGCCATCACCTGCCACTATGTAGCAACCCTGGATTTCCAAGTCCTTGAAGGGCTTCAAGTCCTTGAAAGGCTGTCTTATAGAGGAGGGTGCCGAGTTGTTTTCTGTTGCCCCAGAAGGTCGGACCAGAACCAACAGGTTGAAATTAAAAGAGTTTCCTTCTAGACATTAGGAAGAATTTTCTAACAGTGAGAGCGGTTCCTCAGTGAAATAGGCTTCCTCGGGAGGTGGTGAAATCTCCTTCCCTGGAGGTTTTAAAGAAGAGGTTAGATGGCCATCTGTCAGCAACACTGTTCCTTTGACCTTAGGCAGTTCATGAGAGGGAGGGTGTCTTGGCCATCTTCTGGGCACGGAATAGGGGTCACTGGGGGTGTGGGGGGGGGAGGTAGTTGTGAATTTCCTGCATTGTGCAGGGGTTTGGACTAGATGAACCTGGTGGTCCCTTCCAACTCTATGATTCTATGACTCTGGAGGTCCCATCCAACTCTATGATTTCTATAGTGGTCTCCCATCCAAGTAGTAACCAGGGCCAACCCTGCTTAGCTTCCGCAATCTGATGAGATCAGGCTAGCCTGGGCCATCCAGGTCAGGGATGCTTGGGGGGTGGGCATTGCCTCCAATCATGTTTCCCGGTCCCTTTCGTGCCTGCAGGTGGACAAGCACATACGCCGGTTGGACACGGACCTTGCCCGGTTTGAAGCCGACCTGAAGGAGAAGCAGATTGAGTCGAGCGACTATGACAGCTCCTCGAGCAAAGGCAAAAAGAGTGAGCCCTGGGCTCTGTGGGGAAGGGCGGTGCTGGGAAGGACGGGAGTGGGGAAAACGGGGCCGGCAGCTGCAAGGTTTCAGAGAGGGAAGGTTTCAGAGCAGGCAGCCGTGGTAAAAAGAGGCCTGTGATGGAATCGGCTACGTTTGCCGCAGAGGGTTTGAGGCCGTGTTGCTGAAGGAGATCAGGCACTTCAAAAGTGAGTGTGATGTCGTGGACTCGCGTTGGAGGGACCTGTATTCAAATCCCAGACCCACCAGGATGCTCCCTAGAAGAGGAGTAGTAGTAGTTGGTTTTTATATGACAACTTTCTCCACCACTTAAGGGAGAATCCAACCGGCTTACAATCACCTTCCCTTCCCCTCCCCACAACAGACACCCTGTGAGGTAGGTGGGGCTGAGAGTGCTGTGACTAGCCCAAGGTCACCCAGCTGGCTTCGCCAGGAGTAGGAGTGGGGAAACAAACCCAGTTTGCCAGATTAGCCTCTGCCACGCATGTGGAGAAGTGGGGAATCAAACCTGGTTTTCTAGATCAGAGTCCACCCCTCCAAACCACTGTCTCGGTTGTTCCTTGGAGTTATGCACGAGTTTTTTATGCGGTAATTGGGTGTTTTTGGGGGGGAATTTTCTCCCACAGTAAGCTCTGCAAAGTAAGTCAATTACAAACAGCATTTAAAGGGGCGGGTACTTGGTTTGAGCTTGGGGACTGGTGGTGCATAGATTCCCGACAGGAAAGTGTGGGTCCAGCCAGCAACGAACCTCAGGTAAAACTCTCATGCATAAACGACCCTTGTTTTCAGTGCTTCAGAGGTTTATGCGCTCCTCTCTCTTTTTTTCCTGCCTCGTGCACGCAGAAGGCCGGGCCCAGAAGGAGAAGAAGGCCGCCCGGGCTCGCTCGAAGGGGAAGAACTCCGACGAGGAGGCGCCAAAGACGGCCCAGAAGAAGCTCAAATTAGTCCGCACGTAAGGAAGGGGCGGGCCTGAGCTGGTCGAGTTCTGATCTCCTCTGAGCCGAACGAGGGCGGGGGTCATCCGGTGGGTTGGGACCTTCAGATGGTTTGCAGAGACCCTGCAGAATGGATGTTTTTGGCTGCTTTTGGGAAGGACCTGTCGCTACCTCACGTGCAGAATGTGCAAGAATGCCGTGCCTCCTGCCTTTCTTCGTAGGTGTGCTGACAGGAGCCGTGGGGACAGAGAAGCACCCCCTTAACGGTGCTCCTTCTGCGAGAGAGTATGTCAATGTGGTTCTGGCCAAATAGATACTCTTCAGCATGCTTTGTTTACCTGTGACTTGCTCGTCGAGGCTAGAGACAGATGGATAAGGCCTTTTATCCGGGAATCTGTCACCAAATTGGATCATTTGAGGGTTATTTTAGCAGGGGTGGATTTTAACATTACATTGGCAGTTGCCAAATTTCTTTTCCAGGCAATTAAGATTAAAAAATATATTAATCTCTTTATGGGCTTAGTTAGATGGTTACTTTTTCTTTCTTTTTTAAAATTTTGATCTCAGTGTGACACTGTTCAGGGCCGAATTGGCCCATGCGAACAATATCATTAAAGCCAGCGCGGAGTCACAGTTGTCCCCAGAACTTTGCCAGAATTGTAGGTCTGGCTTCCCAGCTTTTTGTTTCTCAGAGGGAAGCTGGCTAGGGGCATGCCGGTTGAGTGGGGGGGACGGCCCTTTCTCAGCGGCCGGGCTAATTTATTTCCTCCCCCCCTTTTTTTTTGACCCCTCGTAGCAGCACAGAGTACGGGATGCCATCAGTGACCTTTGGGAACGTGCATCCTTCCGACGTGCTGGACATGCCCGTCGATCCGAATGAACCCACCTATTGCCTGTGCCACCAGGTCTCCTACGGGGAGATGATCGGCTGCGACAACCCAGATGTAAGCACTTCCCTGGGAGCAGAGGGCGAGGGACGGCGGATGCTGGGCAAACAGACGGGTTGATTTGTTTTGTCAGTTTTCTACCCCGCCCTCCCCAGCCAAGGCCAGACTCAGCGTGGCTCAACTTGGCCAGCGTGGTGTCGTGGTTACGAGCGGTGGTTTGGAGCGGTGGACTCTGATCTGGTGAACCAGGTTCGATTTCCCGCTCCTCCACCTGAGCGGCGGAGGCTAATCTGGTGAACTGGATTTGTTTCCCCCACTCCTCCACATGAAGCCAGCTGAGTGACCTTGGGCTAGTCATACTCTCTCTGCCCCACCTACCTCACAGGGTGTCTGTTATGGGGAGGGGAAGGGAAGGAGATTGTAAGCCGGTTTGGTTCTTCCTTAAGTGGTAGAGAAAGACGGCATATAAAAACCAACTCTTCTTCTTCTTCATTTGGAGCAGTTGTAAACATCTGCAGATGTGATGTTTGTATGCTAGTTAATTTCCACATCACATAACGACATATAAACTCGCACAATTATCACGTTATAGTTTACATGGAGCTTTAAAAAGGTAAAGGTAGTCCCCCCCCCTTGCAAGCACTGGGTCATTCCTGACCCATGGGGTGACGTCACATCCCGACGTTTACTAGGCAGACTACATTTACAGGGGGGTTTGTCACTGCCTTCCCCAGTCATCTGCACTTTACCCCCAGCAAGCTGGGTCCTCATTTTACCAACCTCAGAAGGATGGAAGGCTGAGTCAACCTTGGGTTGGCTCCCTGAAACCGATTTCCATCGGGATCGAACTCAGGTTGTGAGCAGAGCTGTCGACTGCAGTACTGCGGCTTACCACTCTGTGCCACGGGGTTCATTTACATGGAGCTTACTTCTTTTTAAAAAACATTACATCTTAATAATAAAATGCTGATTCTATAACCGTAGGCAGATCATGAGAGGGAGGGCACCTTGGCCATCTTCTGGGCATGAAGTATGGGGGTGGGGGGGGTGGGGGAGGTGGTTCGGAGTTTCCTGCATTGTGCAGGGGGTTGGACTAGATGACCCTGGTGGTCCCTTCCCACTCTATGATTCTAATCAGCCTCTTTAAATTTCAGTGCTCGATATCATTTTAAGTCTTCATATCTAGTATATTTTTATTGTAAATCCATACATATCCTTAAAAGTTTAATTCCCTTCTTAATTGTTAGCTATATAATTAAAAATATATTTGATGTGGAAATCTTGAAGACCTTATTCGATACTTTTAAGGAGTTCAGATTTCCAAACGCTGATTTATTTGTTTTTAAATTATGACGTTAAAACAAATTGTCGTCACGGCCGTATCCGAGCAGACAAAATTCTTCAACTAGCAAATCATTCTTTGACTTGTTGTTCAGCTTCCTGTATTTATTTATTTTATATAAAGTAGAATCCCATGAGAAACTGCGTTTGGGAGGGGTTCGGTAGGAGGTTCCAAAATGACTTTGGATGGGCCTGTTTATATTTTTTTCTGTAGATTTATCAGTCGTACTGAAAAGCTATGACCCTTTGGGGGGGTACAGTGGGGGAGGATGATTCTCATGGAAGTGGGGAGGTGCTAGAGAGGAAGGAAGCTTTATGGGGAAGAAAAACCGGCCTGTAAGATAGTGACCGCCCTTTACTTAGGGTGGGAGAGAGAATTTCAGTAGGGGTGTTCTGAGAAGCGCCAAAGCGAGGAGACTGGAGAGGTTGCTGACCTGTCTTTCTGTCCTCTTGGCCCTCTCCTGCAGTGTTCCATCGAGTGGTTCCATTTTGCTTGCGTGGGACTGACGACCAAGCCAAGAGGGAAATGGTGAGTGATAATGGACTGTCAAGAAAGCCCTGTTGTTGACTAGCAGCCAGGGGTTTGGGAGACTGAAAATGCAGGTGGAGGAATGTGTGCCCTTGGTCTCTGGGTGGTTGTTAAGAAAGACTTAACACAGGGAGGGAGGTGGAAGAAGGATTTTATAGTGCAAGGATCCCTGTCAGGTGAGTTGCGTGAGACCTTTGGAACTCCCTCACTAGGGAGATTCATCTGTCTACATCTATTGTTGTCTTCTTCTGGCTAGTAAAGACTTCTTGTTCTGTTTAGCTTCCCCCCCCCCCCAATAACTGTTACTGTTCTCCTCCCTTGTTTTTGGTGTTACTGTTCTCCTCCCTTGTTTTTGGTGTTACATCTATATATCTAATTCTTTTAAGCAGGAAATAACAATCTAGAAAATATTTCGCTTTATGTTTATGCTAAAACTGTTATTTAGTAAAAGTGCAGGCTCTTATATTGCAGATATGTCAACTATATAGCCTAGATTATCAGGTGGTTGTTTAAAGGAAATTGTAAATTAAGCTTCAAGAAGCAGTACAATAAATAGGTGAATGTTTTAAAAATCTGTATGTGATATAGTACATCTTTAACAAAGGGATGTTGGAGTTTTCTTATAATATGGTCTTTAAAAATAAATATCTTTAATAACCTAGTTATTATCAAGAAAAGTAGCCGTTATATGGCACAGTTTAGAAGGTTTGGTATATTGTATGAATGACTTTATGTGTATTGTAGTGTTTAGAGTGTTCGTGTATTTTTTTGTGATAGAAATAAAATATTTCAAAACCAAAAGGTAGAGAAACTCAGGGTATAAAAACCAACTCTCTCTCTCTCTCTCTCTCTCTCTTTTTCTGCCATATCCAGGTTCTGCCCTCGTTGTTCCCAGGAGAGGAAAAAGAAGTAAACTTCCCCCATCCCCTGAGGTCTGGATACTGTTGTCAGAACACCCACCCCTGCCCTTGAGCTTCAGCACTCTTCTCCCAGGTCCCAGGGCCTCATAACTACCGGGGCCTCACCCTGGGTGAGCAGAGCTGCCCGTGTTCGTGTCCTCTCGACGGTTCCTGCGTGTACTGAAGCATTCACTGCTTCCCGGCACTTCTGGGAAGTGACTCTGTGGCAGCTGCCTTGGAGGAGGAGATTCCCCGGGATGTAGTGGGGCCTCTTTATCCTGGCAGTCTTTGTTCCAAAACCCCGTATCCGCTCGAAGGAATCTAGACTTTCTGGAGGGGAGAGGAAATGACCACCGGCTAACCCAGACGACTAGCAAAATCTGCCTGTCAAGCTTGGCTGCCTCCTTTATTTTCTGGATTTGTGACCCGTCAGAGGAACAGTCTGGCCAGCCCTTACCTGGCCGTTCACAAACTCGTATTCCTTCCCTTCCACAGTCTTCTTTAGAAGGAAAAGAGAGCCCACCGGGCATTATGTCTTGTCTTCTTGAGGAGGGGGGGCTCCCTCTGCCAGGTGAGCTCCTCCCCCTCCCTCCGTCCCCACCAAATGAAGCGTTTGCGACCTAGCGGTCCACGCTTCCATCACAGAGACCAGCCGGGATCCTCTCCTCTCCTGGTGCTGCTTGTTTGGGGGGGAGTCGGAACCCAGCGTTGTACGATACAGCATTAAATAAAGTCAATTCAGCAAACCTGCAAAGCGATTCTCTCACGCTTGGTCCGAGGGTGGGAGTTTGAATTGACCCATCGGTCGATGGGAAATCCTTGGATGGCAGAAGGGGGGGGGCGTTTGTGAATCTTCTGGGACTTGGGCATAATGCCTGTGTTAAATGCTTTGGGCAACCGTGTCTGCTCTTGCTTGAGGCCCAAGCTACTCAAAGGCAGGCACCGAGAAAATTAAAAAGCAAAAAATTTGGTTGCAGTAGAAGAGCTGTTTTTTATATGCCGACATTCTCTACCTTTTAAGGAGAATCAAACCAGCAAACCTTCCCCTCCCCACAAACGACAACCCGTGAGGTAGGTGGGGCTGAGAGAGCTGTGACTAGCCTGAGGTCACCCAGCTGGCTTCATGTGCAGGAGTGGGGAAACAAATCCGGTTCACCAGATTAGCGTCCACCGCTCATGTGTGGGGCATCAACCCCGGACCTCCAGATTAGAGTCCTCCACTCCAAACCACCACTCTTAACCACTACCCCACGCTGGCTCTCTTTCAAATAACGGCTAGCACACAGGAGAATTTCATGGAGCGATTGTGCCCCATGAGGCAAACCTTTCTGCTACTGCAGAGGCAAAACCCACTACTTCAGGGGTGTTGAACTCATTTGGGAGGAGGTCCAGATGCGTGGCCTCTGTGTGTGTGTGGGGAGTCCCTGTCAGGAGGCTTCCCCCCCACCCCCAGAGGCCAGGTCTACCCATTGATTTCTATGGGCCACCATAGAAACCAATAGGTAGACCTGGCCTCCCATGGGAGTCTCAGTCAGGAGGCCAGGTTTACCGTCATGCAAGCCAATGGGTAGACCTGGCCTTTGTGGGGAGGAAAAAACCGTCCCTGTCGGGAGGCCAGGTCTACCGCCATGCAAGCGGGAAGGGGGTGGCGAGGAGAGTGTGCCTGGCCCCCGCCAGGAGGCCTGGCACGCCCAGGAGAGTGCAGGGGGGTGTGACGGGGAGAGCGTGCCTGACCCCCGCTGGGGCCTGGTGCACCCGGGAGAGGGCGGGGGGCGGGCCTTGGCTCGCGGGCCTCTTAGCAGCCCTCCAGGGGCTGGATCCGGCCCACGGGCCGCAGGTTTGACACCCCTGCACTACTTGACGCTCCCTTCTAGGAGCATTTAATCTCATCGACCCGTATCCGCCAGGTTCTCAGCTGCCCAAGCCTCTTGTCTCGCTGTGACTGTGAGGTCACTGTGTTCTCATTCCGTTGGACTCTGGCCCATGTTGGCTTTTAAAATGGCAAGTGATTTGTTAGTGAGAAGCAGGGAGGGCCCTGATGGAAAATGGAGACAATCTTGAGGTTCAAGACCCCGCCATGGGCCTTTCTGGTGGGTGAGTGATTGATTAGTCTGTATTCTGAGAGCACCTGTCTGGACTGCTGCTTTCCAGGGCAGGTTGACTTAGGCCTATAACTGTCATAGATACCGAGGAAGAAGAAGAGTTGGTTTTAATTTTTATCTACCTTTAAGGAGACTCAATCCAATTTACAATCCCCTCCCCTTCCTCTCCACACAACAGGCACCTTGTGAGGCAGGTGGGGCCGAGAGAGCTCTAAGAGAACTGTGACTGGCCCAAGGTCACCCAGCAGGCTTCATGCGGAGGAGTGGGGAATCAAAACCCGGTTCTCCAGATTAGAGTCCGCCGCTCACGTGGAGGAGTGGGGAAACCAACTCAGTTCACCAGATTAGTCTGCCACTCTTAACCACTACACCGTGCTTGCTCTTGTGGTGTGGCCAATTCATCTGTTAGGCTGATGCTTCTAGTAGGGCAAAAGGGCCAAATCGCTTATGCAAGCTGAGGACAGAATTGAATCCCCCCCCCCCGGTTAATATAGCCTCTGAGCACCTGCAGAGTGAGGCAATTGAACCCTCCCAACTTAGAGGTTGCCAACTCTGGGTTGGGAAATTCCTGGAGATCTGGGGACAAAGCCTTGGGGAGGTTGGGTTTGGGGAGGGGAGGGTCCTCAGAAGGGTAGAATGTTATGGAGCCCACCTTCTCAAGCAGCCATTTTCTCCAGGGGAACCGATCTCTTTAGTCAGGAGATCAGTTGTCATTCTGGGAGCTCTCCAGCTGCCCCCTGGAGCTTGGCGACCCTGCTTCCAACCTGTTTCAGTCTGACATCCTTAAAGCAATGCTTCACCCATAATCATACATTTTTTGATGCAGGTGTTCAAGGCCTATGCACTGTTTTTAACTGTGGCGTGACCAATCGGAAATATCAAGAAATGGAGCTTCTCCCATATCAGCAAACATCTTTGCCTCTTTAATTTGTGCAACCGTTAAAGGAACAGAAGCTATGCCGGGAGGGGGGGCACCGTATAGGGTTGCCAGCTCCGGGTTGGGAAATACCTGGAGATTTTGGGGGCGAAGCCTGAGGAGGGTGGGGTTTGAAGAGGGGAGGGACTTCAACGCCATAGAGTCCAATTGCCAAAGGTGGCCATTCTCTCCAGGGGAACTGATCTCTGTCAGATGGAGATCAGTTGTAATAGCATGAGATCTCCTGCCACCACCTTGAGGTTGGCAACCCTACTTATTGAATCAAAGCATGCCCATTGAGGTCAGTCTATCTATCACTGCTCATACAGCTATATCCTTGAGCACAAAATAAAGGAATAAAAATGCCTTACTATTATTCTGGGTCTGAGCTAGGGTTACCAGCTCCAGGTTGGGAAATCCCTGGAGATTTTTGGGGAGGGGATTCAATACCGTAGAGTCCAGTTGCTAAAGCAGCCATTTTCTCCAGGTGAATGGCTGGAGACCAGTTGTAACAGCAGGAGATCTCCAGCCACCACCTGGAGGTTGGCAACCTTATTACTACAAGACTGCCAGATAAAGGGTTTCCCTGCAGTTTGTGGGGTGTCCCCCCCACCCGCTTATAGAGACAAGAGGCGAGGCATAGTATACCCTTTACTGTTTTAACTATACAAGCGATTTGTGTCCAAGTTGGTTCTTCTGTTTGCAGAAAGAAACCAATGGGATGAAATGTTAAATGTATTAAAAATTATCAGCAGTGTGGAGACAGGAAAACTTTTCTTCCTCGTCCATCGTTGTGGAACGCAGGGTCATCCAAATAAATGGAAAGGCGGCAGGCTAGACTAAAATGTTTTCTCCCCACGGGATTTCACTGCTGCTCGCTTGGGCGGTTGTAAAAGCCGATCAGACATTTTCATGGAGGATTGGTCGAGGGACAGTTGTAGCCTGCACTGATAAAATGGTGCCTCCGTATTCAAAGACCAGGATCCTTTTGAAATTATTATCCTGTAGCCGATGCTAGCCATGACCTGGATGGCCCAGGCTCGCCCGATCTCATTAGATTTTGGAAGCTAAGCGGGGTCAGTATTTGGATCGGAGGTACGTCTGATCAAGGATAATGCACTGGAGATCAGGAGCTTAGTTTACAGCTATGCTGTTTAATGGTACCAATTTAAACAATACAAGCTGGGATCAAATCTCTCCAGCCCAAAAGCAAAAGAAAGAATCACATTGCTGTTTAGAATTGCTTAAGCTTTATAGACCTCTAACAATACGGATACTTTTCTGTTTTTCTCATGCTGTCATTCTTAACAAACAATTTCTGCATTAAGCCAGTTCTTTAGCTGAGACGTGAAGTTACCTTTACCTTTATTGCGGGCACTTCAGAAGTCCAGGGTTGCTGTGCAGAGCCAGGAAATGGCAAACCACCTCTGTCCTTCTCTTGCCTTGAAAACCCTATTGTGGTTGCCGCCCGTAAATCAGCTGCGACTTGGCGGCTCTTTCCACCACCACCTGATGCTAAAGTGGACGGTTTGCGTGTGATCACTGCAAAAGGCAGGTTTCTTTTGAAGCTGTATCTCCTCAAATTAGTAGGAAAATATGACTCTGTAAATGAAGAAACAGGGAAAGGAAACCACCGATAATGACGTGATGAGGGTTGAGGCTAGGAGCCACAGACAAAAAGCAACAGAGAGTAAGTTAAGGGGGGGGGGATAGAGGGACATATGGAAACTGATCTGCTTAAGCACCTGAGATAGGGTTGCCAGGTACTTCTTCGCCACCGGCGGGAGGTTTTTGGGGTGGAGGAGGGTGGGGTTTGAGGAGAGGAAGGGCTTCAATGCCATGGAGTCCAATTGCCAAAGAGGCCATTTTTCTCCAGGGGAACTGATCTTTATCGGCTGGAGATCAGTTGTAATAGCCAGAGATCTCCAGCTAGGACCAGGAGGTTGGCAACTCTAATCTGAGAACTTATAGCGCCCTGGAGTGGGAATACATCTAAGATCTCCCCCAGCTTGTTCCCTTTCATGAGTGGTTTTCAGTATGCTGAGGAAATGCCACAGGGACGTTGAAAAAAGGTATGTCATTTATATTTAATATAATTTAAATTTATAAGTTTTTTTTTTTAAGTCCCAGAATGGCTTGATGAGAACTGAGCATACTCAGGAGACACAGGATGTCGAAGAGAGCTGAGCTTCTATGCTGAAACTCTCAATAGTGCAAAACAAAACAGCACGATGGCATCAACAACTAAATATCTCAGAATCAATAAATATATTATAACTCATACACTCAAATTACAGAATTTAATAACATAAATAGAAGACAGTCCACCCTCTAAATACTATGGCCATTTATGCTTGGTAATTAGCAGCGCGTCCCAGGCTGAAGTGCCCCGCATATATTTTTTATTTCTTCACGCTGAACCGTCATTCCAGATGTCACTGTGAAGCCGGCGCAGACCTGCTTCGCATTTCTTAAGAGCCCCTTTAATGTGACCGTTTGTGTTTGCTCCGCCCCGCCTCGAAGCATCCCCTCAAGGAAGCATGCAAAATCACAGCCGCGTGTTAGCTATGCAAACGGCCATTGCTAATGGCTATGCAAACAAAGGAATGAAGGAGCAAGCGAGTTGGGGTGGTGGAATTTCTCCTTTTGCATCGGGACAGTGAATAGGCATTTTAAAGGCTGCGTTTAAAAAAAAAGAGCTTTGAGCTAGCATCAAAACTGACCCTGCATAAATGGCCGATGAGCTTCAATGTTCATGAGTATGTATCACAGCACACTGAAACAGCTACAGCAGCTGAAGCCTGCCCAGATCCGAGGTGATAGATGCTGTTGTAGCTTGCTCAGAAGGGAAAAATTCAGGGTTGCAAACTGGCCCAGAAGTGCAGGAACGACACCTCCGGATGTATTATTCCTCATTTCGAATTGGTTCCTCAGCCCGCATACAAGAATGAGGTGCAGTTTCAAAGTAGATAGGCCACAGGGGGTTCAATTAGACGCTCTCAGTGTCTACAAGCTACACAGCATCTGCAGTGTAGACATTAAAGAGCATAAGGGAGAGGATTGCCCCTTGTGGGACCACATTCTAAATCCTCTCACCATTTGCCACCCTCTGTTCCCGGCCCTGGAGAAATGAGATCAGCCATTGCAGGAATGGCTGATCTAGACATTGTCTAGACATGAGGAAGAATTTTCTAACAGGTTTCTCAGTGGAACAGGCTTCCTCGGGAGGTGGTGAGCACTCCTTCCCTGGAGGTTTTGAAGCAGAGGCTAGATGGCCATCTGTCAGCAATGCTGATTCTATGACCTTAGGCAGATCATGAGAGGGAGGGCACCTTGGCCATCTTCTGGGCATGGAGTAGAGGTCACTGAGGGTGTGGGGGGGAGGTAGTTGTGAATTTCCTGCATTGTGCAGGGGGCTGGACTAGATGACCCTGGTGGTCCCTTCCAACTCTATGATTCTACAACCTCGGATTTGGGCAGGTTTCAGCTGCTCTAGCTCTGTTTCGTCGTGTTGTGATCCATATTCATGAACTTTGAAGCTCATAGTATTTAGAGGGTGGACTGTCTTCTATTTATGTTATTAAATTCTGTAAATTGAGTGTGTGAGTTATAATATGCTTATTGATTCTGAGATATTTAGTTGTTGATGCCATCGTGCTGTTTTGTGTTGCACTATTGAAGAGAGCTGAGCGTCATCAGTTTAAGGAAGAAGGGGGAAAGGAGAATTATCCCGCGGAGATCACGCAAATCTTTTGCGCATGACTGTTTCCTTCGCGGTCACCCCTCCAATGACTTCGGGTCTTAGTTTGGATTATGCATGCCGTTTCTGACCGTCAGAGGTCGCCTCGCTATCCCCCTGCGTTTCCCTGCGTTTTCCCTGCGTTTTCAAAGACCTGTTTTATCTCAAATTTCAAAACGCGGGGGAAACGCGGGGGAAACGCAGGGGGAGAGCAAGGTGACCTCTGACGGTCAGAAACGGCATGCGCAATCCAAACAAAGACCTGAAGTTGCCGGAGGGGTGATGGAGAATGAAACAGCCATGCATAAAAGGCCTATGACATTATAGAGCCAGTGTGGTGTAGTGGTTAGAGTGCGGATCTGGGAGACCCAGGTTCAGATCCCACTCTGCCATGGAAGCTTGCTGGGTGTCCTTGGGCCGGCCAGGTGTAAATTTTGTTTGCTGATGAACACGTGGCATCAATGTGATCGTCTTTTTCTGTTTAAAAGAAAGCTGGATGAAATACAAAGGGTGTTTTCACTCTTCCAGTCTTGCCTAGCTAGGGTTGCCAACCTCCAGGTACTGATGCAAAAAATACTCACAATACTGGTAACAGTAAACTGAGGAGAAAGAAACCAGCACGACTCAATATATTCAACAATTCATTAACTATATATAACCAGTGAAAAAATCAACCACAAGGTGTGCAAATATATACAAATATTTACAGAAAATTATTATGACAAGCCTAATAGCAAGTCCAAAAGTCTATCAGAGGCAATATTTCTTCAAATCCAAATGTGGTCAACACTGTCAATAAATAAGTTGGGACAAGGTCCAATCCAGAGAAGGAGGAAACGCTATTCTGGATATTCTCGTAGCGCTTTCACCAAAGCATAGCTTCATCAGCCTCACATTGTGTTAAAAAGCATATCATTAGGGAGATTTACAGTCTTTTTTAGGATAAACTTAAAGCAATAATAGCTTCAGTAATATTTCAAAGTTGACGCAGAAGGAACAGCAGCCCTTTGTGGGAGCCATAAAAAAAATTATATAAAAAACGATTTAAACTTAAAATACTAAAAAATTGCAAAAGTTAAAATATTACTGAAGCTATTATTGCTTTAAGTTTATCCTAAAAAAGACTGTAAATCTCCCTAAATCTCCCTAATGATATGCTTTTTAACACAATGTGAGGCTGATGAAGCTATGCTTTGGTGAAAGCGCTACGAGAATATCCGGAATATCCGGAATAGCGTTTCCTCCTTCTCTGGATTGGACCTCGTCCCAACTTATTTATTGACAGTGTCGACCACATTTGGATTTGAAGAAATATTGCCTCTGATAGACTTTTGGACTTGCTATTAGGCTTGTCATAATAATTTTCTGTAAATATTTGTATATATTTGCACACCTTGTGGTTGATTTTCACTGGTTATATATAGTTAATGAATTGTTGAATATATTGAGTCGTGCTGGTTTCTTTCTCCTCAACCTCCAGGTACTAGCTGGAGATCTCCTGCTATTACAAATGATCATCAGCTGACAGAGATCAGTTCACCTGGAGAAAATGGCCTCTTTGGCAATTGGACTCGGCATTGAGGTCCCCCCCCTCCCCAAACCCCGCCCTCCTCAGGCTCCGTCCCAATAGGGTTGCCAACTGGCAGGTAGTAGCAGGAGCTCTCCTACTAATTCAACTGATCTCCAGCAAATAGAGGTCAGTTCCCCTGGAGAAAATGGCCACTTTGGCCATTGGACTCTATGGCATTGAAGTCCCTCCCCTCCCCAAACCCCGCCCTCCTCAGGCTCCGCCCCAATAGGGTTGCCAACTGGCAGGTAGTAGCAGGAGCTCTCCTACTAATTCAACTGATCTCCAGCAAATAGAGGTCAGTTCCCCTGGAGAAAATGGCCACTTTGGCCATTGGACTCTATGGCATTGAAGTCCCTCCCCTCCCCAAACCCCGCCCTCCTCAGGCTCCGCCCCAATAGGGTTGCCAACTGGCAGGTAGTAGCAGGAGCTCTCCTACTAATTCAACTGATCTCCAGCAAATAGAGTTCAGTTCCCCTGGAGAAAATGGCCACTTTGGCCATTGGACTCTATGGCATTGAAGTCCCTCCCCTCCCCAAACCCCGCCCTCCTCAGGCTCCGCCCCAAAAACCTCCTGCCGGTGGCGAAGAGGGACCTGGCAACCCTACTCCAGCTAGTACCTGGAGGTTGGCGACCCTATTAATTCTGCATAGCTACCATTCTTGCTATGATGTGGGCATTCGACGCCAATAAACAGGAGTCCAGCAGCATCTTAGAGACTAACATCCTTTATTCTGGCACGAGACCTCTAATGAAAATTCTTCTGTCCTCATGTTGTTTTTCTTCTTCTTCAGGGTTCCCAGTCTTCCTGTCACAACTGGTCCCTAGGACATCGGCCTCAGACCCTGGCAGCCCCCTGAATGACGATGACTATGAAGTCTTCTTCTCTGCTCTGAGGCCTGAGTGGAAGGCAAGCATGATGTGTCAGCTCCGGCGCAACAAGGGCTGCCACAGTCCAAAAATCAAGCAACTGGATGAGTTTGAGAACCACGGCCAGATCCCAGAAGGTACGTGCTGCTCACTAGCGCATGCTTTGGATTCCCTCCAGCTATGGTTGCCAACCTCCAGGTAGCGCCTGGAGATCTCCTGCTATTACAACTGATCTCCACCCGATAGAGATCAGTTCCCCTGGAGAAAATGGCCGCTTTGGCAATTGGACTCTATGGCATTGAAGACCCTCCCCTCCCCAAACTCCTCCCTCCTCAGGCTCCGCCCCAAAAACCTCCCGCCAGTGGCGAAGAGGGGCCTGGCAACCCTACCTCCAGCATACTTTAGTGGTGACTCTGGTTGCACTTTCTTGTCAGGGTTGTCAGCTCTGGGTTGGGAAATACCTGGAGATTTTGGGGGTGGAGCCTGAGGAAGGCAGGGTTTGGGGAGGGGAGGGATTTAAGTGAGGTATAATGCCATAGAGTCCACCTGCCAAAGCAGTCATTTTCTCCAGGTGAACTGACTGTGTCGCCTGGAGATCAGTCATAATCGTGGGAGATCTCCATCCACCACCTGGAGGTTGGCGACCCTATTCTCACTGGTTACTTTCAAACAGCCTTTCTGTGTTCAAACCAAATTCTAACCCTAGGGTTGCCAGGTGGGTTGGAATGGTGGGCAACATAGGGACATAAGAAAGGCCGTGCTGGGTCAGACCAAGGTCCATCAAATCCAGCAGTCTATTCACACAGTGGCCAACCAGGTGCCTCTAGGAAGCCCACAAACAAGACATAAGGACATAAGAAAGGCCATGCTGGATCAGACCAAGGTCCATCAAGTCCAGCAGTCTGTTCACACAGCGGCCAACCAGGTGCCTCTAGGAAGCCCACAAAATAGACATGAAAGGCCATGCTGGATCAGACCAAGATCCATCAAGTCCAGCAGTCTGTTAACACAGTGGCCCAACCAAGTGCCTCTAGGAAGCCCACAAGCAAGACGACTGCCGCAGCATTGTCCTGCCTGTGTTCCAAAGCACAGGTTCCACAGCACCTGATATAATGGGCATGCTCCTGTGAGACTGGAGAGAATAGGTATGCATCACGACTAGAATCCATTTTGACTAGTAGCCGTAGATAGCCCTCTCCTCCATGATCATGTCCACTCCCCTCTTCAAGCCTTCCAAGTTGGCAGCCATCACAGTGAAACAGGACCTATCTTTGCAGAAATCATGCTGGTTTTTGTTCAGCAGGGCTTGCCCTTCTATATGCTCGACAATTCTCTCTTTTATAATGCTTTCCATCAGTTTACCTGGAACAGATGTTAAGCTAACTGGCCTGTAATTTCCTGGGTCCCCGCTGGAACCCTTTTTATAAATGGGTGTTGCATTGCCCATTCTCCAGTCCTTTGGTACTGAACTGAATCTTCATATCCCCATGCTGCATATTTTAGCCAAAGAAGGGGTTGTGGCTCAGCGGTGGAGCATGCTCCTCTGATCCTGGAGAGAATAGGTATGCATCATGACTAGAATCCATTTTTACTAGTAGCCATGAATAGCCCTCCATGAACATGTCCCCTCTTAAAGCTTTCCAAGTTGGCGGCCATCACCACCTCCTGGGGCAGGGAGTTCCATAATTTAGCTATGTGTTGTGTGAAGAAATACTTCCTTTTATCTGTTTTGAATCTCTCACCCTCCAGTTACAGCAGATGACCCCACGTTCTGGCATTATGAGAGAGGGAGAAAAGCTTCTCCCTGTCCACTCTCTCCATACCATGCATAATTTTACACTCTAATGTGTCTCCCCTTAACTGCCTTCTTTCCAAGCTAAACAGCCCTAAGCATGACAAAAGTTTAGATCCAGCAATGTGCGAGCAGAGAGGAAAATGTACTTAGCACGGTTTCCTTTGCCCAAGCAGTAGTCCAATGGCTGCAGCAAAACAGCGCTTTTTAATATCAGTTTTGACGAAATGACAGTGTGCGCCTGGAGCAATGCAATGTACAACAGCGTTTGCAAGATTTCATGTAATTTCATTTTGAAATTGTATCAGAATAAATACCTTGTGCTATATGTTGTTCACAAAGGCCATTTTCGCATGGTCAATTTTGATGCTCGCTCAAAGCTCTTTTTTAAAATGCAACTTTAAAAATGCCTTTTCACAGTCCCACAAAAGGAGAAGTTCCACTCCCCACCACTCGCCTGCTCCTTTGTTCCTGTTTGCATAGCCATATGCACATGCATAGCTAACGCACCTCTGTTGTTTTGCATGGTTCCTTAAAAGGGATTCTTCATGGCAAACACCAAAGATCGCGTTAAATGGGCTCTTTAGTAATGCGAAGCAGGTATGTGCCGGCTTCGCAGTCACTTCTGGAATGACGGTTCTGCATGCAAAAATCAGGTTCAGTCCCTGGCATTTCCAATTTAAAAGATCAGGTAGCAGGTGATGTCAAAGGCCTCTCTCTACCCGAGACCTTGGAGAGCTGCTGTCATTCTAAGCAGACAATACTGACCTTGATAGACCCAGGGTCTGACTCAGGAAACGGCAGCTTCATGTATTAATCACTTCTTCTAAAAGTGATTAATACATGAAGCTGCCTTTTGGTTTTTATACCCCACTTTTTCTCTACCTTTAAGGAGTCTCAAAGCGGCTTACAATTACCTTCCCTTCCCCTCCCCATGACAGGCACCTTGTGAGGTAGGTGGGGCTGAGAGAGTTCGGAGAGAACTGTTACTAGCCCAAGGTCACCCAGCTGGCTTCATGGGGAGTTGTGGGGAAACCAACCCCGTTCTCCAGATTAGAGTCTGCCCCTCATGTGGGGGAGTGGGGAATCAAACCCGGTTCTTCCGATTAAAATCCGCCATTCATGTGGTGGAGTGGGGAATCAAACCCGGTTCTCCAGATCAGAGTCCGTCACTTTTAACCACTACACCATGCTGGCTCTTACTTAGCACAAGCGGACAGCAAGGAGTAGTTTTAATGTGTTGGCTTACGCAAGGAGTGCTGTGCATGTGAACATCTTCCATGAGATCCCAGCCAAAGTTTGCTTACAACTTAGCGTTAAATTGTCCATTCTGGGTTTTAGGGGCACTGCGGATGCTAATGTTTTTGGTGGGGCATACCACCTGGGCCCCATGGGAATTATTCGCTGGCTCATTTGGTCTGCAGCTCCCGATTCTGATACGGCCTCCTTCCTCTGCTGACGTAAGCCTGGCGTGTTCCTTGGCTTCTCTTCTGAGTTGGAGGAGATGCCCTTTTGCTTCCCGTGGTGAAGCTGACGACTTTCCCCCCTTGCTGCTTTCAGGTCCCATCTGTGCGGACTTGTCCCAGAACCAGCGTTTCGAGACCTTCTGCCTATTTGCACAGTTTCGATGCCTGGAACAGAAGTTCTACGCCAAGGTGAGGAGGAAAGAACTACAGTGGGGTCAGAGCGGAGGTGAAGACAGGCACGTCCTGCCGTGGCTCAGTGGTAGAACCTCTGCTTGGCATGCAGAAGGTCCCAGGTTCAATCCCTGACATCTCCAGTTCAAGGGACCAGGCAAGTAGGTGATGGGAAAGACCTCAGCCTGAGACCCTGGAGAGCCGCTGCCGGTCTGAGTAGACAAGACTGACTTGGATGGACCCAGGGTCTGATGCAGTACAAGGCAGCTTCATGTGTTCATGTGCGCCCAGCTGAAGTGGGTGGCCTGCAAGGACTGGAGTGGGAGTTGTCTGGCAGAGGGAGAATCCAAACACAAAGGCCATTTATGCATGGCTGTTGAGCCAGCATCTCTAAAACACGCAGAAATGCGCGGGGAAAGGTCTGCGACCTCTGACGATCGGAAAATGTAACTAAAAAGGCAAATGCAGTCTTGGGCTGCATCAACAGAAGTATAGTGTCCAGATCCCGCGAAGTGATGGTATCTAGTGATGGCATTGAAGTCCCTCCCCTCCCCAAACCCCTCCCTCCTCAGGCTCCGCCTCAAAAACCTCCAGCTGCTTGCCAAGAGGGACCTGGCAACCCTACTCTCCAGGCTCCACCCCCAAATCTCCAGGAATTTTCCCACCTGGAGTTGGCAACCTTTATGTAGAGGGTGGAGGTGGTTCTAGGCAGAGGTGGCGTAGTCGTTTTCCCCAGCGTCTCCAAATTCTTCCCTGCACAGCGGATCGCATGCCCCGCTTTGGCTGCTGGAGAAACGACCAGTATCCCCATAGAGACGTCCCCGTCGCTAGCGCTCTTGGAAACATCGATTAGTCCCACGGAAGAATCAGGTACGGGCAGACATCCACCCCAGACTCCTTCCTCCATAATAGATGTAGAATTTATTTGTATGTGGCCGAAGGCCTTCACAAAACATCATCCACAGAGTAGCACAATATTAAAAAGAGAGAGAGAGACATGTACAAGAAAATAAAACCTAGTAGCATTAACATTGATATGAACTACCAAAAACAACATCATTTGTGGGATTCTGCTCTAGAGCGAACTACCTTAGCTCTTATTTTTCATGCTGCCAGAGCAAACAATCATCTATAAGAAATGTACTCGTTGGAGTCAGATACTCTTTGCCATTGGTGGGGGTTTTTTGGGACGGAGCCTGAGGAGGGCGGGGTTTGGGAAGGGGAGGGGCTTCAATGCCATAGAATCCAATTGCCCAAGTGGCCGTTTTCTCCAGGTGAACTGATCTCTATCGGCTGGAGATCAGTTGTAATAGCAGGAGATCTTCTGCTATTACCTGGAGGTTAGGAAAACTCTAGTACCGGGCTCACCAAACAAGATAAATAAATACACAAGCAAACTATGCAAACATGTATTGTGAACGTTAACATCTACAAACAAGTGCAAACATCAAAGAGAATATATACAAGTGAATCCACAAGGGAGAATTGGAAAGTCTCTTTCAAGGTAGGTCTCTATCAGAGTAAGTGAAAGTCTTATCTCAAGGTAGTTTCTTCAGATAACAACCCCAAAATGGAACAAAGGGGAGAAGGTCCACAGTAACGCCGTCCGGATGTTCACGAGCGTTTTCACTGCATAATTGCAGCTTCATCAGCTAATATCTTCTTAATATACATCATTTATCTTAGTAGATGCAATAATAGCAGTTTAATACAAGTATTCAGTCTAAATGCACCAGAAGGCTGCTCAAAATGGCTACAATCCAATTGCCCAAGTGGCCGTTTTCTCCAGGGGAACTGATCTCTATCGGCTGGAGATCAGTTGTAATAGCAGGAGATCTTCTGCTATTACCTGGAGGTTGGCAACCCCACTTCCCAGTAAGTTAAAGGGCCAGTCCACCTTGAAGCCAAGGGGATTCTGTATGGGGGTGTAGAAACTACAGATCTATTTCTGCCGAAGAGTGGCAAAGTTACATTCCTGCTTCCTCCTCTCGGTGCCTTCTCGTTCCACAGGGACCCAAACCATCAACCCAGCCGGAGTTTCCCAGCCGATCCATGACAAGGACCTCCTCTCCAGCATCGATACCATTTTGAAATACTCCTTTGCCGTTTCGGGCCAGGAGCCCGAGCCCCGGGAGGACTCGCCCGTGGCGAACCGTAGCGAGGGAGCTCTCCAAGCCCCTGTGCATGACGTACACCCAGGCCACTCCAAAGCCTGGCTGGTCACGGCCGTCTCTGAAACCGTCGCCCCGGAGTTAAAAGAGAGAGACCAGCATCTCCACAAGAATGTCCACCCCCAGGCAAGCACCTCTTTCTCCTCAAAGGATGTGGAGAATGCTGCAACTCCTGAAGGCAGAGAAGATCTGAATGGCCAAGAAGAGGCTCCCAGGGCAGAGTCCAAAGGCAGGTCAGGACAAAACCGAGATTGGAGTAAAGTTGGAGGAGTGGAGCCCATTGCCCTGGACATGTGGACAGCTAGTGACCATGTTTCCTGTCTCACTGGCTCCAGGTTGGGAAATACTTGGAGATTTTGGGGGTGGCGCCTGAGGAGGACGGGGTTTGGAGAGGGGAGGGACTCCTCCACGTGAGGGGCGGACGGTAATCTGGTGAACCGGGTTGGTTCCCCCACTCCGACGCACGAAGCCAGCTGGGTGACCTTGGGCTAGTCACAGGTCTCTCAGAGCTCTCTCAGCCCCACCTGCCTCACAGGGTGTCTGTTGTGGGGAGGGGAAGGGAAGGCGATGGTAAGTGGTAGAGAAAGTCGGTATATAAAAAACCAACTCTTCTTCTTTTCTTTGCTGTGAAATGGTGGGGCAGCTGAGTTGGAGATGAGAATAGCCCTTGGGGGATATTCTTTGTAGGGTGCAGTGTAGGAGAGGATGAACTTGTGAGATGGGTGGTGCCCGTGGAGGGTAATATCACCGGCAAGTTGATCGGGACCGTCAAGTGACATTCCATGGCAAAGCATCTGATTTGCATGCAGAAGGTCCCAGGTTCAATTGTTGGCTGGGGGGATGGTGTAGTGAAGGGGTAAAGAGTGCTTGGGCAGGGTCCCACCATACGAGCTAAAATTACCTAATCCGTCATGAATTCCTCTCCCCCTTCCAAATTGCTGGCGTTGAGCACCCCAAAATTGCTTGTGTTGAGCACCCCCTTCTTGCTGACACGTCTCCCTTGCTGCCTTCTAACGTTCGCTTCACCAAAGAGGGAGGGTCAGCCTGACACAGGCTCCTGACCGCCCTTTCCTTGAGCCGCCTCTCTTTCTGCGTGTGACAGCCGACTGGCTCTCTGTTCCCGCCACCAGTGGCCAAACCATGCCCCTCCTCTCTCTTCCTTGAAGGGTGAGGATGGGGCGACCGTTCACATGCAGAAGGTCCCAGGTTCAATCACCGGCATCTCCGTTTTAAAGAATAGTAGGGGAGGCGCCATGGCTTAGTGGCAGAGCATCTGCTTGGTATGCAGAAGGTCCCAGGTTCAATCCCTGGCATCTCCAGTTAAAGGGACTAGGCAAGTAGGTGACGTGAAAGACCTCAGCCTGAGACCTTGGAGAGCTGCTAAAATAGGGGAGGGGCTGTGGCTCAGTGGTAGAGTCTCTGCTCGGCATGCAGAAGGTCCCAGGTTTGATCCCCAGCATCTCCAGTTAAAGGGACTAGGCAATTAGGTGATCTGCCTGAGACCCTGGAGAGCCGCTGCCAGTCTGAGTAGACAATACTGACTTTGATGGACCAAGGGTCTGATTCAGTAGAAGGCAGCTTTATGTGTTCATGTGAGATGTGAAAGGTCTCTGAGTAAGGCTCTGGTGGGCCATTGCCAGTTAGGCTGTTTATGCAGGGTCAATTTTGATGCTCGCTCAAAGCTCTGTTTTTAAATGTGACCTTTAAAATGCATAGTCACAATCCCGACCCAAAAGGAGAAATTCCACCCCCCGCCTGCTCCTTCGTTCCTGTTTGCATAGCCATTAGCAACTGCCCTATGTATAGCTAACGCTCGGCTGTGATTTTGCATGCTTGCTTGAGGAGATTCTTCGCGGCGGGGGCGGAGCAAACACAAAAGGTCGCGTTAAAGGGGCTCTTAAGAAATGCGAAGCAGGTATGCGCCGGCTTCGCAGTCACTTCCTGAATGACGGTTCAGCGTGAAAAACTCAAAAAACAAACTAACGGGGCAATTCAGTTTGGAACACGCTGCTAATTGCCAGGCATAAATGGCCTTAAGAGTAGACAAGACTAGCCTGATCCTGAGAGCCCAAGCAGAACTTCAGAGGTGGATATGAAGAAGAAGAACAAGAGGTTTTTTTTTTTTATATGCCAACTTTCTCTACCACTTAAGGGAGACTCAAACCGGCTTACAATCACCTTCCCTTCCCCTCCCCACAACAGACACCCTGTGAGGTAGGTGAGGCTGAGAGAGCTGTGACTAGCCCAAGGTCACCCAGCTGGTTTCGTGTGGAGGAGGAAAACAAATCCAGTTCACCAGATGAGCCTCCGCTGCTCATGTGGAGGAGTGGGGAATCAAACCCGGTTCTCCAGATCAGAGTCCACTGTTCCAAACCACCGCTCTTAACCACTACACCACTCTGGCTCTCATATGGAGGATGGTTGTGTATCAGATCGAAATGGCCCTCACCGTTTGCCCCTCTCTGCCCCTCCCTTATTGCATTTAGACTCTTAGATCTCGAGAAGGACGATGCTGTCTTGATTCTGTGCTTTTCGGTGCTCGAAGACATCTGCGTCTCCTCAGTGGTTAGCAAGGCCTGGAAACAATTGGAGGACAAAACCCTTGGCTACGGCAACTCGGTGAGCCTCGACACTGGGTCCCACTTTTATCCGGGGACTGGTAAGCCTTGAAGGGCCGTAGCTCAGTGGCAGAGCATCTGCTTGGCATGCAGAAGGTCCCTGGTTCAATCCCCGGCTTCTCCAGTTAGAGGGACTAGGCAAGGAGGTGAAGTGAAAGACCTCTGCCTGAGACCCTGGAGAGCCGCTGCTGGTCTGAGTAGACAATACTGATTTTGATGGACCAAGGGTCTGATTCAGTATAAGGCAGCGTTATGATTTGGGGGGGGGGCTGTGGCTCAGTGGTAGAGCCTCTGCTTAGCACGCAGAAGGTCCCAGGTTCAATCCCCGGCATCTCCAGTTAAAGGGACTAGGAAAGTAAGTGATGTGAAAGACCTCTGCCTGAGACCCTAGAGAGCTGCTGCCGGTCTGACTAGACAGTACTGACTTTGATGGACCAAGAGTCTGATTCAGTAGAAGGCAGCTTCATTATTTGGGGAAGGGCCATAGCTTAGTGGTAGAGCACCTGCTTGGCATGCAGAAAGTCCCAGGTTCAATTCCCAGCATCTCCAGTTAAAGGGACTAGGCAGGTAGGTGATGTGAAAGACCTCTGCCTGAGACCCTGGAGAGCTGCTGCTGGTCTGACTAGACAGTAGACAGTAGACTAGACAGTACTGACTTTGATGGACCAAGAGTCTGATTCAGTCTAAGGCAGTTTCATGTGTTCAATGTTGTTGCATGTCTATTAGCTGGAGATCAGTTGTAATAGCAGGAGATCTCCAGCTAGTAACTGGAGGTTTGGCAAAAATAAAGCACAAATGCTAAATAGACAGGCTGTATGAAACAACACTACTCGGCTCACACAAGTACTCGCTCTCCAGGTGTGCGACAGCCTCGGCCGACGCCACACCGACCTGTGCCCCATGTGCGCCTTCTGTTCCCTGAAAATGGAGCAGTGCCAACGGGCCCCCGACCTGAGGCGTGTCCTTTGCGAGGGCAGTGCCGAATACACCGCCTACATCAACCCTGGAATCGTGTCCCAGTACCAGGATACCGGCACCAAGGTAAGATAAAGATGACGCTGCCAAGGTCTTTGGGGGAAAGCGTCTGTGGAGGACACAGGGCATGAGTCTACACAGGTCAGCGATGGGGTTGTCGACCTCTAGGTGGAGCCTGGAGATCATCCAAAATGACCACTGATCTCCAGATGACCAAGGTCAGTTCTAGGGTTGCCCGGTCCCTCTTCACCACCAGCGGGTAGTTTTTGGGGGTGGAGCCTGAGGAGGACGGGGTTTGGGGAGGGGAGAGGACTTCAATGCCATAGAGTCCAATTGCCAAAGAGGCCATTCTCTCCAGGGGAACTGATCTCTATCGGCTGGAGATCAGTTGTAATAGCAGGAGATCTCCAGCTAGTACCTGAAGGTTTGGAAACTGGCACGGGAAGAAATCAGTACAATAATACAAAATGTGTATATTGTGTTTCAAAACATTTCAACAAGTACAACGGACTACAACAAGTGACAATAAACAATATATACAAAATATACAAAACGTGTTTGATGCAGTCTATGAATAGTACAGTCTATAAATAGTAGAATCTTCTTAGTATATAGAAAAGTATTTTAAAAGTCCATCAGGACCTACACTTGGGAGTATCCTACGGGAACTGGTGAACTGGCTTCATGATGATATATAGAATCTAATTAAGCTTGGATACTTGATTGGAAATGGGGCTGAAGAAATTTTGAAAGGGCCGTCCCCCACCCATCATGCTTAATGAAGACTCTGTGATCATTTCTACATGTACCTGATGGACTTTTAAAATACTTTTCTATATACTAAGAAGATTCTACTATTTATAGACTGTACTATTCATAGACTGCATCAAACATGTTTTGTATATTTTGTATATATTGTTTATTGTCACTTGTTGTAGTCCATTGTACTTATTGAAATGTTTTGAAACACAATATACACATTTTGTATTATTGTACTGATTTCTTCCCATGCCAGTTTCCAAACCTGACGGTAATAGCACGGAGGTGCTCTTTTCTTGTTTTGCTAAGTACCTGAAGGTTGGCAACCTTATTTCCAGGCTTCACTCTCTAAGGCCTTTTATGCAGGGGATTTTCCCTGTGGTCTCCCCCGCAACTGCTTTGGGGCTTCCTTTTGATTATGCATGCTTTTTCTGCCTGTCGTAGGTCGCCTCGCTTTCGCC
Organism: Euleptes europaea; assembly: GCF_029931775.1. Lineage (NCBI taxonomy): Eukaryota > Metazoa > Chordata > Lepidosauria > Squamata > Sphaerodactylidae > Euleptes > Euleptes europaea. Next base: position 11,614,970 of record NC_079315.1, read on the forward strand.
CACGTTTTCCAGATGCCGTTTTAGCCAGAATCTGGAAAATTCAGACAAAACCTGCAGGGTTGAAGAAGAGTTGGTTTTTATATGTCAACTTTCTCTACCCCTTAAGGAAGAATCAAACCAGCCTTCAATCACCTTCCCTTCCCCTCCCCACAACAGACACCCTGTGAGGGAGGTGGGGCTGAGAGAGCTCTAAGAGACCTGTGACTAGCCCAAGGTCACCCAGCTGCCTTCATGCGTAGGAGTGGCGGATTAGCCTCCGCCACTCATATGGAGGAGTGGGGAATCAAACCCGGTTCTCAAGATCAGAGTCCACTGCTCCAAACCACCGCTCTTAACCACTACACCACGCTGGAGAGCGAGGTGACCTCTGACGGGCAGAAAAAGCATGCATAATCAAAAGGAAGCCCCGAAGCAGTCTGTGGGGGGTGACTGTGGGGAAACATCCCTGCATAAAAGCCTACATCTCCAAGACTTTCCCCACCCGAAGTTGGCCTCCGTATCTTGGAAGCCAGTCCGATTTCATTCAGTGAGGCTTACTTCCAGGAAATCATCTTTAGGGTTAACAGCCACAGTGTTGGGTCTCTTCTTTGTATCGTCAGGTTGGCTCCTCGGAGGTCGAGTATTACGGAATGGATGTCTACGGAGGCTTGCAGGCAGACCGCTGGTGTGGCCGCTTGGCCACCCATGGCTGTGACGATCCCCGGGTCGTGCTCTGGTTGCAAACGGAGTACTCTTTCTTCCAGCAAGGAGATTTCCCGGACAAGGTGAGAAGGAATGGAATGGCTGATCTGTTTATTGATTTGTTGCCCCCTTATCGGCTTGATCCTCGCAGTCCTCCCACTTCTATCATGTCCTTCCTTTCCAGGTCTGTGACTCCGAACGAGTCGAGCATCCCAGCTACTGTGCTTTCAAGAGCCACCAGTGCTTGGAGAACAGCCTCAGTGGAGAGAAGGTGAGGACGTCGGTCGGTTTTCCCCAAGAGACCCATGGCTCTTCTGTTAACACTTTCCTCCATAGAGGCAAGGCCATTTGTTTGACTTTGTTGGGATTCATGCAGCCAGGGTGGTGTAGTGGTTGAGAGCGGCAGACTCTAATCTGGTGAACCGGGTTTGTTTCCCCGCTCCTCCACATGAGCGGTGGACTCTAATCTGGAGAACCGGGTTGGATTCCCCACTCTTCCACATGAGCTAATCTGGTGAACCCGGTTGGTTTCCCCACTCCTACACATAAAGCCAGCTGGGTGACCTTGGGCTAGTCACACACTCTCAGCCCCACCTACCTCACAGGGTGTCTGTTGCGGGGAGGGGAAGGTGATTGTAAGCCGGTTTGATTCTTCCTTAAGTGGTAGGGAAAGTCGGCATATACCGGTAAAAACCAACTATTATTATTATTATTATTATTATTATTATTATTATTATTATTATTATTATTATTATTCAAAGAAGCCATTTTCTCCAGATGAACTGATCTTTATCGGCTGGAGATCATTTGTAATAGCAGGAGATCTCCAGCTAGTACCTGGAGGTTCCACCAAAACAAAGTTACTCTTAGTTGGGTTGAATAGTTCAAAATAGCATACAACGAAGGGCTCAATATAATTCAAACAACGTCAAAATATATTCAAGTGAAAACACACTACACACCAAGACTGTGCAAAAGAACAACAGAACTGAACAAAAAGAGCCTACTATATACAATATATACAACAATACTCATGAGTAGTCACCACCAGAAGAACATACAAAGCCAAATAGCTTATGGAAAAAGGTCCGTGAACTCAAAAAAGTATACGTGGCTTCGTCTGTATCTTGAGATTCCCTTAAAAGGGTAATGCCAATAGACCGGTGGGGACAATCAAAGTGTTCAGAACTGGATCGAAGGAAGGAATGCAGATCCATGGTATTCAATGCGTTTCACCTAAGGCTGAGCCCTTCGTTGTATGTTATTTTGAAGTACCTGGAGGTTGGCAAACCTAGCTGTGGGTGGTGATCCCTGTTATCACTTCAATTGGGAAATGTGCAGATTTTTCATGCGCATTCTGCCTCCATCGCAAGGCTCATGCGCTCCCATTCTGCATGGTCGGAAGGCTGTAGCGGGAGTCGGCTCTGGTTCCTTTACTAAGCTTTTTCCTGCTACGACCACAGGTCCTGCGGCGCGGCTGCTTCAAAAAAGAGACCTACCACGTGCTGAGCGCCGAGGAAGGGAAAGAGGAGGTGCAGCTCTGGAGCCGGAAGTTTTCAAGTTTTTCCGAAGGGTGAATGCAGGAAAGAATGCCGAGGAGTAATTTTCCGCAGGGGGGATGGGAGGGGGGGAGAAGGACAGAGAAAACAGCATCACTACCCCCTCCCGGGGACACAACTCCCTTCTCCGGCATGCTCTGCATAGCTTGCCTTCTGCGGCTGAAATACCACCGCCTCTTCTACTCCCTGTTTGGCATTAGGAGTGGCTCCATCATTGTTCGTGCCGCTGTGAAATCTATCTCATGGGGACTGCACAGGTAAAAAGTGTCTGTCTCCAGCAAAAACTGCCTTTTCTGAATGCTTGGGACTCTTCAAGTAGGGATAGACTTATCAAGAGGAAGGCCCTCGCTGAGAAATCATAGTTTCTCCCCTATGACCCTTGACACCCGTCGACACTAGCTTGATATGCTTTGTATTCCTTTTCATAAAGAGCCTTTTCAACCCACAATTCCCGCTTGCTCTTCTCTGTCTAGTTCTGCAGGGGTGGGGGACACACACATTTCAATGGCATTTTTGGCATTCTTAACAATGTGTGTTGCGTGTGTCTCGATTTCTGCATTTCAAAGCCCCAAATTTGGCTGCCTTCCCTCGAATGACAGAATGGCCTTTTATACAGGGACGTTTCCCCGCGGTCACCCCCGGCCGACCGCTTCGGGGCTTCCTTTTGATTATGCAGGCCTTTCCCGCCCGTCAGAGGTCGCCTCGCTCTCCCCATGCATTTTGCCCACGTTTTCCGGTTTCTGATGAAAACAGCATCTGGAAAACACGAGGAAAACACATGGAGAGGGCAAGGCGACCTCTGACAGGCGGAAATGGCATGCCTAATCAAAAGGAAGCCCCACGAGGAAATGTCCCTGCATAAAAGGCTAATCGGAATCTAGCACTGGACGTTCTTGAAATGAGCAGGGCAGGGGGGAGGTGGAACCTGTAGAACAGGGGTGGGGAACCTTTTTCCTGCCAAGGGCCATTTGCACATTTATAACATTATTCGGGGGCCATACCAGGTGTAGATCTCCCGGTGGGGGGGGGAGAGGCTAGGGTTGCCAAGTCTCCAGCCACCACCTGGAGGTTGGCAACCCTAGGGGAGGCTATGCAGAGGCCTTGCCGGCCTCCCCTCCCCCCACTCCACACATACACACACTCTCACCCTCCACAGATACACACACTCTCACCAGCGATTGGGGGAAGCCTTGCTGGCTTCCCCCCCTCCACACACACATACTCTCCAAGTGGCACCTTCCTGGCTTCCCACACACTCACACACACACACACACAAACGTTCTTGCCCTGCAGCAGCAATGGCGGCGGCTTCCGCGGGAGAGTCAGCGGGCCACAGCAGATGATATCGCAGGCCTTAAATGGCCCGTGGGCCGGAGGTTCCCCACCTCTGCTGTAGAACTTTTGGGGTGCAGGGGAGAGAGGAACAGAGATTGTTAGCTGGGGGTGGGGGGATGTAGTCAGGACTCAGGCATAGCTGACACACAGAAGGCTGCTAGGAGGCATCTCCGTTTAAATCAGTGGCTCCCGAACTTTTCGGGCCACCACCCCCTTGGTTCCACAAACTCAACCCCAGCGCCCCCTACCCTATCTTATAAAAAGCATTATTCAAAATAGGGGTTTGCATGACTCAATAAAGAAGATGATAACAATCAAATTTCAAAGCAGTAACCATTGCACATCTGTTCAAAATCAAATTAAAACCTTTTAGTTGAAATTCATTCAACAGAACTGATGAACTTGATCGAGCGGTACCAGCGCTTCAAAGTCTGGAAAAAAATTCCGATAGTTTCCACCAAATTGGCCAGCATGGTGCCATAGCTTGATCGATCGTAAATGAGTGAACAACACAGTTGAAGGGGCCCATCTCTAGCGCCTCCCCTCCTGCCCCCTTGCCTCTTAGTGCCCCCCGTGGTAATCCCACTGCCCCCCAGGGGGTGGTACTGCCCACTTTGGGAACCACTGGTTTAAATGATTGGGGCATTAAGTGCCAAAAGAAGATTTTGTTAAGAATATCAATGAAGGACTGAAACACACCCAAACTGGTCAATTTCATTAATAGCATGGACTCACATGCGACCGAAGAAAGCCTTTTTGAAAAGGGAAAGATACCGGATTCCCCTTTTTGCGACTTTAATGCATGCTGGAATTGATCACTATTGACTTATTTCTGGTTTGGATGGATATCACTAGAATAAGCTAGATGGGCATCTGTCAGCAATGCTGATTCTATGACCTTAGGCAGTTAATGAGAGGCAGTTCATGAGAGGGAGGGCACCTTGGCCATCTTCTGGGCATGGAGTAGGGGTCACTGTGTGTGTGTGTGTGGGGGGGGGAGGTAGTTGTGAAATTCCTGCATTGTGCAGGGGGTTGGATTAGATGACCCTGGTGGTCCCTTCCAACTCTATGATTCTATGAATTTATCATCCATTATATGTTTTTGGCATTTATTGTATTATGTTGAAATTTAATTCATGCCTTTGAGAACCGGTTATTCCCCAGAAGTGTGGAGTCACTGTACATGTTATTTGAGACAATTGGATTTTTTGTATATATTGTATGAATGTGGGATTGTATTTTTGTATATATGCCCATCTGGAGGTTGGCAACCCTGCTTGAGTGTTCAGGCCCACTTCTTGGAGCTTGTCAAAGGAAGTGCCCACCTTACCTCCCTATGGTTGATTATGCATGGGTACTTGCACTCACGTTCACCCCCCATCTGTCTCGGTTGTTCCTGGGAATTATGCACGAGTTTTCCCTCCGTTAGAGATGACCTCGCTGCCAGCCCTCACAAATCCCGGACCTTCCCGTCCCTCTGTTAACCCGATTCTTCCCTCTCCCCTGAGCTCAGCCTGGGTGAAATACCTGTGCATAAGGCAAAGTGCGGGACATGCAAGCTTGGTTTCTGTCACAGCCAATTACAAAGCGGCATGTCCAGAGGTGGGGATTCAAATACTTCCTGCTTCCTTTCTGAGCCCTTTCTGAGCAGAATAAATGCTTTTTAAAACTGAGGCTTGGTTTTCTCCCCTTCTTTTCAGATTGCTCTTTTTTATGTCCTTAAAATGCTTTTTTATGTGGCAATTGGGTTTGGGGGGAGGGATCTTTTCTCTCACTACAGCCAATTACGAAGCAGCATTTCAAGGGGCAGGGATTCAATTACTTCCAGATTTGAGCTTGGAGGCGGCTGGTGCGTACACTCCCAACAGGAAAGTGTGGGTCCAGCGAGCAACGACCCTCAGGTAAAACTCCCATGCATAAATGACCCATGAATCACTTCTTACTGGCATCCCACCCTTGCTCCAAGCATCTCTCTGCTCAGCAAGAGTCTTTTCCTACCGGCAGCGGTGCACTTCCACCAGGTTCCGGCACTGTCTGCACTTGACCGCACAGCACCAGCGGAACTTGCAGCTGCACCGCTCGACAACTTCCGCCTGGGCGGTGCGGAAGCCGCGCCCACAACACAGCAGCTCGCAGCCGTCCATGGCGGCGGAAGTCCGGTTGCAGTGGCGTCCCGAGGTGCCGAAGATCCCTCCGTGGGGGTCCCAGTTGCAGAAATCGGGGCTGGCGGCCAAGTAGACCAAGTCGTGAGTGCCGTAGGGCTTGAAGCGGGAGCTCTTCGGCACCAGCAGCTTCTGGGAGCCCACGCGTTTGGGATGCACTTCCGTGGCGCCTTCGAACTTGTCCCTCAGGACGCTGCCGACTTTACGGAACGGGGGCATGACCTTCCAACAGGTGCGGACCTCGCAGGAGCCCGAAACCCCGTGGCACTTGCATTCCACTTTCATGTGGGACAGGATGGCCTGGAAATCGGAGAGCAAAGAATCTGGTGGGACTACCAAATTGGTTGCCAACTTGCCACCCCTCTCGGACAGAAGCATGAACTGGTGTCTTAAATCAACGAGCATGAATTGCGCAAGGAGAAGGAATGGGGGAAAGGGGTCACCGTTCTTTATCGTACAATTGTTCACGGAAAGAGGAAGGCTTCCAGCTAGGGTTGCCAACCTCCAGGTAGTAGCTGGAGATCTCCTGCTATTACAACTGATCTCCAGCCGATAGAGGTCAGTTCACCTGGAGATAGGGTTGCCAACCTCCAGATGGTCAAAACAAAAACAAAGGCACCTCCGTGCCTATACCAAATAGGTTTGGAAATTAGCACGGGAAAGTGGTACACAAATGCACATAAACAGGTTGCAAAAAACACGTCTATAATGAGTGATGAAGATGGAAAGAACAAACAAGTGTACAACATGAAAGCTTAGCAACTAAGTGACTGGTTATATACAAATACACAGATAAGCATGAAACAATCTATTGGTGTGCATCTGGAGGCAAAAAGTCCTCTTCTGAGTTTCAAAATTAATCAGTTCAACAGGATATCCAAAGGTAGGTATAAATCCAAAAGCTAGGGACGGCCGTTTCACATTCGTTTCTTCAGCCCCATATTGCATCATTCATTTTATAGTAAGTCAATTACATATACAAGTCCATTTCAATTCAACATTCTGAACCTGTTGACAGTGCTGCTGCAGAATGTTGAATTGAAATGGACTTGTATATGCAATTGACTTACTATAAAATGAACGAATGTGAAACGGCCGTCTCCTAGCTTTTGGATTTATACCTACTATTGGATATCCTGCTGAACTGATTAATTTTGAAATTCAGAAGAGGACTTTTTGCCTCCAGATACACACCAATAGACTGTTTCATGCTTACTTGTACATTTGTATATAACCAATCACAGTTGCTAAGCTTTCACGTTGTACACTTGTTTTGTTCTTTCCATCTTCATTACCCATTATAGACGTGTTTTTTGCAACCTGTTTATGTGCATTTGTGTACCACTTTCCCGTGCTAATTTCCAAACCTCCAGATGGTGGCTGGAGATCTGCTATTACAACTGATCTCCAGCCGATAGAGATCAGTTCACCTGGAGATAGGGTTGCCAAACTCCAGATGGTGGCTGGAGATCTCCTGCTATTACAACTGATCTCCAGCCAATAGAGGTCAGTTCCCTTAGAGAAAATGGCCGCTTTGGCCATTGGACTATGGCATTGAAGTCCCTCCCCTCCCCAAACCCCACCCTCCTCAGGCTTCCCGCAAAAACCTCCTGCAGGTGGCAAAGAGGGACCTGGCAACCCTACCTGGAGAAAATGACCGCTTTGGCAATTGGACTCTATGGCATTGAAGTCCCTCGCCTCCCCAAACCCCGCCCTCCTCAGGCTCCACCCCAAAAACCTCCCAACAGTGGTGAAGAGGGACCTAGCAACCCTACTTCCAGCAAAAAGCTACTGAATGAGAATTAGTTAGAAAGTTGGGTCGAATTTGGACTCTACAAAGAGTGTGAGTTTCTTGCTCGGGTAAGCTATGGACCCTCTTCAGACACTGAATTATAACAAGGTAGGTAGTTAACAAGAGCCAGCGATCAGTTGTAATAACAGGAGATCTCCAGCCACCACCTGGAGGTTGGCAGCCCTATTTTGAAGTGGGAGAAGGGATTTTAGTTTCACATTGCCGGTAGTTGATCGCACTTTTTAATGTTCCCCTGTGCAAAAATAAAATAAAATAATAATCTCTTGCAATCGGAAAATTAGCTCAGCAAGGGAAAGGGTTGTACTCTTCATTCCTCATGTGCTACTTGTTCAGTTGCAAGAAGCATTTTATAGAGGGGAGCAGTCAAAGTTTCTTCCGTGGGCATCCCTACCTATAGATTGGAGTGCTACAGTCTACTCTACCCTCCTCAGGACTCTACCATGTGACTCTGCGGCGTGCAAAGGTAACATCTGGGCATGCTCAGTGAAATCATCTGCGCATGCTCAGTAAAGCTGCTGCCCTAACCACGCAATTAGTGCTGTCAGGACTGGAAATCTGAAGCCCAAGGGGGTGGGGTGGGGAACCTGTTCAAAAGTGGGAAGGGCATGGTGGTAGGGGTGCATCATCCGGAACTGCAGCCGCCGTAGACATCCTGGTGCCGGAACCAGAAAAACCACTCCCTGCAATCAGCAGCACCGTCAATTGGCAGTTGAATACCAACCACTCCCAAGAGGAACCAACCCACTAGGAAGTTCCCCCTAGCAGTGCTCTTACGCAGCCCATTCCTTTCAGTGGGGCTTGCTCCCTGGCCCTCCCTGTGCCTAGGGTTGCCAGCCTCCAGGTACTAGCTGGAGATCTCCCGCTATTACAACTGATCTCCAGCCGATAGAGATCTGCTCCCCTGGAGGAAATGGCAGCTTTGGCCATTGGACTCTATGGCATTGAAGCCCCTCCCCAAACCCCGCCCTCCCCAGGTTCCGCCCCCAAAACCTCCCGCCGGTGGCGAAAAGGGACCTGGCAACCCTACCCATGGATGAGATTCGTTTTCAGCTCTGCCCATCCTCAATGATACCTAAAATCGGCTGCCTGAGAATAACTGCTTCCTTCTCTGTCCATGGGGAAAGTCCACAGGTCAGCATTAGATAGGGTTGCCAACCTCCAGGTGGTGGCTGGAGCTCTCCCGCTATTACAACTGATCTCCAGGCAACAGAGATCAGTTCGCCTGGAGAAAATGGCAGCTTTGGAAGGTGGACTCTACGGCATCATACCCCATTTAAGTCCCTCCCCTCTCTAAGCCCCTCCCTCCCCAGGCTCTGCCCCCAAAATCTCAAGGTATTTCCCTACCTGGAGCTGGCAACCCCAGCTGTTAAGGTTGCCAGGTCCCTCTTCCCCACCGACAGGAGGTTTTTGGGGGTGGGGTTTGGGGATAGGAGGGAATTCAAGGCCATAGAGTCCAATGGCCAAAGCAGTCATTTTCTCCAAGTAAACTGATCTCTATCAGTTGGAGATCAGTTGTAACAGCGGGAGATCTCCAGCTAGTACCTGGAGGTTGGCAACCCTACCTGCAGTAGAGCATCTTCCTTGTGTGCAGGAGGGTCCCAGGTTCAGTTTTTAGAGTTGCCAACTCCGGGTTGGGAAATTCCTGGAGATTTGTGGGGGTTCAGCCTGGGGAGGGCAGGGTTTGGGAAGGGGGACTTCAGCCAGGTAGAACACCCCCCAAAAGTGGCCATTGTCGCCAGGCGAGCTGATACCAGTAGTCTGGAGATCAGTAGTAATTCTGGGAGCTCTCCGGGCCCCACCTGGAGTTTGGCAACCCTACAGGCTGGCATCTCCAGTTGAAGAATCTCAGGAGCAGGTTCAGGCCTGAGGCCCTGGAGAACCACTGCCAGTCGGAGGAGAAGGAGAAGAAGAGTTGGTTTTTATACGCCGACTTTCTCTACCACTTAAGGGAGAATCAAACCGACTTACAATCACCTTCCCCTCCTCACAACAGACACCCTGTGAGGTGGGTGGGGCTGAGAAAGCTGTGACTGGCTCAAGGTCATCCAGCTGGCTTCATGGGCAGGAGTGGGGAAACCAACCCAGTTCACCAGATTAGCGTCTGCCGCTCATGTGGAGGAGCGGAGAATCGAACCCGGTTCTCCAGATCAGAGTCCACCGCTCCAAACCATTGCTCTTAACCACTACTCCACGCTGGCTCTCCAGCGTGCTGCTGAGGGCCGATTATTTGCATGTTACTAAGTCCTCATGTCCCCAAGGAGAACACTGCCACGCGCGAATCAGCTGGGAGTGACGTGAGCCAACGCTTTGACTCAGTTTAACCAGTCTTATCTTCGGTTTGCTCCAAGCTAGCCAGCAAATCTTTCAAGGTCCCTCTCGTCTCCTCCTAGGAGTCCTCTGCTCCAGAACTGCTCTGGGCCTCCTTACCTTTCTCCCAGCTTCGTTGTTGTGCAAGTTCATGAGCGCCCGGCTAGAGGAGGCTCCCCGGCTCCGCTCCGGGGTGTCCACGAAGGCCTGGGAGAAGGCGATGCCGTAGGAGAGGTTGTCGGAGCAGCCCGACCACTGGAACCCTGTCGGAGGAAGCCCCGGAGCAAAGCTGTGTGAATCCCATGCTTAAAGAGAACCCAGCCGACGTTCTACAACAGGGATGGGGAACATCAGGCCCGCGGGCCGTTTAAGACCCGCGAAATCATTTGGTCTGGCCCTTTGTGGGTCCTGGCAGATCTCTAGCTCAGAAGGATCTAAGACTGGCGATCCGCCCCCTCTCGCGGACAGGAATAGCCTCTGTTCAAGGCAGATGTGAGTTTGTTTTGCCGAGAAAAGCAACCTTTTTCCCCCTTGCAGAAGAGTCGTTAGCTATGGAGCTGGTAGGACCGCCCAAGAAACTGTTTATATATATATATATATATATATATATATATGTGTGTGTGTGTGTGTGTGTGTGTGTGTGTGTGTGTGTGTGTGTATATGTGTGTGTATATGTATACGTATGTATATGTATGTATATATATATAATTTTTTTATTATTTTCTTCATTTAATATTTCTTGGGCGATTAAATATTAAACGCCCAAGAAACTGTGTTAACCCTTTCCCACCGGGGCCATGGAGAAACATATTCCCTCTGTACTACAAGAGGGCTGGGGGCAGAAGTGGCGACAATTTTGTCTCGCCCGCGAATGATGTTATAAATATCCAAATGGCCCTTGGCAGAAAAAAGGTTCCCCACCCCTGTTCTACAATGAAAGCCGAATCCTGTGAGGGAATGGTAGGTTTTCCCTCCCCGCCACCATTTCCTATCTTCAAATGTCTTGAGTTCTTTTTCCTCCAAGGGGGAAACATACAGGTATCTGATGGCAGCAGAGGAGGAAATTGGGAAGAACCTGCTAGCTTAATATTGTTGAAGGCTTTCACAGTCAGAGTTCATTGGTTCTTGTAGGTTATCCGGGCTGTGTGACCGTGGTCTTGGTATTTTCTTTCCTGACGTTTCGCCAGCAGCTGTGGCAGGCATCTTCAGAGGAGTCACACTGAAGGACAGTGTCTCTCAGTGTCAAGTGTGTAGGAAGAGTAATATATAGTCAGAAAGGGGTTGGGTTTGAGCTGAATCATTGTCCCGGTCACACAGCCCGGATAACCTACAAGAACCAACCTGCTAGCTTGCTGGCCTATTTTCTCCTCAGCTTGAAGGTACTTAGCCTTTATCGGCTGGAAATCAGTTGTAATAGCAGGAGAGCTCCAGCTAGTACCTGGAGGTTGGCAACCCTAAGTAACAGAGCAATCCTGAGCTTGAAGGGCGAAAGCCCTTAGGAGGCCAGGAACGGGCTGTGCCGGTGTCCGGGCCTCCTGCGCCGGTGCCCGGGCGACTTACGCCGGCGTGAGTAGCCCGGACACCGGCGGGAAGGCCCAGACACCATTCTTTGACCACTACCGCGGCTGCGCCACCCCAGGACACCAGCGGGGCCTTCCGGCAGCGTCTGAACACCGTCAAAGGCTGCGCCAGCGTCCCAGGAGGCATTCCCGGGCGTTCCAGCGCCGGCCCGGGGGCGGGGTTGCCCTTTCTGGCTGAGAACCCCCCTTTTAATTTTTGCAGAGATGCGCCACCTTTTAGGTGGCGTTATCTCCCATGCAACCCTATGAGGGTTGCACGGGTTTTTTGCAAAAACCTCCTTTGGAGGCAGCACAGCAACGTTGCCTCCAAAGCCCGGCGCAGGAATTCCTCTGAGGAATGCACTGTAAGAGTTGTTCGACAGTGGAATTGGCTGCCTGGGGGGGGGGTGAGCTCCCCCTCACCGGCAGTCTTGAAGCAGAGGCTGGACAAACACTTGTCCGGGATGCTCCAGGCTGATCCTGCATTGAGCAGGGGGTGGGACTAGATGGCCTGTATGGCGCCTTCCGTTGGCTCATAGCCCATGGCTTGGGGCTAATATTAGCAATCCAGGTGAATCAGGACCCATCTGGGAATGTGTTTGCTTTTCTTTGTCAGGTTTATTTAAATGGTTGTGTTTCAGCAGGTTGCTTTATGTTTTGGAACGATCGGTAAGCTGATAGGGTTGCCAGCCCAGCTCTGGCAACCAGTGGGAGGTTTGGGGTGGGGGTGCGGGGGCGTGCAAATAGGCACGGAGCCAACATTGCAACATCGCTTCCAGTGAGAACCCGGAAGTGACGTCAAGGTGCCGACGCATTGCTCTAGGATTCACCTGAAACTCTAGAGCATTGCGCTGATCTGGTGATGTCACTGTGGTAGGGTTGCCAACCTCCAGGTACGAGCTGGAGATCTCCTGCTATTACAGCGGACCTCTGGCTGATAGAGCTCAGTTCCCCTGGAGAAAATGTCCATGTTGGCAAATGGCATGGAAGTCCCTCCCCTCCCCAAACCCCGCTCTCCCCAGGCTCCATCCCCAAAATCTCCCACCGGTAGTGAAGAGGGACCTGGCAACCCTATCCTCAGTACAGGCTGGCTAATTCTCTCTAGGTATATTCTGTGGTACCTTCAGGGCTGACTCCTCTGATCTTGCGGTCGCATCCGCACTTTTCCAGATCGCCCCGGCTGCAAGCCCGGGTCACAGCAAAAGCGAGCCCAGCCGAGGAGACAGCGTGCACGAAGGCGGACTCTCTTGTGCCTGCGGGAAAACAGTGGTCGTTTATGCGTGGGTACATTCGCTCACGTCCGCTCGCGTTCTTCCGTGCTTTTTCTGGATGCTGGCTAAACCCAAATCCAGAAGACATGGGCGAAACATGCGGAAACGTGCGGGGAGAGCGAGGCGACCTCTGACGGTCAGAAAAGGCAAGCATAATCAAAGCAAAGCCCCGAAGTAGACCGCGAGGAAACAACCGTGCATAAATGGCCATGGAGTAATTTCTCAGCACAGAGTATTAAGAACGTAAGAACATAAGAAAGTCCCTGCTGGATCAGACCCAGGCCCATCAAGTCCAGCAGTCTGTTCACACAGAGGCCAGCCAGGTGCCTCTAGGAAGCCCCAAACAAGACAACTGCAGCAGCAGCATCCTGCCTGTTTATGATTACTTGATCTATTATGATTATTTTATCATTTATTTACAGAATTTGTATTCCACCTTTCTGTCCCTACAAGGGCTACCAAGGCAGCTAACAGTTTAAAACATACATGGCAAAACTACGTTTTAAAACCATTAAAATAAAAAAAACTTTCCCAAGCGCATAGTTAAAATGCAAACAAAACAGGATTAAAATGCATACAAAACATAAAGACACTGGCCATTTATGCTTGGTAATTAGCCGCGCGTTCCAAGCTGAATTGCCCCACATTTTTTTTTTAGTTTTTCATGGTGAACCATCGTTTAGGAAGTGACTGCGAAGCCGGTGCATACCTGCTTCGCATTTCTTAAGAGCCCCTCTAACGCGATCTTTTGTGTTTGCTCTGCCGCTGCAAAGAATCCCCTCAAGGAAGCATGCAAAATCACAGCTGCGCATTAGCTATGCATCCGGAGATCGCTAATGGCTATGCAAACGAGCAGGTGAGTGTGTGTGTGGGGGTGGAATTTCTCCTTTTGCATCGGGACCGTGAATAGTAATTTTAAAGGTCGCATTTAAAAAAAAGAGCTTTGAGCGAGCTTCAAAACTGACCCTGCATGAATGGCTATTGATTAGGAAGTAGGGATCACTGAGGGAATGCCTAGTTAAACAAAAAAAGTCTTCACCTGCTGGTGAAAGACGGCAAAAGAAGGTGACAGACAAAACTCTCCCCGCTCATTTCTGCGCGTTTTGCCCGCGTTTTCTGGATTCGTGTTTAGCCAAAATCCTGAAAACGCGGAGAAACGTGGGGTGCGGAACAAGGAGACCTCTGAGGGCCGGAAAATGTAAGCATAATCAAAGCAAAGCCCGGAAGAAGTCAGCGGGGTGACCGTGAGGAAACAGCCATGCATAAATGGCTTATGAGTTTGTCAATAGATTGAAGACGAGAGAAGCAAACTGTTCTTCCTTTCCCCTCCTGCTCTTGCCTACAAGCTCAAGAGAGGGACTCGAACCCAGGACTTCAACCAGAGATTACCAAGCCCACAGGCCCCTACCTTAACAGATAGACCACACCATACCCAAGTGAGCTTAGGTATGAAGTCCTATTACTAGACATCTGAAGCTATGAGGTTCTGCTAGGATAGAATCATACAATCATAGAGTTGGAAGGGACCACCAGGGTCATCTAGTCCAACCTCCTGCACAATGCAGGAAATTCACAACTACCTCTCCCCCACACATACCCCCAGTGACCCCCACTCCATGCCCAGAAGATGGCCAAGGTGCCCTCCCTCTCGTGATCTGCCTAAGGTCACAGAATCAGTATTGCTGACAGATGGCCATCTAGCCTCTGCTTAAAAAATACGTGTCTGGGTTCTGCACCAAGCTAGGAATCGGTTGGTGGTTAGCGTAGGAGGTGGCGTTGGATTTAAGAGGGTTACGTCCTCTGCCTTGTTCCCCGTGTCTGACCTTGTAGGATGACTTTCCCGAAAACCGGCAGTCCCTGCAAGGTCGAGCAGTTCCAGCGGCGGCTGCGAAATTGATGCTGGCACTCCTCGAGCGCCAGCTCGGCTGCGCGCTTCACCGTGTCCATGGCTTTCACCTGGCGGTGGCACATTCTCACCTGCTCCTCCGTCAAGCCCTTCAGAACTTCGCAGGCCCTGGGATCCCGCTGTAGCCCCCACAGGGGCGGCTGCTTGGCCAAATATCTGTGCAAAAGGAGAAAGGGGACCGAGACCAGAAAGTTTTGGAGAAAGAAGGAACTCCAGGTACTAGCTGGAGATCTCCTTCTATTACAGCTGGTCTCCAGCCTATAATGATCAGTTCATCTGGAGAAAATGGCTGCTTTGGCAATTGGGCTCTATGGCCTCCCCTCCCCAAACCCCACCCTCCTCGGGCTCTGCCCCCAAAACCTCCCGCCGGTGGTGAAGTGGGACCTGGCAACCCTATCCCCTAGCTATATGATTGCCCTGATCTGGATGGACCAGGCTAGCCTGATGCTGTCAAATTGGATGCTAAGCAGGGTTGACCCTGCTTGGTACTTGGATGGGAGACCACCAAGGAAGTCCAGTTGCTACGCAGAAGCAGGCAATGTCAGCACAGGTGCCGAGAAAGTCAGCATATAAAAACCGACTCTTCTTCTTCCTCCTCCTCTTCCTCCTCTTCTTCCTCTTCCTCCTCTTCCTCCTCTTCCTCCTCCTCCCTTCCTCTTCCCACAACTGACACCCTGTGAGATAGGTGGGGCTGAGAGAGCTCTAAGAGAGCTGTGACTAGCCCAAGGTCACCCAGCTGGCCTCGTGTGGAGGAGTGGGGAAACCAACCCGGTTCACCAGTTTTGAGTCGGCCGCTCATGTGGAGGAGTGGGGAATCAAACCCGGTTCTCCAGATTAGAGTCCACTGCTCTTAGCCATTATAGTGCTATAGCAATTACCTTTTTTAAAAAAGCCATGTGGTAGCACAGTGGGGGGAATCGCAGTCGCAAGGGACTGATTACAGGAAAATGGGGGCAATGTAGGTGGGGCCACCGCAAGCCAAGAAACCTTTCAGCCTATATGGTGGCAACACACCTGGATTGTTCTCGTTCCAAAAAGATCGGAGCAATGCACATTTAGGGAAGAACTTTCCGAGTGCCAGGGAAGGACAATTGCCGCATAATTAGTGCACGGCATCGTGTGCATCGTGCATCGTGTGCATGCTCCAAAAGAACAAAAGGCTGGGGTTTGGGCCCCAAAGTGGAGAAAAATCCTCTGTGTGGTAGCAGCCTTGCTAGGCTAGGAAGTTGAGAGGAGGGTGGAGTACTTACAACCAAGTCACTGCAAGGCCGTGGTTCACCAAAAGCAGCATGGAGCACAGGCGGAGGGTGGCCATCCCTCCGCCGGTCGGGTCCTCTGGCTTTGTCTTCCCTCCTCCCAAGTTCTAGTCCCAGGCTGGGACCAATCCACTTGGTTAGAAGGCGGTTTGGGCCGGCGCGAGGTGCCTCCGGACGCCTGTCAACACGTATCCCATGCTTGGGGAGAGGGGATCGCCCCAGGTGATTCCCCGAAAGGCATCCAATCCGACGCTTCCTTGGCAGAATCGGGAGGCGTTCATCGCAGTGCCAGCCGCTCCGCCAGGGCGACTCTGGATTCAAAAGCCAACAGTCCACACCCGTCAAATCGATGCTTTGGATTTTCTCCCACGTGCTCCTCTTTTCCGCTCGTTCGTGAAGGTTTTAGGCCGTGCGCCCGCAAATCAGTGAAGGGGGATGCCCCAAAGCGGGGGTAAAATCGCCTCGGCGTTTCACCGTTCTGCTGTCCCCGATCCTCTGCCACTTGGAGACCCAGCCGGGGAGTTCATTCTTCCTTTCGGTCGGTTCCGTCCATCTTCCCCCCTTTCCGATCCTGAGACGGATGCAGCCTTCCGCAAATGTCCCGAAGCTGGCCCTCAGGAAAGAAGAAGAGTTGCTTTTTATATGCCGGCTTTCTCTAAGGAAGAATCAAACCGGCTTACAATCGCCTTCCCTTCCCCACCTCGCGACAGTCACCATGTGATGAAAGCAGGAAGGCCATGGCGGTTGAGTCTGACCCCTCTGGGGATTCTCTCTTTCCTGCCCGCTCTGTCCGGGAGATGCCTTCCTCCTACCCTACACCTTCATGGTGGCAGCAAACAGCAGCTCGGACCGCCGTCCTCCGGGTCTCTCCCTTCTTATCCTTCTGGGCTCTCGTCGCCCCTCCTCAAATACTAAATTTGGACGCAGACCCAAAAGGTGTCACTTCAGCTAAAGCCCTTTTGGGATATGGCTTCTCTCTGGCCAGGTCCATTTGCTCTTCCCTCTGACCAAGGTCTGGGGACGCGCCCGAAACAGGGAGGATTTAAACTCAGGAAGGGATGGTGGTAGTGGATGTATCCTGCCAGAAATGATTTCCCCTGGGTAACAGCCTGCATAACTGATTTCCCCTGGGTAACAGCCTGCATAACTGGTTTCCCCTGGGTAACAGCCACCCTCCTTCTGAGGTGCCGAAAGGCATTTTAACCCTTGGAGGGTCCCGGAAATGTTGGCTTCATCCACAAATGTCAAACCCCCCCTTTTTTTTGTTTCGTGGCTCTTCCTAAACACGACTTTCCCCCCTGAAATCATGAGAGAGCCTTCCTCGATTCCAAGAGGCGGGAGCGTGGCTCACCTTAAAACGACTAAACTTTAAATATTGCTTTCAGATTAAGTTTATTACAGATTGGCTCAGCTCTGGCCGCAAAGAGAACATGGACAGCTATGCAGAGAGAAGGATGTAAAACCATGTTACAAATATCGAGGGCGGGTCGGCTCGCGCCCCTTCAGCACTGAGCAAAAAGGACAGATATCCCATATATAGGGTTGCCAACCTGCAGGTACTAGCTGGAGATCTCTTGCTATTACAACTGATCTCCAGCTGATAGAGTTCAAGTCACCTGGAGGAAATGGCTGCGTTGGCAATTGGACTCTAGGGCACTAAAGTCCCTCCCCAAACCCCACCCTCCTCAGGCTCTGCCCCCAAAATCTCCCACCAGTGGCAAAGAGGGACATGGCAACCCAATCCATATATTCAGCAAAGTTTAAAGCTTCTTCCAGCTGAAGGATCCTGCCTCGAATTGAATTCTTCCTCTGCCAGATGAGCCACTTAATTGGGGGAGAGGTTTTTTTAGGTAAAAGGAAGACTTCAAACTGCTGAGCAGAGGAGTTAAGGTTGCCAACTGCCAGGAGGCAGCTGAAGATCTCCTGGGATTACAACCGATCTCCAGGCGACAGAGATCAGTTCACCTGGAGAAATTAGCAGCTTTGGAAGGCGGACTCTATGGCATTATACCCCATTGAAGTCCCTCCCCTCCCCTCAACCTGACCTCCTCAGGCTCCACCCCCAAAATCTCCAGCTGTTTCCCAACCCGGAGCTGGCAACCCTAACTGGGATCCATGCCGCTTGATCCTACACGATCCTCTCTGGATGTAGCAGCCAGATATGCCAAAATGGCCTGCCATCTGCACAGCGTTTTTCAACATCAGGCGAAAGCTCTAACTTCAGATCGGTCAGCCACAACCGAATCTTGCAAAGGACTAAGTTGGCAGTCCTACTCACAGGGTTGTTGTGAAGATAAAATGGAGGGGGGCAGAGTACCACGAGAGCTTCTTGGAGAAGGGCTGGGTAAAAATGTGCTACCATTGCACACAACGCAGACAATGAGGTTCATTTTGTGCTAATAATGCAAATATTTGGCCTCCCAGTGGCTCAGTCTGTCTCCTGCATAAAAGGAGGAGGAGGAGAAGAAGAAGAGGAGGAGGAAGAAGAAGAAGAACAACAACAACTTTCTCTACCTTTTAAGGAGAATCAAACCGGCTTACAATCTCCTTCCCTTCCTCTCTCCACAACAGACACCCTGTGAGGTAGGTGGGGCTGAGAGAGTTTGGACAGTACTGTGACTAGCCCAAGGTCACCCAGCTGGCTTCATGTGTAGGAGCGGGGAAACCAACCCGGCTCGCCCGATTAGAGTCCGCTGCCCATGTGGAGGAGTGGGGAATCAAACCCGCATCTCCAGATTCGAGTCCGCCGCTCTTAACCACTACGCCACTATCGGTGTCTTAAGGACTGACTGCCAGTATCTCCTTGATGGCTCCTTGGGTGTCAGGAAGTGGTTGTTTTTCACGAGGGTTCGAAAGAGGCGAGGAAGGAGAGAGCAGATGGGTGCTTGGGTGAAAAGGAAATCGGGTTTTTGTTTTTCGAGGCGGAAGGGGACAGAGAAAGGAGGAGGTAGCGACTGCCGATTGCTAGCTGAAGCACACGTGAATACGTGAAGCTGCTTTATAGTGAACCAGATCTTGTAACTGTCAAAGTAAAACACTGGCTCCCTTGACTGGCAGCAGCTCTCCAGGGTCTCCGTGTCTTTCACATCACCTACGACCTCATCCTTTTACCTGGACAGGGCAGGGATTAAACCTGGGACCTTCTACATACAAAGTGGTGGTGGGGGGGGGGGAACCCTGAGCTACAGCCCCTCCCAGGATCTCTCTTTCTGGGGTTTCACACAGGAGACAGGATCTGTCCCCCTGCTTATTTCCACCTGTGCTCGACCTGTATATTTGCAAAGAAATTAAACACGGTCAAGATGTCACGAGCCTCTGAAGCGGTCTCCTCCGAAGGAAACCGTCCCAGGTATGTGTTACCTCTAGAGAGGAGCCGTGGCTCAGTGGTAGAGAATCTGCTTGGCATGCAGAAGGTCCCAGGTTCAATCCCCGGCATCTCCTGTTAAAGGGACCAGATGAGTAGGTGATGTGAAAGACCTCTACCTGAGACCCTGGAGAGCCGCTGCCGGTCTGAGTAGATGGTCTGCTTTTGGTGTATCAAGGGGTCTGATTCAGTAGAAGGCAGCTTCATGTGTTCATGTGTTTGGGGAGGGGCCTTGGCCCAGTGGTAGAGCCTCTGCTTGGCATGCAGAAGGTCTCAGGCTCAATCCCCAGCATCTCCAGTTAAAGGGACTATGCAGGTAGGTGATGTGAAAAACCCCTGCCCGAGACCCTGGAGAGCCACTGCTGGCCTTAGACAATACTGACTTTGATGGACCGAGGGTCTGATTCAGTATGAGGCAGCTTCATGGGAACATCTCACTGCTCAGAGAATAAGAATATGCTACTGGTACTGGGCAATATATTACACCACAGGGGCTGTGGCTCAGTGGTAGAGCATCTGCTTGGCAAGCAGAAGGTCCCAGGTTCAATCCCCAGCATTTCCAGTTAAAGGAACCAGGCGAGTAGGTGATGCGAAAGACCCCTGCCTGAGACCCTGGAGAGCCGCTGCCAGTCTGAGTAGACAGTACTGACTCTGATGGACCAAGGGGTCTGATTCAGTATGTTCGTGTGTGTTCACTGGACCACAAGAGGCAAGCACAACATGCCAGTCTGTGTCTTCTGGGTGTGGGGATAGAGACATTTTCCAAGCCCACAAGATGATTATCCCGGTCCTCATCACAAAAGTGTTGGAGGTTACGTCTTGGCTTGGTTTTTGTATCCGGCCGTTATTATTCTTTTCCGAGATTGTGAACAGAGTCCCAGAGACATGCTGGGATCTGATTTTTCGACACACCCCAACACACCCCAGCGGTCTGGTTTTACCTGCTGCCAGCTCAGGCAAGGGGGTGGAGGAACGCGGGCACGCCAGCCGTGTTTCCTACAGGAGCGGAGGCTGGACAACGCAGCTCCCGGTCGGCTTCTGTTCCCCACTGCAAACTGTGCAGCTCAAGGTAAGCAAACCTGAATCTCGAATCCACAGCTAAGAGCATGCAGGATTTTCTCAATGTTCCCAGCTTAAAGGCCTTGGGGAGCTCTCAGCTTGGTAGGACTTGGAGCAAAAGAAATTGTTTTTTTAAGTATCTCTCTTACATTGAGGGATGTAAAGGGAGTTGTTTCACCTCAAAAGCCAGGTCTTAACTTGCGGCGAATGTTTTGCAATGCATTTTCCCCACCATTTCCTTTCACAATAAGTTGTGGTTAAGCCCTCTAGCTGCGGTCTCTTTGGAGACCCGGTGTAACATAGTAGCTAAGAGTGGGCGCTGCATGCAAAGATGTCCCCGGTTCAAATCTTGTTGTCATAGCCATAAACTCGCAAGGCGGCCAGAGGCAAGGTACGGTTCTTCTGTCCTTGGCCCACCCCATGCTAGCAATACCATCACTACAATCGGTCCGTACACTGTGCAGAGGGCAGAAACACTCAAAGATAGGAGGCTGCATATGTGGGGAGGGGCCATGGCCCAGTGGTACAGTATCTGCTTGGCATGCAGAAGGTCCCAGGTTCAATCCCCCGGCATCTCCTGTTAAAGGGACTAGGCAAGTAGGTGATGTGAAAGACCTCAGCCTGAGACCTGGAGAGCCACTGCTGGTCTGAGCAGACAATACTGACTTTGATGGACCAAGGGTCTGATTCACTAGAAGGCAGCTTTCATGTTCTCAAATACTAGGGGAGGGGCCGTGGCTCAGTGATAGAGCATCTGCTTGGCGTGCAGAAGGTCCCAGGTTCAATTCCCGGCATCCCCTGTTAAAGGTTCTAGGCAAGTAGGTGATGTGAAAGACCTCAGCCTGAGACCCTGGAGAAGCTGCTGCCGGTCTGAGTAGACAATACTGACTTTGATGGACCAAGGGCCTGATTCACTAGAAGGCAGCTTCATGTGTTCTTCATATGCTTGGTTTGCAGAATAATATGACTTTGTAAGTCATCCCAAAGTAAAAGGTAGACTGAACCAAAAAGAGGAGGGCTGAATGTGCTCCAGGAGGATGGAATGTCGAGAGTCAGGGAAAGGGAAGAACGGAAAAAAATCAATCTGCTCAGGTTCCTGAGAGCTGCGAGAATCTTGGAAGGGGAGCTCTTGCAGGTGGATATTTCCAGCTGTTCCCAATAGTTCCCCAGTCCTCACCCCCCTGGAATCTCAAATCTCTATCGGGAAGACTGTGAAATGGGGCCACCCAAAGACAAGGTAGGGGTTGCTGCTTATTAAGGGGCTTGCTGGAAAATGTGTGTGTGTGAAGTGCTGTCAAGTTGCAGCCAACATATGGTGACCCCGTAGGGTTTTCATAGAATCGTAGAGTTGGAAGGGGCCATACGGGCCATCTAGTCCAACCCCCTGCTCAACGCAGGAGCAGCCTAGAGCATCCCTGACAAGTGCTTGTCCAGCCTCTGCTTCAAGACTGCCAGTGCGGGGGAACTCACAACCTCCCTAGGCATCCGGTTCCACTGTCGAACAACTCTTACTGTAAAAAAATGTTTTCCTACCATCCAGCCAGTACCTTTCCGCCCACAATTTAAACCCATTATTGTGAGTCCTGTCCTCTGCTGCCAACAGGAACAGCTCCCTGCCCTCCTCTAAGTGACAGCCCTTCAAATACTTGAAATACTTTTCAAGGCAAGGGATTAAGCTGAGGGGGTTTGCCCTAGCCTGCCTCTGCAAAGTCTTTCTTGGTGGTCTCCCGTTCGAGTACTGAGCATGCTTAGCTTCCAAGATCTGATGAGATCAGGCTATACTATACTATTCCACACCCCATTGCAGGGTTGGACTAGATGGCCTGTATGGCCTCTTCCGACTATATGGCCCCTTCCACCTCTATGATTCTATGATTATTTTGCAGCTGCTTTCTGAACCCTGCGCAGCTGACCCAACACACTTGTTTTGGGCCATTATTATTCCCCTGTAAGCTCCCCCACAAGTGGTTTGGGCAGCCTCTCCCCTTCGAAGGCCTTTTTAAGGGTCTGGATTCTTGAAAAGGCATTGAAGGTCAAGGAACAAAGATCCCAGCAACGAGGGAGCCGAGGAAGAGACTCCGCTGCGAAAGGGACAGGCACTAAAATCAGATAGGATGAGGTCAGTGGCTGGGATGCTTTTGTCTCCCCCCAGGATTTATGGGCGGCCGGGACATATATATCCCTGGGAGTGTCGTGCTCTGAATGAAGGGGCAACGTCCACAAAGAGTGAGAAAGGCAAACAAGGGTCGATCCAAACAGGCAGAGGCCGCAAAGAGACAAAAACCCAGCGAAGGAGTTCCCCTCCCTGCACTGATAAGCTTAGGTTACTTACGGGGAATCCTAATCGACCCTTTATGGGGAGACCAGATCTCCCCCAAGTGAAATCCAGGCTCAGCTGCTGGAGGGAGGTTCTCTCTCTTCAATCCTGAGCTGCTTACAAAAACTGGATTTTGGAAGCATCACAACAAGCGCACGTAGAGTATGCTCACCTCTATACCTACTGCGATCCCTCCAGGCGTATTTTGATTTTCTGACAATCCCGTGATACAGACGATTATTTATGTTGGCTAGACTGAATGCCTGTCCATCAGGGGAGCTAATGGGTCATTTAAATAGGGTACCATATTGTGAGGGAGTATTTAGATGTGGTTCTGGCCAAACAGACACTCTTCAGCATGCCTTGCTTAGCTGCGACCTGCTCAACGAAGCTAGAGATAGACGGATAAAACCTTTTATCTGGAAATCTGTCTGTCAGTTGGATAATTTGAGGGTTCTTTCAGCAGGAGTGGATTTTAATACTACATTGGCAGTTGCCAAGGTTTCCCCCCCCCCAGTCAATCAAGATAAAAAAATACCAATTTTCTTTTTTATATAAATAAATATTTTGTTTAATATTGGAGGTACAGAAGGGAGAAGAAGGGATGGTTAAACATCAAAGGGTATCCGTCTAAGGATAAAAAAAGAATAACAAAATAAAAACTTCATCTCTGAAGATTAATCGAGCAGACTACTTTACAACTTTTGTAACTTCTGTTTTAACTATTAACCAGGCAAAAATATAAATGCATTAAAGAATAAACATCCTGCATATTCTATAACTATCCAAATAATTTCCTGCTCACATTAAGGCTAACTTATGATTATATCATGTTTAGTTTTTAATGTTATTTCGATTGACCTTCGGCCTCAGCATATCTGTAAAACAATTTCCATTTGTCGTTAAATTGGTCATGAGTCTCATCATCGGTTATAAAAACTACTAATTTTCTTATGAGTTATCTAGATCAGAGGTGTCAAACTCAAATGTTACGAGGGCCGGATATGACATAAATGCCATTTGGTCGGGCCGGACCATGCCTCGCCAGCCCCGATCAAGAGTGGGTATGTGTGGCTGCTTCGGCTGGCTCGCGGGCCAGATAAGAGGTCTCAAGGGGCCAGATCTGGCCCACGGGCCTTACGTTTGACACCCCTGATCTAGATAGTTCTTTTTGTTTAATTTTTCATCTCCGTGTGACACTGTCCAGGGCCGAATTGGCCATATGAACAGTATCGTCAAAGTAAATGAAGTTGAAGTAAGTAAGGCTGGTTGGGTTGAATTGGTGCCTTGTAGGGTTGCCAGGTCCCCCCAGGCCACTGGCGGGGGATGGGGAGGTAGGGTTGCCAGATCCAGGTTGTGAAACTCGAGATTTGGGAACGGAGCCTGGGGAGGACAGGGACCTCAGCAGGGTATAATGCCGTAGAGTCCACCCTCCAAAGCAGCCATTTCCTCCAGGTCAACAGATCTCTGTATTCTGGAGGTCAGTTGTAATTAGGGTTGCCAGGACCCCCCTTCTCGATCGGCAGGAGGTTTTGGGGGCGGAGTCTGAGGAGGGCGGGTTTGAAGAGGGGAGGGATTTCAATGCCATAGAGTCCAATGGCCAAAGCGGCCATTTTCTCCAGGGGAACTGATCTCTACCGGCTGGAGATCAGTTGTAATAGCGGGAGATCTCCAGCTAATACCTGGAGGTTGGCAACCCTATCACGTGTGCATGCACACGATTGCTCCTCCAGAGTGGCAACCCTAGTTGTAATTCCGGGAGAGCGCCAGCCACCACCTGGAGGTTGGTAACCCTACTTGCAGGGAGGGTTACTGTAGGGCAAAGTTCAGAAATGATGTCCCTCACCTGTGGTATGAAGTGGTACGGTCTACTCTGCCATCTCTGACCACTGGCCTGCTGGTTGGACAAAAGCAAAAAACATCTCTTTAGGTGGCCCGATTGTTTGATTGACAAGCATGGAGCCAGCAGGCCAGTCTGCCTTAGACAGCCACTATCGGGGTTAAGTAGGGTTGTCAGCCTTCAGGTGGTGGCTGGAGATCTCCTGGGATTACAAATGAACACATGAAGCGGCCTTCTACTGAATCAGACCCTTGGTCCATCCAAGTCAGTATTGTCTACTCAGACCAGCAGCGGCTCTCCAGGGTCTCAGGCAGAGGTCTTTCATGTCACCTAGTCTCTTTAACTGGAGATGCCGGGCATTGAACCTGGGACCTTCTGCATGCCAAGCAGAGGCTCTACCACTGAGCCACAGCCCCTCCCCAAATTATCTCCTGGAGTCAGAGATCAGTTCACCTGGAGAAAATGGTAGCTTTGGAAGGTGGATTCTGTGGCATGATACCCCATTGAAGTCCCTCCCTTCCCGAAATCCAACCCTCCTCAGGTGCCATCCCTAAAACCTTCAGGTATTTCCCAACCTGGAGCTGGCAACCCTAGGATAAAGAGAAGTGGCTTGGCATTTATATTTTTATTAGGGCAACATATGTGATCCTGCCACTGTTACACATGCAACAACCAAATTAGGACAATTAGGTTCGGAGGGGGTGGGATGGATCCTGTGAATCAGATTCACCAGAGGAGGCTCTTTCCTCCAATTTAAAAGAAGCCTTTGCCAGCAGATGATATCTATGGGATCCAGTACTATGATTGGTCCAAGTTCCCTAGTGAGCAGGGATTTGAACTCAGATCTCTCTGGTCTAAGTCCAGCCACTACAGCATATTCTCTCTCATTGTTTCCACCACGGGCAGTGGATTTCCTGCCTGGGGCCCTGAAACATCTTTGCTATGATTCTCACGGATATTAACTATAATAATGGTACAAATGAGACAAGGCAGCCAGTGTGGCGTAACGGTTACTGTGCCAGGATAGGATATGGGGGACTCGGGTTCAAATCCCTGCTGTGCCATGAAACTCACTGGGTGATCTCGGGCCGCTCACCTTCTCTCGGCCGAGCCTACCTTCAGGGGTTGTTCTGAGGATAAAATAGGGGAGAACGGCCAATAGGGTTGCTAGGTCCCTCTTTGCCACCAGTGGGAGATTTTGGGGGCAGAGCCTGAGGAGGGTGGGGTTTGGGGAGGGGCTTCAATGCCATAGAGTCCAATTGCCAAAGCAGCCATTTTCTCCAGGGGATATGATCTCCATCTCTTTTAGATGGAGAATCTCTGTCACGTCCAAACCTCACAAGTTACTGTGCTAAATTGCTGAATGTCAACAATTAAGTGATATGAGACTTTTTTTGACTGCTCTAAATATAATGTTAATATAAAGTGTAAACATAGTTTAATTAAGAGATAAGTATAATGTTGAGCTAATTGTAATATTGGCATTAAATTAATAGCTATAGCTCTGAGGTAAATACCCAGTAGCTGAAGGCTTCTGTGAACAATTGGGGTGGCTGAAGAAGGATCAAAACAGGCATTTTGACCGGTATCCTGTACCACTACCAAACGGATAACAGCCTAGTTCACTACCAGACGGATAACAGCCTAACTTTACTTCAAAAGAAAATCAACATAAAATTAACAAGAACATTATTTTGTGCCATTTTGCAGCTGTATAAAAAAAATTTTTGGATGAGATGTTATGTACATGGTGAAGCATATAACCATGATACTTCTATGTTAACATTATGCAAACACTAATGTGTCTATAATATATGTCTCATACTGAATAATTATCATTGTAAATATATTAATCACTATATGATTTGTCAGTGGTTTACATTTTTATAATAAGCCTACAGCTGTAACTTTGATTACAACTATAACTACACAGTTGAGATTACTTGTCTGAATAGTACCTGGAGGTTGGCAGCCCTAACAGCTAGGGTTGCCAAGTCCCTCTTCGCTACCGGTGGGATGTTTTTGGAGCGGAGCCTGAGGAGGGCAGGGTTTGGGGAGGGGAGGGACTTCAATGCCATAGAGTCCAATTGCCAAAGCGGCCCTTTTCTCCAGGTGCACTGATCGCTATTGGCTGGAGATCAGTTACAATAGCAGGAGATCTCCAGCTAGTACCTAGAGGTTGTGCAATGGACCTACGAGTCAAATATCATGAACTGCAAGGCTGCGGTCGGATAAAATGGAATATATAGCCTGAAGAAGCCATCGAAACAAGATAGAACCGGAATCTTGTCATAAAGGGGCTTTTGCCCAAGTATTTAGAAATGCATAGCTGGTTCTAGTAGCAGTATTTCTAAAAAGGCGTGTGTCTGATTAGCCAGCAACGGTCAGCTGATCACAGAAGCAAGTGCATCTCCTTGGCAAGTGCATCTTCTTGGTGTTTTGCACTGCGTAGGATCCACGCAGCTGGAAGAAATCTGTCCTTGGCAAATCACACAATAATACAGTGGATTACAACACTATTGGAAGTTTGGTCCACAGGGCTATATGGGACTTTGACAACATAGGATCTCGCTAGGAGTAGGGGAATCTTTGTGCTTGTATACGTTGTCCAATAGTCTTGCAAACAGTAAAACAGTCATCTTGCTATAGTTTACATCACCCACTGTTTCATTATTTTGTATGAAGGATTATCTGGTTTCTATGGTATAATTAAGATAGTACCTCAAGAGTAGTAAAGTTGCATATAAATTGGTTCTTGTAGGTTATCCGGGCTGTGTAACCGTGGTCTTGGTATTTTCTTTCCTGACGTTTCGCCAGCAGCTGTGGCAGGCATCTTCAGAGGAGTAACACTGAAGGACAGTGTCTCTCAGTGTCAAGTGTGTAGGAAGAGTAATATATAGTCAGAAAGGGGTTGGGTTTGAGCTGAATCATTGTCCTGTACCTTTGTTACTTTTTGCAAAATACCGAGACCACGGTTACACAGCCCGGATAACCTACAAGAACCAATGAACTCTGACCGTGAAAGCCTTCAACAATATTTTGCATATAAATTAATCAGTGGTTGCGTACTGATATTCTTTCGTTAGTGGGTTTTTTGCAGTACCTAGAGGTTGGCAACCCTAACAGCCAAGTATGCTGCTTGGCGCTCTTTGGAGGAAGCCGGAGATAAAATGTCGGAGATGGGGTTGAGGCTCAGGGGTTTATCGGCTCACAGGTCAAATCCCGCACCTTGAATTGCGCCTGGCAAACCCTCTCCCTGCCTGTCTGCTCCCTGATGTGGCAGACACGGGCTAATCATTAATTAGACAGCCTCGCTTCTCTTCATTGCTGTCAACGTCAAGATGACAGAAATAAGGAAGTGGGAGGAGAGAGGAGAAAACCAGCAAAGGTACCCCTACGACTACTTCCTTCTTTGACACGTTCCGAGACAAGAACCATCTCTGCAGGGAAACCGTGCCGCTCTTCTCGATCACCCCTTTCTGCTTTTCTGCCAAGGCCAGAGTGGCGTATCAGCTCTTGAAAGCCAAGATCACGTGTTAGTGTTGATGCTGAATTCCGCCACAGAAAACAGGACGAAAAAGTAGCGGGGCAGAAAAAGGCAGAGAAACACCTACAAAGAAAAGAAAAATCTGAGTCAGACGCTGTCAGTTTG
Source organism: Euleptes europaea (assembly GCF_029931775.1). NCBI lineage: Eukaryota > Metazoa > Chordata > Lepidosauria > Squamata > Sphaerodactylidae > Euleptes > Euleptes europaea. The sequence goes on from NC_079315.1 coordinate 11,643,051, forward strand.
GACAGGGCTGGGGAAATCCACGGGGCGGGGAAATTTCCTGCCTCGCTTCTGCTCGGCAGCCTCTCCTCTGCTGCTGAGTTTGGCAGGTGAGCTTGAGAGCGGACGTAGCTGAAGAGGTTCAGAAGGCCAGGAAACACCCCTCAAGCTTCCCATTGAAAGAGGTAAAAACACAGCCAGAGGATGGGAGGTGGGTGTAGATGCTGCAGCTGATAAAAGGTAATTACCAAATAAAAGGTAATTGACATCTGGTAGGATTTCTTTGACTGGTCGAGGCCGGGGTCACCGGCCTGGCCTGTTGTTTAACTGGAGCATGGCCTATGGCGAGCGCAAAGTCAAGGTCTACCCATCATGGAGATGCACGCTATTAGATGCAACTGTCCACAGAACCAGCTGCTACAGAGGGAAGGGGGAGATCTCATCCTAAGTGGGCAATCCTAGGTATGCGATGGTAGAGTGTGGAGTTATGCGCATGAGTATTTATTAGTGTATCGAGAGGTGTTGAGGTTCAGTAGGGTTGCCAGCTCTGGGTTGGGAAATACCTGGAGATTTTGGGGGTGGGGTCTGAGGCAGGCAGGGTTTGGAGAGGGGCGGGACTTCAGTGCCATAGAGTCCAATTGCCAAAGGGGCCATTTTTCTCCAGGCGAACTGATCTTTGTCGCCTGGAGATCAGTCATAATAGCGGGAGATTTCCAGCCAATGCATAAGCAGTGTGAATACAGCTAGCGTTGAGCCCCTGAGGAAGGCTGACATAAGCCGAAACAGAAAGTGAACCGGACTTCTGTAGCATTGACTTATTACCTTACCTCTTGAAGAGAAAAGATGCTCTCAAGCCCAGGACTGTAAATAATCTCCAGGTATTAGCTGGAGATCTCCTGCTATTACAACTGATCTCCAGCCGACAGAGATGAGTTCACCTGGGGAAAATGGCCGCTTTGGCAATAGGACTCTATGGCATTGAAGTCCCACCCCTCCCCACACCCCTCCCTCCTCAGGCTCCACCCCCAAAACCTCCAGGTATTTCCCAACCAGGAGCTGGCAACCCTATAGTGTCCCCAAACTTAACTACCCATCCCTGCCACCAGGAATTGTTCTGTGCTCCACATGGATCTCTCAGGACTACTATTATCCTCGTCCATGTTTTTTTTCCACATGGCATTATTGCTGCAGTTTGTCTTCCAAAGTGTGTTGGTTTTTCCCAAACCTCACATATATTATGGTCTGCCCATTATTTGTATTTTGCTTTTTCTGCATATTTTCTCTGGAAACAGATGGGTTTCAAGGAGATGCCACGCTAGTGCCAAGGCCCCCGAACGAGTGCTGGGGGCCTTGGCCTGGGCCACGCCGAAAAATCAAGCTGCATGGTGCGCATCTTTCCTGTGGCAGGGCCTGTGCATGTCGGGAGCATGAAAGATCGGAGGCGGGCTGGAAATCTCCTGTCCCACACACCATTCCCCCCTATTCTTTCATGTCTCTTCTTGCACACTTCCCTTTCCCAGTAGGGTTGCCATAGGGTTGCCAACCTCCAGGTACTAGCTGGAGATCTTCTGCTATTACAATCGATCTCCAGCCGATAGAGATCAGTTCCCCTGGAGAAAATGGCCGCTTTGGCCATTGGACTCTATGGCATTGAAGTCCCTCCCCAAACCCCACCTTTCTCAGGCTCTGCCCCAAAAACCTCCCACTGGTGGTGAAGAGGGACCTGGCAACCCTAGCTGTACCACAGGTTTTATTTTAAAAATGCATTTTATAGCAATATAGCAACATAAAATATGCCAATTTCTATGGGTAACAGTTACTTTGGGAGGTGACATTGACCACAACATAGGAAATTGCTGGGTGTTATTTTTTTCAGCAGCTATTGTTATGTCCTTCAATTTTTAAAAATCTGCTTTATAGCAGAATTTATAGCAATATATTATTATTTTAATTAAGAACAACCAAAATGGCACAAAAAGCTGTGCAAGCTTTGGCGTTCTACAGAACCCTTCATCATAACTCTCAAAGCCAGCACCACCTAATCTGCAGTACATTTTACACAGCAAATGGACAAGAGTAAGATGAGGGGGTGAAACTTTTTTTTTTTGATCCCTCCCACTTAACATCCACCCAATGAAGAGATCTGGCAAACTCAAAAGCTTGCAAGCAATGTCGTGTTGCATTGTTTGTAGATCTTCTTTGGGCCAGCTGATGATCTCTGTGCTTTAAAAGTAATTGTTCTTATTCACATGAACACACGAAGCTGCCTTCTACTGAATCCCTTGGTCCATCCAAGTCAGTATTGTCTACTCTGACCTGTAGCGTCTCTCCAGGGTCTCAGGCAGAGGTCTTTCACATCACCTACAAGCCTAGACCCTTTAACGGGAGATGCCCGGGATTGAACCTGGGGCCTTCTGCATGCCAAGCAGAGGCTCTACCACTGAGCGACAGCCCCGCCTTCCTCTTGTATGTTTCTGATCCTAACTATGAAGTGTAGTTCACAAGGTAGACATAGGCACTTGTGTCTGGTAGGCTTACAACAGTTTTTGTTACAAGGAAACAACTGCTTTGGCACATGTTATTGAACTCTTATTTTCTTTCTAGCCCTTGTATTTGAAATTACCTGGAAATATGGCAGCTCTTCCCGGGGAGGATATCTGGCTACGGCCCCGCTTCTGTAACCACAGAAACCCCCTCTTACAAGCTTTCTAGTCATGGAAACAGATGCCGCAATCTTCTGTTTCCACTTCCGACCTTCTGCTGTCTCATGAGTAGAACGCGTGTGCAAACAGGTTAACGCGCCTGCAATTAACACCACCGCAAGAACGTCTGATTGGCTCTCTAACAAACTCAAGGCAAATTGAGTTTCGCTCAGCCTATTTTTAAAATAGTTATTTTCATCTCTAACAGCCAGGAGGGCTGAAAATGAAGTCGCCAGTGAAGTAATTACTCTGGGTTGTGCGCAGGTAGGGTTGCCAGTAGGGTTGCCAACTGCCAAGTAGCAGGAGATCGCCTGCTAATTCAGCTGATCTCCAGCCGATAGAGATCAGATCACCTGGAGAAAAATGGCCACTTTGGCAATTGGACTCTATGGCATTGAAGCCCCTCCCCTCCCCAAACCCCACCCTCCTCAGGCTTCACCCCAAAAATCTCCTGCTGGTGGCAAAGAGATTTCACCCCCGGTGGGAGGTTTTGGGGGTGGAGCCTGAGGAAAGCGGGGTTTGGGAAGGGGAGGGACTTCAATGCCATAGAGTCCTATTGCCAAAGCGGCCATTTTCCCCAGGTGAACTCATCTCTCTCGGCTGGAGATCAGTTGTAATAACAGGAGATCTCCAGCTAGTACCTGGAGGTTGGCAACTCTACATACAGGGTGAGAGTGGGACCTTGTTTCAGGACTAGATCTAGGGGGGCGAGGGTGGGCAGCTGCCCCGGGCGGCTGGAAGAGGGGGCGCCACCATGGCAGCCGGGTCAGGGGCTGTGGGCGTGGCTGCCTGCCCCACTGCTGCGCACGCCGCCCACACCTTGGGCTGAGCATGTGAGGATGCCCAGTTCCTCATGACTTGTCAGCCTGCGTGAATTCTGCAGCACCAGCATGACGAGGCTGGCCCGCACATGGCGCCAAGGCTTGGCGAGGCAGCAGGGAGAAGTTGTGGTCCAGGCGCAGTCTTACGGTGCTGGCACAGTCCCCAGACCCCCCCGTGCACCAAGGCAAGGAGCATCCGGCCACCTGGCTGTCCTCTGGGGCTGCCTGTGCGCTGCGATTGGGCCCCGGGAAGAAGAGGGAAGCATGTCGCCAGCCCTGATGCCTCCTGGCTGTACCAGTGCGGCGGCTGCAGAAGCGGGTCCTTTATAGAGTCAATCCATCTCTTGTTGGGTCTTCCTCTTTTCCTGCTGCCTTCCACTTTTCCTAGCATTATTGTCTTTTCCGGTGACTCTTGTCTTCTCATGATGTGACCAAAGTACAATATCCTCAGCTTGGCCATTTTAGCTTCTAGGGAGCATTCAGGCTTGATTTGATCTCTGTGTGTGCATTATGTGCAGTCGTGTCACTTCCAACTCATGGCGACCCTATGAATCCATGGCTACTAGTCAAAATGAATACTAGTCATTTTTTTTAAAATAAATTTTAATTGGTTTTTTAAAACTATAAAATTTTCATAATTTTAACAACAATTTTAAAGATAATGTCAAAGCACGATTGTAACAATTGTTGTCTTAATTACAAATAGATATAAAATAAACAATTTGACTTCCCCACCACCCCGGTCTGCCACTTGATAAAGTAATATAATCCATCGTTAATATATTCTGATCCTAATATTAATCTCATAACATGTAGAATATTACATTCCGGATCAGGATAAAAGGTAACCTTTCATTTTTCCCATATCTTATAAATTCTAAAAATTAATTCAATCCTCCCATTTTCCCATAGATATTAATTTCTCCATCTCCACCAGCTCTAAAATCTTAAAATTCCAGTTTCTTTTTTTTTTCTGGAGCTTCCGCCTCTTTCCATTTGGCTGCAGATAATAATCTTGTAGCCATTATTAGATAAATTCAAAAATATCCTTTTAACATTATACCGTAAATAGCCATGCCACCCATTTATACTGTCAAAGCCATCCAAATCCATTAATCATTATTTAAACAAGTCTTTTAGCCATGATCTAATATTTCCTTCTGCATTTGAAATAGGTCAGTTAGAAACAGGAACAGGGTCTCTTTGTTCTCTCTCAACTCCTCTGGTAGGTTACACACACCAGGATAATTTTCTCTGACCTGCATCTTCATCATGACTAACTCCTTAGCTTTAATCTGTTTTACTTGTGTTGCTTCAATTTGTTTTTCTTGACCTTCTAGCTCCTTCTTTGTTTCCTTGAATTCTCCCATAACTTTATTAACTGGAATGTCCATTTCTTGCATATCTGTTTTCATTGTCACAGGCAGGTTACGTTCTTGGTCTTCTATCTTCTTCTTTATATCCTTATGTTGTTCCAAGACTTTGACTGAAGAATCCATTGCTTGCTTGTCTGTGTTGATCATCATTTGAACCTTAACATCCCTTATGTCTTCTGTAACCAGATACAGCTTCTGATTAATGATTTGTGATGATTTGTCAAGAGTAGTCACCATTGAGATCAGTTGAGCCATTTGTATTAAAATCCGTTCTAGATGTTTAGCTGTCACCTCAGACTGATTAACTAACATATCCTGCACTTTTTTCTCCATGGTTAAGTTCTGTAAAGTTTCCTTTAAATTTTTAAAGGCAGGGCTATGTAATAAACCAGAACAGGGACGAGTTCCAGATATTTACTTGAGTAATTAAGCTGCAAAATTGTTGGTCGTCTGGCAGGAGTCCTTTACATGTAATTGATAAAGGATATTTCATTGACCAGCTTGAATACTTTTTCGAATTGAAAAGGTTAACATTTACCCTTAAAGTCGCTTTTTAAAGTTGACAATACCAACGAGTTTTACCGGACGCTCTAGGTCGGCTTAACCAGGAAGTATTCCAGAAGTTGCCTCGTCACGAACCTTCTATCGTCTCTTCTCGATGGTTGTTTCCTTCAGGAACAATTTCAATGTAGCACGAGTGAGACGTTTTTCCGGTCCTATAACTTATTTCCTGCTGATTTGCATGCCGAGCAATAGAGAGGGATAATAGATGGAGCGCAGAGTCTTCCGGTCTGAGATATCCTCTTTGTTGCAAAACGTGGCTGGAGGACTCTTTTTACACCGGAAAAGTCTCAAAGGTATCTCCCTCCCCTTCCTTTAAGAGCTAGTCGGATTGGCAAATCTTAAGTCAATCATTTAGGCTCGTTGTTTTGGTTTAAGCTGATCAGTTTGATAAGGCTCCTGCCGCTTTATTTGATGAGTCTCATACAGCAGAGTCATCCGTTTCAATTAAGGAAGGAACAGGGTTTCCAGGAATGTCTTCTTCAACCCCTCTGTTATTCGATAACGCCAGTGAAAAACGAAAGAATCTTATCTACTCACTTGGGCGTCTGGGGGTGAGGTTCTTATCTTAATGTAGTCCTTATGATGTTTATAAGGTGGTGGAGGGTAGAGTCTAAATGCCGAAGTTGCGCTCTGGCGATTCCAATCCCTTCGTGCCCGCGGGATCAACGTCTAAATCTCCGGGGGACTTATTGAAGCTCCCTCGGAGTATTTAGGAGATCAAACCGCATAGATGGCTGCAGGGAATTCCTGCTTCCCAGCCCACTTGCAAGGGCTGGGTTGGGGTGCAGTAAATCACCCCAAAAGAAACGCAAACTTGGAGCCCCTGGGAGAACGAAGCACTCAGCCCAGCGTCACCACCGGAAGTCCTCAAAATGAATACTAGTCATGATGCATACCTGTTCTCTCCAGGTTCAGAGGGGCATGCCCGTTGTATTAGGTGCTGTGGAACACAGGCAGGACAATGCTGCTGCAGTTGTCTTGTTTGTGGGTTTCCTAGAGGCACCTGGTTGGCCATTGGACTTGGTGGGCCTTGGTCTGATCCATAGGCTTGCCAGGTCCCTCTTCACCACTGGCGGGAGGTTTTTGGGTTAGAGCCTGAGGAGGGCGGGGTTTGGGGAGGGGAGGGACTTCAATGCCATAGAGTCCAGTGGCCAAAGGGGCCATTTTCTCCAGGTGAACCGATATCTATCGGCTGGAGATCAGTTGCAATAGCAGGAGATCTCCAGCTACTACCTGGAGGTTTTCAAAACTACAAACAATAGTGCTGTATAACTAGGCGCATACGAGCTAAGAAAAACAGCACAAGTGCGGTATAAAGAAATACAATGATGTATTCGAAAGGTATGTAATCACACCAAAAAGGATTTTCTATTAAACTGTACAAACGGCGCAATTACAGTGAAATAAGCAGTTCATAGAACGAAATATAAACACAAAAGCCATCTATTAACGGCTATATACAAAAGGAACGAGGGACAGCAATGAAAAGTCAACTCCGACAATCAGGTAAGTTGGTCATGCGCAGTAAAGATGTGAGGATAAATCCAATGAATGGAGTAGCAGCAAACATGCGCAGTAAAGATGTAGAAGGTAGTTCCAAGGTCTGGCAAAAAATGGTCATGCGCAATTCAAAAAGGGATGTATAAGCTGGAATCCGCCTATCATTCATCCAAAAAAATAGCCGTATTGATGTTATGATCGCGTATGGCCATAGTACAGGTTGAAGGATCACAAGAGCACATACCTTTCGAATACATCATTGTATTTCTTGATACAGAGCTTCTGCTGTTTTTCTTAGCTTGTATACTACCTGGAGGTTGGCAACCCTATTGATCCAGCATGGCTTTTCTTACGTTCTTATGTTCTTATCATAGTGAATTCTCTCCCACATTTCTGTCTTACTGGAAAACTGATGGCTTGAGCTTGCAAGAGCTCTTGTTTTAGGAGAGTCCACCCTTCACTTGCTCCTTCCAGCATTCTTGCCATGGGTGACTTCCATTATGCCTCTGAGCTCATTAAAGTCTGTCTTCCTAACATCTAACATATGAACTTCCTTGGCGCCCGACAACAAAAGGAATTCTAGGAGGAATTCATAGATAATATATGTATAAGGTAATGTAAAAGTGTAATTATTCATTAACAATTCATAGAGGTCAACACAATTTATTCTTTCATTTTAAAGAGTTGTTGAATATATATGTATATTATGTAGGTTGATTATATGCGTATATATAAAGACAAAATATGTATATAATATATGGGGGGCATCATTTTGTCCTTTTGCTCCCTTTCAAAGAAATTTAGATCCAGCCCTGCCCTGTTCTTTGCTTAGGGACCGTTCATCAATCACTGGACCTAAAAACATCCCAGTCGTCTTCACAGTATATCGGTGTTTTTATACAGGGATTAGGGTTGCCAGGTTCCTTTTTGCCATCGGAGGGAGGTTTTCGGGGCGGAGCCCTAGGAGGACAGGGTTTGGGGAGGGGAGGGTCTTCAATGCCATAGAATCCAATTGCCAAAGCGGCCGTTTTCTCCAGGTGAACTGATCTCTATCGGCTGGAAATCAGCTGTAATAGCAGGAGATCTCCAGCTAGTACCTGGAGGTTGGCAACCCTAACAAGAATAAAAGACCAACACACAACAATCGGAAAATAGCATGCTCTAAAAAAGGTTTTTTTCTTTTAAAAAAAACCCACACGTGGATTGCTAAAAGGAGTTTAGATGTATTTTTCATTATATTTTGTTACACATTCGCGGCGGGGGGGGGAGAAGAAAAGCTATTTCACTGGTAAGTTGGTCCCTAGCGAACTGAGTATGTGTGGATGCACAAATGCATAATGTGTTCGTATTAACCTTTATATAGTGCCAAATTAACTCTCGGTAGTGAACAATACGCAGCGATAAAAAAATTTTGCCATTAAAAATTACGCATTGAAACAGAACAGCCAAGTAGCAAGACTGTAAAGCCGTATAAGAGTTCTGAAGCATTTATCTGTTTCCTCATCACTGAGGGGCGAAACCCTTCTGCAAAGTTTCCACCTGTGGGATCCCAAAGAATCAACTAGGCTGGTCTCCCTAGAAGGTGGTTTCCACATGGAGAGTGCCACAGTTAGACAATACAAATGTCTACTATTTTAATGGTTTACTTGCAGTTTTTCTCTGGATTGAGACACCACCCCAGATCCCAGTTAACCGTGTTACGTAGGGTTGCCAACTCCTCCGGCTCCGCCCCAAAAACCTCCCGCTGGTGGTGAAGAGGGACTTGGCAACCCTACCTAAAGAACAGCTAGATTCAAGCCTAGTAGCTCCTTAGAGACCAACAAGATTTTAGGGGTAGAAGCTTTAGAGAGTCAAAGCTCTGATGAAGGGAGCTGTGACTCTCGAAAGCTTACGCCCCGAAAATCTCGTCGCTCTGTAAGGTTCTACCGGACCTAGAATTTCTCCAGATCTCTGTAGTCTGGAGACCATTCGTAATTCTGGGAGATCACCAGGCCCAACTGTTAAGTTCTGGAACTGACTTATTAATTAATACTGCTACCATTTAGAGCACTGGTTCCCAACCAGGGGTCCGTGAACCCCCAGGGGTCCGCGAGAACTAAATTAAGGTCCGCGAAACAGTTATAAACCCATAATAAATTAATATTTTCAATTAAAAGTTCTCTATTATAAATATATATATATTTAAATATTATTCTAAGCTTAATGTTGAACTAACAGTTATGATTAAAGTTTATTTTCAAATTCTCAGAATTTTTATTTTGAACCTTGGGCTCCCTGCACTGAACAAAAAAGTCCTAGTGGTCCCTGGTCAAAAAAAGGTTGGGAACCACTGATTTAGAGGGATGAGATCACTGATCATGGCTTATTGTCATTAAGATCAGTCACACACACGCACAGAAGACACAAGACGTCTGTCTTGGTTTAAAAAACAAGCTTTCCTAGATTACACTCAAGGGTAGGGTTCACTGGGAGATAAAACAAATAATCCTTTCTACATTGCTAAATTTCCTACGCTTGCCAGAAGCCTCCGGCAGGCGCTAAACTTACTCTTGAGTAGGCATTCTTAAAGGACAAGATTGCCTCTCCATCCTTCTAGGCTGGCATCGAAACTCAAACTGGATACTGCTCTCTCTTTCAAACAAAGGATAAAGGAAAGCAGTAAAATGCAGATTGTTTCTGTACCGGACAAGCAAACACATCTGCAATGGATACTTTGCTGACCACAAGGTTAATTAACATTAACCCTTGACTGTCTGACATGCCACAAAAGCTCGCCACTAAATACCCAACACCAACCCTACAATATGGCATGATATTTTGGCCAGCGAATCCGAATCAGACACCCTGGTTAGACGAGTGGGACCACAAACCGTGATTCGTGCAGAGCAGGGATTGAGATTTGACGTTTTGTCTGACGGGAGCCAACATTTCTGAACAGAGTCCAAGTTATAACAAAATCTGACAGTTCAGCCCTGCCCAGAGATCCTTTCAGCTGATATATGTGCTTTTTTCCTATGACATCAGCCTCCACACCCTCTAGAACTCAACTGAGGATTGATTTATGCCTGCTGTGTTTTTCTTACAAATCTTGATCCTGCACCATTTCTGCCTCTGTCAGGCAATGAGTCACTTGTATTAAGCAATACCGACGGCCGATCCACATGCTGTAAATTGGGTTAATAATCATTCTTCCCTCAGGACAGCCAAGCTGTGAATGACGGCTACAGTGCAACTTAAGGTTGCCAACCTCCAGGTAGTAGCTGGTGACCTCCCGCTGTTACAACCAATCTCCAGCTGATAGAGGTCAGTTCCCCTGGAGAAAAAATGGCCGCTTTGGCAATTGGACTCTATGGCATTGAAGTCCCTCCCCTCCCCAAACCCCGCCCTCCTCAGGCTCCCCCCCCCAAAAAATCTCCAGATATTTCCCAACCTGGAGCTGGTAACCCTAGCTCAGACCCTCTCATCTTTTGCCTGACTTTGGCCATTTATGCATGGCTGTTTCCTCGCGGTCACCCCCGACCACTTCAGGGCTTTGCTTTGATTATGGCAACCCTAGGGATTCTTCATCCTCTTTCTGCTGGTTCTCCTCTGTAACCCCTTCCCCCAAGTCCACATTCCTTGGGTGGTATCAAGCTCTAGGGAGTTGCTCAAATAGAAGAGCCCCAAATAGGAAGAACACATTTGGCTTGTTAGGGTTGCCAGCTCCAGACCAGGAAATTCCTGGTGATTTGGGGGTAGAGCCTAGGGTTGCCAACCTCCAGGTGGTACAATAATACAATCACCACCTCCAGGTGGTGACTAAGACAATGAACAGCATTAAGTACTAAAAGTGAATCATTTACTTATGAAACTTAGTACTTTTTGCTGCACAGCCCTTTGAGACCCCTAATATATACATTTTTTGAACCCTCGTGCTGTTCATTATCTTAGTCTCTACTCAATTCAGCATAGGTTCTTTTCTTATCCTAACCTCCAGGTAGTGGCTAGAGATCTCTTGCTATTACGACTGATCTCCAGCCGATAGAGGTCAGTTCACCCGGAGAAAAATGGCCGCTTTGGCAATTGGACTCTATGGCATTGAAGTCCCTCCCCTCCCCAAACCCCGCCCTCCTCAGGCTCCGCCTCCAAAATATCCAGGTATTTCCCAACCCAGAGCTGGCAACCCTAGTGGAGCCCGGGGAGGTATAGTGCCATAGAGTCCAATTGCCAAAGCAGCCGTTTTCTCCAGGGAAACTGATCTCTGCCATCTGCAGATAAGTTGTAATTCCAGATCTCCAGGCCTTACCTGGAGGTTGGCAACCCTAGTATTCTGATCCAAGCATCTCTTACAACCTACTCTTAGCCAGATTTCCTCCACATGAACGGCAGACTGTAGTCTGGTGAACCGGGTTTGATTCCCCACTCCTCCACACGAAGCCTGCTTGGGTGACCTTGGGCTAATCACACTCTCTCATCCCCACCTACCTCACAGGGTGTCTGTTGTGGGGAGGGGAAGGGAAGGCGATTATAAGCCAGTTTGATTCTGCCTTAAGTGGTAGAGAAAGTTGGCATATAAAAACCAATTCTTCTTCTTCTTCCTCCTCCTCCTCCTTCTTCTTCTTCGTCTAAGCACCCCTCTTGCCTCACCACACAAAACCACCCATACCCGAAGCTTTTTTAAAAAAGCTTTACAAGTTTAATTAAGTATGTTTGCACCTGATACGTCATTAGCTGCTAATATCAGTCCAAAGTCTAGTAAACTCCCTTTTCTGTCTCTGGCATTTTTAATAACCTCTGTATTATCGCTCCCGTAACATCTGTGATGCTTGTCTGTGTTGCCTTTCCTTTCCTTCCCTGATTTACACTTTCCCTCCCACCCCTGTTCCATCCCTTGGTTTTCTTTGGGAGTAGTCTCCTACTACAAACAACTCTTCTTGTTTCCCTTCAGGCTCCTCGTTTCATGAACCGGAATGGTGCCCAGGTCTCCTGATGGGGATCTCTGAAGGTGTCTGGCGCCCCGGACCTCCAAGCGACAATGTCACAGAAACCGTCCAGCAGCAAGTCGGATCGCCCAGTAAAGAAATGAGGCTTTCTGAGGCCCCCTCTTCTCTGAGGGAGAAGTCCTCCTGCTTCCTCTGCTTCTCCCTGCATCCCCAGATGTTCTTCTGAAGCCCTTGGGTGGTCACAGGGATGTCACCCGCCAACCAGTCTCTGGAACTGTGCAAGGACCGCAGCGCCAGCCACCAACTCCACCTGGTTGGATACAGCCTGATTTTCACCGCCGGCTTGCTTCTCAACGTCACGGCCCTCTGGATCTTCCTGTACTACCTACGCATCAAGTCGGTGGTGAGCATCTACATGCTGAACTTGGCTGTCAGCGACCTCCTCTTCACCGTGTCTTTGCCGTTCCGCATCTACTATTATGCCGTGGGGGAATGGCCCTTTGGGACCGTCCCTTGCCAGGTCTCTGGCTCTGTCTTCCAGATCAACATGTACGGCAGTTGCCTCTTCCTGATGTGCATCAACCTGGACCGCTTTGTGGCCATCGTCTACCCACTCCGCTGGCGCCACCTCCGGCGCCCTAAGGTGGCACGGCTGCTCTGCCTGGTGGTGTGGGTGCTGATCCTGATGGGCTCGGTGCCCGTGGCCGGCGTCCACAAAACCACGTCGTGCCAGAAACCAAACCAGACCGTCACGCTGTGTTTCGAAAGCTTCAGCAACGACCTGTGGCAGAAAGGGCTCTTCCCCTTGGTCGTGCTGGCGGAGATCCTCGGCTTCCTCCTGCCTCTCACCTCAGTGACCTACTGCTCGATCCGAATCTTCCGGATCCTATGCATGCCCGGGCGGGACCGGAGCCTGCGCCAGCAGAAGACGATCCGCCTGCTCGTGGTCAATTTGGTCATCTTCATCATCTGCTTCGTCCCCTATAACATCATCCTGGCAGCCTACGGGATGATCAAGGCCCGCGTGTTCCTGACCGAGCAAACGACGAAGGAGTCTGTGCGCCAGGCCCTGGTCGTCACGGTGCTCTTGGCCAGTATGAACTGTACCCTGGACCCCTTGGTCTATTACTTCAATACCGAAGGCTTCCGAAACACTTTAAAGAAACTGAGGAGAGGGCAGGCTTGGGACTCCGAGACGGGAACGCTTCAGACTCGGGTGACGCAAAGCAAACCGTACCAGGCGGACGCGAAAGCAGAAGCCAAACGATTCCCGGTGCGGCCCTTGATTCTCCCGCACAAGGATGTGTCCTTTGCCGCTCCTAAGATATTTCTAAACAGCCCCATCGAAGACTCTGAAATATAAGAATGGGTGGATTGTCACGCTGGTGACGTTGCAAATTTAGGAACGGGGTGGGGGATTACGAAACCCGAATGTGAAGAGGGAAGGGCCAGACGATCAGACAAAGTCAAGCCAAGGTGGCTTCATAGTTCCCCAGGCGGTTTCAGACATTACTTTTAGACCAGGGGTGTCGAACTCATTTGTTACGAGGGCCGGATATGACATGAATGTCATTTGGTTGGGCCAAGCCATGCCTCGCCAGCCCAGATCGGGAGAGGGGGGGTGGCTGCCTCGGCTGGCTAGTGGGCCGGATAAGAGCCGCTGGACCGAGCCAGCAGGTAGGGTTGCCAGGTCCCTCTTCGCTACCGGAGGGCGGTTTTTGGGGTGGAGCCTGAGGAGGGCGGGGTTTGGGGAGGGGAGGGACTTCAATGCCAAAGCGGCCATTTTCTCCAGGGGAACTGAGCTCTATCAGCTGGAGATCAGCTGTAATAGCGGGAGGTCCCCAGCTAGTACCTGGAGGTCGGTTGTGAAATATCCCCAGTACTGCTAAGTTAGTTGCTTAAGAAGAACCAGTACTAAGCCAATATATACTCAATAGAATTCAATGAACAACAATTTGTGTATTTCAACAATTATACGACAATACAAATGTTATAACAATCATGTGAATGTGCAAACAAAATTTTTTTCAACAGCATAAGCAAAAAACTTTTGTTTGCACATTCACATGACTGTTATAATGTTTGTATTGTCGTATAATTGTTGAAATACACGAATTGTTGTTCATTGAAATCTATCGAGTATGTATTGGCTTAGTACTGGTTCTTCTTAAGCAAGTACCTGGAGGTCGTCAACCCTACCTGCGGGCCTTATGTTTGACGCCCCAGTTTTAGACTTTCGCCTTCATTCTTGGATGTGGTCTGTTCACACGAGCGCTGTATACAAGATGGCAAAGGCATTGCTCTGATTTTACGTCCAGGGAGGACATCCCAATTTTATGCCATACTCCAGCACCGAAGGGTATTAAAGATGACCACTGGGGGGCACTGCTGTTGAAATTCAGCGTTGTTCACGTAGACTGTACCTGTGCGTAGCTGTGTGGAACAAAATTGCTAGTAGCTACTCTCCAGTCCTGTATCAGGTGTTTCCAGTACCCTCCTCTCCCATCGACATTATTCTACGGCTACTATTTGTTGCTTTCAGCTGCTGGCATTCGAAAGCTGGAAAAGTCCAACCACTAGGGTTGCCAACTGCCAGGTAGTGCAGGAATCTCTGGCAATAACAGCTAAAAACACTGACAAAAACATTATTTCAATAGTCCACATAGGTACAAAGTTCCAAAAACTACTGCAATAGCAATGTTGCAAAGGCTTTTCTTGATTAAAGGTGAACAGGAAGACGATCGTTTCTTTTTTCTTCTTCAGTTCCGTTCAATGTAATTTTTTTGTATATATATTTGTAAATATTTTGTTAGTCCTCTTGCTATCCTTTAATGCACAAATACACCTTGTCATTTCACTAGCATTGTCAGTGTTGTTAGCTGTTATTGCCAGAGATTCCTGCACTATTTTCCTTACCTTAGGTATCAGTGCAGAGGTGTTTATTTGGGTTGCTCTAACTGCCAGGTAGTAGCAGGAGATCTCCTGCTAATTCAACCGATCTCCAGCCGATAGAGGTCAGATCACCTGGAGAAAAATGGCCGCTTTGGCAATTGAACTCTATGGCATTGAAGTCCCTCCCCAAACCCCTCCCTCTTCACGCTCCCCCACCCCAAAATCTCCCTCCGGTTGCGAAGAGGGACCTGGCAACCCTACTACCAACCACTGCTAAGCCTCTGAGCCAGCTCTGACATCTAGTTTTTCATCCACCATCTTGAGAATCCGCTAATGATTCTGCACTGGAAAGGAAACATAAGAGTTTAACATTATTTTAGGATGGGGTTGCCTCTGGGTTAGAAAACACCTGGAGATTTTGGGGGCGGAGCCTGAGGAGGGCGGGGTTTGGGGAGGGGCTTCAATGCCGTAGAGTCCACTTGCCTAAGTGGCCATTCTCTCCAGGGGAACTGACCTCTATCGGATGGAGATCCGTGTAATAGCAGGATATCTCCAGCTACCACCTGGAGGTTGGCAACCCTAACAGGAGGTGACTGGTAACCTCCTCTTTGGCTTACACCACACCAGCTCCATTCAAGCCCAATAGCTCCATGTTTGTGCTGATGGGCCCCATTTCACATTTAAGAAAAAAGGTGATTTGCCCCTATTATACGTGACAAATTTAACTGGACCATTACATCAGATTAGGATCCAGGAGACTGTGGTTCAAATCCCAGCTCTGCCACGTGAACTTGGGCCAGTCACGAGTCCCTCGCTCTTTCTGCCTCTGTCAGCCTAACCTACCTCACAGGGTCGTTGTCAGGATAAAAGGGAGGGAGAAAGTACGCTGCCCTTGGAAGAAAGGCAGGATAAAAAATGCATTAAATAAACTATGAGGGGGGGGGGGAAACGCTGGGACTGCCCACAAAGCCAAGTGTGGGGGAGATCATTTCTATCGCTACTATGACAGTCAATAAATTTGACATCTGGAAGCCGTGTGTGGTATGCCTACATCTGCAGACACACCTGGTATGTTTGAAGCTGCCAAGTTTGGGCTGGTTCGCACCTGTATGTGTGGATTGCCACAGCTGGATCATTCCCTCTCTCTCCTTAAAGCTGCCGACGAAGCAGAAGGCAAGGGGGAGCTCCTACTTGTTTTTCTCCCCAGTCTTTCCCAGCTTCCTGTCCCCACCCTCCTGTGGCACATCTGGAGTTCTGCTTGCAGATACAAGCGGGGGGGACAAGAGGGAAGGGTCACGGCTGGCTCCCGATTCCATAGCCGAGCAGAGGGCCCTGCAGAATCTCCGGACTGCGATCCGGAAAACTCCCGTTGATCTCTTTAAGCAGAGGCTAGATGGCCATCTGTCATAAGAACAAATCCAGCAGTCTGTCCACACCGTGGCCAACCAGATGCCTCTAGGAAGCCCCCAAACATGACGACTGCAGCAGCACCATCCTGCCTGTGTTCCAAAGCACCTAATATATTCGGCATGCTCCTCTGATCCTGAAGAGAATAGGTATGCATCATGACTACTATCCGTTTTGACTAGTAGCCATGGATAGCCCTCTCCTCCATAAATATGTCCACTCCCCTCTTCAAGACTTCCAAGCTGGCAGCCATCCCCACATCCTGGGGCTTGGAGTAATTTCAGCAATGCTGATTCTGTGGACTTAGGTAGATCATGAGAGGGAGGACAGGAAGGTTTGCGTCAGCGCTTGGCTCTCGTGGTCCTTTCTTACATGCCCAGGGAAATGCCAATCGCCACTCTGGGGTCAGGAAGAAATCTCCCTCCAGGCCAGACTGGCCAGGGATCCTGGAGGATTTTTTGGGCCATCTTCTGGGCATGGAGTAGGGGTCACCGGGGGTGTGGGGAGGAGGTAGTTGTGAACTTCCAGCATTGTGCAGGGGGTTGGACTAGATGACCCTGGTGGTATCTTCCAACTCTTAGATTCTATTATTCTTGATGGCTACAACAGGAAATGATGGTCCACATTTGTGAATAGACGATAGATATGGTTGCTAGCTCTGGGTTGGGAAATACCTGGAGATTTTGGGGGCAGAGCCTGAGGAGGGCTGGGTTAGAGAAGGGGAGGGACTTCGATGCCATAGAGTCCAATGACCAAAGTGGCCATTTTCTCCAGATGAACTGATCTCTATCGGCTGGAGATCAGTTGTAACAGCAGGAGAGCTTTAGCCGCCACCTGGAGGTTGGCAACCCTAACTGTAGATCCAGGGACACATGGAAAAGGATGCAAGGAACCCTGAGGGAGAATTCGGGCAGAGGAAACAGGGAGGGCCCAATGGAAGAGACAGCTGGGAAAAACAGACTGCATAGACTGGTGGACTAAGACCTTAGGTGACCCAGGTTTGAATCCCCACTTCTACCACGGAAGCTCACTGGATGACCTTAGGCCCCTAAGGTCTCAGCCTGGTCTACCTCACAGGGTTATTGTGAGACAGTGGAGGAGGGGCAAACGATGTTCCAAGCCACTTTGACCCCCAGCTGGGGAGAAAAGCAGGATATAACTAAATAAATGCAAATGCATGGCTGGATCAGACTAAAGGTCCAGCTGACCTAACCTCCTGTTTCCAACAGTGGCCAGTAAAATGTGTCCTGGAAGCCCACAAGCAGGGTATGAAGGCAGAACCGCTGCCTAATTGTTTGCCTCCCTGGCAGCTGGGATCTAAAGGTACACTGCTTCTGCATAGAGAGGTTCCACTGAGCTATCATCGTAGTTCATATGTGATAGACCTACTTTTCAGAGAATTATTGAATCCTTTAAAATAAGATTTAAGATTTGGAGAGCGTGATATTGTTCTGAAACCCATTTGGCCAGAGGCGACACCGCGAAGAAAAAGATTCAGGAGCCCTCAGGTGAGAGCCAGCGTGGTGTAGTGGTTAAGAGCGGCAGACTCTAATCTGGAGAACCGGGTTTGATTCCCCCACTCCTCCACATGGGGCCTGCTGGGTGACCTTGGGCTAGTCACAGTTCTCTTCGAGCTCTCTCAGCCTCACCTACCTCCCAAGCAGTAGAAAAGAGCAAGAGTCCAGTAACACCTTAAAGACTGACAAAATGTCTGGCAGGGTATGAGCTTTTGTGAGCCACAGCTCACTTCTTCAGATAATTTCTTCAGCTGTGGCTCACGAAAGCTCATACCCTGCCAGAAATTTTGTTAATCTTTAAGGTGCTGTTGGACTCTTGCTATAGTGGTTAAGAGCGATGGTTTGGAGCAGTGGACTCTAATCTGGAGAACCAGGTTTGATTCCCCGCTCCTCCGCATGAGCGGCGGAGGCTAACCTGGTGAACTGGGTTGGTTTCCCCACTCCTCCACATGAAGCCAGCTGGGTGGCCTTGGGCTACTCACAGCTCTCTCCGCCCCACCTACCTCACAGGGTGTCTGCTGTGGGGAGGGGAAGGGAAGGTGATCGCAAGCCAATTTGATTCTTCCTTAAGTGATAGAGGAAGTCGGCATATAAAAACCAACTCTTCTTTTCTACTGGTATTGACAGACTAACACAGCTACCCATCTTGATCTACCTCACAAGGTATCTGTTGTGGGGAGGGGAAGGAAAGGTGATCGGAAGCTGGTTTGATTCTCCTTAAAAGGTAGAGAAAGTCGGCATGTAAAAACCAACTCTTCTCCTTCTCCTTCTTCTTCTAAGTGGGCACCTCACTCAGACGACTTCCAGGTCTCTTAAAAACTGCTGTCTGCCCCTAACCTAAGGAAGAAACAAAGCTTTGTATTGTCAGAAATGCTAGCTGTGTTGTCTGCAGTCCACTCAATAGGTTTTAAGCCCTCCCGGACCGATTGTGCCCTTGCTCTAATGAAGACATTGAAACTATCCGAGATGTTCTCCGGTGCCCCTTTTATCAAATGTTACAATTAAAACTCCTAAATCCTATCCTGAATCAGATGGAGGAACTTTCTAATTATTCAAAGTTTCTCACCCTTCTTAACAACCAGGACCTTGAACACCATAGAAATTGTGGCTAATTTTTTTTGTTGGTGTGATGGCAATCCACTCTTCCTTATGTTACCTGTTTAATGCATACTCGGACAAATGTTGGTATGCCAATAAACGTATCTGAACGGAATAGATTTTAACAGAGCAGAAAGCACGTAGAGAGACCGGCCTCCCTTTCAATGGCATGCACAAACATTTTGTCCTGCTCAGGTCAAACAGACTTTGCAAGCGTTTGGAACAGTCCAAAACCCTATTTATCCAAGCTGGTAAGCAGAAGTCGCTCTTTTAAACCACTTCCCACTTAAAAAACAAAAGCAAAAACCACAACCTAAAAACTCTCATTTCTCTGTGCATATATCCTTCTTTTATCCTCGCAACAACAGGGTTGTCAGCCTCCAGGTGGTGGCTGGAGAGCTCCCGCTATTACAACTAGGGTTGCCAACCTCCAGTTACTAGCTGGAGATCTCCTGCTATTACAACTGATCTCCAGCCGATAGAGATCAGATCACCTGGAGAAAATGGCCGCTTTGGCAATTGGACTCTATGGCGTTGAAGTCCCGCCCCAAAAACCTCCCACCGGTGGCGAAGAGGGACCTGGCAACCCTAATTACAATTGATCTCCAGGTGACAGAGATCAGATCACCTGGAGAAAATGGCTGCATTGGAAGGTGGACTCTATGGCATTATAACCCACTGAAGTCCCTTCCCTCCCCAAACCCCACCTTCCTCAGGCTCCACCCCCAAAATCTGGTATTTCCCATCTCGGAGCTGGCAACCCTTCACAACAACCATGCAAGGTAGGAAAGGCTGAGAGCGAGTGATTGTCCCAGTGTCTCTTAGCAAGCAGAATGGAGATTTGAACATCGGAGTCCCCGTTCCTACTCTAACCAATACACCACATGCCTCTCACCCTTTTTTTTTGTCTCCTGCCAAAGAGGAATTAATGAGGAGCTACACCTGCAGCTCAGGGACTCCAGCAGAGTTGCCAACCTCCAGGTACTAGCTGGAGATCTCCCGCTATTACAATTGATCTGCAGCCGATAGAGATCAGTTCCCCTGGAGAAAGTGGCTGCTTTGGCAATGGGACTCTATGGCATTGAAGTCCCTCCCCTCCCCAAACCCCACCCTTCTCAGGCTCCGCCCCCAAAATCTCCCAACGGTGGTGAAGAGGGACCTGGCAGCCCTAGACTCCAGCCTAGACTCCAGGCTGGAGGTTGGTTATTTAAAGATAGGGTTGCCAGGTCCCTCTTTGCTATCGGTGGGAGATTTTTGGGGCGGAGCCTGAGGAGGGCGGGGTTTGGGAGGGGAGGGACTTCAATGCTATAGAGTTCAATTGCCAAAGCGGCTGCTGGAAAGAAAAATTGCGCACACTCTCACTCCCTTTTTTGGGGGGGGAGTTTCAAGACTCAATTAGCCATAAAGCAATTACCAGCAGCATTTAAGGCAGTTCGCCCTTGAATGCTTGAAAAATATTTCAAAGGAGCTGATGAAGCTTTAGCGAAACGCAGTACGACTGGTCTTGCGTCCCCTTTGTCTATTCCTTTCACCTTGAATTCTCCAAGGCCTTTCTTGCACCCAACAGCTATGCCTCTGCCGACCACGAAAGGTCCTTGTTCGGATGCTTTCACAACTTACTTTGAGGCTTTGTGCCCATGAACAATTGTTGTGCTGTTCATGAATTGCAATTCTACACGCTGCAATTTTGTTGGTATATTGTATGCATGTGTTTTTCTGGACTTTGCATTTGATTTATTTCTAGGCATGAAGTTAATGCCCAGTAAATATTGATTGTTTCTTTACACACGGCATATGTCTGTTCCTGTACCGTAATTTATATTGAGCCTTCGTGCTGTCTATTTCCTAAGATTACCTGGAGGTTGGCAACCCTATTTAAAGAGGAAAGAAGAAGAAGTGGAGGAAAACCTGGCCAAGTGTTCTCTAGAAAAGCAGTAGGGTTGTCAACTGCCAGGTAGTAGCAGGAGATCTCCTGCTAATTCAGCTGATCTCAAGACGACAGAGTTCAGTTCACCTGGAGAAAAATGGCCGCTTTGGCAATTGAACTCTATGGCACTGAAGTCCCTCCCCTCCCCAAACCCCGCCCTCTTCAGGCTCCACCCCCAAAATCTCCCGCCAGTTGCAAAGAGGGACCTGGCAACCCTAATCATTATGTAAATTAGTTACATGTTCATTGGAAGACCTCTTTTTTTTTACTAATAATTTTTTATTTTCTTAATTTGACAGGTTAACATATAAAACAATTTCCAATACTAATAATACTAAAAAAAAAATAAACACTTAAAATTTCTAAATTAACCATAAATTGACTTTCCCCTCTCCCTCTTCCATCGAAAAATAAATTGTATAAACTTTTGCTAACGGGGCTAATCCCTTTACTGTTTTAATTAACATACTTTTATCCTGTCTTTCATTGGAAGACCTATTGAGGCAACATGCTCACTATCAGTCCCACTTAGTAAAGCAAGAGTTGGTTCACTTGACACAGAAAGACTGGCTGTTCTTTACAAGATCTTGAGATTCTGTACTCTTCTTTTGTCAATTTGAAAAGTATTGGTGAATCATGGGGATTCTAGATTTTGTTTTAAAAAAAAGTAGGTCATGCCAGAACACCACGACATTGACGTGTTCGTGTAGCTAGGCTAGGAGACTAGTCTTCAATGAATGTGGGGTTTCTTTAAAAAACAAACAAATTCATAGAGGAGATCATTGTTAGGGTTGCCAACCTCCAGGTGGTAGAAAAAATACTGGCACTGTTGGATACAGCAATCAAAACGGCATATGTACAGTAATATCATAAAGCAATTGTGTCCCAACACATTACGAACTGTGAATGACAATATGTATATTAAAGAATCTTTGCGAAATTATATAAATAGTCAACGTGTGTTTGTAATATTGTAAAAATTCAGTTTGTAATGGGTTGTAAATATTGTAAAAATATTGTAAAAATAATATTGTAAAAATTCGGTTTGTAATGGGTAGCAGGAGCCCCGTGGCACAGAGTGGTAAGCTGCAGTACTGCAGTCCAAGCTCTGCTCACAACCTGAGTTCGATCCCAACGGAAGTCCGTTTCAGGTAGCCGGCTCAAGGTTGACTCAGCCTTCCATCCTTCCGAGGTCAGTAAAATGAGTACCCAGCTTGCTGGGGGTAAAGGGGAGATGACTGGGGAAGGCACTGGCAAACTACCCCATATACAAAGTCTGCCTAGGAAACGTCAGGATGTGACGTCACCCCATGGGTCAGGAGTGACCCGGTGCTTGCACAGGGGACCTTTACCTTTTAATGGGTTGGGATACAATTGCTTTATGGTATTACTGTACATATGCCGTTTTGATTGCTGTATCCATTTAGTCAACAATGCCACTACTTTTTCTAGTATCTTGTTACTTAGCACAAGTCCTCTTTTTTTACTAACCTCCACGTGGTAGCTGGAGATGCCCTGCTATTACAACTGATCTCCAGCCGACGGAGATCAGTGCACCTGGAGAAGATGGCTGCTTTGGCAATTGGACTCTATGGCATTGAAGTCTCTCCCCTCCCCGAACCCCACCCTCCTCAGGCTCCGCCCCCAAAACCTCCTGCCGATGGCGAAGAGGGACCTGGCAACCCTAATCATGATGTAAATTAGTTACATGTTCATTGGAAGACCTATTGAGGCAACATACTCTCTGAAGGCATAGTCAGCGTGGGGCAGTAGTTAAAGTGCCAGGCTAGGGTCGGGAAGACCCAGGTTCGAATCCCCATTCAGCTATGGAAATTTGCTGGGTGACCTTGGGCCAATCAGAGACTCCCAGCCAAGCCCACCTGACAGGGTTGTTGTGAGGATAAAATGGAGGTGAGAAGATAGGTATTTTGGGTCCCCGTTGGGGAGGAGGGTGGGGTAGAAATGAAGTAAATAAATAAACTGAGGCATCGGGTGAAAAGAGGAAAGCTTTGGCTTGTTGCTGATTGAGGAAGGGAAAGCCGTCTGCTTTCAGAATCAATCGTCCCTCCGCTCTGCTTTGGTAGTTGTTAAAAGCTTGTTGCTAAAATAAACAGGAGTCTGGGGACACCTTCTTCAAGCCTTGCAACATTTTATTCCTGCAGATGCTTTTATGCCCTGACCTGGATGGCCCAGGCTATAGAATAGAATAGAATCACAGAGTTGGAAGGGACCACCAGGGTCATCTAGTCCAACCCCCTGCACAATGCAGGAAATTCACAACTACCTCCCCCCGACATCCCCAGTGACCCCTACTCCGTGCCCAGAAGATGGCCACGATGCCCTCCCTCTTAAGGTCATAGAACCAGCATTGCTGACAGATGGCCATCTAACCTCTTCTTGAAAACCTCCAGGGAAGGAGAGCTGACCACCTCCCGAGGAAGCCTGTTCCACTGAGGAACCGCTCTCACTGTTAGAAAATTCTTCCTAGTGTCTAGACAGAACTCTTTTGAGTATGAAGTAGGGGTCATTGGGTGTGTGTGTGTGTATGGGGTGGAAGTAGTTGTGAATTTCCTGCATTGTGCAGGTGATTCTGTGATCTGCGTGTGTTTATGTGTATTGGTTTGAGAAGCTGAAGTTGGTCAAGGGGTTCCTTGCATTCCCACATAAACGTTGCCCCATTCCCGCGGACCGTATTTGGAGGATTAATACAGCTCAGAGTTTATCGATGATCCTAATCTCAAAGACCTGCGCTGTTCCATCTCAGCACCGGTTCGCCAGCCTCGCATTTTTACTTACCGCCGACAGGTGGCGCACGTGCTTCATAATCTGCGTTCAGGGCAGCGCGACCTCTGCCGGTTGTGAAGGGGGAAGGCAGGGCCCGCCTGCTCTTTCCCCAGCGCCCATGGAACCGTCCTGGGCCTTTCCTCTGCTGCCCCCTGGTGTCTGAATTTGCAAGGATGCTGCTCAAAGTGAACCCATGAAGCTGCCTTCTACTGAATCAGACCCTTGGTCCATCCAAGGCAGTATTGTCTACTCAGACCGGCAGCAGCTCTCCAGGGTCTCAGGCAGAGGTCTTTCACATCACCTACTTGGCTGGTCCCTTTAACTGGCGATGCCGGGGATTGAACCTGGGACCTTCTGCATGCCAAACAGATGCCCTACCACTGAGCCACAGTCCCTCCCCAAAATCATGAAGCTGCTTTATACTGAATCAGACCCTTGGTCCATCCAAGTCAGTATTGTCTACTCAGACCGGCAGCAGCTCTCCAGGGTCTCAGGCAGAGGTCTTTCACATCACCTACTTGGCTGGTCCCTTTAACTGGCGATGCCGGGGATTGAACCTGGGACCTTCTGCATGCCAAACAGATGCTCTACCACTGAGCCACAGCCCCTCCCCAAAATCATGAAGCTGCCTTATACTGAATCAGACCCTTGGTCCATCAAAGTCAGTATTGTCTACTCAGACCTGTAGCGGCTCTCCAGGGTCTCAGGCAGGGGTCTTTCACTATCGCGGAAGCCAGCGGGTTATCAGTTGGCCCAAAACACTTCACCAGACTCCAGCTACTATAAAAGTGCTTAGTTTACTTTCAGTGTATAAAACAACACTCACTCCCGACAATAACTTCCCGGCCACCAATACATCCAGCATATACTCCAACACTGAGCGTTACATTCTACTTACTTATATACATTTCTACCCCCAGATAACTATCAGGCCACCTGCTGTTACACCCACAGCGTTACATCATCCTACTGGCCATATCTGGTTTACTCCAGTTCATACTGCTGCTTCCAGGCTCTTGCAGCCTCTTGCATCAGCCCAGATCCTGCTGATCTGACAGGTATTTGACAGCTCTTACTGACCAGCTGTCTGTCACAATATTATGACATGCTTGTATTTCTGACATTCACATCACCTACTTGCCTAGTCCCTTTAACTGGAGATGCCGGGGATTGAACCTGGGACCTTCTTGCCTGCAATCTTGCATTAGAAGTAAAGGAATTTAAAAGAAGAGATTCAAACTTCTCTTTTCAAATTCAGTCCTTTTCCAATTGTAACACTAAATTTTGTATTTATTGCCTTCTATGCCCCTGCCAATTAATTTATGGGGGCTCTAGTATTAGACCAATTAAAACCCGGATACTAGCGCATGGGTCCCGTATCAGGGCGGGCATAACTTCTGCGCCCATTGTGGAACACTTCCTCCATTTTAAACATAGTGAAAACGATTTGAGGTTCTTTGTGATTTGGAAGTTAAATCCTAAGTAATTTAATAGAAATGACAATGAAAAGCTGTTAAGATGTAAAGAGTCATACTTTATACATACATTAAACACTATTACGCCCCACGGTTTGAATTTAGAGAATGATCTTTCATGTTTTTTGTAAAAAGTGTGTATCTCTTTAAGACTTCCTGATGGTGAGCTCCGCAGCACAGATGCATCAGCTGAGCCCTGCATTCTACACACACCTAGGTAATGTAGGTATTTAGGTAATGTTTGTTGCAATGGGAATAATGCCACTTTTCAGACCTTACCCTGTGTGGAAGGAGCTCTGGATCTTACCCTTCTTGGGATGTATTGGATATTGCAATATTTGAATGCTTACCCTATGGGGATTTTATGATATGGATGATGACAAATGAAATCATGAGACTTTGTGATGTAAGTATAGTATTATAATATGTATTTATTAATTTTAAATGATGTAGCAGGAAATAGCAATTTTGGATATATGTATTATAATATGCAGGAAGGACTGATGAAGATTTGTACTTTTTGACTTTGAAACGATCGTATCCTCTTGATGAACTCTCATCCATTGACATCCTCTCGTCCATGCATACCTGCCTCTATGGAAAAATGAAAAAAGAAAGATTGATAATTGTACTCACTTTATTTTATTACAAAATCTTTGCATCTGACACAAATTGCATTTTTGTATGTTGAAGGTCTTTGAGACCACTATTGTAAATTATTGTGTTTAGCTGTAATATATTTTGCTATTTACACTAGCATTCGCTCCTGTACTGATTACCTGGAGGTTGGCAGCCCTATCCACTGATGGTCAGAAACATGCATAGAAGACCCATGAGTGTATTGAAACTCTCACTAGCCAGTTATTTGAGAAAGCCATTTTCTTGCTTTCCCAAATGCTGGGAGGATTTAAAAAAAAATTTTTATTGGTTTTATTTAGGATACAGAAGGAAAAAGAAGGGGGAAAGGGTGGGAATAAATTTAACAGATCTTATTAGGTCAGCGTCCTGGACAGGTCTTCTACTTTCTTGTCTCTATTTTGCTTCTATCTTATACATTTTTATCTCTATCTTATCTATCAAATTTCTGTTTCAACCTTATGTCGAATTTTTACTTCATTTGTCTATGGCAGTTCATAGAAATCATACTATAACAAAAACACTTCTCATTATGTCTATTCTTACAGATATCTAAAATCTTATCTACATATCCTTTATTTCTAACTTGAATTCACTGTGTATCTTCCATAAAATAGTTGCCATCTCTGTTCGTGTTCTTCTGGGGGGATTTTTTTTAATGAAAAGGGGAAGAGAGCCATCTTGATGGTTGTTTGTTTCCCGCATTTATACCCTGCCTTTCTCCCCAACAGGGGCGCAAAGTAGCTTACAACATTCTCCTCTCCTCCGTTTTATCTTCTCTCCCCTCCCCATTTTATCCCCTCCATTTCATCCTCACAACAGCAGTGTAGGGTTGCCAACCTCCAGGTACTAGCTGGAGATCTCCCGCTATTACAACTGATCTCCAGCAAATAGAGGTCAGTTCACCTGGAGAAAATGGCCACTTGGGCAATTGGACTCTATGGCATTGAAGTCCCTCCCCTCCCCAAACCCCGCCCTCCTCAGGCTACGCCCCCAAAACCTCCCGCCGGTGGTGAAGAGGGACCTAGCAACCCTAGCACTGTGAGATAAGCTAGGCTGAGAGTGTGTGACTGGCCCAAGGGTACCCTTGTGAAGTGCCCACAATAAAGGTATTTTACCTGTGACACTATGAACTGCCCCTGTGTACATAAACAGGTGCAGGATTCCTCCTTTTTAGACATGACACCCATGTAGATAAATGCGTGTCAAGGATCACCCCCCCCTTCCTCCTGTTTTCTCTCTCTTCAAACTGAGTTTGCATAAAGCATACACATACACTAACATTCCTCAAAGTTGCAATATTGCCAAACAGTGCCGGCTTTCCTGTGCTTCGCTAGTGTGTTATCTTGGTAACGAGAACTTCACGTTCAGCTAAAGAACTGGCTTAATGCAGAATTGTTTGTTAAGGATGACAGCATGAGAAAATTAGGATTGTATCGTATTGAAATCCATTGTTAGAAATGTATAAAGCTTGATGCTAGGAGAACAGCAGTGTGATTCTTTCTTTTGCTTTTGGGCTGGGGGGATTTGATCCCAGCTTTGTACTGTTTAAAACTTGGTACCATTGAATGGTAAGCTGTTAAAATAATTCCTGATCTCCAGTGCGTTATCCTTCATCAGACCTATCAAATTTCCCAGGCGGACTGGAGATTTGAACCTGCGTCTCCCCCAGATGCTAGTCCGATGCTCTAACCACTACACCACACTGTTCTGCTTCAGGTGTGAAAATATCTAAGAACAGCACAAAATGCAGGTAGGTGAATGTCGAGCATCCACGTTGACTGGTTTGCAGTTCTCTCTCTCTCAGCAAGAAATTCAATGGTCACCTTTTTATGAGGTCGCTTGCCTTGTGAGAGCACGGCAACGGAGGCTAGTGAATTTCCCAGTCCAATAAACTGATGACTAACAAATAGTGGAGGTTGGATCAACGGGAAATCTTTCCTTTTATTAAGAAGCTCATTGGGCCAAAGGGCTTGAGCATCAAAAAGAGTCCCATGTATGCACACACGCTGCACTCATTCCCAAGTGATATCACGCCAGCTCCTGCTCTAATATTTCATCTGGCTACTTCTGCAAGATTTTAAAGCAAACTTTAACAAACGTCAGTTCTGGGTACATTACTATGAACTGTTATGAAAGATGGAATTGTTAAGCACATAGGGGAAGACTATCGCATTGAAGTCCCTCCCCTCTCCAAACCCCGCCATCCTCAGGCTCCACCCCCAGAATCTCCCGGTATTTCCCAACCCAGAGCTAGCAACCATATCTATAGTCTATTCTCACATGAGGACCATCGTTTCCTGTTGCAACCATCAAGAAACATAGAATCATAGAGTTGGAAGAGACCACCAGGGTCATCTAGTCCAACCCCCTGCACAATGCAGGAAATTCACAACTACCTCCCCCACACACACACACCCAGTGACCCCTACATGCCCAGAAGATGGCCAAGATGCCCTCCCTCTTGTGATCTGCCTAAGGTCATAGAATCAGCATTGCTGACAGATGGCCATCTAGCCTCTTCTTAAAAACCTCCAGGGAAGGAGAGCTCACCACCTCCCGAGGAAGCCTGTTCCACTGAGGAACTGCTCTAACTGTTAGAAAATTCTTCCTAAAGTCTAGACGGAAACTCTTTTGATTTAATTTCAACCCGTTGGTTCTAGTCCGACCTTTTGGGCAACAGAAAACAAGGCCCTGCCTTGTCCCAGAGCAGTTGCTGCCTTTGACTTCCTCTCGCCTCCGCTGCAGCCTCGGTGCCCCATATGGCTAAACCATGTTTTGGCAGCCCCCCTTTAAGCTAAGCAAGTGGGTTGGTGTGAGAGATGGGTGATGAAGGTACCGCCCACGATTGCAAATGGCTCGAAGACCTTTATCGTTCAGAAACAGAGCAACGTGGCTTGATGATGGGCGTGCGGTTGTATAAATTATTCTAATTTGTTATCATTTCTTGCCCTGACCTGGATGGCCCAGGCTAGCCCTGATATCGTCAGATGCCCTGATCTCGTCAGATCTCAGAAGCTAAGCAGGGTCAGCCCTGGTTAGTATTTGGATGGGAGACCACCAAGGAAGTCCGGGGTTGCTGTGCAGAGGAAGGCACTGGCAAACCACCTCTGTTAGTCTCTTGCCTTGAAAACCCCAAAAGGGGTCGCCATAAGTCGGCTGCGGCTTGACGGCACTTTTCACACAGACACATCATTTCTTTCCAAAACAAACTTTATTAACATTTACCAATAATGCAAAGATCTAATGTAAAAAGTAATGCAATAACGATCGATATATAAACTCTGTAAGTACTCCAGTCTGAATAATAAAAACAATAGGAACCAGTCATAGAATTAACAAACCACAGAACTGTAAGTCCAATAATATTTACCGCAAACACAATAAGAACTGTAATATTAACAGTTAGAACAACAACAATAATAAGTGCAATAAGAGCAACAATAATAAGTGCAATAAGAAAGCAACAATAATAAGTGCAATAAGAGCAACAATAATAAGTGCAACAACAATAAAAAGTGCCATAATCTTACTACTACAATCAAAACTGCAATAACAACAACAATAAGAGTAATACAGTGAGTAATACAGGCAAACGGGCAAATTTAGCAGGGGATCAAATACTTCCCCCCCTCACTGTAAGTACAGCCACAAGTGCATTTTGTGTGCAACGATAACGTGAGGGGGGAGTCAGCCCCTCCCTGTCCTGTCCACTTGTGGTCAGCTCTGCTCCAGTGGCCTTGGTGGTGAGAGGGGAAGGACTTAGGCTGGCCCCGCCTCCTCCTCTTCCTCTCTCTTCCTCTCTCCGGCCTGTCTTCTCTGTTGATTGGTGGGGCCATCTGGCCTCTGCTCATGCGCAGAGCTCTCCGTGCTTATCCAGGCCGTGCTGGCTGTGCGTGTCCTCTGTGAGGCCAGGCTGCAGTCCTCCCACGAGATGAGAACTTCCTGCAAGAGCAGGGGGGGACACTTCGAAAGGGATGTACGAAGAAGAGATGGGATGACAAGATTGCCCCCCCCCCCCGTAGCCTCTCTTTGCCCACCCGTCATTTCAATCCCTGAGCACCGATTCTCTTCCTAGGGGCCGTCATTCCACTCTGGGTAGGGTTGCCAACCTCCAGGTACTAGCTGGAGATCTGCAATTACAACTGATCTCCAGCCGATAGAGATCAGTTCACCTGGAGAAAATGGCCGCTTTGGCAATGGGACTCTGTGGCATTGAAGTCCCTCCCCTCCCCAAACCCTGCCCTCCTCAGGCTCTGCCCCAAAAACCTCCCGCCGGTAACGAAGAGGGGCCTGGCAACCCTAACTCTGGGGGGGGGGGAGCTGTCATTTCAATCCCAGAGTAGTCTACCTGGGACTAGAGACTTTAATGCAGAACTTATTCCACATTTTCCTCGCAATTTTTTTTTGTCCTGTAATGTATTTCGATAGAGCCTGTGCAAAAGGCAGTTTCATTCCTGGCTCCTTCTAGCCTCTCCCAGCATGAGAGTGTAGTGGTTAAGAGCGGTGGTTTGGAGCGGTGGACTCTGATCTGGAGAACCGGGTTTGATTCCCCTCTCCTCCACATGAGCGGCGGAGGCTCATCTTGTGAACTGGATTGGTTCCCTCACTTCTACAAGCCAGCTGGGTGACCTTGGGCAAGTCACAGTTCTGTTACAGCTCTCTCAGCCCCACCTACCTCACTGGGTGTCTGTTGCGGGGAGGGAAAGGGAAGATGATTGCAAGTGGGTTTGTGTCTCCCTTAAGTGGAAGAGAAAGTCGGCATATAAAAAACAACAACTCTTCTTCAACTCTCTTCACCTCTCCCCTGGTTTCCAGTGGGCAATCCTGTTTTGCTTTTAGCACATCTTACTTTGACAGGTGGTTTAGCAGCCCGCATCCTAGCATTCCTCGGTTAGTTCGACCTCTGTCTCCTGCTGCCACACCAAAAGAGCTTGCGGAAGATGGATCTCTTGTTTGATTTCTTGGGCTCTGCGGGAACAAGAAATGAATAGAGAACTCCAGCCACCATCTGGAGGTTGGCAACCCTACTTACTCCAGGGGACGCTGTTGGGATAATAGGCAATGCCTAATTACCATGCCAGCAGAGTGTAACCTGGCCCAACTTTTCCTTTCTAGTCCCCTGGTAGCGTCTAGGGTTGCCAACCTTCCAGGTACTAAAGTAGCAAATTCTTATTAGGTGCTTACATATAAATGACATACATGGTGGAAAACACATCAAAGAACATATCACAACTATATACAATATGTACAGCTTGTGTTTGATGCAGTCTCTATGCAACAAATCTTCTTGGTATATATTCTTATAGATAACAATGTAAGTTAGTCCAAATGAATGGTAAGTAGTCAAACAAATCCCAAAAACATGGTTTGATGGGAAAGATGGGAGGACGGTCGTTTCAAAGTCTTTTCTTCAGCCCCAAATCCATTCATTCCTTAGTTCTCCAAACAATTCTTTGTATATTATCTGATACATTCACTAGTTCCCCAAGGGATACTCCAAAGTGTAGCCATGTAACCTAACCGGTACGAGCACGGAGGTGCCTTCTTTGGATTGTAACCTCCAGGTACTATCTGGAGCTCTTCTGCTATTACAACTGATCTCCAGCCGATAGAGTTCAGTTCACCTGGAGAAAAATGGCCGCTTTGGCCACTGGACTCTATGGCATTGAAGTCCCCTCCCCAGGCTCCACCTCAAAATCTCCCAAAGAGACCTGGCAACCCTAGCAGCGTCCCTTTGGTTGCAAGAGGGAACAGCCTAGATCAGCCCCCCCCCCCGCCGCCAGTCTAAGATGAACCAAGAAGCCACTTTACCGAGCGCGTGGGGGTGTGGCGAACAACAGCCCCCAACCTGGCTCTTGCGCGTTTGCCGCTACTCAAGAGGGGCCCTTCCTTCTTCAACTCCCCCAGCAGGGTCCCTTTGGCTGCAAGGGGGGACAGCCTGGATCAGCCCCCTCCCAGTCTGAGAGGGTGTCACAACCCAGGGCACCCTACCACTTAGGGGGAAGGAGTGGGCTGGGGTGGGCCCCCCTTTGCAACCAGCAACAATAGGGCAACATCCAACAAGGTCCAAAAGGCCATGCTGCTTTTGCAAGGACCACGAGGCCCAAATGGGTGAGATTACCTTGCTTGAGGACGGTCTCCGCCTCTGCCTCCTTCTCCTCGTTCTCCGTCACAATCTCCGCCGATTCCTCGCTGGGAGTGGGTGTCAAGAACTCTAAAACACAAACAGAGAACTGAACTCTCGAGCACAGCTTCTCTTCACTGTCTTTTTACTCTCGTGTTTCTTTCACGATGAGAAACAAG
The DNA here is from genome assembly GCF_029931775.1 of Euleptes europaea. Lineage (NCBI taxonomy): Eukaryota > Metazoa > Chordata > Lepidosauria > Squamata > Sphaerodactylidae > Euleptes > Euleptes europaea. The sequence continues at coordinate 11,674,954 of NC_079315.1, forward strand.
CTTTGAGAAAGGCTTCAGTTCACCAGATAAAAGGGGGCAATCCCAAAGAAAGCAAAGGCACGTCAGTAATCTTGGTATCTGAAATCAAGAGGATGTGGGCTTCGTGGCTGACAAATACCCCCAGAAACTTAAGACTGAAGGGCGTCGCATGTGAGCAGGAGGCAATCCCCAGAGTATTCCCCAAGAGTTTCCAATTCTGGGACTGGGAAATTCCTGGAGATTCGTGGGGTGGGGAGCTCAGGAGGGCAGGGTTCGGGGAGGGACCTCAGCAGGATATGATCCCATACAGCCCACCCTCCAAAGCATCCATTTTCTCCAGGGGAATGCAGCTCTGTCGTCTGGAGATCAGTTGCCATTCCAGGAGATCTCCAGCCCACCCACCCCCCGGAGGTTGGCAACTTTCTCCCCAACCACCTACCATCTGGAATGTCCGATATTTTGTTGGCAAACAACGCTCGCCAAACTCGCTTGGTTCTGGGCAGCCTCCTCTCCTCTCCCTGCAGGGTTTAAGAGCAGAGACTCAGAAACACCTTCAGAATTGCACAGCACAGCCATCAGTCATGGGGGGAAATGCGGGGCAATGGGGGTCATTCCAAAAGCTCTTCGCCAGGGCCCCCACAACCGGCAAATGCCCGCCACCCGGCAAATGCCCGCCACGCCTTCTCCATTTCCCTTTGCCACCGGACAAGCCATCCCTGAACAGCACATGGAACAGGATTTTTGTGTCTAGCCATCCTTCACCCTCCCCTAAACGCTCCACCGCCTGCCCCCCATGAAGTCCCGCCTGCCTCAAATACCTCCTGGATGCTCATCAGCTGCAGGTTCGTCGACTGGTTTTCCTTTGTCGCCTCGGACTCAAACTGAGGTTCTGTTTGGGATATGACAAAAGCGTATAGTTATGTTAAGGAATTTGATACCGTATCAAGATCTTGGTTGGATCTTGGTCGGAAGGTTCTGGTATGCAGGTGGATGGCTTTGGGGGACATTACCTTCCCTTTGGTCCGTTTCCACCTCCACCTCCTCTTGGTTGTCCTCTGGGGCACAGGCTGCTGTCTCCCCGCAGGCTATGGGCGACAAGAACACTACAACACAACAACAATTGTGCGAGAAGTGAACTTGCGAAAACAGCTTCTTTGGACTGTCTGTTTACTCTTGTGTTTCTTTAATGATGGGAAAAAAAACTGTGGGAAAGGTTTCAGCCCACCAGATAAAAGGGGGGAATAAAAGGGGGAGAACAAAGGCTGTCGATAATCTTGGTATCGGAAATCGAGAGGGTATGGGTTTTGGAGGATATACCCCCCCCAAAGGTTCATTCTGAAAGGCTCTAAGTGCGAGCAGGGGGCAACCCCCAGATTATTCCCTGAGGGTTGCCAATTCTGGGTCTGGGAAATTCCTGGAGATTCATGGGGTGGGGACCTCAGGAGGGCAGGGTTTGGAGAGGGACCTCAGCAGGGTATAATGCCATACAGCCCACCCTCCAAAGCATCCATTTTCTCCAGGGGAACTGATCTCTGTCGTCTGGAGATCACTTGCAATTCCAGGAGGTCTCTGGTGGGGGGCCTGGAGTTTGGCCCCCCTCTCCCCAACCACCTACCTTCTGGCATGTTGTGTATTTTTCGGGCAAACAGTGCTCGCCAAACCCTCTTTGTTTGAGGAAGCCTCCTCTCGTCTCCCTGCAGGGTTTCAGAGCAGAGACTCAGCATCGCCTTCAGAATTGCACAGCGCAGCCATCAGATATGGGGGGGGGCAATGGGGGTCATCGCAAAAGCTCTTTGCCAGGGCCCCCACGACCGGCAAATGCCTGACACCCCCTCCCCATTTTCCTTCGCCACAGGACAAGCCATCCCTGAACAGCAAGGGGAAGAAGATTTTTGTGTCTAGCCACCCGTCACACACCCCCGACACCCCCATGAAGATCCGCCTGCATCAAATACCTCCCAGATGCTCTTCGGCTGATGTTCAGTGGTCTGGTTTTCATTCTTGGGTTGTGACTCAAAATGAGTTTCTGTTTGGGATATGATGAAAGTTTGTGCTAAGGAATTTGGTACCATATCTAGAGCTAGGCTGATCTTGGATGGAAGGTTCTGGGTTTCAGGTGGATGGCTTTGGGTGAGATTACCTTCCTTGAGGCTGGGGCCCACCTCTGCCTCCTTCTCCTGGCTCGTTTCTGGCACAAATGCCGCCGTCTCTTGGCTGGCTGTGGGTGACAAGAACAAGACAACAACACAACACAGACTAAAAGTGTGCAACGGCAAAATTTGTGTCTTGCAGCGCAAAGAGCCTGGACAGTCATGGGGAGTGTTGGAGGAAGCTGCAAAGTGGGCACAGACACCAGAAACAATCAACTGGGGGCCTCCCCACCCCACCCCAGCAACTGGTGCTGGGGGGTAGAGTGCCTCTGAGCTTAGAGGGTCAGCTGAGCCATCTAGGACAGGACAGATTGATGGAGTGGTCTTCCATGGATTCCTCTCCTTTCCTTGTCAGTCCAGCTAAGGTCGTGTGGCAGCTGCAAGATCTAGTGTCGGTCAGTTCCATAAGCCAATTGCTCAGGAACGAAAGGGGTATCAGGACTGAACTGGAGTCACAATGAAGGCTGTTACCGCACTTGTATTCCCAGCGATGTATTAAGAGTTTGGAAATGTTATAAAAAACATCGCTTTAAAAGGGTTTTTGGATACTACGGCTAAAAAATGGTTGGAAGACGTCTTCACAAGCTGAAGGGGCCAAACAAAGGGCGAACAGTATTTATTATAACAGTTTCAAACTCTTAATACATTGGTGGGAACACATAGAAAGTGCAAACAGTATTTTTTATAACATTTCCAAACTCTTAATACATCGCTGGGAATACAAAGTGCGGTAACCCCCGTAGAAGCCCGGGACACAAGTGGAAACCAGAGGATTCGTAACACAAGGAAAAAATGTTTTAGGAGTTAACCCCCACATAAGTGGCATTTCTGTTTTACATAAATGTGTCAAAGAACACTTGCAGAGTACAGGGGGATATTGTAACCTGGAAATCAGTCCTAACCTTTCATGCCTGGGGCATTAAAGCTGAATGGTTTCCCCCCCGCCCCCTCAAAAATGAACAGCTAGTTAGGTGTTAATTCACTTGAAGATGCCCAGAAGTTTTGTTGCCCGTTTGAAGCAGAATGATCTGATAGAAAGAACTGAACTTGAGAGCATAGCTTCTTTTTGCTGTCTTTTTACTCTTGTGTTTCTCTAATGATGAAAAACAAAACTTTGGGAAAGGTTTCCCATTCACCAGAGAAAAGTGGGAAATACCAAAGCAAGCAAAGGCCATTCATAATCCTGGTGGAGTCTGAAATCAAGAGGATGTGGGCTTCGTGGCTGAAATATACCCCCAGAAGGTTCAATCTGAAGTGTGAGCAGGAGGCAATCCCCAGAATATTCCCCGAGGATTGCCGATTCTGGATCTGGGGAATTCCAGATTCATGGGGTGGGGATCTCAGGAGGGCAGGGTTTGGGAAGAGACCTCAGCAAGGTATAACGTCATACAGTCCACCCTCCAAAGCATCCGTTTTCTCAAGGGAAACTCATCTCTGCAGTCTGGAGATCAGTTGCGATTCCAGGAGATCTCCAGGCCCCACCCGGAGGTTAGTATATCGTGAAGGTCAGCCATGTCGTGAAAACTGTTGCAGAAAGTGCTGTGCATATATGAAAAAGAAAGACACTGGATACACTAAGGGATCTACTTATTTAAAAGCAAATTGCTGACACCAAGAAGGGATCCATGACTGATGAAGCCTTCAGCGAAAGCGGGACTCTACACAGTATCTGGAATCCCCGTCTCATCAATTGATCTCCTGTGGATTTCCCTATCTCCTTTGGACTTCACCCAACTGTCTGTGTTGGTGATCTCTGGTTGCTGACATCCTCCCGCAGAATTTGATGCACCCTACTTGACTTTGCTGTTATTTCTATACTTCATAGTGGGATTGGGATTGTTGTTTCTTTGTATATCTAGGGGATTTATATTTCATTGTAAGTTATAGGTTCTTTATGCCTGTTTGTTATATTTATAAATATATCCTGATAAATGCCTTGATTCTTTAGCCTGGTGTTGTTTTGGTTTAGTTCTATATTGCTATTTTACAACACTATTTCTTGTTTTGTTTCCCACCTGGAGGATGGCACCCCTCTCCCCAACCACCTACCTTCCGGCATGCCATGAATTTTACTGGCAAACAATGCTCGCCAAACCCTCGTGGTTCGAGGAAGCCTCCTCTCGTCTCCCTGCAGGGTTTCAGAACAGAGACTCAGCATCACCTTCAGAAGGGCAGTGCAGCCATCAGACATGGGGGTAGATATGAGGCAATGGGGGTCATTGCAAAAGCTCTTTGCCAGGGCCCCCTTGGTCGGCAAATGCTCACCACGCCTTCCCCATTTTCCTTTGCCACAGGACAAGCCATCACTGAACAGCACAGGGAACAGGTTTTTGGTGTCTAGACACCCTTTACTCCCCCCACCCCCTCATGAATAGGGTTGCCAGCTCCAGGTTGGGAAATACTTGGAGATGTTTGGGGTGGGGCCTGAGGAGGGGAGGGTTTGGGGAGGGGAGGGACTTCAATGCCATAGAGTCCAATGGCCAAAGTGGCCCTTTTCTCCTGCTATTACAACTGATCAGCCGATAAGAGATCAGTTCCTAGGGTTGCCAGGTCCCTCTTCACCACTGGTGGGACTTCAATGCCATAGAGTCCAATGGCCAAAGTGGCCCTTTTCTCCTGCTATTACAACTGATCTCCAGCCGATAGAGATCAGTTCCTAGGGTTGTCAGGTCCCTCTTCACCACCGGTGGGATTCAATGCCATAGAGTGCAATGGCCAAAGTGGCCCTTTCCCCCAGGTGAACTGATCTCTATCGGCTGGAGATTAGTCATAATAGTGAGAAATCTCCAGCTAGTACCTGGAGGTTGGCAACCATATTCATGAAGATGCGCCTGAGCTCTCCCTGGAGGGCAGATTCGGGAAAGATTCCCCAGTGTTCCTGCAACTCAGGGGCATCCAAACATTTTCTTCCGAGAGCCCCATTGCAAAATCACGTGGAGGGCTGAGCCAGGATGGGGCCAGGTCTGCTCCATGTTTTCTCCACAGCTGCCCCGAAGCAAGCAGGCTGTGGCAGCATCGAGGATCTGGACCGGTCGCTGACCCTCCCTACTGAGAGGGCCTGCTGGGTATCAGCACAGCACTAGGAGGAAGGGGGGGTCCGTGTAGAGAGGAGCCCAATGCTGCCACTCAGGCTGATGTGAAACTCCAGGCATAGGGTTACCAACTTCCAGGTGGTGGCCGGAGATCTCCCACATTTACAACTGATCTCCAGCCAATAGAAATCAGTCCCCCTGAAGAAAATGATTGCTTTGGCAATTTATGGCATTAAAGTCCCTCCCCTCCCCAAACTCCATCCTTCTCAGGCCCCGCCCCCAAAATCTCCAGGTATTTCCCAACCTGGAGCTGGCAACCTTATCCAGGAAGGAGGTAGAACAGGGCTGGGGGTGTCTGAGCAGAGGGGGACCTTTGGGGGCCAAATGAAGAGGTTTTGGGGGGCGTGATGGCCCCAGGCTGTATTCCTTTTTATTTATTTATAATTTTTTATTATTTTTATAATAAAACAAAAAAACAAAAACAAATTATAAAGAACAAAAAAAACAATAACATAAAAGAATACAAAAATACAAAAAAAGCACTTATACATCATTCAAAATTACCCCATACCGTATGAATTATAAAATACACAGTGCTCTAATACCCACCACCCACCTTAACAGTGTATCCCACCACCAATGGACTTCCGGAGAAGTGTTTTGACAGTATTTAAAATTATCTTATACTATTATTACTATAAAAAACATTACAATTTGTCTATAATTCATTAACTATACTTGTAAAATTCATTTTCGCCAGTTTATCCCAAAATGCGATGGCCTCAGGCTGTACTCCTGATGCTCCTGCTTTCAATTCATTCTTTCCTTCCCCCCACCCACACTTTTCTGCCTCCACTGATTCTCCAGAGCTCGACTTTCACTACCTGCTCCATTGCTGAAGGCTGGTGGGAATAATATGGCTTCAATTGCCTTCTCCAAGGTGACCTCACAGAACTTTCCTGGCCATTGTGAGCCGCCTCAAGCATCACAAGGGTTGCCATAGGGTTTCCAAATGCCTCTTTGCCATTGGAGGGAGGTTTTTGGGGCAGAGCCTGAGGAGGGAGAGGTTTGGGGAGGGGAGGGACTTCAATGTCATAGAGTCCAATTGCCAAAGCAGCCATTTTCTCCAGGTGGACTGATCTCTATCAGCTGGAGATCCGTTGTAATGGCAGAAGATCTCCAGCTAGTACCTGGAGGTTTCATACAAAAAATACATCATAAGGCTCACAAAATGCTTAACCCACAGTGCAAGAAATGTTTACCTATGGTGAACTAATAGTGAACACAAAGAACAAACAAACACAGTGCTGTACAACAGTAAGTCTATGAGAACACACACAACTACTTGTCAAAGAGAATATATACAAAAACAGTCCAACGGTTGACTTCCAATATTAGAAATGGTACTCCTAGGATTTGATAAGCAGTTGTTTATAATGAAGATGGCTTAGTATACTAATGCATGTTGAGAAATAATATACAAACAAATGGTAAAAGGTTTCCAAATGTGTTTGTAAGTGCATTGCACTTTATATTTTTAGTGAGTGAACATACTTGTTACGTTAAATTTGCTGTATTTTTAGGCTGAAGAAGCCTCCGGGTGAAACGTGGATTTAAATACCTGGGATACACGTACCGCTTTATTGTTGTAATATCCCTATACATAAAGTCAGAGGGATATAAATGAGAACACCTCAAAAGGATCAGCGGATACGCTACAACCGAGACCCAAGTTACGTTAATTGCGTTTGCCACGCTACGCTCCGAGCGGCGGAGGATGCACTTTTGAAACAGCTCCACTGAAAAGTCACGCCGTTTACGCAGTTCAAGTTACCGTTTTGCGGTTTGGAGCAATATTACACCCTGACTGCGGAAGCTTTGTCGTAGTTAACAGACCGCTCCACGGGAGCACCATTTCTAATATTGGAAGTCAACGGTTGGACTGTTTTTGTATATATTCTCTTTGACAAGTAGTTGTGTGTGTTCTCATAGACTTATTGTTGTACAGCACTGTGTTTGTTTGTTCTTTGTGTTCACTATTAGTTCACCATAAGTAAACATTTCTTGCACTGTGGGTTAAGCATTTTGTGAGCCTTGTGCTCTATTTTTTGTATTAAGCCACACTTATTGCAGCATAGGGGATTACTTTTGTTTGTTTCTAGTACCTGGAGGTTGGCAACCCTAGGTTGCCAGCTCTGGGTAGGGAAACACCTGGAGGTTTTTAGGGCAGAGCCTAAGGAGGGGGGGGTTTGGGGAGAGGAGGGACTTCAATGTTGTAGAGTCCAGTTGCCAAAGCGGCTGTTTTCTCCAGGTGAACTGATCTCTATCAGCTGGAGATCAGTTGTAATTAAGGTTGCCAACTTCCAGGTAGTAGCTAGAGTTCTCCAGCTACAACAACTGATTTCCAGCCAATAGAGATCAGTTCACCTGGCTGCTTTGGCAATTGGACTCTATGGCATTGAAGTCCCTCCCGTCCCCAAACCCTGCCATCCTCAGGCTCCACCCTAAAAACCTCCCGCCGGTGGCAAAGTGGGACCTGGCAACCCTAATGTACTACCATTTTGGGAGTTAGCAGGCAGAGTTTTCAGGGATCTCTTTTTCTGAAGAAGAAGAGTTAGTTTTTTATGTAGACTTTCTCCACCTCCTAAGGAAGAATCAAACCGGCTTACAATCACCTTCCCTTCCCCTCCCCACTGAATCGGACCCTCAGTCCATCAAAGTCACCCGGTGAGGTAGGTGGGGCTGAGAGAGTTCAGAGAGAACTGTGACTAGCCCAAGGTCACCCAGCAGGCTTCATGTAGAGGAGTGGAGAAACCATCCTGGTTCACCAGATTAGCGTCCACCACTCAAGTGGAGGAGTGGGGAATCAAACCCTGTTCTCCAGATCAGAGTCCACCGCTCCAAACCACTGCTTTTAACCACTACACCACTCTGGCTCTCAACAATTCTGAACAATTTTGTAATTGTAAACCAGGTAATTTGTATACTGTTTGAATTTTTTTATTGAGTGTAAAAAGTATGATCTTGCCAGAGATAAATGGATTACAGTATGCATTCTGAAGTGAAGACCTGCTCTAAAGCAAGAAATAGTAGCAAAGATATTGGCTGATACTGATCCAAATATAACCCTTGCCATGGCTAAATTTTTATCTATGGCTTTTAATGATACTTCCTTCTACCTGTATATTCTAGATTTTGTATTTCTGCATGTTTGGTTATCTCAGTATTACTGAGCTTATTGAATTTGTTTTGCTTATGACCTGTTGGTCCGCGAGCATAAGGAACAGAAATAAAGGAAATTAAAAACGGAATCACAGGAAGATTCATAAGTAAATGCTTAGATTTTATTTCAGTGGCTCAGCCTAAGTAAATGTTAGGTCCACTTCAGCTGGGGGTGAGGGCTGAAGGGAAAAATGAAGATGTTATGAAGAAGGTGGCGTTTTGAGAAGGCATTTGAAAGAAGAGAGAGTGGCAGAGGCACATGCGTGTTCTGGAAAGGTATTTCTGCATGGGGAACAGGACAGCTTTGCCACCTGACTGGATTTGCTAAGTGACTGGATAAGAAATATATCCAGGGAAGAATGAGAACATCAGCACGAATGTTGGCCTAGTGAATTTTTGGCAGGGATGCTTGGTTACCTGCCAGTTCAAGTTGCAGTTTGGTTGCCAGTTGCAATCTGCATAAAGTTTCAAGAAACTGTTCAGTAGTCCACAAGTACTTGAAGATGGTTCTCATGTCCCCTCTCAGTCTTCTCCTCTCCAGGCTAAACATACCCAGCTCCTTCAACCTTCCCTCCCAGGACTTGGTCTCCAGACCCCTCACCATCTTTGTTGCCCTCCTCTGGACACGGTCCAGCTTGTCTACATCTTTCTTAAATGGTGGTGCCCAAAACTGAACACAATACTCATTCCCAAGTGATATCACGCCAGCTCCTCTAATATTTCATCTGGCTACTTCTGCAAGCTTTTAAAGCAACCTTTAACAGTCAGTTTTGGGTACATTACTATGAACTATTATGAAAGGTGAAACTGTTAGCACATAGAGGAAGAAAGCCTTTGTAGGGGAACATGGTAGTGTTTAGTCAAGGGAAGTTCTGCCATTCTTATGTTTTGATTTCTTACTGAAGGTTAACAAGTATGTGGGTAAAAGGAATCAGGCAGACATTATGTGTTTGGACTTCCGAAAAGCTTTGGACGAGGTGCCTCCCCAAAAACTCCTGAATAAGCTTAGCAGTCATGGGATAAGAGGGCCGATCCTCTTAGGGATTAAAAATTGGTTAAACGACGAGAGTAGGAATACGTGGACAGTTCTGGCAATGGAAGGATATGAGCAGTGGGATCCCACAAGGATCGGTATTGGGGCCAGTGCAATTTTCTTTGAAAATGATCTGGAACTGGGGGTCAGCAGCACAGTGGCCAGCATTATTCAGGGTGGTGGAAACCAAGGCTGACTGAGAGGGCCAGCGTGGTGTAGTGTTTAAGAGTAGCAGACTCTAATCTGGAGAACTGGGTTCGATTCTCCACTCTTACACATGAAGCCTGCTGGGTGACCTTGGGCTAGTCACAGTTCTCTCTGAACTCTCTCAGCCCCAGCCACCGTGGTGTAGTGGTTAAGAGCGGTGGACTCTGATCTGGAGAGCAGGATTTGATTCCCCCACTCCTCCATATGAGCAGCGGAGGCTAATCTGGCGAACTGGATTTGTTCACCCACTCCTCCACATGAAGCCAGCTGGGTGACCTTGGGCTAGTCACACTCTCTCAGCCCCACCTACCTCCCAGGGTGTCTGTTGTGGGGAGGGGAAGGGAAGGTGATTGTAAGCCGGTTTGATTCCTCCTTAAGTGGTGGAGAAAGTCGGCATATAAAAACCAACTCTTCTTCTTTTTCTTCTTCTACCTCACAAGGTGCCTGTTGTGGGGAGGGGAAGGGAATGTGACTGTAGGCCACTTTGAGACTCCTTAAGGTAGAGAAAGGTGGGGTATAAACTCTTCTTCTGTGAAGGGCTCCAGGAGGAGCTCTCTGAACAAGGTGAATGGGCGACAACGTGGCCAATGAAGTTCAAGGTGGGTAAGATTAAGGTGATGTGAATCGGAACACAAAATCCTCACTTCAAATATATGCTGTTGAGGGTCTGAAGTGGCTGGGATTGAGAAGGAAAGAGATCTTGGGGTTGTTGTGAGCAGGACGATGAAAATGTTCACTCAGCATCCGGCGGTGCTGAAAAAAACAAACTCTGTGCTGGAGAGTAATATGTAAGGTATCCAATGGCTGATTGAGTGGTGCCCTTGTATAGATCTATGGTACAGCCTCATTTGGAATACTGTGTGCAGTTCTGAGCCAGCATGGTGTAGTGGTTAAGAGCAGTGGTTTGGAGCAGTGGACTCTGATCTGGAGAAAAGGGGTTTGATTCCCCACTTCTCCACATGAGCGGCAGACGCTAATCTGGTCAACTGGATTGGTTTCCCCACTCCTCCACATGAAGCCAGCTGGGTGACCTTGGGCTAGTCACACTCTCTCAGCCCCACCTACATCACAGGGTGTCTGTTGTAGGGAGGGGAACGGAAGGTGATTGTAAGCCGGTTTGATTCTGCCTTAAGTGGTAGAGAAAGTCAGCATATAAAAACCAACTCTTCTTCTTCTTCTTTTCTTCTTCTTCTTCTGGTCACCATAGATCTTTTAAAAAGTATTTATTAAACAATACAATAGGGATGATATACAACAACATGCATGCAACAAAAACAACATGTGTAAAATGCAGCAAGAATTGGGCCCCAAAACTAGAGAATGCATTGGAAAAATCTGAATCCAAACTACAAAACTGAGAAGCCACACAATGAAATGGTACAATCCATAAAATGGGCCAGACAATGAAAACTGCCCAAGGCCTCTGCAAAACCACAGAGGTGTGAGAACATCCCCCCTCTTCTTTCCCCTTTCCAATTTTTGATTTGTGTGTAGGGTTGTGCAAAAAAAAAAAAAAAAAAAAAAAAAAATCCAGTAAATTTTGGGTTTGGGTTTATTGGGCCTGATTTTTTCCGGTAAATTCGGGATAAGCTGAATACCCATACCAGTAAATATGGGTATTCGGCCTATTTCTGGGTTTCCCGAAAAATTTGGGTCCATTATAGTATATGGGGATTTTTTTGAAGCTCCTGTGGGGGCATTTTTGGAGGTAGAGTACCCAAATTTGCAGCATGGCTGTAAGGGACTCTCCTTAGATGGTCACTGAAGTTTGGTAAACTTTGGGACAGGGGGTCCGATTTTATGGGCTCGCCAAGGGGTCACCCCCATCCTCCAGACATTTGTGAGCTGAGCTGTCTGTCGATTTTCAGGTTCAGAAGTTCAGCGTTGCTGAGGACTGGCGGAAAGAGCTGATTGGCAGGCTAATGCCTCAAAGTCTGGGGCTCCCTTTGTATCTGGGGCGCATAGCGTGATGTCCATGCAAATTAGTTTCCAAACTGAGGAAAACGGATTAAATGCAAGAAAAATAAGGCATGAAACATTTCTTTTGTTGACAAATGACATCCTGTGAACAGTCCTTTATTATGGTCATCAAAATATGATTTCAAGAGATGGTCATGGTGTGGGGAAACAAAGTCTTGGCCATGACTTCAGCTGGCTCTGACATCCCCACCCACCCAGCAGGTTTTTGGGGGGATATCAGAGCCAGGTGAAGTCATGGCCAAGGCAACTCTTGTGAAGGAGACTGCTCATCCGCGCAAGTTACCAGTCTTCTTCAAAAGCCCAATGAGCAGCTGAAGAAGCTGGCATTTTTTAGTTGGAGGGTATATCCCTCCGGACGGGACTGGGTGAGTTGAACGAGTGCAGATCAGCTCGTTTTCAGTTGGTCAGACCAAGCTGGCTCCAATTACCCGACCCCGGCCTCAAAAAGGCTCCAACTATGGGACCCTAACAAAAACAGTTTTAAAAATGGGAGAAAGCACACAGCCGTGCATCCGAGCAACAGCAAATACCCAAACCTGAAAAAAAGCCGAATAATTATTCAGCTTTTTTGGAAATCGCCTATTCGTCTTTGGGAAGATCCCCAGGTTTTGGCATTCAGTAAACGGCCTCTTGCGATGTGTTTACACCCAGAAGTGCTGCATTGCAATGGGTCTTTTACCACTCAAACTCCCAGTTTGAGTGGTAAAAGGCCCCTTGCGATGCGGCACTTCAGGGTGTAAACCAGAAGTGACACGATCCCGTCGACGCAGCTACATATGCATGTGATCTTTGTCTCACCTCCACCCCAAAAACCTCCCGCTGGAGGAGAGGGGGGACCTGGCAACCCCACCTTGAGAGCTTGTATCTGGCCCACAAGCCAGCCGAGGCAGCCACACACACACACACACACACTGATCTGGGTTGGCGAGGCATGGCCCGGCCTGACCAAGTGACATTTGTGTCATATCTGGCCCTCATAACAAATGAGTTTGACACCCCTGGTCCAGACTCTGATTCTCAAAAGCTTATATCCTGGAAATATTGTTGGTCTTTAAGGGGCTACTGGGCTTGAATCTAAAATTACAATGGAATGATGACAGTGGTCCATGTTTTCCACTAGAGGGCACTACTGCCTTATGAACCAAAGTTGATAAAAGACACCCTGGGCCTCCCACTACTGACCTTGAGTCCAAAAGCATCTGGAGGCTGCAAATTTGATTTTTTAAGAAATATAACATAAGAACATAAGAAAGGCCATGCTGGATCAGACTAAGGCCCATCAAGTCCAGCAGTCTGTTCACACAATGGCCAACCAGGTGCCTCCAGGAAGCCCACAAGCAAAGACGACTGCAGCAGCATTGTCCTGCCTGGGTCCCACAGCGCCTAATATAATAGGCATGCTCCTCTGGTCCTGGAGAGAACAGGAATGCATCATAACTAGAATCCAATAACTAGAAATGCATAATATCTATGCATTTATTTATTTATATATGTATTTTTTTTTCATCCCATTACCCTTTTTTCCTTCTGTATCCCATTTACTATTAAAAACCAATAAAAATATTTATTAAAAAAATAAATAACTAGAATCCATTTTGACTAGTAGCCATGGATAGCCCTATCCTCCATGAACATGTCCACTCCCCTCTTAAAGCTTTCCAAGTTGGCAGCCCTCACCACATCCTGGGGCAGGGAGTTCCATTTCTCTGTGTGGTGTGTGAAGAAATACTTCCTTTTATCTGTTTTGAATCTCTCCCCCTCCAGCTTCAGCACATGACCCCGTGTTCTGGTATTATGAGAGAGGGAGAAAAGCTTCTCCCTGTCCACTCTCTCCATACCATGCATAATTATATAGAGCATGGTCCCATTGAAGTCAGCACTGAGCTGAGGTACATGCAGAGGGATGGAACCTTCTCACATGGGGAAGGTGAAGAAGATAAATAAAGAACGGTGTTCTCTCCATATTGAGGACCTTATACCCCATATTTCTGGGTGACCTGGATGATGTTGAGCAGGATGATCACCTACAAGATAAGTAATTGGGGGAGGCCTAAGAGACACCCCCCCACACACTTTCTTCTGGAGCTGACCTTCCAGGAATGAGCACAACCAGAGCAAAAACCGTTGCACTGGGGCAATCGAGGCAGTCAAAATAGGGTTGCCACTTCCAGGTTGGGGAATACCTGGAGATTTTGGGGGCGGAGCCTGAGGAGGGCAGGGATTGGGGAGCTGAGGACCAATGCCACAGAGTCAGGGCCGGATTTAGGTTTGACGAGGCCCTAAGCTATTGAAGGTAATGGGGCCCTTTATATGTCCAGCTGTCCTTTGTCAACAACAAATTGTCGCTGTTTTTTGTGTTGAATATATGCTATATAATAATTTATGGACCTAATAGGTATCTAAAGCCATTTGCACATAACAAAATATGTATTTTATCAAAGTAATTGTTGAACTGAAATACAATTAAGAAGAAGTATCTTAATAGTGAAATAATTAGTAAGCTCTAACTTAAAATGATTTTTTATTCATAACAAACTTAATAATGCAAACACATTGGCATTTGGCAAAAACAAAAGTTCCTTTAGAAACACAATTTATGTAGGTTTTATTTTATTTGTTTTTTATCTTCTATTTTGGAAATGTACATCCAGCTTTTTTTTCCTTTAAATTTTTTGGGGGGCCCCAAAAGAGTGCGGCCCTAAGCTATAGCTTGTTTAGCTTATGCGTAAATCCGGCACTGCACAGAGTCCAATTGCCAAAGTGGCCGTTTTCTCCAGGGGAACTGATCTCTATCGTCTGGAGATCAGTTGTAATAGTGGGAGATCTTCAGCCCACAAAGTCCAGCCATCTGTTCACACAGTGGCCAACCGGGCACCCACAAACCCACAAACAAGATGGCTTGATATAGAAAATCTGGGATCTGCAGGGGAGGCCACATGTGCAGAACCCACATTTGACAGGCTGAAGTCTGAACCATGAAATGATGCCCAGAAGAAAACAAAATAGCCAGCAAGCCCCTGTTATTGCCCCCAAGCTGGTGCATTGGTTTAATATGCTCTTTGCAGAATGGCTGCATCAGGAGGCAAGCAGTCCCACGTATGCTGCAGGTGGGAGCTCCTGATCCAAGTCAGCACCTTGGCCAAAACTGTAGCCTCCAGCCCTCAAAGGCACAGTAGGCTTGGATCAGACCAAAATTAGGAAGATCCAGGGTTTGCGTGCGCCAGCTGGAATAACAGGATCCAAGTGATGAGCTTGTTCGATAATACATTGTGACTTCCACAGAAACAGCCAGCGTGGTGTAGTGGTTAGGAGCGAACCGGGTTTGTTTCCCCACTCCTCCACATGAGTGGCAGACTCTAATCTGGAGAACCGGGTTTGATTCCCCACTCCTCCACATGAGCGGCGGACTCTAATCTGGAGAACTGGGTTGGTTTCCCCACTCCTACACATGAAGCCAGCTGGGTGACCCTGGGGTAGTCACAGTTCTCTCCGAACTCTCTCAGCCCCACCGACCTCACAAAGTGTCTTTTGTGGGGAGAGGAAGGGAAGGTGATTGTAAACCGGTCTGATTCTCCTTTTAAAAGGTAGAGAAAGCTGGTATATAAAAACCAACTCTTCCTATTCTTCTAAAACTGGAACTTGGTGTTTTTGTCAGGTATTAGGGAAAAAGGAGCCCCGGGGTGCAGAGTGGTAAGCGGCAGTACTGCAGTCCAAGCCCTGCTCACGACCTGAGTTCGATCCCGATGGAAGTCGGTTTCAGGTAGCCGGCTCAAGGTTGACTCAGCCTTCCATCCTTCTGAGGTCGGTCAAATGAGTCCCCAGCTTGCTGGGGGTAAAAGGAAGATGACTGGGGAAGGCACTGGCAAACCACCCCGTAAAACAAAGTCTACCTAGTAAACGTCGGGATGTGACGTCACCCCATGGGTCAGGAATGACCCAGTGCTTTCACAGGGGACCTTTACCTTTTATTATTAGGGAAGAACCTAATAAGGTTAAGATTTTATGTACCAGGCACGTGTGTTATAGTTACCAACTCCAGATGGAACCTGGAGTTCTCTCAGAATTACAACTGATCTCCAGACTACAGAAATCAGTTCCCCTGGAGGAAACGGTGGCTTTGGAGGACTGACTCTGTGGTACACCATAGAGTCTAAGAAAAATGTTAACTCCTAGAGTGACATATGAGCTCTCTCCCCAGATTCTGCCCTCCCTAGGTACTGCTCCTAGGTCTGCAGGAATTTCCCAAGCTGTTACCAAACTCCAGGTGGGACCTGGAGATCTTCCAGAGTTACAGTTGATCTCCAGAGATCCGTTCCCCTGGAGGAAATGGCTGCTTTGGAGGGTGGACTGTATGGCATTATACCCTGCCTTGGACCCTGCCCAAGCTCCACCCCCAAATCGCCAGGAATTTTCCAACCCAGAGGTGGCAGCCCTGAAAGTGTGTGTGTGTGTGTGTGTGTGTGTGTGTTTTAATTCAGTTGCTTAAAAGAGAGGGAAAGAGAGACAGGTTAAGGATGCTGAACATTCATATGGAATAGGGTTCCCAGGTCCCTAGAGATCCCAGGTCCCTCTTCATAACTGGCTGGAGGTTTTTTGGAGCAGAGCCTGAGGAGGGTGGGGTTTGGTTAGGGACTTCAATGCCATAGAGTCCACCTTCCAAAGCAGCCATTTTCTCCAGGTGAACATCTCTGTTGGTTGGAGATTAGTTGTAGAAGAAGAAGAAGAAGAAGAAGAAGAAGAAGAAGAAGAAGAAGAAGAAGAAGAAGAAGAAGAAGAAGAAGAAGAAGAGTTGTTTTTATATGCTGACTTTCTCTCCCACTTAAGAATAATCAAACCGGCTTACAATCACCTTGCCTTCCTCTCCCCACAACAGACACCCCGTGAGGTATGTGGGGCTGAGAGAGCTCTAAGAGAGCTGTGACTAGCCCAAGATCACCCAGCTGGCTTCATGTGGAGGAGTGGGGAAAGAAATCTAGTTCACCAGATTAGCCTCCGCCGCTCATGTGGAGGAGCAGGGAATCAAACCAGGCTCTCCAGATCAGAGTCCACCGCTCCAAACCACCGCCCTTAACCACTACACCACGCAATAGCAGATCTCCAACTAGTACCTGCAGGTTGGCAACTCTACAGGTCCCCCCTGCCCACCAGTGCGGGATGGAGGCTTAGGGTTGCCAGATCCAGGTTGGGAAACTCCTGGAGATACGGAGTTGGAGCCTGGGGTGGACAAAGGCCTCAGTGGGGTACGATGCTCCGAAGCATCCATTTTCTCCAGGGGAACTGATCTCTGCAGTCTGGAGATGAGCTGTAATTCTGGGGGATCCCCAGGCTCTACCTGGAGGCTGGCATCCCTAGACTGGGAAATAGGGTTGCCAGGTCCCCTTGGCAACTGGCGGGAGGTTTTAGGGACGGAGCCTGAGGAGGGTGGGGTTTGGGGAGGGACTTCAATGCCATAGAGATCAATTGCCAAAGCGGCCATTTTCGCAAGGTTTACTGATCTCTATCGGCTGGAAGTCAGTTGTAATAGCAGGAGATCTCCAGCTAGTATCTGGAGGTTGGCAACCAGGGTTGCCAGGACCCTCTTTGCCATCTGCAGGAGGTTTTCAGGGCGGAGCCTGAGGAGGGCGGGGTTTGGGGAGGGGGGGACTTCAATGCCATAGAGTCCAATGGCCATTTTCTCCAGGGGAACTGATCTCTATCGGCTGGAAATCAGCTGTAATAGGAGATCTCCAGCTAGTACCTGGAGGCTGGCAACACTATTGGCAACCCTACTGGGAAAGGGAAGTGTGCAAGAAGAGACATGAAAGAATGGGGGGAATGGTGTGTGGGACAGGAGATTCCCAGCCCGCCTCCGATCTTTCATGCTCCCGACATGCACAGGCCCTGGCACAGGAAAGATGCGCACCAAGCAGCTTGATTTTTCGGCATGTGCCACTAGCGTGGCACCTCCTTAAAACCGATCTGTTCCCCGGGCAAAGCTGCTGTATGTGCAGGAGTGCCAAGTCCCGTGCGGGAGCGCCAGCGTCCTGCTGAATTAGCTGGCTTAGCTGGCTGGGGTTCGGCCCTGGGGGTCAGGCCTCTGGCACTATTATGGGCTGCCGAAGCTGGCGGTGACAGGGCAGGAAAGGGAAGGGGGTATTATGGGATGGAGCAGCAGCAAGGCCTTCGGTGGCCAGAGGTTTTCTTTCTTTCTTTCCTTTTTCTTGTTTTTGGCGGGGAGGGGAGAGGAAAGGTGGGTGGTGGTAGAGAGTACTATGGGATGTGGTGGCTGCTGCAGCTGGTGGGAGTATTATGGGATGGTGCCCCATGCGAGGCCGTGGCTATTATGGGATGGCAAGGCAGGCAGCGAGGGTGTGTGCGCTTGTGTGTGTGTGTGTGTTGCAAGCCTGAGTGTTTGAAATATTATGGGATGTCTCGGCGGTTCAGCCAGCACCCACGTGACTTGGGGGAGATCATTATGGGATGTGGCTGGCTCTCTGAGTTGCTGTGGGATGCTGTGGACAGGAGGGAGGGGAGGGGTGGATATTATGGGATGCCGGCACAGACGGCGTGTCTGGCTGCGTCTGCTGGGACGGTGGCCAAGCAGCTGCCCCCCCTCCCAGCACCAATCTGGCCCCCCTCCCCTGTATCTCCAGCCGCCTGCTCTTGCCACCAACCCAGAGTGGCCCCCCTCCCCTGTTTCAACTCCCAGAACCAGTAAAGCAGGCGTGCTATTATGGGATGGCGGCTTTGCAGGGTGGGGGGTGGGGACGGTTGCTAGGGCATGTCTCCTCTGGGAGATATTATGGGATGTGCCCGGGGTTTTGCTGGGTGGGGCTGCCCAGGAGGTTTGTTCGGAGACCTTCGCAGCCTGTCCCTCTGGCAGAAAAGGAGGAGGAAGGAGCTGGAGGAAGAGAGGGGGAGGCGCGTGCAAATGTACAGACAGTGTCTTTTCAGTGGCTCCTTATTCCAGATCATCGACACGCTCCGCCAGACTTCTGAGGATCAAATGCATACACCATAGAGAGAGGGCTGTTGCCAAATGCCTCTATTTTGTGCCGCTCTTGTGCCTTTAACTTATGGTTGCCAACTCCAGTTTAGGACATTCCTGGGGATTTGGGAGTGGAGCCTGGGGACAGCAGAGTTTGGGGAGGGGAGGCACCTCAGTGGGGTATAATGGCATACAGTCCACCCTCCAAAACGGCCATTTCATAAGAACATAAGAAAGGCCCTGCTGGATCGGACCCAGGCCCATCAAGTCCAGCAGTCTGTTCACACTGTGGCCAACCAGGTGCCTCCAGGAAGCCCAGAAACAAGACAACTGCAGCAGCACCATCCTGCCTGTGTCCACAGCACCTCCTATCATTATATATAATTATAATAAGAACATGAGAAAGGCCCTGCTGGATCAGACCCAGGCCCATCAAGTCCAGCAGTCTGTTCACACAGAGGCCAACCAGGTGCCTCCAGGAAGCCCACAAGGAAGACGACTGCAGCAGCGTTGTCCTGCCTGTGTTCTCCAGCACCTAATATAATAGGCATGCTCCTCTGATCCTAGAGAGAATAGGTCTGCATCATGACTAGCATCCATTTTTACTAATAGCCATGAATACCCCTCTCCTCCATGAACATGACCACTCCCCTCAAAGCCTTCCAAGTTGGCAGCCATCACCACATCCTGGGTCAGGGAGTTCCAACTGTTCTTCGTAAGCAATTTCGGGTGTGTTGGTCCCAAAACAAATAGAGCTATGAAGGTCAAGACCAGCACCTTGAATTATGCCCAGAAACAAATTGGGAGCCAGTGTAGATGGGTCAAGACTAGAGTGGCATGGTGCCTACCACCCACTCCAGTCAACATCCTGGCTGCAGCAATCCCCAAAGTTTCCGTACATTTTTTCAAGGGCAGCCCCACATGGAGCGCATTGCAGTAATCTAATCTCAATATAACCATGGCATGCACCACAGCGGCCAGATCTTTCTGCCCAGGAAAGGCCTCAGCTGGCAAACCAGTTGAAGCTGGTCAAAGGCACCCCTGGCCACTACCAAAGGCCAAGGGGCTGAGCAGCAATCCCTCAGCACCACCTTTTGAAACCTACCCTATTGGTAGGGCTAGAACCACAGCAGTATGGGTGCCTCCCGATCCCAGTCCAGACAGGCGCTTCAGAAGGATACTATGATCAATAGAACTGAAAGCTGCTGAGAAGACCAGAAGAATCAACAGAGTCGCACTTCCTCTGTCCATCTCTTCGCATGAGTCATTCACACACACAAGTCTTTCTGGTGCAAGTCCCCTCCAATCCCTACTTCTTGGTTAACTCTTTCAGAGCCCAACAGCTTGGATGGCCTAACACCAGATGTCTGAAAAAACACCCTTACTTTTTCAGGGCGTTAGTCAGAAGAAGAAAAAGGAGAAGAAGAGGAAGAAGAGGAGGAGGAAGAAGAGGAGGAGGAAGAAGAGGAGGAGGAAGAAGAAGAGGAGAAAAAAGAAGAGGAAGAAGAAGGAGAAGAAGAAGAGGGAGAATAAGATGAAGAAGAGGAGGAGGAGGAGGAAGAAGGTATGAAGTCCTATTAGAAGAAGAGAGAAGAAGAAGAGTTGGTTTTTTATATGCTGACTTTCTCTACCACTTAAGGGAGACTCAAACCGGCTTACAATCACTTTCGCCTCCCCTTGCCACAACAGACACCCTGTGAGATAGGTGGGGTTGAAAGTATGTGACTTGCCCAAGGTCACCCGGCTGGCTTCGTGTGTAGGCGTGGGGAAACAAATCCAGTTCACCAGATTAGCCTCCGCTGCTCATGCGAAGGAGTGGGGGATCAGACCTGGTTCTGCAGATCAGAGTCCATCACTCCAAACCACCGCTCTTAACCACTACACCACGCTGGCTCTCAACTGCAGTTCTTGAACTAACTGGGATGGATAATCACCCAGCGCACCGAAGAGAAGGTAGCTTTGCCTTGTTGTGGTGGGATTCACTTGGTTGCCTGGACGGGGGAGTTGTTTTAACAAGAGAGGTCTGCTCCATATCTGGAAAGGAGATGTGGCTGGTTCACCACCCAAGCAGCTACACGAGGAGCCAAACTGCCAGAGGATGGCACATGGGAAGAAGTGGCTGGGGGGGGGGGCATGGCTTGTGCCTGCCATCACCTCCCTGACCTGTACTGCTTCTACCTGGGTCCCAGCTGGGTCTTGGATAGGGTTGCCAACCTCCAGGTACCAAATAGATAACACCTATGCTGCCCATGCAGCTTTTGCTAGACATTTGATACAGCCTCTTTGGCTGCATGTGTTAGTTGCGTTTACATTCTACTGGAAGTGCATGCTTTTGTAACATATTTTGTATTGTACTGCATTTGAATTGTAAGTCATTCGTTCCATGAAGGATTGTATATAGGAATATTTATTGTTTTCGTGAAATTATAAAATTGTCACATTATATGATTTAATTCCAATTGAGTTATTGTGATCACACAGAAAAAAGCATTGAGTAATTTCTTATCATATGTGAGCCTTGTGCTGTGTCTTCTCTTGTCCAACCTCCAGGTACCAGCTGGAGATCTCCTGCTATTACAACTGATCTCCAGCAGATAGAGATCCGTTCCCCTGGAGAAAATGGCTGCTTTGGCCATTGGCCTCTATGGCATTGGAGCCCGACCCCCCCCCCCAAAACCTGCCTTTCTCAGGCTCTGCCCCAAAAACCTCCCGCTAGTGTGCCTCTCTTGTGTAGCTGCTGCCCACCTTGGACTCTGGGAGGAGGGCACTTAGGGCAATAAAATGTGTTGGGCCTGCCCAGAGAAGAGGAATCCGCACCCTAGAACTAGAAGGTGAAAGAGGAGGACAAGGTTCACATACAGTGGGAAACGCTTCCTTGTTCACCTGTTCGTATCTTTCCTATATTAAAAGGCGACTTGAATGATACAACTTTTGCCAGGACTTTGTTATTTAATTACTGGGGTTGCCAGCTGGAGGTTTCGGAGGCAGAGCCTGAGTAGGGTGGGGTTTGGAGAGGGGAGGGACTTCAATGCCATAGAGTCCAATGGCCAAAGCGGCCATTTTCTCCAGGGGAACCGATCTCTATCAGCTGAAGATCAGTTGTAATAGCAGGAGATCTCCAGCTAGTACCTGGAGGTTGGCAACCCGATTAATCACTGAAGTATATAATTTAAAAAAAATTCTTTTATTATTCTTTATTTTAAATTACCAAACTATAATGTGGCACCGCATCGCTCCCCCCTGGGCTAAATCTCTCTCGGAAAAGCTAATTTTTAAGAGTGCTGAACCACCTTGTGTGGTTTGTCAACTGATTAGTTTTTAGTAATCGTCTACTTGGTACCAGATTGTTTAATTAAAGTTAAACGAATCTGCGTATTGCCCAGCCTTCTTATACAAACACCACGTTGATGTATTGAAAATAAGCACAAGAGAACTTGTAGTTTTAATAAGCAAAAATTGACTTTCATTGTTATAGGGAAAGAACATTATTAATATGGTCTATTTCAGTCTCTTATTGTAACTCAAGAACCAAAATCGCCTGCGCAAGATAAATCCACGTGTCCTTAATTTGCATTTCCACCTGCTAAAATGTCTTCCCCTAGTTAATCAACGAAGGTGTTAGTTCATTACTAGGGTTGCCAACCTCCAGGCACTAGCTGGAGATCTCCTGCTATTACAATTGATCTCCAGCTGATAGAGATCAGTTCACCTGGAGAAAACGGCCGCTTTGGCAATTGGTCTCTATGGCACTGAAGTCCCTCCCCTCCCCAAACCCCGCCCTCCTCAGGCTCCGCCCCCAAAACCTCCTGCCGGTAGTGAAGAGGGACTTGGCAACCCTATTCATTATTAAAACTTGCACTGCAGCTCTAATAATTAGATTAATTAATTAGATTAATGCCAACTCCAGATTTAAACTGGAGATGGATTTAAGATGGGGATTTTGTATTATTGCCTTTAGAAAAGGGTTTGCAGGAATACCACGCAAAGGCTAAAAGATAGTTCTGGCATTCTTTGGCACTGAAGGAATAAATAACAACAGACATTTACAATGCTGTCAAGTAAATTGGCAAGTACCCTCGGTGAATTTGATCCTATTCCTCTTGCCTTATAGAAATAAAATCATCCAGAGGTTAAGCTATATATTTATAGAACAACATTACCAGGGGTTGGTGCTCTACGTACCTCTCTGTTTTGCAGGTCGATAAATATTTTGAACAAGCTTGTATGCTTGTAACGCCCCAGTTCACAAGCCGAGGAGATAGTCTGACTTCCTCTCTTCCCTCCCGTTGCTGAAAATTCTTGTCCCCTCACTGTACATTATATTCGTTGACTGACTTTCACTGGCTTCTGCAGAGTGTGCAGTGACCAAATCGTGTTTTATTAAAAAAATAATAATCTTAGGTTGTGTCCTCCCAGAGATTTTTCTCCAGTTTGGCTTCCAAATTGAAGCATATTTTTTTAGCATCCTTATGACATTGCGCTAGGTGGGGTTGCCAACCTCCAGGTACTAGCTGAAGATCTCCTGCTATTACGACTGATCTCCAATTGATAGAGCTCAGTTCACCTTGAGAAAATGGCCGCTTTGGCAATTGGACTCTATGGCATTGAGGTCTCTCCCCAAACCCTGCCCCCCTCAGGCTTCACCCCAAAAACCTCCCACCGGTGGCAAAGAGGGACTTTTGGGGCAGAGCCTGAGGAGGGCAGGGCTTGGGGAGGGGAGGGACTTCAATGCCATAGAGTCCAATTGCCAAAGCGGCTATTTTCTCCTGGTGAACGGATCTCTATCGGCTGGAGATCAGTTGTAATAGCAGGGGACCTCCAGTTAGTACCTGGAGGTTGGCAACACTACATTATGCTCTAATTATCCATTCTCCACCTTCAGTATGCTCTTTCCCAAACCTATTTTCCTACGATCTTGTGGGGAAGAGTGCAGTTCCAAGTGCATTGTGATGCTGTCTGGACAGGAAAGTGTGCATTTTTGAAGGCCCCGCCCACTTCAGTGCCATTTTCCTGCTGTCAGCCCATCACCACAGTATCGTCTAGACTAGACTACTGTATGCACTATACATTAAGAGCCAGTATGGTGTAGTGGTTAAGAGAGGTGGACTCTAATCTGGAGAACCAGGTTCGATTCCCCACTCCTCCACATGAGTGGGGGATGCTAATCTGGTGAATCGGGTTGGTTTCCCTACTCCTTCACAAGAGTGGGGAAACCAACCCGGTTCACCAGATTAAGAGTCCACTTCCCTTAACCACTACATCACGCTAGACTGTTATCCAATGAGATAAATCGTAATTGATCTATCGCAATAGTAGATTCACCCATATGCATCAGTAAAAAGAATAATTGTGGCTCATTGGTAGAACCTCTGCTTGGCATTCCAAAGGTCCCAGGTTCAATCCCCAGCATCTCCAGTTAAAGGGACCAGGCAAGTAGGTGATGTGAAAGTCCTCTGCCTGAGGCCCTGGAGAGCTGCTGCCGGTCTGAGTAGACAATACTGACTTCAATGGACCAAGGGTCAGATTCAGTATGAGGCAGCTTCATGCGAAAGGAAAACAGCCTACTTTCTTTGTATAGGATGTGTGCATACGTCACGTCTTGCTGGCCCAAACCAGAGACGATGCTGGGAGTTGTGTGATTCAGCCTCCAAGCTTTTTTAAAAAATGCTACTATCAGTGTGCAGTGGCCCAATTCTGATTGGGTCCATGGCACTTTTAGGGTGGAGGGCTAAGCCTGTACTGTTTTTCCAACCTGAAAAAGTCCTAGGGAGCTGCTATTAGTACCTGTAAGTTTGTCTCTTGAGGCAAATATCAGCTGTTGGGACTGTCTCTGGCAGGGAAAATAGTGCAAAGCGGAAGGCTTAAACCCAGCATGGTGTAGTGGTTAAGAGCTGTTGGACTCTGATCTGGAGAACTGGGTTTGATTCCCCACTCCTCCACATGAGCAACGGAGGCTAATCTGGTGAACTGGATTTATTTTCCCACTCCTACACATTAAGCCAGCCGGGTGACCTTGGGCTAGTCACACTCTCTCAGCTCCACCTACCTCACAGGGTGTCTGTTGTGGGGAGGGGAAGGTGATTGTAAGCCGGTTTGATTCTTCCTTAAGTGGTAGAGAAAGTCGCATATAAAACCAACTCTCCTCCTCCTCCTCCTCCCTCTACCCAGCATGCCATAGGACTGATCAGAATTGGAGCTCTGTGCATCTTACAATTGCATTTTTTGAAAGCTGGGAGCTTGGACTGTGGTATTCCTGGTGCCTCCGTCTGGTCCTTATAAGAGGCATTCCCTCAGAGAGGAGGAAGGGTTGCAGTTCAATGTCTGGGTAGGTGGATCTCAAGATCTAAAAGATGAGTGTGAAAACCAGTGTACCAGAATTGTGGGCTTGATCTGGCTTGTTCTGTTGGAGGTAGCCATGGCAAGGTGAGGAGAGTAGCACTGCGCAAGATACGTGCAGCCATAAATGTGGTAACTAACCGGGGCTTCTTCCACACAGTAATGATTTCCTACATAGGTCTCATTGCTACTGTGAATGCAGAGGCATTTGTCGGAGTAACAGATCACCGACATGGCAGTTTTCTATACACTTTCCTTAACTCAGCTCCCTCTTGGTTCTTCCACGCACCATAACACTGGAGGGCTATTGGGGGGTTCTTTTTAAAAATCTGTAATTACTAGAGTTGTGCAAAAAAAAAAAAATTAAGTAAATTTCGGGTTAGGGTATATTGGGTCCAATTTTTGGGGAGTAAACCTGGAATAAGCCGAGTACCCATAACAGTAAATATTGGCATTCGGCTTATTACCGGGTTTCCCAAAAAATTGGGGATTTTTTGTCAAAGCTTCTGTGGGGGCATTTTTGGAGGTAGAATACCCAAATTTGCAGCGTGGCTGCAAGG
This sequence comes from Euleptes europaea, assembly GCF_029931775.1. Taxonomy (NCBI): domain Eukaryota; kingdom Metazoa; phylum Chordata; class Lepidosauria; order Squamata; family Sphaerodactylidae; genus Euleptes; species Euleptes europaea. The sequence goes on from NC_079315.1 coordinate 11,700,420, forward strand.
GACTCTCCTTAGATGGTCACCGAGGTTTGGTGAACTTTGGGACAGGGGGTCCAATTTTGTGGGCCTGCAAAGGGGTCACCCCCATCCTCCAGGCATTTGTGAGGGGAGCTGTCCATCGGTTTCAGGTTCAGAAGTTTAAAGCCGATTGCCAGGCTGGTGCATCAGAGTCTGGGGGCTGCCTTCGTATCTGGGGTGCATAGCATGATATCCATGCAAATCAGCTTCCAAACGGAGGGAAAAGGCTTAAACGCAAGAAAAATAAGGCACAGAAAACATTTATTTTAGTGGCAAATGACATCCTATGAATAGTCCTTTATTGTGGTCATCAAAAATCTGATTTCAAGAGATGGTCACGGTGTGGGGAAATGAAGCCTCTCCTCGGGGTGACCTTCAGTTTGAGAGCAGGTTTTCAGGGGGGTGATATTGAAGCCAGCCAAAGTCTCGACCACAGGGGCTGTCTGATGGAGATTGCTCATCCACGTGGACGAAGAAATCTTCTTCGGAAGCCTGGTGGTCAGCAGCTGTTGAAGCTGGCTCTTTTTAGTTGGAGGGTATATCCCTCCAGATGGGACTTGTTGAGCCCCGTCTTTTAAATAACCCTTATGCTTGATCCATATCAACCCACTGAAAGGTTGGTCAGACCAAGTTGGCTCCGATTACACGATCCAAATCTCAAAAGGATCCCAACTATGGGGCCCTAACAAAACCAGTAAAAAAAAAGAGGATAGAAAAATGGGAGAAAGCACAGAGCTGTGCCTCTGAGCAAAGGAGAATAGCCGAACCCGAAAAACCGAATAATTATTCATCTTTTTCGTGAAGCACCTATTCGGCTTTGGGGAGATCCCCAGGTTTTGGTGTTCGGTAAACCCAAAGCCCGAATATTGCCGAAACGGCTAATTTCGGGTTTATTTTCGGTTCGGAGTTATCTATATGCACAACCCTAGTAATTACTATATTGCTATTGCAGTTAGGTCTTTTTTAAAGCCTTGGAAAGCTCTCTTGGTGACATGGGTGGATGGCAGCTGCAGGAACTAATGCAGGGGAAATGGAGCTAATTTTTAAAAACTCCGTACCTCTCCGCATACATGATGTGCAAACGTCTTGGATTGCAACTGTCCCAAAAAGATTGTATCAAACCAGGTTTTGGAAAGATCGGAGCAAAGGCGGGGAAAACTGAAAAGTGGATGATTACAGGCTGACATTGTTAGATTCGTGTCCAGTAGCACCTCACGGGCAAACAAGATTGGGTGTGTGAGCTTCTATAGGCCCATACCATGAAAATCTTGTTGGTCCTAAGGTGCTACTGCACTCGATTCTAGCAGTTTTTCAGCAGAACAACGCTGCTACCTCTGAAACCAGGCTGACATTGAGTGGATGCTGACTCAAAATAAACAAATGAAAATGTTCCCGTGTGGATGTCAAATTCGCGCAAAACCTCTGTGTGGAAGCAACCTGTACCACAGAAAGTGGACAGTTATGTTGTGTGTGTTGTGTGTTGTCACATCACTTCTGATATATGGTGACCGTATGAATTTATGATCTCCAAAATATCATATAATTGACAGCCTGATTCGGATCTTGCAAACTGAGGGCCGTGGCTTTCTTTATTGAGTCAATCCATCTCATGTTGGGTCTTCCTCTTTTCCTACCACCTTCAGCTAGCATTACTGTCTTTTCCCAGTGAGTCTTGTTAATGTACATTTAAATGTATAGTTAAATTTCTACGTCGCTTTCCCACCATATGCCTTAAAGCAGTTTACGCATAATAAAAACAATAATTAAGCCGCAACTAAAATTAGACTCCCAAATTTAAAAGAAGACTAGCAGCTTAAAATAATAAAATTCAAAACTTGAGAGATCTTGGGGGGGGGCTGGGAGAATGGAGGTTTTAGCATCTGTCTAGAAGTTCTAACATCTGCATATAGGATAGGCCCTAGATGGTTAGAAGTATATAGCCAGAATGGTGAAACGAGTTGTGATCTCATAAACCGCACAGGAATTACAGGATTCACAAGCTAAGCGATTTCAAGTTTGTGGCTATAATTATCTAGAAATTGTGATCTGTAGATCTATACTTGCAAAATGTTGCACCAGGCCGGCCTTGACTCTGATACTTGAATTCCTCTGCCCTTTCCCCACAACATCCCAGTACAGGCTGGGTGTGAAATGTAGCCATGTTAACTACACTCAGCCTTATGTCAGTGTGTTGCTTCGGAAATGTAACAAATTGATTCGCGCTGTTTCAAAGATATATGCACAATATTTCCATCTTTGTATATACGGGATTGATTTGGATTGTGGATAATTCATATATTCTACAAGAGTAGTCGATTATAACAATGGAGGGAGAAATTTCCTTTAAATTAAGGGACAGACAGGTGTCTCTCTCTCACACACACACACACACATGGATGCCTTATACGAATCAGATCCTCAAAGTCAGTATTGTCTACTCAGACCGGCAGCAGCTCTCCAGGGTCTCAGGCAGAGGTCTTTCGCATCACCTACTTGCCTGGTCCCTTTAACTGGAGACGCCGTGGATGGAACTTGGGATCTTCTGCATGCCAAGCAGATGCTCTACCACTGAGCCACGGCCCCTCCTCATAAAATAAATATGTTTCCATGTCAGAGCAGGGATTCAAACCTGGTCTCACATAAAGACATGAAGCTGCCTTCTACTGAATCAGACCCTTGGTCCGTCGAAGTCAGTATTGTCTACTCAGACCGGCAGTGGCTCTCCAGGGTCTCAGGCAGAGGTCTTTCACATCACCTACTTGCCTGGTCCCTTGAACTGGAGATGCCGGGGATTGAACCTGGGACCTTCTGCATGCCCAGCAGATGCTCTACCACTGAGCCACAGCCCCTCTTCAGTCTACCAAGTGCCGCATCCTTGATTCCTTTTAAGAGTTACCTCTCGTATGTATGAAACCATACAATATGGTACATTATGGCTGAATATTGTGGACCATCCTTTTGGCTAATGACAGTTAATAGTTTTATGGGATCCTCAGTTGTATTTATTATTGATTTAACCAAAACATTTGCACCTTGCAACGCCAGCCAGATTGGTTCCCGAGGTGATTATTTGCATGTCACGACAGATCTAAGACAGCTTTATAGAATGCAAATACTAAGTTGTGGGTTTTGTTTTTTTTCTCCAGTTGATGATATGGATATCTGAGAAAGGGCAGTTATAAAATGGTAATTTTTTCTGTATCATGCTGGTAGTATTATGGGATGCGGCACATGTGCATATTATTCCCAGCTATTGATGGTGGAATGTTTATGTTTTAAAACATTGGTTGTGGTTGTGTTTTTTGAAGGGTATAAAGGAAGTAGAATCAGGTGTTCCTTAGAAGAGCCATTTATGGAAGTGACCATCACCAAAAACTAAGGAGATCCTTTGTGTATCCCGGTTAGTCACGGGGATCCCTCCGATCGAGTTATGCTGGGATGCCACAGCCATATTCCCGTGTCGCTTGTGTATGCGCACAGGGCCATGCGCATGTGCGGAGGGGATGACGTCTGCCGCAGAGGCCTACAAAGGTCTGGCTCTCCCAACGCCTGTGCGTGGAAGATTATGGGATGCACTGAGCCTGCATCCTCCGAAGGAAGGCATAAAGAATCCTGGCAAGCCGTGCCACAGTATTATGGGATGTGCCCGTTGGCCCTATGCCCCCCAGTGGTTATTATGGTCTGTGTTCGGGTAAGGGGTAGGATTATCCTGCGCCTTGTGGGTGTTTCTTTGGCCCAGAGGGGCTTTGGGGTCTTGTGAACCGTCCGGCGAGGTCCTTTTTCCACGCTGTCTTGGCCGGCCGAGGGAGAAGCGGTGTGCCAGGGATTATTATGGGCTGTGCGACCAGGGTGGGGGGGGGAGCAGGCGGGAGTCGCGTGGTAGGCAGCGGCTAAAAAGAGTTGCTGGCAGTATTATGGGATGTCTGGCTGGTCAGGGGACTATTATGGGATGCCTCTCTGGGGGAGGGGGAGAGGGTAATATTATGGGATGTCTTGGGTGTGACTATTATGGGATGCCGGTTGTGTGTGGGGGGGGCCTCTTATGGAATATTTCAGGGAGGTTGGTTCTGGGATGCCAGACTTGGCGCGCGCTTGGTTATTATGGGATGTCTCAGCGAGCGATTGGGGGGGGTGAGCTGGCTGGGAGAGAGGGAGCGGGCGAGGCGATTATTATGGGATGCTCAGGGCAGTGAGGCCGGTGCCCGTGGGAGGAGGAGGAGGAGGGGGGGAAGAAGGAAAGAGAGAGTGTGATTATTATGGGATGCCCGGGGTGTGTGTGTGTGTGGGGGGAAGGGCGACTATTGTGGTATGTATGAGTAAGGTCGGGTTATTATGGGATGTTTCCGTGAGGGAGGGGGGAGGAGAGAGAGGGAGTGTGTGTGTGTGTGGGGGGGGGAGAAAGAGAATGCCTTACTGGACGGTCCCTAGTCAGGGGGTTATTATGGGATGTTTTGGAAGGGGGTTATTATGGGATGCGGGAGTTCTGTGAAGGGGGGAACGGTGCTGCTGGTGGGGGGAGTATTATGGGATGGCTCTGTGGAAGGTGGCGCGCGCGTGGGGGGGGAGGCGGGGGGGGAGGGTTTGCTGAGGTGACTGGGGGGGGAGGGGGCGGGGCCCGTCGCCATGGCGCGCCGGGCGTATTATGGGATGGGGGCGGGAGTGAGTCCGTCTGCGTGGGGGGGGGAGAGAAAGGGGGCGGGGCCTAGCCGGGGAGGCCTCCTCCTCCCTTTTTTGGGGGGGCCCTTTAAGAGGCGGCGCCGGAGCCGGAGCCATTTTCCCTTCCGCGGCGTCGAGACATAAGAAGCCGGGACGCCCCGAGTCGGGTGAGGGGCGTGAGGGGGGGGGGGAGAGACGGGGAGCCCCCCCCACCCGCCTGAGCGCCCCCCAACGGCAGGCGCCCCCCCGCCCCCCCTCCAAGAGAGACACGTGTTGGGGGCGGGGGGGTCCGTCTCGTCTGACCCCCCCGGCCCTGCCACCCCCCCCGTTCCCCTCCCCATAGAGAGAAAGAGAAATATCTTCTCCTTCCCCCCCCCAGGAGTTTCCTTATTCCTTTGCTGTGCCTGGGCCCCCCCCCGCAAAAAGAATTGCAACCCCCCCTCTTCCTTCAGCCCCCCCCACAAAAATATGTGCAACCCTCTTCCTTCAGCCCCCCCACAGAAATAGTTGCCCCCCCTTCTTCCTTCAGCCCCCCCCCGCAGAAATAAGTGCAACCCCACTTCTTCCTTCAGCCCCCCCATAGAAATAGTTGCAACCCCCCTTCGTCCTTCGCCCCCCAAAATAATTGCAACCCCACTTCTTCCTTCAGCCCCCCCATAGAAATAGTTGCAACCCCCCTTCTTCCTTCAGCCCCCCCCCGCAGAAATAAGTGCAACCCCCCTTCTTCCTTCGCCCCCCCAGAAATAAGTGCAACCCCCCTTCTTCCTTGGCCCCCCCACAGAAATAAGTGCAGCCCCCCTTCTTCCTTCGCCCCCCCAGAAATAAGTGCAGCCCCCCTTCTTCCTTCGCCCCCCCAGAAATAAGTGCAGCCCCCCTTCTTCCTTCGCCCCCCCAGAAATAAGTGCAGCCCCCCTTCTTCCTTGGCCCCCCCAGAAATAAGTGCAACCCCCCTTCTTCCTTGCCCCCCCCCAGAAATAAGTGCAACCCCCCTTCTTCCTTCCCCCCCCCCCGCAGAAATAAGTGCAACCCCCCTTCTTCCTTGCCCCCCCCCGCAGAAATAAGTGCAACCCTCCTCTTCCTTCAGCCCCCCCACAGAAATAAGTGCAACCCCCCCTTCTTCCTTCGCCCCCAAAATAATTGCAACCCCCTCTTCCTTCGCCCCCCCTCAAAAATAAGTGCAACCCCCTTCTTCCTTCAGCCCCCCCACAAAAAATAAATGCAACTCCCCTCTTCCTTTGCCCCCTCCCCACAAAAAGAATTGCAACCCCCTCTTCCTTCGCCCCCCCCAAATAATTGCACCCCTCTCCTCCCCCTCCCAAATAATTGCACCCCTCTCCTCTTTCTCCTCCCCCAATTTGTGCTTGGCTTTTGCCAAGTGGGGCGAAAGGGGGGGGGTCTGGTTTCTCTTGGCCTTTCTGTCCCTGGCTGCTGAATTTTCTTTTTTTGAAAGGGGGGGGGGTCAGCTGCTTAAAACGGGCCTCCTTAGGAAATATCCTGCCACAACTCTTCCCCCTCCAAAAACAAAACCCCCAACGACTTTTAACTTGTATGCTTATACGCTTTTTGATGCTTAAAATGTGCGGTTTTGATGCTTAAAATATGAAAAGGGGAACCCTCATGCGCCGGTAAATAGGGTAGTGCTTCTTAAAAACTATAAGGGTGGCAGGAAGGGGAACCCTAAAGTGCTAAGTTTAGCCTTTCTCGGTTTATTGAAAGTAATTTGGTTAGAGGCTCCCCCCCCCAGTATATTTTATTATTATTATTAATTTGCACAGCTTTTATCTGGCCACAGGTTACTTAGGGCTTGAAGTCCCAGGGCCGGCCTTCCTATGCGCTTATGTTGTCAAGGGGGGGAATTGACAGAAGGAGGGAGATGAGTAATTGACCGGTGGAGGAGGGAGGAGGAATCGTCCTCTGTATTGGCGGGGGGGGGGGGGCTTCCTTGGCCGCTGGCTCCCTTTGGGCTGCTGCTTCTAACGTGACTTTTCCTCTGCCCCCTCCCCAGCACATCGCAGGCATTGGCGATAAGGAGGTGCCAGAGGGGAGCGGGCGCCGCTTGAGCCTCCGGATCGCAGGCCATGGCTTCGGGCATCGGGTCGCCATCGCCGTGCTCCGCCGGCAGCGACGAGGAGGAAATGGAGATTCTGATGAACAACAGCCTCCACCAGCACCAGGGTACCCCGCAGGGTGAGACTTCTCGGACTTCTTATTTTTGTGTGTGGGGGGGGGAGGTATCTCCGAAGCGAGGAACAAAAGAGGTCTTTTATTTTGGTGGGTGTTTGAGCGGGGGGGGGGGGGGTGTGTGCCGGTGGGATCACGATGCACCCTCGTAATGTGGCGTGTGACCTGAAGGGAACCGCTTGGGTTTGAGGTGCTTTTGGATACGGGCTCCGCTTATGGCGAAGGAACCCGAAGTTCGGGACTGGGGGTTAGAGGTTGTGGAATAAGAACTGTTTGGAACTTTTCACGGGGGTGGGGTGGGGGTTTCTGGTGAATTGCCGCCTGCTGTTGCTTGCGTACTTAGCCGCCACCGCCTGCCTGGTCTATTTCTGTCGCTTCCTGCTTCGGCCTTCCCTTTTCCCCACCTGGACTTTTCTTCACAACCATTCTGGACAGACAGCGTTGCGGTTCTAGCTTGTGCGTTTTGCTCCAGTGTGACTCGCGGATGCAGAAAGACGTTGCACAAGGGAAAGTTCTGTTTACTAGGAACCCACGTGTGCGCGCCGCAGAAAGCATTTCTCTTCTCGCTTGCGTCCCGTTTCCCAAAATGCGAAGTTCCTTTCTTGGCTGTGTGGGCTTTGGGTGGGGGTGGGAGCATAGCAGGTGTCTCGATGGAGAGGAGGGGGGACCACTGTGGACGGGGAGCCCAAATTTAAGGCTGCCGAAGGGAGCACGAGGGAAAAGACAGCCCGGCTTCCTTTTGCCCCCTTGAGAGCTTGGCTATTCTCTGTCCAAAACGATCTTGTGCCCTGGGCTGCTACATGACCCACTTTTTCTCTCCAGCCACACCCGGCGCGGTTTCTTGTGGCTCTTGCCTCGCCGTAGTCCTGTCTTTGCATCAAGGGTGGCCTGCCCAGTGTGGTGAGGGGGGAGAATGTCTTTACCCTCCACCTCTTTTGACTCTGATCATCTTCAGCAGTGTTTGAGATCGGTCGTTGGACGGAGGTGCCTTCTACCAAGCAAGGTTGAGGGCAGTGGAGTCTTGCTTTGGAAGCGCTTCTCGCTGATACCGTGGTTTTTAAAAATTGCTCCCCCCTTGGTCCTTGGGGTCAGGGATGTGCATTGTTAGGGGCAGGCTGTCTCATACGCCAAAAAGCATTCCTCTGCTCAGAGACGGGGGTTCCCACCGCTGCTGGATATTCGCAGGCCTAGCAGAAGGGGCGGAGAGGGTGCTTGGATCTGCGTCTTTGCCGGCAGGATGGGAGAGCCATGCCGGGGGAGGAAACGCAAGGGAAATATTTCTGGCACAGGATATATATTTGCTGGTTTGGGAATGCAGGCCTCCGCCCCGGCCCGATTTCCCCCTCCGCTCCTCGCCGTTCTGGCTGCTGTGACCTGTGGCTTCCCCCATCCTGCCCAGCGCCCGCGGTTCGGAGGCCATTTTCCCTCGGAGGGAGAGCCAGTGACTCCGGCTGCGTGTAATGGGCGGGGGCGGCTGGCTGATGGGGGGGGAGGGGAGAGGGAGAATGGCTGGTTACTGTGGATCCTGTCACAAAGGAAGCTGCAGGCTGGCTGTGCCCCTCTGGGCTGGCGGGGGTGGGGGGGAGAACAGATGGGAGTGTGGTCTGTGGGGGCGAGGAGTGATGTGTGCTGGGGGGGAGTGAGAGGCAGTCGAGTTTGAAGATTGCATTTGCATAAAGAGGAGGAGGCGATTGCGGCGGCTGGCACCTGAGTAGGCACCTGGTGGCTGAAATGGAGGCTCAGAGCGGCAACTGTCTTGGGAGGATGAGGAGGACAGGCAGCTGCTTGTTGAGTTTGCTGTAAGCTGCAAAATGGTTTTTGTTTCCCCCTCCAGGGTTGCTGACAGAGGAGGGGAGAGCTTGAACCCCCATCACTATTCTCCCCCCCTCTTTATTACCTAAGATAGTTTTCATTCGGAAGCAGCGGCTGGCTTGGTGTTGAATGCCATGAGTGTGGCTTAGAATCATACAATCATAGAGTTGGAAGGGACTGCCAGAGTCATTAGTCCAACCCCCTGCATAATGCAGGAATTTCACAACTACCTCCCCCCCCACACATACCCTACTCCATGCTTAGAAGATGGCCAAGATGCCCTCCTTCTCATCATCTGCTTAAGGTCATAGAATCATCATTGCTGACAGATGACCATCTAACCTCTGCTTAAAAACCTCCAGGGAAGAAGAGGTTACCACCTCCCGAGGAAGCCTGTTCCATTGAGGAACCACTCTTAACTGGTAGAAAATTCTTCCTAATGTCTAGATGGAAACTCTTTTGATTTAATTTCAACCCGTTGGTGCTGGTCCGACCTTCTGGGGCAACAGAAAACCACTTGGCACCCTCCTCTATATGACAGCCCTTCAAGTACTTGAAGATGGTTATCGTATCACCTCTCGATCTTCTCCTCTTCAGGCTCCTTCAACCTTTCCATATAGGCCATCTATTCCAACCCCCTGTTCTATGCAGGATCAGCCTAGAGCATTCCCAACAAGTGTTTGTCCAGCCGCTGCTTGAAGGCTGCCAGTGAGGGGGAGCTCACCCCCTTCCTAGGCAGCCGATTCCACTGTCGAAGAATTCTTACTGTAAAAAGTTTTCCCCTGATAGCCAACCTGGTACCTTTCCACCCTCAATTTAAACGCATTGTTGCGCGTTCTGTACTCTGCTGCCACCAGGAACAGCTCTCGCTGTGGTGCCTGGATCAAAAAAAATTCCTACTTTAGTTTTTTCTCCTATGACATAGGTAGCAAATGGGGATTAGGCTGATTTGTGGAGGGACAGGTCTGTCAGTGGCTACTAGGCATGGTGACTGATGGGAACCCCCACATTCAGAGGCAGTCAACCTCTGAAAACTAGTGCCAGGAAGGAGACATCACGGGAAGGCCTTGGCCTCTATGTCCTGTCGTGGGACCTCCAGAGGAACTGGTTGGCCACTGTGAGAGACAGGATGCCTTGACTAGATGGATCACGGGTCTGATCCAGCAGGGCTCTTCTGTTCATAGAGCCCTTGAACTTGTGTGTTCTCAAGTTGCGGGTGGCCCCTCATGGGAATGCAGGATGCCTAAAGGGGGAGAGGTACGTTGGGGAGGGTATGATCTGGAGGCAGGTGGGGAGGGGCCGTGGCTCAGTGGTGGAGCATCTGCTTGGCATGCAGAAGGTCCCAGGTTCAACCTCCGGCTCCTCCAGTTAAAGGGACCAGGCAAGTAGGTGATGTGAAAGACCTCTGCCTGAGACCCTGGAGAGCTGCTGCTGGTCTGAGTAGACAGTACAGACTTTGATAGACCAAGGGTCTGATTCAGTAGAAGTCAGCTTTATGTATTCATGTATGTATTCGCACGTTCAGGTGAGAGCTAGCATGGTGTAGTGGTTAAGAGTGGTGGTTTGGAGCAGTGGACTCAAATCTGGAAAACCAGGTTTGATTCCCCACGCCTCCAGGTGAGCTGCAGACTCTAATCTGGTGAACCAGTTTGTTTTACCCACTCCTACACATGAAGCCAGCTGGGTGACCTTGGGCAAATCACAGTTCTCTTAGTTCTCTCAGCCCCACCTACCTCACAGGATGTCTGTTGTTGGGAAGGGAAGGTGATTGTAATCCGGTTTGATTCTTCCTTAAGTGGTAGAGAAAGTCGGCATATAAAAACCAACTCTTCTTCCTGCTTCTACCAAGAGCTGGGTGGGTTGGGTGCCCCTAGAGATTGTGTTGCCCCTACTATTTTATCATCCCCATCTGGTTTGGGATAAAGCTAATGCAGGAAGATCTGCTGCTTTCTTTTAAGGGAAGCTCCTTGAGTGAGACCCTTTAGGAGCGAGTCAGAGCAGTCACGTCCTACTCCTCTACTAGCATTGGGGTAGTAGTATAATTTACAAAGTCATGGAGCAGGAGGAGGCTGTGCGTGAGGATCTGGGCACACTGGAATAGATTATTGGTGTCGCTTGTGTCCCCTGCAGAAGATAAAAAGCAAAGAAAAGTGGAGGGGAGTTAAAAAATTTTTTGAGGAACACTGCCTCATGATGTTTGATAGACTGGTGAGGTAGAATTTGAGCAATGCAAACAGAGCTTGGTCCAGTTCAACGGCTAGTTTGTGGTGTTTGATGCATCGCGTGGGCTTTGGGAAATGAGTCACGACACTAGAGTCAGCGTGGTGTAGTGGTTAAGAGTGGCGGATTCTAATCTGGAGAGCTGGGTTTTATTCCCTGCTCCTCCACATGAGCGGTGGACTCTAATCTGGAGAAGCCAGGTTTGATTCCCCACTCCTCCACATGAAGCCTGCTGGGTGACCTTGGGCTAGTCACGGTTCTCTTAGAGCTCTCCCAGCCCCATCTACCTCACAAGGTGCCTGTTGTGGTGGGGGCGGTGATTGTAAGCTGCTTTGAGACTCTTTTCAGTTGAGAAAAACAGTATAAAAACCAATTCTTCTTCTTCTACTACCATGTGATTCTTTACCTGAAGTTGCCAGAGATTCTACCTGGGACCTTCAAGCAAATTGGTAGAGAAAAGTGGAGTATAAAAACCAGCTCTTATTCATCACCCTCCCAAAATTCTTTTACTTATTTCCCCCACCCCAGAACCTGAAGAAGAGCCAGAGGAAGAGCTGTTATCCGAGGCAGAGATCCCAAAAATTAAGAAGAAGAAGAAGCCCAAGAAACTGAAGGAACCCAAAGTGCCCAAGCTCAGCAAGCGCCAGAAAAAAGAGGTGAGGGGTTGAACGGGACCACGGAGGGGGAGGAAAGGGGTTGTGCTGAGCGGGTGGGTCTGAATGCCAAATCGCCGTCATCCTCATTCCTTTATTGGCATAAAAACACAATACAAATGGTCACAAAAGGAATGGAAATATTAAAAGGTGCCCTTTATAGTGTTGTTAAAAGACAGTTACGTCGAGCCAGCATGGTGTGGTGGTTAAAAGCAGTGGTTTGGAGCGGTGGACTCTGATCTGGAGAACTGGGTTTGATTCCCCACTCATCCATGTGAGCGGCGGGGGCTAATCTGGTTGAACCGGGTTGGTTTCCCCACTGTTCCACATGAAGCCAGCTGGGTGATCTTGGGCCAGTCACAGGTCTCTTAGAGCTCTCTCAGCCCCACCTACCTCAGAGGGTGTCTGTTGTGGAGAGGGGAAGGGGATTGTAAGCTGGTTTGAGTCTTTCTTAACTGGTAGAGAAAGTCGGCATATAAAAGCCAACTCTTCTTCTAATACTGTTTGTTGATGCTGCTGTCTAATTAACTGTTTGGCGGGCTTTTAAAGCAAACTTTAAAAACTGTGCCACCCGTCTCCAATATTTGGGGCGAACGATTGTTCAATAAATAGGAAGCGTTAAGAGAGTCTGAGATATTCCGTCAATTTACCAACGTGGGGCTTAGTAGTTCATTACGAGATTCTGCATAAAAACTACAATAAAATAGGACATGAGCAACTTTTTCGATACAGTTATTGCCACAAGGGCAAAGCCTGTCAGACAGAGGGGTTTTCCAAAATCTGCCTTCGCGTAGCACAGATGAATGCTGAGTCCATGGGGAGGGGGGGCTGGTGTCCTTGGGACAAGAGCCGGAGGCGGGGGGAAGTGCCGGTGGCCCGCTCTGACGCCCTCCTGCCCCTCCGCCCCCCAGCTGGGGGACAGTTCCGGCGAAGGGAACGAGTTTGTGGAGGAAGAGGAGGAGGTGCTGCTGCGCTCGGACAGCGAGGGGAGTGACTACACCCCCGGCAAGAAGAAGAAGAAGAAGCTGGGGCCGAAGAAGGAGAAGAAGAGCAAAGCCAAGCGCAAGGAGGAGGAGGAGGAAGAGGAGGAGGAGGACGATTCCAAGGTGAGAGGGGTACACGTTTCTGGTGCCTCGTGAAATTCCTGGGGTGGGTGGTTTCTCCGTTGCCAGCTTGGGTGACCTTGGGCTAGTCACAGCTCTCTCAGCCCCACCTACCTCACAGGGTGTCTGTTGTGGGGAGGGGAAGGGAAGGAGATTGTAAGCCGGTTTGAGTCTCCCTTAAGTGGTAGAGAAAGTTGGCATATAAAAACCAACTCTTCTTCTACTGATGCTCTCCCCTCCCCCTTGCTGGCCTACTGGGGACTGGTTGTAGGGGACTGGGGTGCCCGAAATTCAAGGTGCCACTGAAAGTGGGGGCTGTTTCCCATCTTGGAGCAGTTCTGGTCCTGGTTTGGGAGATGTCGGGTCTCTCATGTTCCTCCTACACCAGCGTGGTGGAGTGGTTAAGAGCGGTGGTTTGGAGTGGTGGACTCTGATCCCCATGAGCAGTGGAGGCTAATCTGGTGAACTGGATTTGTTTCCCCGCTCCTACTCATGAGGCCAGCTGGGTGACCTTGGCCTAGTCACAGTTCTCTCAGCCTCACCTACCACACAGGGTGTCTGTTGTGGGGAGAGGAAGGTGATTGTAAGCCAGTTTGATCATTAAGTGGTAGAGAAAGTTGGCATATACAAACCAACTCTTCTTCCTCTTTCTGCCCGGAGCCCCTCTCTCAACTCTTGTCATTCCTTGTCAAGTGCTCTGCTTAACGAAGGTTATGCTCCCTCTTGCAACTTGCTCTGCCTATCTCAACAGGAACCCAAGTCTTCAGCTCAGCTTCTGGAGGACTGGGGCATGGAGGACATCGATCACGTTTTCACGGAGGAGGACTATCGCACTCTCACCAACTACAAAGCCTTCAGCCAGTTTGTCAGGTGGGTTCGACGAGCGTTGAGATCTTTAGAGCGAGTGATCCGGGAGCTGGGCGGGGCATGAAGTCCAAGAGCTTGAGCTATGAGACAGAAATCCTTGTTTGATGCTTGGCTCCGTTGTGCATTTGTCAGGAGTTTCAAGGCAAGCGTCTAAACTTCGGCTGCTAGAGAGCCAGCGTGGTGTAGTGGTTAAGAGCGGTGGACTCTAATCTGGAGAACCGGGTTGGTTTCCCTGCTCTTCCACGTGAAGCCTGCTGGGTGACTGGGCAAATCACAGTTCTCTCTGAATTCTCTCAGCCTCACCTACCTCAATGTATCTGTTGTGGGGAGATGAAAAGAAGGCAATATTAAGCCGTTTTGAGACTCCTTGAAGGTAGAAAAAATCGGGGTATAAAAACCAACTCTTCTTCATCTGCAAGATGGAGTGTGTGTGTGTAATGTACTTTACAGGACTTGTGAGAAGCACTGACGATGTACATGAAGTGCTTTCAGGTTTTGGGGAAAATGGCTATATAAATAACACATGACACATGAACCTGCCTTATATTGAATGAGACCCTTGGTCCATCAACGTCAGTACTGTCTACTCAGGCCGGCAGTGGCTCTCCAGGGTCTCAGGCAGAGGTCTTACACATCACCTTCTTGCCTAGTCCCTTGAACTGGAGATGCCGGGGGATTGAACCTGGGACCTTTTGCATGCCAAGCAGAGGCTCTAACACTGAGCCACGGCCCCTCCCCAAATACAGAGTGTTGTAAGAAGACCTGGTGCTTTAAATGTAGTGCTCCTCAAGGTGTTTGTTAGTAGAAGAGGGAAAGACTGAAATGATGATCACAAATCTACCATTTATAGTAAAGCTGAAGAACCTTTAAGAAATTTCATTTTAATTTTAATTGACGTTCTTATTGCCGACGATTTCTGTATGTTGTTTAGAAAGCAAATGGTTTTGGCCGGATAGCATCAATAAAACAAAAACAATTTTGTGTTCCTAAATCAAAATATGTTCCGTGCGTGAACTCGCTCGCTGTTAATTATGTGAGCAAAGTAGCTAGTTTTCTGAAGAATTGGGTCTTAACTTGGATAAAAGCTTTTTGAGTAGTCAGCAGTACCCAGTAATACTCCCCTTTTTTCCCCTACCCTCCCCCAGACCGCTTATTGCTGCCAAGAATCCCAAAATCGCCGTCTCCAAGATGATGATGGTGCTGGGGGCCAAGTGGCGCGAGTTCAGCACCAACAACCCCTTCAAAGGGAGCTCGGGGGCGTCGGTGGCGGCAGCGGCTGCAGCCGCAGTGGCCGTGGTGGAGAGCATGGTGGCGAGCGTGGATGCGGTCCTGCCCCAGCCCCCCGTCGAAGTGCCTCTCCGAAAGGCCAAGACCAAGGAGGGGAAAGGTGAGAGCAGGACGCGACTGCGGGACAGCCCCCCACCCCCGTGGTGTAGTGCTTAAAGTGCCAGACTAAAATCAGGGAAAGCCAGCTTCAAATCCCTTCTCTGCCATGGAAGTTTGCTGGGTGACCTTGGGCTAGTCACAGTTCTCTCTGAACTCTCTCCCCCAGCCAGCATGGTGTAGTGGTTAAGAGCGATGGTTTGGAGCGGTGGATTCTGATCTGGAGAACCGGGTTTGATTCCCTTCTCCACGTGAGCAGCGGAGGCTAATCTGTGAACAGGGTTGGTTTCCCCACTCATATACACAAAGCCAGCTGGGTGGCCTTGGGCCAGTCACAGCTCTCTCAGCCCCACCTACCTCACAGGATGTCTGTTGTGGGGAGGGGAAGGGAAGAAGATTGTAAGCCAGTTTGATTCTTCCCTAAGTGGTAGAGAAAGTGGGCATATAAAAACCAACTTTTCTTCTTAGGTCCCAATGCCCGGAAGAAACCCAAACCCAGTCCTCGTGTTCCGGAAATCAAAAAGCCCAAAACCAAGAAGGTGGCGCCCTTGAAAATCAAGCTGGGAGGATTTGGCTCCAAGCGTAAAAGATCATCTGTGAGTGTTTTTTTCTTCTCCTAGCAAGAGGATGCAGGGCGGGGGCTTGTTCCTGCCTGCCGGGCCTCCTGGGGGATATGGCGGTTGGGAGGCCGAGGGACACCACGCCGGTCTCCCGTGACCTGTCCCTCTCTCCGCGGTTCAGAGCGAGGAGGATGACCTGGACGTGGAGTCCGACTTTGACGATGCCAGCATCAACAGCTACTCTGTGTCTGACGGGTCCACCAGTCGCAGCAGCCGCAGTCGCAAGAAAATGAGAGCGGGGAAGAAGAAAAAGAAAGGTGCGGAGCTCTGATCAGCCTGATTAGGGGCACGTATACGGATTTGAGTGTGGTTGGGTTGGGGTGGGTTTCATGGTTGCTTGTGGCCCGGGGACAGATACGTAAAAGTTTACATTGTGGAACTCCCTGCCCCAGGATGTGGTAATGGCTGCCAACTTGGAAGGCTTTGAGAGGGGAGTGGACATATTCATAGAGGAGAGGGCTATTCATGGCTACTAGTAAAAGTGGATACTGGTCATGATGCACACCAATTATCTCCATTATCCGAGGAGCATTCCCGTTATATTAGGTGCTGTGGAATTCAGGCAGGACAACGCTGCTGCAGTCGTCTTGTTTGTGGGCTTCCTGGAGGCACCTGTGTGAACAGACTGCTGGACTTGATGGGCCTCAGTCTGATCCAGCAGGGCTTTTCTTATGTTCTAATGTACTGTTGTAAACCTTGGGAAGAGCTCGGATCATGTAAGTTAGAACACTTTGCAGGCCTTTCAAGGGATGAGCGTGGTGCAGACATCATGAGAAGATCATAAAGGTCTCTCAGGGCCTTTATCTGTTGTATGCAATGGCTGGTTTTCTGTTGCTCTCCATCTAATCCTGCACTATGGACTACCACCTGTGCAGCCATAGCTGTCTGAATTTTGGCTCTGTGATCTCGCCGCGGAGAATCGTGGCTTCGGCGTTCTCGTTTGCCCGAAACGAGGCAAGTGTGACCTCTTGACCCCCTTACCCGCTTCTCCCACCCTTCTAGGAGAAGAGGATTCCACCACGGCCGTCGATGGATATGAAACCGACCACCAGGACTACTGCGAGGTGTGCCAACAGGGGGGAGAGATCATCCTGTGTGACACTTGCCCTCGTGCCTACCACATGGTGTGTCTGGATCCAGATATGGAGAAAGCGCCAGAGGGCAAGTGGAGCTGCCCGCACTGTGTGAGTTCTCAAGTTCCACGTCGCCAGCACGCTGGGAGTTCCCCCCAGCGCCTCGTCCTTGACCCCCCTCTCCCCTTCTCCCTTCAGGAGAAAGAGGGGATCCAGTGGGAGGCGAAGGAGGACAATTCCGAGGGCGAGGAGGCCATGGAGGACGTCGTGGGGGATGCGGAGGAGGAGGACGACCACCACATGGAGTTTTGCCGCGTCTGCAAAGACGGGGGGGAGCTGCTCTGCTGCGATGCCTGCCCTTCTTCCTACCACATCCACTGCCTGAATCCCCCCCTGCCAGAGATTCCCAATGGGGAGTGGCTTTGCCCACGCTGTACCGTGAGTTCTCGTGCTCTTTCCTAAACGGTGATGCCGGGAGCCCCGCGAGGAAAACTATTGTAACCCAGGCCTCTTGCTTTCACAGTCTGCATTACAAGTGTATGATAACGCTTTTGGATCAGCTGGACTTGAGTCCAACAGCACCTTAAAAGACCGACAAGATTTCCAGGGTATAAGCTTTTGAGAGTCAGAAGAGAGGTTTTGACTTTTGGAAGCTTATACACGTTAAGTATCCCTTATCCAGACTGCTTGGGACCAGATGTGGTCTGCAGAGAGCCAGCGTGGTGTAGTGGTTAAGAGTGGTGGTTTGGAGCTGTGGACTCTGATCTGGAGCACTGGGTTTGATTCCCCACTCCTCCGCATGAGCGGCGGAGGCTAATGTGGTGAACTGGATTTTTCCCCCCACTCCTACACACGAAGCCTGCTGGGTGACCCTGGGCTAGTCATAGCTCTGATAGAGCTCTCTCCGCCCCACCTGCCTCACAGGGTGTCTGTTGGGGGAAGGGAAGGTGAAGGGAAGCAGTTTGATTCTGTTGTGGGAAGGGAAGCCAGTTTGATTCAGCCTTAAGTGGTAGAGAAAGTCAGCATATAAAAACCAACTCTTCTTCTAGGTTGGATTTTTCCATATTTTGGAATTTTAGCATATACATAATGAGATATCTTGGGGATGGGACCCAAGTCTAAACACGAAATTCATTTATGTTTTAGATATGTTTTATGTATACTCTATACACATAGCCTGAATGTAATTTAAAACATTAACGTAAATAATTTTGTGTAGTGGTTAAGAGTGGTGGTTTGAAGCGGTGGACTCTGATCTGGAGAACCGGGTTTGATTCCCCACTCCTCCACACGAAGCCAGCTGGGTGACCTTGGGCTAGTCACAGTTCTATTAGAGCTCTCTCAGCGCCACCTACCTCACAGGGTGTCTGTTGTGGGGAGAGGAAGGGAAGGTGATTGTAAGCCGGTTTGATTCTTCCTTCAGTGGCAGAGAAAGCCGTCCTATAAAACCCAACTCTTCTTCTTCTACATTGAACCATTGATGGCACTGTTGAGGGCTTGTGAGTAATGCCCACATGCTGGCTCAAAAGGTCCAGTTTTTTGGATCAGTCTGGATATGGGATGTCTGGATAAGGGGTACTCAACTGTACCCTGGAAATCTTGTCGGTCTTTAAGGTGACTCGAATCTTGCCCTTCTTCTGCAGACAGACACGGCTGCCTGCCTGAAACTTTCGGTTCAGGCTCTGTATGCAGATTGGATTTTTTTGTACTCACAACTGATCCCTGGCTGCAGTTTGGTGTCACGGCAACTAGTTTTTGCAAATCATGTAACTGATTATTTTTTTTAAGTAAAGCTGTTCTCTCCAGGGTGTGGACTACTACAGGGTCATTACAAGCTGTAGCAAAAAAGGCGGTTGGCGCCTTGACCTCTAAAAACATGAACAAAATAGGAATGTGCTTTTGGTGCAAGATTTCATTGAGTTGAGGAAGAGTAGGTAGGGTTGGCAGGAGAGCCAGCACAGCGTAGTGGTTAAGAGCGGTGGTTTGGAGCGGTGGACTCTGATCTGGAGAGCTGGGTTTGATTCCCCACTCCTCCACATGAGCAGCAGATGCTAATTTGGTGAACCGGATTGGTTTCCCCACTCTTCCTCATGAAGCCAGCTGGGTGACCTTGGGCTAGTCACACTCTCTCAGCCCCACCTACCTCACAGGGTGTCTGTTGTGGGGAGGGGGAGGGAAGGTGGTTGTAATCCGGTTTGAGTCTCCCTTAAGTGGTACCGAAAGTCGGCATATAAAAACCAACTCTTCTTCTCTTTCTGGTATATGAGGCGGATGCAACCATTGTTGGTGCTAAACTGTCAGGGCAGGATATGTAGCTGGAATTTAAAATAAAATTTGCGGGGTTGTTTTCTCCCCCATTGTGATTGTCCAAGACAGAAATGTAACACATTTCCTTACGGATGTCTAAAGCGAAGCACAGTAGCCGTTTACCTGCCGAGCGAATCTGTGAATAAGGCTTCAAGGCTCTAGGGCAGGGGTGTCAAACCGAAGGCCCAAGGGCCAGATCCAGCCCCTTGAGAGTTCTTATCCGGTCCACGAGCCAGCCAAAGCAGTCACTCCCCCCCCCCAATCTGGGCTGGCGAGGCATGGCCCGGCCCGACCACGTGGCATTTATGTCATATCCGGCCCTCTTAACAATTGAGTTTGACATCCCTGCCCTTGGGCTTGGGTCTGTCCATAGGATCTCGGAAGGTAGTATAAATTTGAGCTCCAAGAACTTGAGTAATGGGAGACCACTGGCAAACCTTGCCGGACACTATTCCTGCAACGGAAACATCTGGCATCTCCAGCAAGTAGTGAGCGTGAAGTCAAGGGTATGAGGGGAGTGTTCCTAACGCCTCTGTCTCTCTCCAGTGCCCACCTATGAAGGGCAAGGTTCAGAAGATCTTGACTTGGAAGTGGGGGCAGCCCCCCCTACCCACGCCCGTGCCACGGCCGGCTGACGCAGATCCAAATGCTCCTTCTCCAAAGCCCCTGGAGGGAAGACCGGAGCGACAGTTCTTTGTCAAATGGCAGGGCATGTCCTATTGGCATTGTTCGTGGGTGTCTGAGCTACAGGTATGCAAAGGGTGTGTTTCCTGCGCCCCCGGTCCAAGCAGAGATACTGACTTAGTCCAACGCTGTTTCTTTTTTAAAAAATAATGTTTTTATTGTTTTTAAAACACAAATACAATATAAACCCAAATACTTCACACATACATCTTACAGTCCTCTTACAATCCTTCCTAGGAGCAAGATCTCATTCAAATGTTGAATATAGACGTAGCTGTGTCTTGCTGTATAGTCTAATATTACTCTTTTAATACTACCCATACAAGTGTTTCTTTAATTAGTCACTCATTTAAACCTCTTAATCTAAAATCTTTATCCAGTCTATATATATTAAGCTTATTTGTTTTAATTATACCTTCTATTTGTGCCTTCACGTTTATGTTTTCTAAATATTAATTCTACACCCTTCAATCAATACTTCTTGGTTGTTAATATTAATATCTTATAATTCTTATTACCTACTCAAATGCCCTATATCTGTTATATCATAAATCCATTAATATCTAGTCAATTTGCCTTTTTTAAAATGATGACTGTACGTTGTTTAACCTGTTGTTGTATTTTTGTGTTGTTGTTATAAAATAAACTTAAAATAAAGAGTTAAAAAATACTTACACTTCTTCTAGTTTATCCTATAATTATCTAACATTCTTATTAATCTACATGTTTTCTACACTTCAATTATTTTGCCACATATTCAAAATGCAACTTGCATTTTTTTCTGAAATTCCTCTGTCCGACGTTCTTTCTCTAACATGCAACCATTTCTGTCTCTGTGCCTCAGCTGGAGCTGCATTGCCAGGTCATGTTTCGCAATTACCAACGCAAGAACGACATGGACGAGCCCCCCGCAGGCGATTTCGGGGGAGAGGAAGAGAAGAGCCGCAAGCGCAAGAACAAGGACCCAACCTTTGCCGAGATGGAGGAGCGCTTTTACCGCTACGGGATCAAGCCAGAGTGGATGATGATCCATCGGATTCTCAACCACAGGTCAGGAAGAGACCTCCATCTTTGAAACTAATACTTGATTGTATTAGACGTGGAAGTGCTTCTGAAAAAAGAGTGCTTTTTCACTTGTTAGGGCTGAGGGGGGTGGAGCGTTCCCCTCTGTGTCCTTCTAAAGGTGTGCTGCCTTTCTACATTTCAAGGCAGCTGACGCAAAAGCACAAACATACAGTCTGCAGCAGTAATACACAACAGGCAGTAAAATGACACACATCTCATCTCTGTCTAGCATAAGTGTGTGTGTGTGGGGGGGGATTAATGCCCCTTCTGGTAGCGTGGCGTAGTGGTTAAGAGCGATGGTTTGGAGGGGTGGACTCAGATCTGGAGAACCTGGTTTGATTCCCTACTCCACATGAGCGGCGGACGCTAATCTGGTGAACCGGGTTGGTTTCCACACTTCTCCACATGAAGCCGCCTGGGTTACCTTGGGCTAGTCACGCTCTCTCAGCCCCACCTACCTTACAGGGTGTCTGTTGTGGGGAGTGGAAGGGAAGGTGACTGTAAGCCGGTTTGATTCTCCCTTAAGTGGTAGA
Source organism: Euleptes europaea (assembly GCF_029931775.1). Classification (NCBI taxonomy): domain Eukaryota; kingdom Metazoa; phylum Chordata; class Lepidosauria; order Squamata; family Sphaerodactylidae; genus Euleptes; species Euleptes europaea. The sequence goes on from NC_079315.1 coordinate 11,721,592, forward strand.
GAAAGTCTGCATATAAAAACCAACTCTTCTTATATTCTCTGGGGGTGGAGGGGTCAAAACTGTGTCCCTTCCTAGCACTTTTGATCATTTGAAGGCTGAAGAGCCAGATGTGCGCCTGCTGTGTTTCCAGGTGTTGATGGGGGGGGTTCAACTTTTGGGGGAGAAGGGGAATAAGAGGGCCAGTCTCATCTCTCATGCCTGCATGCTCCCTGTCTCTGTTTCCCGTCCAGCGTGGATAAGAAGGGGAATGTTCACTACCTTATCAAGTGGAGGGATCTGCCCTATGACCAGGCCTCTTGGGAAAACGAGGAGGCAGAAATTCAGGATTATGACATCTACAAGCAGGGATATTGGAACCACAGGTAAGAATGGGAGCTTTTTTTGTGTGTGTGGAAGGGATGAGAGAGAGAGTCCTATTGGCTATGCCTTTGCTGGATTGGTAGTGGAAATAGAGCATCTTCCTCTTTCTCTTTCTGAAAGGATTGGTGATTTTTTTTACCTTTTACAGTTGTTTTCCAGAGCAGTAATCTTTCTCCCCCTTCTCATCTTCAAGTGCTATTACTGATCAGAGTAAGAATCCAGAGAGACTGCAGAATTACAACTAATAATGAAGCTCAAGACAATGCATTCTCCTGGACTTAATAGAGAGCTGAGATTCCTATCTCATGACCAATACTAATTTCTCCACACCTACTACCTCTCTGTATATCACACCTAATCCTGTCATGCCGGCTAATGTCATTTACTTGATTTTGACATTTACATTGCCATTGTGTGTCTAATTCACTGGTCTCTACTTAAGGATCGATGGAATCATATTCTAGGTGTATCTGAAGAAGTGAGCTGTGGCTCATGGAAGCTCATATCCTGCCAGACATTTTGTTAGTCTTTAAGGTGCTACAGGCTCTTTTCTACTGCTTAGAAATGTTTGTTAGTCTTTAAGGTGCTACTGGACTCTTGTTCTTTTCTACTGCCAGAAATGTTGTTAGTCTTTAAGGTGTTACTGGACTCTTGCTCTTTTCTTTTCAACTGCCAGAAATGTTGTTAGTCTTTAAGGTGCTACTGGACTCTGGCTCTTTTCTGCTGCTACTGACAGACTGCCACAGCTACCCACCGTGATCAGAGTCTATTCAGCCTGTGTGTGGCACTTCTTTTTTCTTCTTTCTTTTTTTGCACAGGGAGTTAATGAGGGGTGAAGAAGGAAGACCTGGCAAGAAGGTGAAGAAGGTGAAGTTGCGGAAACTGGAGAGGCCCCCAGAAACGCCGACCGTAGATGTAAGTTTAACACCTTCCGAGGCAGGGGAGCTGCAAGAAGGAAAGTGAACTTAGATTCGCTGTGCCGTTTGCGTCTTCAGGGTGGGGGTGGGGGAACGCATGGCGGGCCCAGATGCTCTCTCGCCCTGAAGGGAGAACTGTGCGCCATCACGGCATGATGAACGCACCCTGTGGAAACTTGGCCCCCAGCCAGCTTTGTTGGCGCCAGGTAGCCACTGAGTGGGCAGCCTCTGCTCAGCCTGGAGCGCAGGGAGATGGTTCAGCTCCACGACTGCTTCTCTCGCCGAGATGATGCTTCTGAGCGACCGCAGTAGGAGGCTTCGGAGAGAAGTGGTTGCAACGCCTTATGCGGCGCATAAGATTATGGGGGAAAGGGACAAGTGAGGCATCCTGATTTGCTGGCCCTGGGTGAAAGGGAGGTTCATACGTAACCCTTAACTTCTTGGCAGAAGGTCAGGAAAAAAACAATCTTTCTTTCCCCCTGTTCTTAGACCGAGATCTTGAACAATAAAACCATAAAACTTAAATAAGACCCGTCTCTAAAAACACCTCCCTTCATCTCTTTTCTGCAGTCTCCAAAAAACGAGCAACAAAATAAGTATGCTGAGGGTCAGAGTCCTCTAAGAGGAACTGAACCTTTTTGCTCCAAAGTTGCTCAAAAAGATATGGGCCATTTGTTAAAACATGGTATAATCCATTTTAGCCTAACTTAGTATATGTAAAGACAGTGCAAAAGGATATGTACCAAGGAGTCATAGAATCATAGAATTGGGATCACCAGGGTAATCTGGGCCACAATCCCTCTTTCTGTTATTTACTGATACCTCTAAAAGGTAAAGATAGCCCCTGTGCAAGCACTGGGTCACAGAATCAGAGTTGAAAGGGACCACCAGGGTCATCTAGTCCAACCCCCTGCACAATGCAGGAAATTCACACTACCTCCCACACACACATCCAGTGACCCCTACTCCATGCGCAGAAGATGGCCAAGATGCCCTCCCTCTCATGAACTGCCTAAGGTCACAGAATCAGCATTGCTGACAGATGGCCATCTAGCCTCTGCTTAAAAACCTCCAGGGAAGAAGAGCTTACCACCTCCCGAGGAAGCCTGTTCCACTGAGGAACCGCTCTCACTGTTAGAAAATTCTTCCTAATGTCTAGAATTCAGTCCACTGACTGAAGAGGACAGGGACACAGCCTGTCTGAAAAAGGGGTCTTTAGCATACGGCCCAGCAAAACCATTGAAAAAGGGCAATGAAAAAAACAAATGCAAATAAGTTCCCTGTGATTCTGGTCATCGCCCAATTGCACGTCACAAACAGAAGGTGTAGGCCCTGGTTAACCCTGATGCCAGGCGTATGCTTACAAAAACACAAAGCTGTGTGCGGTCGCCTGTGCTTAGTGTTGTGTAGAAATGGGTTTCTGGTTCCTGTGCACGCAGCTGTGTAACAATGGGGTTGGATGGTTCAAAAGTATAGAAGATTGGTGTGTGAACATTACCTGTGAAGCCACCAGCCACCTATTAAAACAGGATGCTGAACGCAATGAACCCTGAACAGAGAATCCCCCCCCCAACTGCGCCTGGTATCACCGTTTTTAGATGAGGGAGCAGTTGTCCATAATGCCATTAATGAACCAGCATAACGTAGTGGTTAAGAGCAGCGTACTTTAATTGGGAGAACTAGGTTAGTTTCCCCAATCCTACACATGAAGGCAGCTGGGTGACCTTGGGCTAGTCACAGCTCTAAGAGCTCTCTCAGCCTCACCTACCCCACAGGGTGTCTCTTGTGGGGAGGGGAAGGGAAGGCGGCTGTAAGCCGGTTTGATTCTCTTTAAAAAGGTAAGAGAAAATCGGCATATAAAAACCAACTCTTCTCTTAATACATGCACACGAAAGGTTACTAAGAACATAAGAAAGGCCATGCTGGATCAGACCAAAGTCCATCAAGTCCAGCCGTCTGTTCACTCAGCGGCCACATACCTCCAGGCAGGGTTTTGTGTGTCTTATAAGATAAGAATATAAGAAAAGCCGTACCAGATTAGACCAGGGCCAATCAAGTCCAGCAGTCTGTTCACACAGCGGCCAACCAGGTGCCTCTAGGAAGCCCCCAAACAGGACAACTGCAAGCAGCATTATCCTGCCTGCGTTCCAAAGCACCTAATATAATAGACATGCTCCTCTGATCCTGGAGAGAATAGGTATGCATCATGACTAGTAGCCATTTTGACTAGTAGCCATGAACAGCCCTCCTCCATGAACATGTCCACTCCCCTCTTAAAGCCTTCCAAGTTGGCAGCCATCACCACATCCTGGGGCAGGGAGTCCCACCATTTAACTATGCGTTGTGTGAAGAAATACTTCATTTGTATCTGTTTTGTATTGAAATTGACTATGGCTGGCTTCGGGATATCACAGCTCTTCACAGTTAATAAGTGTTTGGGAAGGGAGTTTGTTTTACTGAATCTTCGAACTGGGACTTTGCACGTTGAGCCAGCAAAGCAAGCTTTAGCCGTTTCCCCTCCCTTAGAGGAACAGCGATACAACCTGCCTTCTCTTTCCCACCTTTGCAGCCGACAGTGAAGTACGACCGGCAGCCTGATTACCTGGATGTGACCGGCGGGACCTTGCACCCATACCAGCTGGAGGGCCTGAACTGGCTGCGGTTCTCCTGGGCCCAGGGCACCGACACCATCCTGGCAGACGAAATGGGCCTTGGGAAGACAGTGCAGACGGCGGTGTTCCTGTACTCTCTGTACAAAGAAGTGAGTGGCTGCTGGCGGAGCGAAGCGTGCCTCGATCCGCCTTCCGGGCGCGTCCTTCCCACGGTCTTAGTTTTCGCCGCTCTTTAAATCTATATGGTGGCAAGAGATTGAGAGGAGAGTCAAAAGCCTGGGATTCTCCACCCTCTTCCTGTTAGAGCTCAACGGTGACCACGCAAAGCAACTAGTTAGGCTGAGGCTTTTTGACATTGAACTCCAAAACGAGCTTGTGAGTTCTTTGGCGTTTTTGGCCCCAATCAGCAATAGATATATGTTGGCACCAGCAGAATACCTGTCATTGCTGGAAATAAACAAACAAAGCAGGGCTTTTTCGTTAGCCAGAAGTTCTTACCTTCGGCGATTCTAGAAGCCAGATTCAAGAGGCTATCAAGATTAGAATGCGGGTGTCCCTGTGTAGTGGTGTAGTGGTTAAGAGCGGTGATTTGGAGCGGTGGAGTCTGATCTGGAGAACCAAGTTTGATTCCCCACTCCTCCAGATGAGTGGCGGAGGCTAATCTGGTGAACTGGATTTGTTTCCCCCACTCCTACACACAAAGCCAGCTGGATGACCTTGGCCTAGTCACACTCTCTCAGCCCCACCCATCTCACATTGTGTCTGTTGTGGGAAGAGGCAGGGAAGGCGACTATAAGCCGGTTTGAGTCTCCCTTAAGTGGTAGAGAAAGTCAGCATATAAAAACCAACTTCTCCTTCTAAGTCGGGTGAAGTTGAGTCTGTTGCTCACGTTTTCTTCAGATGCTCTTTCTATGAGGAAGCAAGATTTAAGCTAATTTCCCCTCTCCTTAATCTAACAAAGGACAGTTCTGAGGAAGGGAGGTTGAGGAATTTCCTATGGGAAGGGTCAGTCCAGACGATGAAACAAGTAGCTGAATTCTGTGCTGCGATATACAAGATCCGCCAGGCAAAGCGGGGGCTGGGAAATCCAGCCTAAAATGGGGAAATGTTATTTATTAATTTGAGGGTTTTTAGCTAATGGTAACTTGTTCATTTTGTTTAAGAATTGTATATCCCATAGTTTTAGATACTGTATCCTTTAATTCTATTTTGTAATTGATATGAATATTTTAATGGCTTTGCCGAATTAATAAATCTGATCTAGTTTTCGCCGCCTCTGCCCGCAGGGACACTCCAAAGGACCGTTCCTCGTCAGCGCCCCGTTGTCAACCATCATCAACTGGGAAAGAGAATTTGAGATGTGGGCCCCCGACATGTACGTGGTGACTTACGTCGGGGACAAGGACAGCCGGGCCATCATCCGCGAGAACGAGTTTTCCTTCGAAGACAACGCTATCCGCGGGGGGAAGAAGGCTTCCCGGATGAAGGTATGTATGGCTGATCGACATGGGTCCAATTCTCGTTTTGCACGCTTCTGAGTGGTTAGCGGGTCAGGCTAGGTGTCCGGGAAACCCCGGTCCAAATCTACACCAAGACACGGAAGCTCGCTCGGGTGACCTTAGGCTGGTCACACAGGCTCAGCCTTATCTGCCTCACAAGGTTGTTGTGAGCCAGTGTGGTGTAGTGGTTTGGAGCGGCGGACTCTGATCTGGAGAACCGGGTTTGATTCCCTGCTCCTCCACATGAGTGGCGGAGGCTAATCTGGTGAACCAGGTTGGTTTCCCCACTCCTACACATGAAGCCAGCTGGGTGACCTTGGGCTAGTCACACTCTCTCAGCCCCACCTACCTCACAGGGTGTCTGTTGTGGGGAGGGGTAGGGAAGGTGATTGTAAGCCGGTTTGATTCTTCCTTAAGTGATAGAGGAAGTCGGCATATAAAAACCAACTTTTCTTCTTCTGAAGATCAAGTGGAGGAGTGTAGAAATAACGTAAGCTGTTTTGTGTCCCCATTTTGTTAATGTTGGTCACCAACTTTTTTGGGGGGAGGGGGCCCTGACTGCTTTGTTATGTCATGCTATGCAGCTACACTCTTGTGACGAGCGCCATATCTGGAATTTTTAACTATTGTTCGACTATTGTTTTTAGAATTGTTAAACGTATAGTTATCGGATTTCGTGTTGTATGGTTTTATTGTATTTATATATGTTAAATGGTAGCCGTCTTGAGCCCGACTGTGGCCGGGGACGAAGGCAGGATAAAAATCCAATAAAAAAACAAACAAATAAAATGGGTCCTAGAGGTATCAGTGACAAGAGCCCCGTGGCACAGAGTGGTCAGCTGCAGTGCTGCAGTCAAAAACCCCGCTCAACCCGAGTTCGATCCCGACAGAAGTTGGTTTCAGGTAGCCGGCTCCAGGTTAACTCAGCCTTCCATCCTTCCCAGGTTGGTAAAATGAGGACCAAGCTTGTTGGGGGTAAAGTGTAGAACACTGGGGAAGGCAATGGCAAACCACCCCGTAAACATAGTCTGCCTAGTAAATGTTGGGATGTGACGTCACCCCATGGGTCAGTAACAACCCATTTTCCATCTAGACATTAGGAAGAGTTTTCTAGCAGAGCGGTTCCTCGGTGGAACAGGCTTCCTCGGGAGGTGGTAAACGCTGGAGGTTTGTAAGCAGAGGCTAGATGGCCGTCTGTCAGCAATGCTATGACCTTAGGCAGATCACGAGAAGGAGGGCATCTTAGTCATCTTCTGGGCATGTAGTGGGGGTCACTAGGGGTTTTGAGGGGGGAGGTAGTTGTGAATTTCCTGCATTGTGCAGGGGGTTGGACTAGATGACCCTGGTGATCCCTTCCAATTCTATGATTCTGTGACTCGGTGCTTGCACAGGGGGCTACCTTTACCTTTTAGAGGTATCAGTAAATAACAGAAAGAGGGTTTTTGTTGGCCCAGTTGGGTTCAGTTCTGCCCCATTCCGTATCTGCATCTGATTCCTTTTCTTTAAAAGATTAATGTGTGACCTCTGCTCTCCACAGAAAGAGGCATCGGTGAAATTCCACGTGCTGCTCACTTCCTACGAGTTGGTCACTATTGATATGGCCATTCTGGGCTCCATTGACTGGGCCTGCCTCATAGTGGATGAAGCTCACAGACTCAAGAACAATCAGTCCAAGGTAGGGACAGACTCCTTCGGCTCTGTAATTCCTGTGGTCCCTCCCTCGGATCTCGTAACCCACTGATTTGTTTTCTTCGCAGTCCAGGGTATCCGTAACACTCTCCTCCAACATCACATTTCAAAGGAATCTATTTTCTTCCTTTTCCTCAAATGTCATCTTAAAAGACATTAAAACCAACAAACACGCACGTCATTAAAACAATTAATACCAGAGCTAAAATAATACAAAACACAGACGAAATGTAAAACTTTGGAGAGGAAGGAGGAATCACTGAGGGAACACCAAACAAAACAAAACAAAACAAAAAAGTCTTCGCCTGCTGTTGGAAGATAGCAACAGAAGGGGACAGGTGAATTGGATGATTCTTGACCACCTCTCCTCTCTCCCCCCGCCCCTCTCTTCCAATCCCTTTCTCAGTTTTTCCGGGTTCTGAATGGCTACTCTCTTCAACACAAGCTGCTGCTCACGGGGACTCCTTTGCAGAACAACCTGGAGGAACTGTTCCACTTGCTCAACTTTCTGACGCCGGAAAGATTTCAGTAAGTCTTGCGTGTGCCTTGGTCCCCAATTGAATGGCTTCCCCAGCCAAGAAATAACTTTGTTCCAGTTCCCCCCCTTCTCCATTTGTTTAGCCTTTGAATATCCTATTGAATCTGTAAAAAAAAAAAAAAAAAACCTTTCATGCCTGCAATGCACATAAAACAGTGCACGTGCAAGTGAGAATCTGAATTTATTCATGCCATGTGGACGGAGATAAAACTGGATAAAACTCTCCAGGATCAGAGGAGCCTATTCTGTTAGGTGCTGTGGAACACAGGCAGGATAATGCTGCTGCAGTTGTCGTGTTTGTGGGCTTCCTAGAGGCACCTGGTTGTCCACTGTGTGAACAGACTGCTGGACTTGATGGGCCTTGTTCTGATCTAGCGTTGGCTTTTCTTATGTTCTTATATTCTTATTATAATCATATTATATATGATTATATTAAGTGCTGTAAAGGAACACAGGCAGGATGGTGCTGCTGCAGCCGTCTTGTTTGTGGGCTTCCTGGAGGCACCTGGTTGGCCACTGTGTGAACAGACTGCTGGACTTGATGGGCCTTGGTCTGATCCAGCGTTGGCTTTTCTTATGTTCTTATGGTTTCATCTAACCTGAAAATCTTTTTAAAGAGTAACTAAAATGTACAAAAATCACAGGGTGAGCCAGTATTAAATAAGAGACAATTTTAAAATGTTTACCCTTTTTCTTTTAGTTTTTATGTGGCTTCCTCTGGTGGGTTAATAGCATGCCTACAACTGGTACACCCTCCCAGCCTCGCCCCCTTGTGGTCGTCTGGGTCACCTGCCTCTTTGGGCCAGCCCTGGTCCTGCTGCGCACCACTTAGGGCAGAGCGTGCCCGACTGCAGCTTCTAGCTTGCCGTTCTCCCGTCTTCTGCTCCCCCTGAACAGAAGAGGAGAAGACTGAGAGGGGATATAATAACCATCTTCAAGTACTTGAAGGGCTATCATATAGAGGAGGGTGCCCAGTTGTTTTCTGTTGCCACAGAAGGTCAGACCAGAACCAGCAGGTTGAAATTAAATCAAAAGAGTTTCCGTGTAGACATTAGGAAGAATTTTCTAACAGAGCAGTTCCTCAGTGGAAGAGGCTTCCTCAGGAGGTGGTGAGCTCTCCTTCCCTGGAGGTTTTTAAGCAGAGGCTAGATGGCCATCTGTCAGCAATGCTGATTCTGTGACCCTAGGCAGATGATGTCATCATCTTGGCCATCTTCTGGGCATGGAGTAGTGTTCACTGGGGGCGTATGGTGGGGGGAGGTAGTTGTGAATTTCCTGCATTGTGCAGGGGTTTGGACTAGATTACCCCTGGTGGTCCCTTCCAACTCTGTGACTCTATGAACGTTCCTCTGAATTTCCTTGCAGCAACTTGGAGGGCTTTCTGGAGGAGTTTGCGGACATCGCCAAGGAGGACCAGATCAAGAAGCTGCACGACATGTTGGGCCCGCATATGCTGAGGCGCCTGAAGGCTGACGTCTTCAAGAACATGCCTTCCAAGACGGAGCTGATTGTCAGGGTGGAACTGAGTCCTATGCAGAAGTGAGTGGGGGGCAGGGGGACACTCCCATCACCTCCTGGAGTGAAGCCTAGCTCCTTTCTTAGTTGAGCAAACGAATGCTAAGAAGGCAGAGCCAAGCATGTCCTTCCTATGCTGGTTGTTTTAGGGTGTTGATTGGAACTAATTTCTGATGCACCCCATTTTTTTATTCTTTTTTTATTTTATTGGAAAAAAAACAATGACAATAACAACTAAAAAAAGCAGAATTACTGACAGTCTTTGTAATGTTGGTCCCCACTGACCCAAATGCATAAGGTGAACCTGTACAGGTGCACCATGGGAACAGCCGGGGAGGGGAGGTTGAACAAACGACACTACACCAGGGTGGTGTAGTGGTTAAGAGCGGCGGACCCTAATCTGGACAACCGGGTTCAATTCCCCACTTCTCCACTTGAACAGCGGATCTGGTGTTATCCTTTCAATCATGTTAATTCTTTTGAATATTTGCTTTGCTGGTCAATGACCGCAATAAATTAAATTTTCTCTGATCTGGTGAACCGGGTTGGTTTTCCCCACTCCTCTACATGAAGCCTGCTGGGTGACCTTGGGCTAGTCACAGCTCTCTCAGAACTCTCTCAGCCCCACCTACCTCACGGGGTGTCTGTTGTGGGGAGGGAAAGGGAAGGAGATTGTAAACTGGTTTGAGACTCCTTAAAGGTAGAGAAAAGCGGGGTATGAAAACAAGCTTTTTCGTCATCTGTATGATAGCTAACACTAAGGCAGAGTATGCTAGAAACACTTCTCTTGTGGGAGGTTAGGAAATGCAATATCCACTGTTTTCACAGGAAGTACTATAAATACATCCTGACAAGGAACTTTGAGGCGCTGAACGCCCGGGGGGGTGGTAACCAAGTGTCTCTTCTCAACGTGGTCATGGACCTGAAGAAATGCTGCAACCACCCCTATCTCTTCCCTGTGGCTGCCATGGTACGTTCCAGCTTCCCCTAGAAGCCTCCTCTTCCTCAAAACACAGAGCAACTTTGATCTCATGTGTGTTTAAGGTCAACAATTTGAAGGATTATGTTCTTCGCCCTTCCCTTTTTTACGCCCAGGAAGCACCAAAGATGCCCAATGGGATGTACGATGGGAGCGCACTGATCCGGGCCTCTGGGAAGCTGCTCCTGCTTCAGAAGATGTTGAAGAACCTCAAGGAGGGCGGCCACCGAGTGCTGATCTTCTCCCAGGTACCCAAGAGCCAACGAGCCCTTTCCGCGGCCGGGTGTGTAGCGGAGAGGAAGCCCAGAGGCTGATGGACCAGCAGTGTGCGTGTACAGGTGGGTGAGTGGGTGGGTTTTCCGCCCCATGACTGAAATTCATGTCTTCCGCTTCAGATGACTAAGATGCTGGACCTGTTGGAGGACTTCCTGGAGCACGAGGGCTACAAATACGAAAGAATCGATGGCGGGATCACTGGAAATATGCGCCAGGAAGCCATTGACCGTTTCAACGGTATGGAGAAGGACGCCTTTGCTTCTCCCAGCATGGTGTAGTGGTTAAGAGCGGTGGACTCTGATCTGGAGAACCAGGTTTGATTCCCCACTCCTCCACATGAGCGGCAGACTCTAATCTGGCTCCTCCCCAGCTTCGGTGGGGTTGATTGCCTACTATAGCAGCTAGGGTTGCCAGCTCCAGGTTGGGAAATACCTGGAGATTTTTGGGGGTGGAGCCTAATGAGGGTGGGGTTTGGGGAGGGGAGGGACTTCAATGCCATAGAGTCCAATGACCAAAGCTGCCATTTTCTCCAGGTGAATTGGTCTATATCGGCTGGAGATCAGTTGTAATAGCAGGAGATCTCCATCCACCACATGGAGGTTGGCAACTTTAATAGCAGCCCTGTTCAGTATGTTCTCCAGAGGAGAAGGGAGTCCTGGGTGTTCCAAGGCATTAATAGATTACTTTTTTTTTCTTTCATTCTTCTCAGCTCCCGGAGCTCCACAGTTCTGTTTTCTGCTTTCCACCAGAGCGGGTGGCCTCGGCATCAACCTCGCCACGGCAGACACCGTGATAATCTACGACTCTGACTGGAATCCGCACAATGACATCCAGGTGAGTCTGAATTCAGCAGGCAGAAAGAAAGCGTAGAGGATGAAATAGGTGAAGACACATCGGCCGTGGGAATATATTTTATTTATTATTTCAATGTAATACCCTGCTCTCCCCAGTCGAGACCGGGCTCAGGGCAGCTTACAAGGGAATATTATCCCATTTAATCGATAAAACCATTAACACATTTAAAATAGCCCTAAAATTATATAAACCAAATATCCTAGAACTACTTAGGCGCCTCTATGTGTAAAAAGTTACAACTAGGCGAGCATATGGACTAAATACAACAGTGGTGAGAGGTAGGTAAAGGTCCCCTGTGCAAGCACCGGGTCACTCCTGACCTATGGGGTGACATCATATCCCGATGTTTCCTAGGCAGACTTTGTTTACAGGGTGGTTTGCCACTGCCTTCCCCAGTCATCTTCCCTTTACCCCCAGCAAGCTGGGTTTTCATTTTACCGACCTCGGATGGAAGGCTGAGTCAACCTTGAGCTGGCTACCTGAAACCAACGTCCATTGGGATCGAACTCAGGTCATGAGCAGAGCTTGGACTGCAGTACTGCAGCTTACCAGTCTGCGCCAGCAATCATATATAGGCAACCGTAGCTGGCCTCAACTATGGAGGTGGAGAAGCTGAAGAACTCCCAAGAAGGAGAGAGAGAACTGATGAATCACCGCCGATTTTATTTTATTGTTTTTCTCAACTGCTTGCCTCCCCTCCTCTCCCCTCTGCCAGGCCTTCAGTCGCGCTCACCGAATCGGGCAAAACAGGAAGGTGATGATCTACCGCTTTGTGACGCGCGCCTCTGTGGAGGAACGCATCACGCAAGTGGCCAAGAAGAAAATGATGCTGACGCATCTGGTCGTGAGGCCGGGGTTGGGTTCGAAGACCGGCTCGATGTCCAAGCAAGAGCTGGACGACATCCTCAAGTTTGGCACTGAGGAGCTTTTCAAAGACGAAGCCACCGACAGCGGCAAGAACCTGCGCAACGTGGCGCAAAGTGAGTAACAGAGCTGACTCTCCTGCAGTCTTTTTGGTGGTGGCCCTCGCGGTCAATTTGGTGGTGGCCCTCGCTTCTCGGATACAGCAGATCTCTGTCCCTCCAGGTGACAACAAGGAAGGCGAGGACGGAAGCGTCATCCATTATGACGACAAGGCCATCGAACGGCTGCTGGACCGGAACCAAGATGAGACTGAGGATGCCGAGCTGCAGGGCATGAACGAGTACCTGAGCTCCTTCAAAGTGGCCCAGTATGTTGTACGCGAAGAGGAGATGGGCGTAAGTACGGACCCGCCCACCTCACGCGTCTTGATCCTGCCTTTTCCCCCGCCGCGGAGCTATCGAGAGCAGGGGCTGGAACGGACCTGTTGGGGTTGCAAGGGTGGAGACTTAAGGAGGGACCATGGCTCAGTGATAGAGCATCTGCTTGGTGTGCAGGAGGTCTCAGGTTCAATCCCTGGCATCTCCAGTTCAAGGGACTAGACAAGTAGGTGATGTGAAAGACCCCTGCCTGAGACCACAGAGAGCCGCTGCCAGCCTGAGTAGACAATACTGACTTTATAATGGTAAGCCACTCTGCGCGTATACATTTAACTGTACACCAATAACACCTGGCAGAGCTGGAGGGGCTGTGGCTCAGTGGTAGAGCATCTGCTTGGCATGCAGAAGGTCTCGGGTTCAATCCCCGCCATCTCCAGTTAAAGGGACTAGGCAAGTTAGGTGATGTGAAAGACCTCTGCCTGAGACCCTGGAGAGCCGCTGCAGGTCTGAGTAGACAATACTGACTTTAATGGACCAAGGGTCTGATTCAGTTATGAGGCAGCTTCATGTGTTCATGTGACTGTTCCATTCCTGTGGCAGGAGGAAGAGGAGGTTGAGCGGGAGATCATCAAGCAAGAGGAGTCAGTGGATCCAGACTATTGGGAGAAGCTGCTCCGTCACCATTACGAGCAGCAGCAGGAGGACCTAGCCAGGAACCTGGGGAAAGGCAAGCGCATCCGCAAGCAGGTCAACTACAACGACGGTTCCCAGGAGGACAGAGGTAAGTTGTGTGTGTGTCTGTGTATAGAAGGAGAGGACGAGGAAGTGGACCTCTGAAGGAGAGTGAGGGTGTGTGCGGATTCAGACAGCTTACTTGGGCAGTCTTTGTGGTCAGTTTTGCATGGGTACTTTCACTCATGTTTGACCCCGGTCTGTCTCAGTTGTTCCTTGGAGTTATGCATGGGTTTTCCGTCCATTAGAGACGGAAATTCAATTTGCAAGATTTGAGCAAGGGTGTCAAAGATAGGACATTTTGGAGGACTTAGGGTCACCATGAGTCGGAAGCGACTTGACGGCACTTAACACACACATACACACAGATGACCTTGCAGCCAGCCCTCACAAACCCCGGGACTTCCTGTTTCTCTATTAGCCTGGTTCTTCCATTTTTCCTGATGTCAGCCCACTTGAAATCCCCATGCATAAGGCAAAGCGCGGGACACACAAGCTTGGTTTTTCTCACAGAAAGAACTACAGCCAATTACAAAGCAGCGTGTAAAGAGGCGGGGATTCAAATGCTTCCTGCTTCCTCATATTTCTTTCTGGGCAGAAGAAAGGCATTTAGAAACGAGGCTGGGGTTCCCCTCCCATTCCTTTTAGGGAGCTCTGTTTTGTTTTTGTTTTTTAAAATGCATTTTGGCTCAGCACTCGGGTTTCCGCCGGGGTGGGGGACGGACTTCTCTCTCAAAGAAAGAACTACAGCCAATTACAAAGCTGCATTGCGAGGGGCGGGGACTCAAGACACTTCTTGTTTTGAGCTTGGAGACTGCTGGTGCAGAGATTCCCAACAGGAAAGTGTGGGTCCAGTGAGCAACGAACCTCAGGTAGTAAAACTCCCATGCATAAGCGACCTCTCTCTATGTATGGTCTGGAGGCATGTTGAGGATACAGAAAGGATGTTAAAGCTGAGCAGGTGTAGGGGAACCCTATGTACAGCACCTCAGATCATGGGATATCAGTACAGTAATAATGCTGCTGCCTTTGTCTTTTTTCCAATAGAACAACAAAAGGGGTAGGAATTCAGATTCATCACAGGTTGATGTACACAAATCCGGTAGCATTGTTCATTTTGCATCAGATTGTGTGAGCGACTGTCCATGTTGCAAGACCCACAGTTTGAGTTAAGAATTCACATCAGTCCACACAACATATTAGATAAAATAAAAGACTATGTAGCTGTCATTTGAAAGAACCAGAATCAGTAGAGCATATTCTCTTATAAGAACGTAAGAAAGGCCCTGCTGGATCAGACCAAGGTCCATCAAGTCCAGCTGTCTGTTCACACAGTGGCCAACCAGGAGTCTCTAGGAAGCCCTCAAACAAGATGACTGCAGCAGCATTGTCTTGCCTGTGTTCCACAGCACCTAATATATTCGGCATACTCCTCTGATACTAGAGAGAATAGGTATGCAGCATGACTAGTATCCATTTTAACTAATAGCCATGAATACCCCTTTCCTCCGTGAACATGTCCACTCCCCTCTGAAAGCCTTCCAAGTTGGCAGCCCATCACCACATCCTGGGGCAGGGAGTTCCACAATTTAACTATGCCTTGTGTGAAAAAAATACTTCCTTTTATCTATTTTGAATCTGTCACCCTCCAGCTGTCCCTTGTATCATAAACAAGTATTAGAACTAATTAACCCTCACATTACGTCTTTAAAAGACTCATGTGATATCAAATGTTTACTAACGGATAAGATACGTTCTGTTTCCGAACGTGTGGCAGAATTCCTGGCCATTGTTACCAAAAACAAAATAAAGGGTAAAGAAACAAATAAATTATAAAAGTCAACCGAGGCAATCTATAAGTACTGGGAAAGAACACGTAAACGAGTGCTGGCGACAGCTGGCAACAGCTTAAAACCATTAAGTGGTTTTTTTACTTGTTCCTTGGGAGAACGTATTATTACAGCATTTAGCGCCGATGAATTCCAAATTGGTGGTTAAGTTTTAGTTATATTGTTGCATTGTGAGTATGGAGATTTATGCATTTCTGTTACTACTATTTTTATTATCATGCCAATAAAAGTGACTAAAACTGAATATTAGATAAAAATATTTCATAAGATTTATTTCCGGATGTGTTTGTATAATTTTATGCATTTATGACCTCCATGAAGGGAGCTAGAGAAGATTTTGAAGTGTAAGGATGTGTCACTGGCCACCAAGCCTAGATTAATTCATGCCATCGTATTTCCTATTACTATGTATGGGTGTGAAAGCTGGACAGTGAAGAAAGCTGATAGGATAAAAATAGATACCTTTGAAATGTGGTGTTGGAGGAGAGTGTTACGGATACCGTGGACTGCCAAAAAAACAAATCAGTGGGTTATAGATCAAATCAAGCCTGAACTGACCCTAGAAGCTAAAATGACTAAACTGAGGCTATTGTACTTTGGTCACATCATGAGACGACAAGAGTCACTGGAAAAGACAGTCATGCTAGGAAAAGTTGAGGGCAGCAGGAAAAGAAGAAGACCCAACAAGAGATGGACTGACTCAATAAAGGAAGCCACAGCCCTCGATTTGTAAGATCTGAGCAAGGCTGTCAAAGATAGGACATTTTGGAGGACTTTCATTCATAGGGTCGCCATGAGTCAGAAGCAACTTGACGGCACTTAACACACACACACACACACACATGACCACTGAGGAAGGCACATTCAGGCCTGAGCGCTTCTGGTCAAGCATTGGGTCATTTGCATTGTTATATCAACTGAGCGTAAAAATTTTATAACTAATTTTTATGAAGCCTGTATTCCAGGCCCTGGCGTTTTTGAAAGTTTTACTGTGTACACACCTTGTCATATTGTTCGTGGCTCAACCTTTGAAGCTCTGTTTGGCTTTTTCCCAGACTGGCAGGACGACCAATCGGACAACCAGTCGGATTACTCCGTGGCCTCTGAGGAAGGAGACGAAGACTTCGACGAGAGGTCGGAAGGTAGGTTGCAGTGGGCTGTGGGAAGTTTGTGCACGTGGCTCTTCTCCACTGGGGAAGAAAAACGAGGAGGAGCCAGCCAGGCCACAGGAGAGCGGAAGGATTCTTTTTTTAGCGCTTTCCCTCCTGCAACTTAATGGAGACCAAGCTCTGTGAGGAAAGGTTGAAGGAGCTGGGTATGTTTAGCCTGGAGAGAAGACTGAGAGGATTTATGATAGCCATGTTCAAGTACTTGAAGGGCTGTCATAGAGAGGATGGTGCCGAGTTGTTTTCTGTTGCCCCAGAAGGTCGGACCAGAACCAATGGGTTGAAATTAAATCAGAAGAGTTTCCGTCTAGACATCAGGAAGAATTTCTTAACAGTTAGAGCAGTTCCTCAGTGGAACAGGCTTCCTCGGGAGGTGGCGAGCTCTCCTTCCCGGGATGTTTTTAAGCAGAGGCTAGATGGCCATCTGTCAGCAATGCTGATTCTATGACCTTAGGCAGTTCGTGAGAGGGAGGGCACCTTGGCCATCTTCTGGGCATGGAGTAGGGGTCTCTGGGGTGTGTGTGTGTGGGGGGGGGAGGTAGTTGTGAAATTCCTGCATTGTGCAGGGGGCTGGACTAGATGACCTTGGGGGGCCCTTCCAACTCTGATTCTATGAATGGTCCTCTGTGTGACTGAGACGCTCTCCCGTGTCAACCTCTGCTGCTCTCACCCATCTTTTTTGCCCCTCCAGCTGCTCGCCGTCCCAGCCGCAAAGGACTCAGGAATGACAAAGACAAGCCGCTCCCCCCACTTCTCGCCCGTGTGGGAGGCAACATTGAGGTGGGTGGCAACCTGTGTGGGAGCATCGGTGCCTGTGTGCTTTGGGGCTGCCCCTGCATCTTTCTAAGTGCCCTCCCCACTCCACTTCCTTTTTTCAGGTCCTTGGCTTCAATGCTCGCCAGCGGAAGGCCTTCCTGAACGCCATCATGCGCTACGGGATGCCCCCTCAGGATGCCTTCACCACCCAGTGGCTGGTGCGGGATCTCCGAGGAAAGTCAGAAAAGGAGTTCAAGTGAGTCTTCTGGGCAGGGCTGAAGGGGAGGAATAACTGTGAGGGTTGGGGGGGGGGAAGTTCTCAATCAATGGGGAAGGGTATCTTTGTAAGAGACGGTGCCTTCTTCTTAGGGGAATATTCACATTTTTTGCAAAGGTGAACCTCTGGCCCACAACCTACCTGCTCTAATTAATTTATTTATGTCCCATCTTTCTCCCCAATGGGGACCCAGCGTGGTGTAGTGGTTAAGAGCGGTGGTTTGGAGTGGCGGACTCTAATCTGGAGAACCAGGTTTGATTCCCCACTCCTCCACATGAGCGGCAGACTCTAATCTGGTGGACCGGGTTGGTTTCCCCACTCCTCAACATGAAGCCAGCTGGGTGACTTTGGGCTAGTCACAGTTCTCTCTGAACTCTCAGCCCCAACTACCTCATAGGGTGCCTGTTGTGGGGAGAGGAAGGGAAGGAGATTGCAAGCCGGTTTGAATCGCTTTAAAGATAGAGAAAATAGGGGTATAAAAACCAACTCTTCTTCTTCTTCCATCCTCCTCCGCTCCTCCATTCTATTCTCACAACAATCCTGTGAGGGAGGTTAGGCTGAGTGCGTGTGACTGGCCCAAGGTCATCCAGTGAGCTTCCATGGCTGAGTGGGGATTAGAACCTGGGTCTCCCAGATCCTAGTCTGACATTTTAAGAAGAAGAGTTGGTTTTTATATGCCGACTTTCTCTACCACTTAAGAGAGAATCAAACCAGCTTACAATCACCTTCCCCTCCCACAACAGACACCCTATGAGATAGGTGAGGCTGAGACAGCTCCTAACAGAGCTGTGACTAGCCCAAGGTCACCCAGCTGGCTTCATGTGGAGGAGAGGGGAAACAAATCAAGTTCACCAGATTAGCCTCCGCCGCTCATGTGGAGGAGTGGGGAATCAAACCCTGTTCTCCAGATTAGAGTCTGCTGCTCCAAACCACCACTCTTAGCCACCACCCCACGCTGGCTTTGTGGCTGGACAGGCTTCAACAACTCTTGCTTGAGCCTGTCTTACCCAAACACTCTAAAAATTCCTGAATTCTCTTCTCCACCTCCCTGTTGCCTTCAGCAACAGCAGGGACAAAAATGAAGAATTTCCTTTTGCTCCCACTTGGGGACGCCTCACAATGCCAGTGTCCAGAGCTGAGCCAAGCCACCGAAGTTGAGGCGGCCCGGTTCCTCTGTCTCATCCTCCCCTTCCTCTTCCGCAGGGCCTACGTCTCTCTCTTCATGCGTCACTTATGTGAGCCCGGGGCCGATGGCGCAGAAACCTTTGCCGATGGGGTCCCTCGCGAGGGTCTGTCCCGACAGCACGTCCTCACGCGGATAGGGGTCATGTCTCTCATACGCAAGAAGGTGGGTGCAAAAACTTCCCTCCTGCGGAAGACTATCCGATTCACAGGCGTCGAACTCATTTGTTACGAGGGCTGGATGTGACATAAATGTCACTTGCTTGGGCCGGAACATGTATACCATAAAATTTAATGCCAGGGTCTGAAGATACAAACTTTATAGAAGACACAGGCAAAGCCAATTAATGGTATTATTTTTTACTTAAAACACGAATATGCTTAAAACAATAAACTCTTTACAGTATTTTTTTAATATATAACAGTCTTTGATAATTGACACCTTGGTAGTGGGGAGGGGGCTGCCCCACCTGGTGAGCCCGCAGCGGGCTGGCCAGCCCAGATTGGGACAGGGGGCGTGACTGCCTCGGCTGGCTTGTGGGTCGGATAAGAGCTATCATGGGACCGGATCCACCCCCCGGGCCTGATGTTTGACACCCCTAATCTAATCCCTGTGTAGGTCTTAGCCACTACTTAGGCAACAGCTGGTGTCTTTGCCTCCCAGGTTTCCTCTTAAGGATCAGCAACATAACATCGATCAGATTGGATTCTGCATATCAGTTTTGTGCTAGGAGAAATCTTGCTTGCCCTGAAGGGAAAGCACTGTTGTTAGCTGAAGACAGCTGCTGGATCCTGACCACTGATGTGCGTGCGTGTGTGTGTGTGTGTTAAGTGCCATCAAGTCGCTTTTGACCCATGGCGACCCTATGAATCAGTATCCTCCAAAGTGTCCTGTCTTTGACAGCCTTGCTCAGGTCTTACAAATTGAGGGCCATGGCTTCCTTTAGAGTTGATCCATCTCTTGTTGGGTCTTCCTCTTTTCCTGCTGCCTTCAGCTTTTCCAAGCATGATTGTCTTTTCCAGGGACTCTTGTCTTCTCATAATGTGTCCAAAGTACAGTTTAGTTTAGTCATTGTAGCTTCTAGGGTCAGTTCAGACCACTGATATTTGATTATATATTTTTTATATAATAGTCTTTGATAATTGACACTTGCGGGGGGGGCTACCCCATCTGGTGAGCCTGCAGCGGGCTGGCCAGCCCAGATCGGGACGGGGGGTGGCTGGCTCGCAGGTCAGATAAGTGCTGTCAGGTGGCCGGATCCGCCCCCCTCCTGGGCCTTACGTTTGACACCCTTCATTTAACCCCTATGTAGATCCTTTGCCTCCCAGGTGTCCTCTGAAAGATCAGCAACGTAACACAGATTAGATTGGATCCTGCATATCAGTTTTGTGCTAGAAGGCATGCTTTCCCTGAGGGCAAAGCCACTGTTAGCGGAAGAGATCAGCTGGATCCAGACCCGCCGATACAGCTCTGATTTTGAAGCTTCCCTGTGTCTTTCCCACTCTGTAGGTGCAAGAGTTTGAACACGTGAACGGCCGCTGGAGCATGCCAGAATTGGCTGAGATCGAGGAGAACAAGAAGCTCTTGCAGCCCAGTTCGCCTTCCCCCAAAACCCCTACTCCCTCTACTCCCGGAGACACACAACCGAACACCCCGGCCCCCGCACCCCCGCTTGGTGAGACCCTGACACCCGTGTGTGTATTTCTAAACAGCCCCGTCCCACCTTCAGCTGCCGCTCCTCTTGCCAAGACTATGGTAGGGAGCTTGGGGGTGGACGGAGATGAAATACCTCTTAATTTAGGAGGGCTTCTGTGGAGCGTGGAGAAGCCCTCAAAGGCGCGAGAGGACATCAGTGTGGGATGCTTGTGTGTATTGTGACGGACAGTGCCGTCAAGTTGCAGCCAACTCATGGCGACCCCGTAGGGTTTTCAAGGCAAGAGAGGTGGTTTGCCATTGCCTGCCTCTGCGTCACGACCCCAGTATTCCGTGGAGAGTCCCCCTTCCAAATACTTACCAGGGCTGATCCTGCTTAGCTTCCAGGATCCGACAAGGTTGGGCTAGCCTGGGCCATCCAGGTCAGGATGTGTATGCTTGGGGTGGGTGGGTTATGCCAGAGTGGTAGTGTCTCTTGCGGGCAGAGGGAGACTTAGAGGTAAAATACGAGGAGAAACCAGTTTTTGGAAATAATTTTTTGCTGAACCCTTTTCTTTCTCATGCCCCGTTTTGCACGCGTGGTTCAGAAGAGGGAGTGAAGGTGGAAGAGGTAGCCAGCGCCAAGGAGCAGGGGGAGCCAGCAGAGCCGGAGAAGGAAGCCAGTCCTCCTGCCACTGCGGCTGCTGCTCCTGCTCCAGTTAAAAATGAAGTCCCGATGGAGGTGAGCATCTGCCAGGGGTTGGCTTTGCAATGGCCGGCATGAAGGGAGAGCCAGCGTGGCGTAGTGGTTAAGAGCGGTGGTTTGGAGCAGGGGAGTCTGATCTGGAGAACCGGATTTGATTCCCCACTCCTCCACATGAGCGGCGGAGGCTAATCTGGTGAACCGGATTGGTTTCCCCACTCCTACACGTGAAGCCACCTGGGTGACCTTGGGCTAGTCACAGCTCTCTCAGCCCCACCTACCTCACAGGGTGTCTGTTACGGGGAGGGGAAGGGAAGGTGATTGTAAGCTGGTTTGATTCTCCCTTAAGTGGTAGGGAAAGTCGGCATATAAAAACCAACTCTTCTTCTTCTCCCTCCTTCTCTCTCCTTCTTCTTCTCTATTCTCCTTCCCTCCTTCCTTCCTTCCCTCCCTCCCTCCTTCCCTTGGCCTTTCAGACTTTTGCTAGTGCTCAGAGGTTCTTTAGGTTTCAAGGGCCGTTGTTTCTTTGCCATTTTGCCTGGCCGGTCTTGGCCAGGAGGGAAATGTGACTTCTTAAGAATCAGTTGCTTAGCGTTGTTCGATAGTCATGGAATCATAGTTAGAAGGGACCATCAGGGAGTGGCATCTTTGACCATTAAGAATGTAGAGTAGAGCTCCGTAGAGCAGTCGAACGTTCGGGCAGCACCCAGAATTCATCCAAGCCTTAAAGCAATATTTTTCTTACCGTGTTCTTGCGGTCAAAAATGGCATCTGATCTTCTAACCTTTCGTTTAAAAAAAAATTAAAGTAAAATTTGGTGGAAATTTGTTCCTGGGAACAGTCAAATCACAGCACGTCTGTTGGGTAAACAGAGTGTGTAAAGGTTGTTTTTTTTTTTTTGAAAGGGTATGGAGAGGGCAACAGGTAGATTTTCTTACTTGGGGGTGGCATAATCACCACATAAAATTATAAGACACCATAAATGTAAAACGTCAGTGCATCAATGTTTAGTGCTCGGGCGCTCTCTGACGTTTCTTTCCCGTACCTCCACCTGCAGCAGGAACCCCCTCCCACAGAGACCCACGTGCAGGAGATTAAATCCCCCGCGAATGCCGTAGAAACAGAAGATAACAAGCCTGACGAACCAGAGGTGAAGGAGGAGCCGATGGAAACAGAGATTAACGGTACGATCTTAGCCGCATCGCACCTTGAAGATGCTTGGAAATTTCCGGGCCCTCTTGATTTCCTGTATGTGGAGTTCATAAGGGTCAAGATTAAGTTGGGTGGGAACCGCGCTTTCTTCTGCTCACCAGACTTTTAAAAAATCGCATCCCCAGCGTGGTGTAGTGGTTAAAAGCGGTGGTTTGGAGCGGTGGAGTCTGAACTGGAGAACCGGGTTTGATTCCCCACTCTTTCACATGAGCAATGGAGGCTAATCTGGGGAACCAGGTTGGTTTCCCCACTCCTACACACGAAGCCAGCTGGGTGACCTTGGGCTAGTCACACTCTCTCAGCCTCACCTACCTCACAGCGTGTCTGTTGTGGGGAGGGGGTGATTGAAAGCCAGTTTGTTTTTTCCTTAAGTGGGGGAGAAAGTTGGCATATAAAAATCAACTCTTCTTCTTCAGCTGATGTAGAGAAAGTGGAAGAGAAGACCCCTGCAGAGCCCCCCAGTGAGCCCCCAACCATTAACCTAGACGAGAAAGGTAAACGTGCTCCAAAAGCATGGCGTGGGTGCCATGATGGGGGGTCCAGCTTGGATGGCGTGCGCAAGCTGGGCCCTCCCCCCCATCGAGGCTTTTCTCTCTTTGCAGAAGAGAAGAAGGAGGACGAGAAGAAGGACGTGGTGATGCTGCAGAACGGGGAGACGCCGAAAGACCCCCCTGAGGACCGGCACAAGAAAGCCCTGAAGCAGCGGTTCATGTTCAACATCGCAGACGGAGGCTTCACAGGTACCCGTCGGCTGAGGAACATCACCGCTGCCTGCCGAGATTCAAGGGCGAACGTTGCCTGATGTTTCTTTTCCTCTGTCGCAGAGTTGCACTCCTTGTGGCAAAACGAAGAGCGGGCCGCGACCGTTACCAAGAAGACCTACGAGATCTGGCACCGGCGCCATGACTACTGGCTCCTGGCAGGAATCATAAAGTATCCTTTTTTTCCTTCAGGATTAGCCAGATGCTCGCAGGGGGAAGGGGTCTCGTTTTATCTCTGCAGCTCTTCCTCTGTGCGTGTGTATGCTTTACATGTGCAGTACAATGCATCCTCTATTTGCTTATTGTTAGTGTTATTCCCCCCACCCACCCTTTGCCCAAGAGGTTTAGAGTACAATAGGGTAGCTAGGGTTGCCAACCTCCAGGTAATAGCTAGAGATCTCCTGGGATTACAACTGATCTCAGGCCAACAGAGATCAGAGAGCATCTGCTTGGCATGCAGAAGGTCCCAGGTTCAATCCCCAGCATCTGCAGTTAAAGGGACTAGACCAGTGGTCGGCAAACCGCAGCTCTTGAGCCGCATGCGGCTCTTTGGCCCCTTGAGTGCGGCTCCTCTGCATCCCCGCGCCCAGCCAGGCAGAGGTGCCACGCTCCCGCCGGGCTCCAGCGCGCCCCAGGCAGGAGGAGCCAGCTGCCTCACGCGCGACCACAGCGCCGGGCTGGCAGCGAGCAGTGCCCGCTCCTCCCGCAAGACCAGGTCGCTCTCCAGCCCCCAGCGGGAATGGGCCGGGGGAGGCGGGGGCCCAGCCCTCGCGAAGCCCCCTCCCTGCGCTCGGCTGCCGGAGGAGGAGGGGGCGTCGGCGCCGTGCCTCTGCCAGGAGGGTCTGCTGTGAGCAGTGCCCGCCCCCGGGTGGAGCCAGCCCGGCCGTTTGAACGCCGGGCATGCAGGCGGGCTCCCGGAGCCGCGGAGAGAAAGGTGGGCGCGGCGGGGCGGCGGGCGAGCTCCCGGGCCAGCGCTTCCGTGCGGCGCAGCTGCCTCTGCCCCACTGGGGCTGCGTCCCTGCCTGGAACTGAGGCTTGGGAGGGGTGGTCGGTCCAGTGGGCCGCTTGCCCTGTAGGGGGTGGGGGCTGGCGGGCAGGCAGGCGCGGGCCGGCCCCTTGCGGGGGGACTGACCCCCCGCTCCAAGCTGGCGCCGGTGCCTTGGGCCCCCCAGCGCCATGACGGCCTCCCTCCTTGTGTGGTTAGCCCTCCCCCGTGTCCCAGGGAAGCCCCCTGCCTTGCCCGGCTACGAGGGTCCCAGTGCTTCCCGGCCTGGCCCTGAGCTCTGCTAACCCAGGCCCCGGCTGGTGCTGCAGGGGAGGGGGAGGGCGCCCTCCCAGTGAGGACGGGCGGGGGGAGCAAATAGGACGGTGGCTCTCAAAAGAAATCTCAGTTGTTCTACTCTTGATATTTGGCTCTTTTGACTAATGAGTTTGCCGACCACTGGACTAAACAGGTAGGTGATGTGAAAGACCCCTGCCTGAGACCCTGGAGAGCCACTGCAGTCTGAGTAGACAATACTGACTTTAATGGACCAAGGGTCTGATTCAGTATAAGGCAGCTTCATGTGTTCATGTGCTGTTTTCCGTTGCATGAACTACATTCTTGGGCCTTTGCCTGTGAATTTCTGGGTGGTTTTTTCCACATCCCCTGACTACACTTCTCCTCGTCTTCCTGCGGTTGCCATTGGTTCTGTGCTTTTGCTTTCTTCGCAGCAAGTGATGCTGGAGTGCTTTTCCTTTTTAAAAAGTTCTGCCTTTATTCCGGCATGCGCCACTCACCCATCACGGGAGCCCCATCCAGACAGGCACGTTCTGTCTGGCGCAGGAGGGCTGCGATCCAGCAAATTTTGCAGCAGCAACTTGGCAGGGAGAGGCCGAAAGCTGTGCCAGGGACGTGAGTGGCCAATGCTGGCAATGTCATTTGGGCCAGCTTTTCTCTCTTGGAACTAATTCTGGGCACGAGAGCATGACTTGCATCTTTTTTGGGGGGGGGGGGAGAAAAGATGTGTTATGTTGTTAGGATACAGCTGAGAGATGCTAGACTGGCATCCCCTACCCTTATGAAGCTATTCTAGTGCCGTACGTCTTGAATGGGGTCCAGTCCCGCCACGGAGACCCTCAAGTACAGAGGGCGATAACACCGCAGGTTGCTGGATCTATGGTTCTCCCCTCCCCCCTTTCCAAATTATTTCTCCTGAGCTCCGCCAACTTCAGCCACGGTTACGCTCGCTGGCAAGACATCCAGAACGACCCTCGTTACGCCATTCTCAACGAGCCCTTCAAGGGTGAAATGAACAGGGGTAACTTCCTGGAGATCAAGAACAAATTCTTGGCCAGGAGATTTAAGGTGAGAACTTCTTCTTTTCCCCCTCATTGGTCAGCCAATCTTTCTTGGCGACGACAAGCTTTTGAGTAGCTCCGCGTTTCTCTGGCTCCTTTTCTTCCACGAAGACCATTCTGTGAAACACCTTGTTGTGGATTGGAATGAAGTTTACAACGACATGGCATTTAAGGAGGCGAGAAACCAGCTTGGTGAAGTGGTTTGCAGCGGTGGACTCTGATCTGGAGAACCGGGTTTGATTCCCCCACTCATCCACATGAGCGGTGGAGGCTAATCTGGTGAACTGGATTTGTTTCCCCATTCCTCATGAAGCCAGCTGGGTGACCTTGGGCTAGTCACAGCTCTCTCAGAGCTCTCTCAGCCCCAACTACCTCACAGGGTGTCTGTTGTGGGGAGGGGAAGGTGATTGTGAGCCGGTTTGATTCTTCCTTAAGTGGTAGAGAAAGTCGGCATAAAAACCAGCTCTTCTTCAAACAGACATCCTCTTCTGCTCCTCATATTATGGAGAGGCTCACTAGCGTACAGCAGTCCATAAAAAGCCAGCTTTGCAATTTGCCGAGCGCATTGAACCAGTGATTGACAGTTTTGTCTTTTAAAGCCTTGGCGGGAGGTTAGGTAGCCCATCCATTGCCAGTTGGTAGGACATGGAGTCAGACCTTGGAACTGATTCCCTATAGATCCAGGATAGTGCAGGGGTGGTTTTCAAAAAGCAAAAGCAGCTTATGGGATCCACATACCTCCAGGCAGGGTTTTGTGTGTATTATGAGATAAGACCATAAGAAAAGCCATGCCAGATCAGACCAGGGCCCATCAAGTCCAGCAGTTTGTTCACACAGTGGCCAACCAGGTGCCTCTAGGAAGCCCCCAAACAAGAAGGCTGCAGCAGCATTGTCCTGCCTGTGTTCCACAGCACCTAATATAATAGGCATGCTCCTCTGATCCTGGAGTGAATAGGCATGCATCATGACTAGTATCCATTTTGACTGGTAGCCATGGATAGCCCTCTCCTCCATGAACATGTCCACTCCCCTCTTCAAGCCTTCCCTGTTGGCAGCCATCACCACATCCTGGGGCAGGGAGTTCCACCATATAAAACAGAGTTGCACTTACCTGTAACTGTTGTTCGTCGAGTTACTGTCAATACCAGAACGCGGGGTCATTGCTGAAGCTGGAGGGCGAGAGGTTAAAAACTGATAAAAGGAAGTCTTTCTTCACATAACGCGTAGTTATATTAGGTGCTGTGGAACACAGGCAGGACAATGCTGCTGCAGTCATCTTGCTTGGGGGCTTCCTAGAGACATCTGGTTGGCCACTGTGTGAACAGACTGCTGGACTTGATGGGCCTTGGTCTGATCCAGCAGGGCTTTTCTTATGTTCTTATGTGCAAGTATGATAGGACAGGAGCTGATGCATCAGCAGTTCTGACCAGCGTGCATAGATCTTGTCAAGGAAGTTGCGTAGCCTGCTCTGTCTCCGGAATAACCGGGCCGGAAGGGACCCAAGCCCCAGCTCTGGCCCAGGAGGCTGATGGCGGGAGCTGAGACCTGCGACGCTCTGCCTTTTGCAGCTGCTGGAGCAGGCGCTGGTGATTGAGGAGCAGCTCCGGCGGGCCGCCTACCTGAACATGTCAGAGGACCCATCCCACCCCTCCATGGCCCTGAACACCCGCTTCGCCGAGGTCGAGTGCCTGGCCGAGAGCCACCAGCACCTGTCCAAGGAGTCCATGGCTGGGAACAAGCCGGCCAATGCGGTGCTTCACAAAGGTGAGGAGGTGGTGAGGGGTGTCGTGCGCAGGGAAAGGGTGCGCGGGCGGGCTCGCATTTATTTAGCAATTTACATCCCGCCCTCCCCAGCTGAAGCCAGCCCAGTGTGGGTAACATCGCACAATTACAATAATATAATCAACAATAAAATTAGCCAAAAAACCCCACCTGAATTTAAAACAATAAAATCCTAATTAAAAATTTAGAGCTACAAAATAACAAAATATGGATGGCGCCTAGACATTGCTCATGTTGCCAAATATATGCAGCGGGTTACCCCTCAGTTGACGTTAATATGCCCACAGGGAGGGGGAATCGGGAGGCCAGCAGAGGATGATGCCCGCGGCCGCCCTCAACCGAAGGCCTGGCGGAAAGGCTCTGTCTTGCAAGCCCTGCGGAACTCTTAAGGTCCCGCAGGGCCCTATGTCACCGGACAGAGCGTTCCTCCAGGCCGTCAAGGACAACTGCACACTCTTAGGGCCAGGGACCACCAGTGAGTGCCACCAGTGTGCCGCCGGGCCCTTCCCCCCCATCTTCCACACACTGTCCGTGTCCCTCAAAACGCACACCCCTTCCTCTTTCTCCCCTCTCCCCCTTCAAAGGGAGAAGGCAGCTAGCAGAGGGGGAAAGTCCTTCCTCCGGGGTCGGGAAGGCAGACTCCAGTTTTAAAACTGGAGGAGCAGGAGGAGGGGCTTCTACCCTCAGCTCCCCAGACTACTTCCTGCTTTTATTGGGGGAGGCAGGCTCCAGTAGGGCTGGTCTATGAGAGAGTTCCCTCAGCAAAAACCCAAAGAAAACTCTAGACAGCAAATGAACTTGGATCAAGACGGGTCTGGCTATGGGACCGATCTAGCACTTGCTCAGTAGGCATGGCTGAAGAATGCAATGAAGCTTCGCCGCTGGACGGACACCCCACCGAAGCAGCTCAGCTCTGTCAGGGGGGAATCCGCGGAAATCAACCCAGTCACCAGATTACAGTCTTAACCACTACCCCACACTGGCTGGCGCACTCGCTTCCAGAAAATGTGGTCCCTGGCTGTACGGATAGTGGTTTTCAGGCACCTGAGGGGGCACATTCCTTGTTATCTGTGACCGCCTTGGAGAGACTCCCTGGAGAAGATATGGAAACCGACCCACTTGGGTTTAGCTGCAAAACAGGCAATGGAGATAAAATTCTTTTGCCTCAGCTGCCGGGTTTTCCAGATGAGTTTGCAGCCCTCTGTGGTGGCCACATGGGGGGAGGGGTTCTTGGATAGGGAGGGGGGTCACCCACCCCTTGCTAACATTCCAGAGTATGTGCCCTCCTCCCCTTGAGGGGAGAAGGAAATTCTGAGCTTCCCTGTAAATTTCTGTTCTCCTCAAGGAAAGGAGGGCAGTTAAGCCTGCCTTGGGTTGGCGCTACTCCCATTTTGCAGATTTATTGGCCGGGTGTGTGTTGCTTATAGGGGAGCTGGTGCCCCTCGATCTGTTTCTCTCCATAGAATCACAGAGTCGGAAGGGATCATACAGGCCATCTAGTCCAACCCCCTGCTCAATGCAGGATCATCCTAGAGCATCCCTGACCAGTGTTTGTCCAGCTTCTGCTTAAAGACGGCCAGTGAGGGGGAGCTCGCCACCTCCCTAGGCAGCTGATTCCACTGTCGAACAACTCTTACTGTAAAAAAGAAACTTTTTCCTAATATCCAGCTGGTACCTGTCCGCCCAAGCCCCGTGGCGCAGAGTGGTAAGCTGCAGTACTGCAGCCCAAGCTCTGCTCACGACCTGAGTTTGATCCCGACGGATGTTGGTTTCAGGTAGCCGGCTAAAGGTTGACTCAGCCTTCTGTCCTTCCGAGGTCGGTAAAATGAGTACCCAGCTTGCTGGAGGTAAAGGGGAGATGACTGGGAAAGGCACTGGCAAACCACCCCGTAGACAAAAAGTCTGCCTAGTAAACGTCGGGATGTGACGTCACCCCATGGGTCAGGAATGACCCGGTGCTTGCACAGGGGACCTTTACCTTTTTTACCTTTCCACCCGCAACTTAAACCCATTATTGTGAGTCCTATCCTCTGCTGCCAATGGGAACACCTCCCTGACCTCCTCTTAAGTGACAGCCTTTCAAATATTTAAGGAGAGCAATCATGTCCCCCCTCAACCTCCTCTTCTACAGAGAAACATTCCCAACTCCCTCAGTCATCTGTGCCCCTTCTGCAATTTATCTCCAACCGGTTTCAGCCGTTGGTTGTAGATATGTCAGGGATCTGTTCACTTGGGCGCGGGCGAGTTCTTAGCTTCGGCGTCCAGGGAGCCAAGGGAAGAACCGCAGCCCCCCAACACAGTTCAAAACGTGGGGCCTGCCTCTCCAGCCACGGAAGTGAGGGCCTGCCCCCCGCACAATAGCTGCCTTCTCCCCCTCCACCCCCCCCCCCGGAGAACAGAAATCCACAGGTAAGTCCAGAGTTTCCTTTTCTCTTCCAGTGCTGAAGCAGCTGGAGGAGTTGTTGAGCGACATGAAAGCTGATGTGACACGGCTGCCGGCCACGATCGCCCGCATCCCCCCCGTGGCTGTGCGCCTCCAGATGTCAGAGCGCAACATCCTCAGCCGCCTGGCCAACCGTAGCAGCGAGCCTCCTCCTCCTCCGCCTCCCCAGCAGGTAAGCAGCTGGCCCTGCATTCTCTCCCTCTCCCATTCTCCACCCCGTGCCTGCAAACCGGAGGGGAGGGGGCCCACGGCAATGACTGTCCCCGCTCGGGCAGGCTCTGCAGGGGTCCGCCTTTGGCATCGTGTAGTGGTTAAGAGCGTTGGTTTGGAGTGGTGGACTCTGATCTAGAGAACCGGGTTCGATTCCCCACTCCACATGAGTGGCGGAGGCTAATCTGATGAACTGGGTTGTTCTCCCCACTCCTACACATGAAGCCCGCTAGTCACAGCTGTCTTCGACCTCTCTCAGCCCCACCTACCTCTCAGGGTGTCTGTTGTGGGGAGGGGAAGGTAAGCTGGTTTGATTCTCCCTTAAGGAGTGGACATGTTCATGGAGGAGAGGGGTATTCATGGCGACTAGTCAAAATGAATACTAGTCATGATGCATACCTATTCTCTCTAGTATCAGAGGAGCGTGCCTATTGTATTAGGTGCTGTGGAACACAGGCAGGATGGTGCTGCTGTGGTCGTCTTGTTTGTGGGCTTCCGAGAGGCCCCTGGTTGGCCCCCGTGTGAACAGACCCTGGACTTCATGGGCCTTGGTCTGATCCAGCAGGGCTTTTCTTGTGTTCTTATTGTAATTATATTATATAAATAAATAAATAAAATTTATTTACAGCAAAAGCCAGAATAATGCAACCACATGCAACCTGTGAGAGATTAAGATCTCTCTTGTTTAAGAATATCAAAATTTAAAACCGTTAAAACCAATAATTTACTGGATTAAATTAGCCAATCCCAGTGTTAGCCTTATCAGTCTTTTCCATATGATCTTAATTGCAGAATTTGGCATATTATATATAATGTTATTAGGTGCTGTGGAACACTGGCAGGATGGTGCCGCTGCAGTCGTTTGTGGGCTTCCTACAGGCACCTGGTTGGCTCATGTGTGAACAGATGGCTGGACTTGATGGGCTGATGGTCTGATCCAGCAGGGCTTTTCTTGTGTTCTTATGTTCTTATTGTAATTATATTGTATATAATAATATGAGGTGCTGTGGAACACAGGCAGGACAATGCTGCTGCAGTCATCTTGTTTGTGGGATTCCCACAGGCCCCTGGTTGGCCCCTGTGTGAACAGACTGCTGGACCTGATGGGCCTTGGTCTGACCCAGCAGGGCTTTTCTTATGCTCTTATGTTAAGCGGTAGAGAAAGTTGGCATATAAAAACCAATTCTTCTTCTGTGTCTGAATTAACATTCTGTTTTCTCTCCCCTCCTCCTTCTCCCCCATTTTATACCCCCCTTGCCCAGGTGGCTCAGCAGCAATGAAATCGGCGCACCGTGCTGCCTACCCCGCGATTCAGCTCAAGTGACAGACGCCGCGCCCTTGTTTTGAATCCAGCCCCCCTCCCTTCCCCTCCTGCCCGGCGCTCCTGACCAGACGGTGTCCCTCTTGCAAGGGGGGGGGCACTGCCGGGGAAAGGAGGATGCGCTTTCCCCCCCCCTTGCCCTAAGCCGCCAGGCACGCTTGGATTGCCTCCAGGCGAGGGGCAGGGGGAGCGCCGGATGGACTCTGTACATAGTGACTGGAGGCTGCAGCGCCACGTGGAGACCTGGCTGCGATGCTCTCACCACCTTCGGGGCCCCACTCTCTTCCTAGATTTTAATTTTATTTTTGAGTTTGTTTACCGAGATGAGCGCAAGCAAACGTCAGGACAGACACAGCTACCTCCATCGAGATCCTTTTAATACAAACGAAAAACACAAAAAAATGAAATAACAGACCTGACTGGACTTGTCCTCTGAAACAGCTGGAAAAAAAAAGACAAAAAAATCTTGATAACGTTGAAAATAAAGGTTTCCTTGTATTTTATTTGGCTCTGTCAAAGTGTTTGGGGGGCTGTAGGTTTCTCTCTTTTGCGGCATTTTTCAGCTTGCATATGAAGCAGGCATGTGTGTGGATTCTTTTGTCTTGTAGATTCTTTTGTCTCCCAAAAAATGGTGCTATGTGCTTTGGCGGCCAGGAACATCATGGCAAAGAAAGACATTAAATGAATAGAAATTTTTTTTTTTTTTTGGAAGAAAAGATGGTTAGAGCAGAATTTTTTTGATAACGGATGAAGCAGGCATGTTCGCTTTTACAGATGGTGAGGGAGTCTGGAGACTAAGTCCTATAAGGAAAGGTTGAAGGAGCTGGGTATGTTTAGCCTGGAGAGAAGACTGAGAGGGGATATGATAACCATCTTCAAGTACTGAAGGGCTGTCATATAGAGGATGGTGCCGAGTTGTTTTATCAGAAGGTTGGACCAGAACCAATGGGTTGAAATTAAATCAAAAGAGTTTTCGTCGAGACATTAGGAAGAATTTTCTAACAGAGCGGTTCCTCAGTGGAACAGGCTTCCTCGGGAGGTGATGAGCTCTCCTTCCCTGGAGGTTTTGAAGCAGAGGCTAGATGGTCATCTGTCAGCAATGCTGATTCTATGAACTTAGGCAGTTCATGAGAGGGAGGGCATCTTGGCCATCTTCTGGGCACTGGGGGTGTGGGGGGGAGGTAGTTGTGAATTTCCTGCATTGTGCAGGGGGTTGGACTAGATGACCCTGGTGGTCCCTTCCAACTCTGATTCTATGAGATATTTGAGTAGATCCCGGTGTGATCTGCAAGGTGGATTGCAAATGACCCATGCAGTTGGTAGAGAGTGTACACAGCATAGTTTGGCCTTGGCCGGGGGTCCCAGTGTGGTGCCTGCTGACACCTTTTCTGGCACCTGCCAAGGGCTTTTAGGAAGTGGGTGGGAACAGGTAAGGCTTTTGCCCAGCAAGGCTTCTGACTGACTACTGGAGATTTGATTGTCTCTTCAGGTTTTTTTAAACATTGCTTTGGTAATCAGCTGCCACCACATTACAACTGAAGTCATTTCATATGCATATTTCCATGGCAAGAAGTTTAAATATTCTTAAATCTCCCATAGGGATGAAAGACGCAACTTATGTTTACTGACAATTATTAGGTTCCAATCCAGGATACATCAAATCAAAAACGTAGTTGCAACTATGTTTTTGCTTTGATGTGTCCTTCAATTGTAAGTAATACAAGAAGCTATATTTACATATTACATGATTTTAAATGTTACAATTGCTATATATATATATGTATGTATATTTTGTATGTAGAAAACGGGGCTGAAGAAGAAAAGAAACGATCGTGTCCCTCATCACTCTTCTATGAAGACTTCTTTCAAGTTCTACTTACTTTGAACTGGATATGTGTACCTCCGGGACTATTTAGATATAGTTGTACATATATATTTGTTGTTCTTGGTTATTAGTCACCATATGCACTTTAGTCAAAAAGGGCAAGAGTCCAGTAGCCCCTCGAAGACTAACAAAAATATTTTCTGGTAGGGTGCGAGCTTTCGTGAGCCACAGCTCACTTCTTCAGATACAGATACCTGGTATCTGAAGAAGTGAGCTGCGGCTCACGAAAGCTCATACCCTACCAGAAAATATTTTTGTTAGTCTTTGAGGTGCTACTGGACTCTTGCCCTTTTTGACTACTGCAAACAGACTAACACGGCTACCCACTGTGAATTATCAAATGCACTTTAATAGAGTTTGTTTATCATAGAGCCCCTTTCATTTATTTCAGCAGTACCTGGAGGTTGGCAACCTTAGTTGCAATAGCAGGAGATTAGCTTCCCCCCCCCTCTCCCTTCCGCCCGCGTTTAAAAAAAAAGGATACTCATTCCAGCTTGGAGAGCGCTTTCTGCCGGGGGATTGGTTGTAACGGCCGGAAAAGGTTGAACAATCCTGGGGGGGGTGTGTGAGAGAGAGAGAGAGAGAGAGAGAGAGAGGAAAAAAACCTTTCCAGCCAATCACAGGGACAAAAGGGGCGGCAGGCCAGGAACCCTGCCAATCAGGCCCGCCGGAAGCGGAAGGAACGCCGCCGCAGGGAGTCCCGCCACGTGCGAAGAATTCTCCCCGTGGCTCGGACAGGAGGCGCGCGGTCATGGGGCGCAAACTGGACCCGACCCTGAAGGTGAAGCGGGGCCCGGGCCGCAAGGCTCGCAAGCAGCGCGGGGCCGAGCAGGAGTTGCTTCGGTTCCTGCCTCCGGGTGAGTTCCCCGGGACTCCTGGTCCGGCCCGCGCAGGGAGATGGGAAGGGGAGGGGGGGATGGGGGGATGGGCTCCGGCTGCAGCCCTGCGCACGGGTGGGCAGGCTGGGCCTTCCCTCTGGCGGCGCTTGTAGGGTTGCCAGCCTCCAGGTGGTAGATGGAGATGTCCTCCTATTGAAGTGCCCTGGTTGTCTTACAGAGTCCAGTGAAGACAACTAGGAGGAGGTTAAAAAGAGCAACAGTCCTTTATTTAGCTAAACACAGACCCTGGGGGTGGAATAACCCCACAAATAAGATGTGCAGAGTTACTCACCCGAGAAACAAAGGAAAGTCAGTATCATTTATGCATTCCCATGGGGCAGGCCCATGGCTGCTGGCAAGCAGATGGATACACAAAAGCACCAACGCACATTAAGTGTCTACTTCACTCTAATTTGCATAACCTATAGATCTTGGCCGAAGGCTGTCTCTAAGCCAGTTCTAGGTCTTGCGATCTTAGTAACTAGAAAACACATTCCTAAGGATGAAGGTAATTCAGAGCTCTCCACTGGTGAAAGGCCGTACCAAGCACAGAGAGCATGATTTGTTGGTTCATGGCTCCCGGATGCCAACTTCCCAAAGCTTCCATGTGTGTGCATATGAGTACATAGTATTTTATACCAACCCTTATATCTGGGCATTACATTATTACAGCTGATCTCCAGCCGATAGAGATCAGCTCACCTGGAGAAAATGGTTGCTTTGGCAATTGGACTCTGGCATTGAAGTCCCTCCCTCCCCAAACCCCACTTTCCTCAGGCTCCGCCCGGAAAACCTCCCACTGGTGGCAAAGAGGGACCTGGCAACCCTAGGCACTTGCCTTCCACCCCCCCTTTCAGTATGCACGCGAGAATGTTGGCATGTGATATTCTGGGAGGGGCCGTGGCTCAGTGGTAGAGCATCCAGAAGGTCCCAGGTTCAGTTCTGTGGCTCAGTGGTAGAGCATCCAGAAGGTCCCAGGTTCAGTTCCCGGCATCTCCAGTTAAAGAGACCAGGCAAATAGGTGCAACTGAACATAAGAAAGGCCATGCAGGATCAGACCGAGGCCCATCAAGTCCAGCAGTCTGTTCACACAGACTTGTGAGGTAGGTGGGGCTGAGAGAGTTCAGAGAGAACTGTGACTAGCCCAAGGTCACCCAGCAGGCTTCACATGGAGGAGTGAGTCCATCATTCTTAACCACTGTGGCTTGGTAGTTCCATTTCCCAGAACGAGTGTTTGTTCCACTTGGAGTCTCTTTCATTTCTCTCCTAAAGACAGCAGCCAGAAGTCCTCTACTGCCCTAAGCGCAGCCTTGCAGGGGAGGGTGGGATATAGAATTTGTAACATTAGTTAATTGATTAATGTTTTCATGCTAACTTCAGCGTCAATTGATTTGTTGCATTCCCCCCAGATCCTGAAGACAATGCAAAGAAGCTGTCCAGCCACGCACGGAGAAGGTGAGTGTGTCAACATGGTGGTTGTCCCTGTTTGTTTAAAACACAACTTTTCCTCTCTCTCTTTCTCTTCCAGCATGGGGTAGTGGTTTAAAGCGTTGGTTTGGAGCGGTGGACTCTGATCTGGAGAACTGGGTTTGATTCCCCACTCCTCCACATGAGCGGCGGAGGCTAATCTGGTGAACTGGATTTGTTTCCACACGAAGCCAGCTGGGTGACCTTGGGCTCGTCACAGCTCTTAGAGCTTTCTCTCAGCCCCACCTACCTCACAGGGTGTCTGTTGTGGGGAGGGGAAGGGAAGGAGATTGTAAGCTGGTTTGATTCTTTCTTAAGTGTTAGAGAAAGTCGGCATATAAAAACCAAGTCTTCTTTTTTCAGTAGGGAAGGGGTGTCGAATTCATTTGTCACAAGGGCCAGATATGACATAAATTTCACTTGGTCGGGCTGGGCCAAGCCTCGCCAGTCCAGGTCAGGAGCTGGGGTGGGTGGGGCTGCCTCAGTTGGTGAGCCTGCCACAGATTTACCAGATCAGGACTGGAGGGTTTACTGCCTCGGCTGGCAAGCCCGCATTGGCCTCGCCAGCCCAGATTGGGATGGGGGTGAGAGGTGGGGTGGGGTGGGGTGGCTGCCCCGGCTGGCTTGCAGGCTGGATAAGAGCTAGTTAGAGTGCCAGATGAGGATCTGGGAAGACCCAGGTTCCAATCCCCGCTCTGCCATGGAAGCTTGCTGGGTGACCTGCCAGTCAAATACTCAGATGAACCTACCTCACAGGGTTGCTGCGAGGATAAAAGGATGTGTGCTATTACTAAGACGTGGCCCTTCCCAATGGATGTGTACCAGAAGATACTAAAATAAATTAGATTAAACATTGCTTTAATGAGCAAAACTTGGCAGTTCTTCATAGGCCATCTGTAATTACAGATGTTGTTTTGGCTCATTGATTTAAGCCCGGTTTGGTAGGAATGTGGGTTCAAATCCTGCTGTTTTCCCCAGTAGAGGGAGAGGAGGCAACAGCATCTGAGAGAACTTTTGGGAAGATTCATAACTTTGTACGAATAAGGGGCTGGGAAATCTTAGTTAGCGTGGCTGAGAAAAGATCTGAAGCCATTATCAAAGGAGGCTGTATTTAATTAAATGGATCATGATCTTACTGGAGAAGAGGAAGATTTAAGAAAAATTTATCTTTTTTGTCATTCTTGCCTAACAGACATCATAAAAATAATTCACAGTGGGTAGCCGTGTTAGTCTGTTTGCAGTAGTCAAAAAGGGCAAGAGTCCAGTAGCACCTTAAAGACTAACAAAAATATTTTCTGGTAGGGTATGAGCTTTCGTGAGCCACAGCTCACTTCTTCAGATACACTGAAGAAGTGAGCTGTGGCTCACGAAAGCTCATACCCTACCAGAAAATATTTTTGTTAGTCTTTAAGGTGCTACTGGACTCTTGCCCTTTTTGAGACATCATAAAAGAAACCAGATAAAAATTAAAAGCATCAAAATCCAGCATTTTTCAGAACAAACTCCAGTAATCCAAATTAGAGTTAGACATGGCACTCAGTACATAATTATTGACTGATTGCCAAGGCCCAAGAGTTGGTCGATAGCTTCAAGCACAAGTTCAATATTCTAATAATCTGCCTTGCTTAAGTAATTCTCTTACCTTTCTAGGCCAGTCCGTTTTCCTGGGCTTTAGAGCCTCTGATATGAACCGTGTTTCACAAGTATCTTCTTAAGTGCATTGATCGCTGTTTGCCAAAAACGCCAATAATGTGCTTCTTCCCTGTTCCCTATTACAGTAACATGCCGGAACAAAATTGGTTTTTGTAAAAAAAAAAATAGGCAGGTGTTCACCCATCTTGGCCTTTTTGGGAAATCGAGCAGTGGCTTTGATGGAGTAAAACGAGTTAGATGCTTGTCACATGAACACATGAAGCTGCCTTCTACTGAATCAGACCCTCAATCCATCAAAGTCAGTATTGTCTACTCAGACTGGCAGCGGCTCTCCAGGGTCTCAGGCAGAGGTCTTTCATTGTGCTTATTTTGACGGTCTCTGGGCCACTTATTTGGTACTGTTTCTGATTATTATTATTATTATTT
This sequence comes from Euleptes europaea, assembly GCF_029931775.1. Lineage (NCBI taxonomy): Eukaryota > Metazoa > Chordata > Lepidosauria > Squamata > Sphaerodactylidae > Euleptes > Euleptes europaea. Next base: position 11,758,750 of record NC_079315.1, read on the forward strand.
TAGAGCTGCAAAACGGCGAATCAAATCCGCCAGGCCACCAGCGGACAAGACTGCCCATGTGCTCCAGGAATTAACAGGTGAGGAGATAGCCAGACTAGGGCAGGTGTTGACACCTTGTTTCTGTTAGTCGTTCCAAAAGGGTTAAGCTCCTCCTGCAGCAATTGACTGCTGCCTGTACCTGGTGCAGGAGAATGACTTCCGGAAGATGGCCAAACGTTTCTTTCCTGTTGTGTGGAGAGGCCATAAGGGATGTTTCATTGCAGCTGTTAACCAGGTGTTCAATGAGCATGCAGGAAAGCATGAAAAGATCCTGTGGTGGAAAGTTGCATCAAGTCGCGGCTGACTTAGGGCAATTCCTCAAGGGGTTTTCAAGGCAAGAGACCCTGGGCCAGCCACTTTCTCTCAGCTGAAACTACCTCGCAGGGGTGTTGTAAGGATAAAAACAGACGAAGGGAATGTGGCCAGGAGCTCTGTGGAGGAAGGGTGGCATAAAAGGGTAATAATGTGATGCACCTTGTGCAGGAGCATGGGAACAGTGCTGAACGATACCGGACCGGGCGCACAGCTCCCCAAGTCCCCCACTTTCATTAAAAGTTGTGTGTGTGTCAAGTGCCGTCAAGTCACAGCCGACTTCTGGCAACCCCTTATGGGGTTTTCAAGGCAAGAGACTAACGGAGGTAGTTTGCCAGTGCCTGCCTCTACATAGCGACCCTGGTATGCAGATAACAGGAAGTATTTCTTCTCACAACGCATAGCAAAATTGTGGAACTCCCTGCCCCTGGATGTGGTGACGGCTGCCAACTTGGAAGGCTTTAAGATGGGAGTGGGCATGTTCATGGAGGTTAGGGGTATTCATGGCTACTAGTAAAAATGGATACTAGTCGTGATGCATAACCTATTATCTCCAGGATCAGAGGAGCATGCCTATTATATTAGGTGCTTTGGAACACAGGCAGGACAATGCTGCCGCAGTCGTCTTGTTTGTGGGCTTCCTAGAGGCCCCTGGTTGGCCACTGTGGACAGACTGCTGGATTTGATGGACCTCAGTCTGATCCAGCAGGGCCTTCCTTATGTATTCCTCAGAGGTCTCCCATCCAAATGCTGACCTTGCTTAGCTTCCAAGCTCTTGGGTTAGTCTGGGCCATCCAGAGCAGGGAGTGGGAAGGTCCTACCCAGGAAAGAGATTCTTGGTTCAAATTCCTACCCTTGGCCTCCTTCCTGTCTTGGAGAGCTCTATTCCCTCACCCCAGCAGCCCATGACTGGGTTGTTCGACTTTGTTCATGTTGATTCTAGGCAGTAGGCTTGACCCTGCTGGGATAATATTCGTTCTGCTCTTTGCGGTCTTTGGGATGTTCAGTTCTGAAGGCAAAATGTAATCCCGAAGCAGAGCAGGCTTCATCTGTATTAGTGAAAACGACAGAGGATTCACCAACACCACTTTAGAGCACATAAGGATGGGAAATTGCCGCCCTTCCAGTCTCTCTGGGATCCAGGTCGTGGGAGAAAGGCAGGGACCGCTCTGAAAGAAAGACAACGTGTGGCTTAGAAAGCCGACCGGTCAAGAGTTGTGCAGGGCATGGCTTCAGAGGAGGGCAAATGGGCCTGATCTTTTCAGGTTTTTGCAGGAGGAGGCTGTTGCAGAAAACGGGGGTTCGTGCGGGAGAGAGAGACCCGAGACCGTTGTCAAGAAAAACAGTTTTATTCGCAGCTGCGGCTCAGTCACTTTCACAAGTAAAATCTCTGAGCCCCAATTGTACTGGGGAAGAGATATTATCCCATATCCACGCTTTGACAGGGCATGTCAACATTCCATGCTTATCTAGTTGTTTTACATAGTCTGGAGCCTAAGCGCTCAGCGGTTCCATCCAGTTCTTGTTATCGTTCACCATGACTTTCCATGACTTTTCCCCTACTCCCTTAACACACACACACAGCTAGCTTGTATTGAAACAGACAGTGTATTAAAGCAGACATTGTATTAAAGCAGACCTTTTCCCCTCCTGCCACAAGGCAAAGTGGGTGGGGGGTGTTTTGCTGAGAAGTGATGCTTGTTTCCCTGTCCAAAGCTGAGAAAGGTGGTGGTCCCACCAAAATATTAGACTGGCAGACTGCAAATCTATGATCTATATTGATCTATGATCTATATCATAGATCAATATATATGATCTATATCATAGATCTATATTGCAGATCTATGATCTATATTCTGTGATTCTATATTGTGGGGTCCTGCATAGCGGGGGGAGGGTTGGGGGTCACTGGGGACGTGGGGGGAGTTTGTTGTGAATTTCCTGCATTGTGCAGGGGGTTGGACTAGATGACCCCGGTGGTCCCTTCCAACTCTATGATTCTATGATCTTTAACACTGATGTAGATGTTCCAGGTTCCTGTGTTGGGCCACAGAAAAAGCCCAAAAGAAAACCTTTTTGTTAAAAATAGCACACAGCATAATGGAAGCGTTTGACTTCTCCAGAAGTCTTTGTCATGCTTCCCTCCCCCTGCCCCTGTTGAGACACACCTGACTTATGGCGGCCCCAGGAGGGGGGGTTCAAGTCAAGAGACATCCTGGAGGTCGTTTGCCATTGCCTGCTTCCGTGTCACGCCCCTAGTATTTCTTGGAGGTCTTCCATCCACATACTAGCCAGGGTCAGGGCTGAGAGTGTGTGACTGACCCAAGGTCACCCAGCAAGTTCCCGTGGTGCGAGTGGGGATTTGAACCTGGGTTTCCCAGATCCTAGTCCGACACCTTAACCACTACACTAGCTGTCACGCTTGTTGATACCAAAATGGTGTGTGTGTGGGGGGGGTGTCAATCTTTGCAAGGTGCATTACAAATTTATTTCGCTTCCACCTGGGCAAATTGACTTGGCATAAACCCCTTTTGGATTTGTGCTTTTTAAAATTATGAGAATTTTTTAAAAAAATTAAAAACATACTTCATGTGTATGATAGGAGTGTCCTCCTAAGGAACTCAGTTCTGTGTGTGTGCAGTTCCGAATTTCTTAATGTCTAGATCGGGTGGGGAACGTCCGGTCCGGGGGCCGTTTAAGGCCCGCAAAATCATTTGTTCTGGCCCTTCATGGGTCCTGGCAGATCTTTAACTCAGAAGGATCTAAGACTGGTGATCCGCCCCCTCCCACGGGCAGGTATAGCCTCTATTCAAGGCAGATGTGAGTTTGTTTTGCCGAGAAAAGGAACCTTTTTCCCCCCTTGCAGAAGAGTCATTAGCTATAGAGCTGCTAGGACTGCCCAAGAAACTGTGTTAACCCTTTCCCACCTGGGCCATGGAGAAACGTATTGGTCGGCTAATTTTTAAGTTGATAATTTTGTATGGCCTGCGAATGATGATATAAATATCCAAATGGCCCTTGGCGGAAAAAAGGTTCCCCACCCCTGGTCTAGATTGAGCAGGTGCCTCCAATACTTGCATTTTCCCTGGGAACCTGAAGTACAAAGTAATCCCCAGGAAGCTTGCTCCAAATCGCTCCTTTGTCCTGCTTTGCAGCTCCGGGCGAGCCGTCGCCGAAGGGTGCCAAGAAGCGAGCGGCCTCACAAGATGGCCGCCCGGGCAGCTTCAGCGATGACAACGCGGCCTGGCTAACCCCCAGCGCCGCAAAAGAGAGGCCCGAGCCTGAGGAGGAGAGTGACGAAGAGGCCCTCAGCAGCAGTGAGGAACGGGAAGGGCCCTGCGAGAGCGACGAGGAAGGCGGGAGTGACGACGGGATGGTGGACGACTACGGAGCGTCGTCTTCTGGCGACGAGGAGGTAAGAGCGCCTGGCCCTCCCGTTTCAGTCGCTGCGGTGAGGAATGGGTGGCGGGGCAGGGAAGGGAGGTTTGGCTTCACACGGGAAAATGCAGTTGCCGAGAATGGAAGGAAATACGTGACAGGAAGAAAAAGACCCGGGTGCACCGTCTGGATCCAACTTGTCTGTTCAACCAGTGGCCTTCACCCCTTCCCTTGCTGGGATCCCCACAGCCTGCAGCAGTGGTTCCCAAAGTGGGCAATACCACCCCCTGGGGGGCGGTGGGATTACCTAGGGGGGCACCAAGAGGCAAGGGGGCAGCAGGGGGGCACTAGAGGAAGGGCCCTTCAACTGTGTCGTTCACTAATTTACAATAGATCAAGCTGTCGCTCCATGCTGGCAAATTCGGTGGAAACGATCAGAATTTTTTTTCTAGACTTTGAAGAGCTGGTACCGCTGGATCACGGTCATCAGTTTTGTTGAATACATTCCAACGAAAAAGTTTTAATTTGATTTTGAATAGATGCTCAATTAATTGTTACTGTTTTGAAATATTATCTTCATTAGTGCATCATGCAAGCCCCTATTTTGAATAATGCTTTTTATAGGGTAGGGTGGGGGGCGCTGGGGTTGAGTCTGTGGAACCAAGGGGGCGGTGGCCCAAAAAGTTTGGGAACCACTGGTCTACAGCATGGGACCCACTGAAATATAAATGTACGACATCATGGTCACATGATAGGAAGATGGGGAGCCAGCGTTATGACCTCAGCATAGTCAAAGCCAGAAGAAGAGTTGGTTTTTATATCCTGACTTTCTCTGCCTTTAAGGAGTCCCACTGCAGGCTCACCAGCCGAGGCAGCCACCCCCCCCCCCCGCTCCCGATCTGGGCTGGCGAGGCATGGCCCAGCCCGACCGAGTTGCATTTATGTCCTATCCGGCCCTCGTAACAAATGAGTTTGACACCCGTGTTCTAGGGCAGTGTTCTAGGGTGAACCTATGGCACGGGTGCCAGAAGGAGCATTCAGAGCCCTCTCTGGGCATGCGTACTGTCGCCTCAGCACAGTTTGCCTGAGTACGTTGCTAGAAAGCCAGAGGGATGCGGGGCCGGGCTGCTCCCCTCCCTATGCGCACCTGAGGGCATTTCTCACATCACCCGCCCCTCTGCCCAGCAGCCCAGTGGGAGCGCTTCCTCCCCGTCACATGCGGCAGGGCGGCTCACATGCGGCGTGAGGGTGTGGTGCGGACAGCAGCCAGTTGAGTCTGTGGCGAAGGTGATTCCTGTGGTGGGGTTGGAGAGGAGCTAGGTTGGAGGGGAGCAGAGTGCTCGGGCCACAGCTTTCAGTAAAATCCCCTACTGAAAGAGGTACACCCACTTACCCAGCATGTAATTAACCTGTGGAACCCCTTGCCTCAGGATGTGGTGACAGCATCTAGCCTAGATGCCTTGAAGAGGGGATTGGACAAATTTCTGGAGGAAAAGTCCATCACCGGTTACTAGCCCTGATGGGTATGTGCTACCTCCTTAATATAGATGTGGGCTACTGTGAGATACAGGAGCTGGACTAGATAGGTCCAACGCATGTACAGCGGAGGTGAATCAAAGGTGGGAATTGCACTCAGATGCCCTTTTCAGAGCAGGCAAAAAGGTCTGCAAATTTAAAAGGAACCCCAGCTGAGAATCACTGCCGTAGATTGTTGATTCAGGGAATATCCATTTCTTTATTGTTAACTAATAGTGTTAACTATTTTTGGTGTAGGGCTAGATTTGTATTGGGTGCTTCATTTTTTTTTAATTTTGTGTTTTTGTAGACTCCAAGTCTTGAACACCCAAAAATGAGTACAGCAAAAACAGATAGTGGAAGATCATTCCAAGAGGCCTGGACAGAGTCATTTGGACTGATTGAACGCAGTGGGAAAGCGTTATGTATTCTGTGTAATGAAGGTGTTGTGTGTTGCACATCAAGTGTCAGACAGCACTTTGACACCAACCACAAAAGTGTTGCCGAACTTGGTGAAACTGAAAGAAAAGAGTTTCTTGAAGGGAAATTGAGGGAATATCATTCCCAGTATCTTAGTTTTTCCAACTCTCGTTCTAGAACAAATCATCTAACAGCTGCCAGTTTTCAAATTTCACTGTTCATAGCAAAACATGGCAAGCCCCTCTCTGATGGGGATATTATCAAAACGGCCATGTTGTCTGGGAGTAATTCCCTTTTTCATGATTTCCCAAACAAGGATAAAATTATTCAACGCATCTCTGAGATGCCACTTAGCAGAAATACTGTTAAAGATCGAGTCCAGCGCATGGCAAGTGATGTTAGTCAGCAGCTCACCACTGACTTACAAAAGGCAGCCTGTTACTCCATGTGCTTGGATGAAAGCACAGATATAAATAATCATGCAAGGCTAGCAGTAATTTTGCGTTATGTTGTTGGTGACATCATGAGAGAAGAGCTGGTGAAACTGGTGTCTTTGCCTAAAAGAACACAAGGGATAGATATCTACAAAGCTGTGATGGAGGCTTTTTTGTCACAAGACATAAGACCAGAAAAAGTGGTTTCAGTTACTAGTAATGGGGCGCTGTCTGTGGTGGGGGCAACATCTGGTTTCATACAGTTCTTTGTGAAAGAAACAAAACATCAGGTCATTCAGTTCCATTGTATTATAAATCAAGAAGCTCTTTGGGCCAGGGAAAGTGGCAAAAAATTTGACGACGTCCTCAAAGATGTCACAGAAATGGTAAATTACATCACGGCTCGTGCTCTGGATTGTCAACAGTTTCAAGCACTTCTTGAGGAGGTTCAGGCACAGTATAACGGTTTACTGATGTACAATAATGTCCGCTGGCTGAGCAGAGGACGAGTCCTGGAGAGATTTGTAGCCTGCTTGGATGAAATTAGGCTGTTTATGAATGAAAAGGGGCAGGAGTATCCACAGCTCACTGATATGGCCTGGCTTACCAACCTCATGTTTTTTACAGATTTTACAGTACACTTCAATGTACTGAACAAACAACTACAAAATGTAGGAAAAACAGCAGAAAGGATGTTTTGTGATATCAAAACATTTGAGAGAAAACTGCAGGTTTTTGAAAGAGACCTTAAAAGTGGGCAGCTTAAATATTTTCCAAATATAAAAATGCATTTAGAAAATGCTACGTTTGCAGACAATCCTACAAGCCATCAGGAAATCTACAAGGAATTTTCTAGCATTGTAGCAGCTGCAAAGGTGAATTTTAGTAACAGATTTTTACAGTTCCGTAAGATGGAGACAACCCTGTGTTTCCTTACTTCTCCAGATAAAGCCAAATTTGAAGACCTTGATCTTTCCTGCTTACACTGGTTAGATTTAGGAAATCTGGAAATGGAGCTATTAGAATTTCAAGAAAGCTCTATCTGTAAAAATAAATTCTATGACCTGCGTGAAACACTTGAGAAGATAGAAGGGATGCCAAAGGACAGCACAGTTAGTTCTGAAAATGAAATCCTTAAAGTGTGGAATTCTCTGCCAAATAATTTTAAGTCAATGAAAGCACTTGGGATTGCTTTCCTTACTTTGTTTGGATCATCTTATGCTTGTGACCAGCTGTTTTCAGCTTTGAATTATATCAAATCTGACTCCAGAAACAGACTAACAGATGACCTGAGTGCTGCATTTGTTGCTCTCAAACTTACAAAGTACGAGCCAAGGTTAGACAAATTATCAGCATGCATGCAACAGCAAAAATCACATTAGTTGTTCAAAAGCTTGCCAAATGCAAACTTTTGCCTTTCAATAAAAAGTTGTATCATTGAAAGCTCTGTTATTGTGTTTTAAGACAAAAAATGTTAATGCATGAGGTTTTTTTTCTAAACTAAAACCTCAGTATTCAGGTTGAATTGCCGCGTTGGCAATAAATAAGTGGGTTTTGGGTTGCAGTTTGGGCATCGCTGTTCTACTCTGTGGATGATGTTTTGTGAAGGCCTATGGCCATATACAAATAAACTACTACTATTTATTCTGTTCTGTGTAACAAAGAGACATTTGGTGTGTAGCAATTTATCAGTAGCCACTGAAGAAGGCTTTAGAGGCCAAGACACGGGTGGTCTGTCGATTACAGAGCTCGCTCTGACTGTTTGAAAGTGATTTATTGGGAATTTCTCATGCTTGGCATTATCCTGTTTAATAATTTTTCCACGTAAAGAGACGTTATATTGAGGTGCTATGGACATATAGCTGTCACTTTAATCCTTTGATTTTATTGCTCTAAATTCCATTGAAATCGCTGTCGTTTTTAAAATTTATTCTCAGTCTTCATCTTCGTTCACGTTCATTTTGGTTTGGTTTTTCTCAGCCTCTCGGTTTATCTCATTTTGATTTTATTACAGCCAAAGACACGCATAAAATATAAAGTATACATCCTATGATAAAATGATACAGCTCCCACTTACAGCATCTCGTCTGCACTAATTAATCTGAAGGTTTGCCCATAAGGTCTTTGTTCCTCATAAATGCCTTCCGTTTCCAGCAAACATAAGAGCAGAATTTTGCTACGGAATATGAAACATAAGTCACCCTGTTTTCCAGTAGATATTCTACCAAGGAGCCGTCAGAGGTGTAAGAATGTACAAATTGAGATAGGAGGGGAGTAATTGAACAATTTATAGCATCATCATAATGTTCGCAATGGAGCAAGATATGTGCTAGCGTCTCCACCGTATCCATGGGACAAGAGCATTTGCGTGTTTCTAAGAACATAAGAAAGGCCCTGCTGGATCAGACCAAGGCCCATCAAATCCAGCGGCCAACCAGGTGCCTCTAGGAAGCCCTCAAACCAGACAACTGCAGCAGCACCGTCCTGCCTGGGTTCCACCGCACCCAAAATAATAGGCATGCTCCTCTGCTACTAGAGAGAATAGGTATGCAGCATGACTAGTATCCATTCTAACTAATAGCCATGAATACCCCTCTCCTCCATGAATATGTCCACTCCCCTCTTCAAGCCCTCCAAGCTGGCAGCCATCACCACATCCTGGGGCAGGGAGTTCCACAATTTATGCGTTGTGTGAAAAAATACTTCCTTTTATCTGTTTTGAATCTCTCACCCTCCAGCTTTAGCCAATGACCCCGTGTTCTAGTATTATGGGAGAGGGAGAAAAACTTCCCCCTGTCCACTCTCTCCAAACCATGCATAATTTTATAGACCTCTATCATGTCTCCCCTCAGCCGCCTTCTTTCCAAGCTAAACAGCCCCAAGCGTCTTAACCGCTCCCCATAGGACAGTTGCTCTAATCATTTGCCCTAATCATTTTGGTTGCTCTTTTCTGCACCTCTCTTGGGCATTGAAGAAACCTTCCTGAAAGTAGAGCAGGTGGAAGGGCACCAAATCGGGCCCTAGAAAAGGCCCATCTTAATGTTGGGAAAGTAATTGAGGTTAGATAAGGGGCTGAATAACTGCATATCCCTGACCTGAGGTTTTTAAAGTAAGTTAGGAAGAAGAGCATTGTCATTTTGAAACTCAATATCAATGAGACGTTGATGGACCGCAGGCTCGGCTTTCATCTCTCGGTTGATCAAATTCATTTCAAGTTTGGGTTCCCCCCCCCCCTTCATTTGTTTTCTTCTTGGCTATCCTTGGCTTCATTGTTTCTTTGAGATGTAAACACGACTGTGTATCGATTTGGGGAAATGAATACAACCTAGATCGTCGCTAGTGCTGCAAGGTTACTTTTGCACGCATGCGTGGGCTTTTTGTGCACGGATCTGTACTTGTGCAATGTCGAGTGCTGCAAGTAAGAGTTTTGTTTCCTCTCTTCAGCTCCTGCCCATCGAGCAAGCTGCCCAAAAGCAGAAGGGGTGAGTATTCCCGGAGGCGGCTGGTGCTTGGTTGTGGAGTTCCCCTCTTGTACCCACTTCCTCCTTCAGTTTCCTTAGCAGCCAGGACTCCAATTCAATTCAATTTATTATGGTCATTGACCAGCAAAGAAAATATACAAAAAGATTAATATTGATTAAAGGTAAAGGTCCCCTGTGCAAGCACCGGGTCATTCCTGACCCATGGGGTGACGTCACATCCCAACGTTTGCTAGGCAGACTTTGTTTACGGGGTGGTTTGCCAGTGCCTTCCCCAGTCATCTTCCCTTTATGCCCAGTAAGCTGGGTACTCATTTTACTGACCTCGGAAGGATGGAAGGCTGAGTCAAACTTGAGCCGTCTACCTGAAACCAACTTCCGTCAGGTCGTGAGCAGAGCTTGGACTGCAGTACTGCAACTTACCACTCAACATTGATTAGAAGGATAAAAATATAGCAATATATCTGCTAGTACAAAAACATTAATTAGAATAAAATGTTTACAGTAAAATTAGATATTTACTTCGTATCACCCCATACAGTGATATATTCCACTCCCCTTGTCAGAGTTAGACCAAGTACTTCTTTGCTTAATACCTAGCCTTGCATATTTGGCGACTATAAGTTATCTCATTATCCCTGTCTGAGAGTATTTTCATTAGGTGGGTGGATCTTTGACTAGTTCGAAGGCCAGCCAAAATGGGTAGTATAAATTCTTGCCGTATTTGATTGTAAATCCTGCAGTCCAATATCACATGTTCAGTTGTCTGAACACTACCATCCTGGCAAATGCACGTACGTTCCTGGAGAGGGATCTTTTTATATTTGCCCTCTTTCTGTCATGGCCCCCGAATGGTGTTATAAATATCCAAATGGCCCTTGGAGGAAAAACATTCCCCACCCCTGGCATAGCCTAATCTCGTCAGGTCTCGGAAGCTAAGCAGGGTCAGCCCTGGTTAGTATTTGGATGGGAGACCACCAAGGAATACTAGGGTTGCTGTGCAGAGGAAGGCACTGGCAAACCACCTCTGTTAGTCTCTTGCCATGAAAACCCCAAAAAGGGGTAGCCATAAGTCTGCTGCGACTTGACGGCACTTTACACACACAAGGCATCGGGGACTTCTGCTTAAAGGCTTCTCTTCTTTGGATGCAGACAGGAAGGTCTCAGTGAGGATGACAGTGAGGAAGAGGAGGAGGAGGAGAAAGAATCACAGCCCCCCCACGATGAGACCCAGGAAACAGACCTGCAGCTCAACGTGGAATCCGACGAGCGCTTTGTGCTGCCCAGCGGGCAGGAGATAGAGAAAGAAAATATCCTTTCTTTCAGGGGGTGCTCTGTGTCTGTTAAGATGGGGTGGGGAGGGCGTGCTTCCATGTTGATGAAGGGCACGTTTGGGGCTTTGCCTAACTCTTCCCCCCCCCAACCTAGGACAATGCTTTATTTTCTTCCTCTTGCACCCCCTGGTGGCAAGTTGTAGTGTTGGAGCAGCGTGATGCTTCCCTAGCTAGTCTTTGGGTCAGAGTTGGCTTCCGCCACAAACTGGAGGGTGGGGGAAACGGGACGATTTCTCTCTCTTGACTGTAAACTCCCCTACAGTAGAAGGGCTAGATTGGAGCCCAGTAGCACCTGAGAGACCCAAGAAGAAGAGTTGGTTTTTATATGCCGACTTCCTCTACCACTTAAGGGGGGGTACCGCACTTTGTATTCCCAGCGATGTATTAAGAGTTTGAAAATGTTGTAAAAAACATCGCTTTAAAAGGGTTTTTGGATACAACGGCTTATAAATGGTCGGAAAACGTCTTCACAGCTAAACGGGCCAAACAAAGTGCGAACAGTATTTTTTATAACGTTTTCAAACTCTTAATACATCAGTGGGAATACAAGTGCGGTAACAGCCAAGGAAGAATCAAACCGGCTTACAATCCACCTTCCCTCCCCGCAACAGACACCTTGTGAGGTAGGTGGGGCTGAGAGCATGTGACCTGCCCAAGGTCACCCAGCTGGCTTCATGTTGGAGGAGTGGGGGATCAAACCCGGTTCTCCAGATCAGAGTTCCACCACTCCAAACCACCGCTCTTAACCACTACACCACGCTGGCCCACTGGGAGCTTTGACTCTCAAAAGCTTACACCTTGACAACTGTATTGGTTTCTCAGGTGCTACTGGGCTCCAATCTAGCCCTTCTAGTGAAGACTAACGGGGCTACCTTCCTGAAACTACTCCTTGTAGTAATGACATCGATCATTGAAACGGTTTGTCTTACTGGGCGGTTTTAAGAATGACTGATGTTACGGACGTGTGGGGCTTTTGTGCTTTCCACCCTCGTTCGATACTGTGATTTTGAACAGCTTTGCCTTGGGCTGAGCTAGTATGTTGGGTTGGATCCAAACAGCTTCTTCTGACCACGTGAAACAGCTCTGCTGGAGATCTAAGGACCTGCATGCACCGAAGGCATGTAGGCCTGGGGATGGGTAAGGAGGGGAATTGAGGGAGGGTGGCTGGAACAAGGTGGGTGGATCCAACCCATTGCTTGATGGGGGTTAGAAGAAAAAGACTTGGTTTTTATATGCCGACTTCCTCTACCACTTAAGGAAGAATCAAACCGGCTTTCAATTTCCTTCCCCTCCCCACAGCAGACACCCTGTAGGTGGGGCTGAGAGAGCTGTGACTAGCCCAAGGTCACCCAGCATGCTTCGTGTGGAGGAGTGGGGAAAACAAATCCAGTTCACCAGATTAGCCTCCGCCGCTCATGTGGAGGAGTGGGGAATCAAACCCGGTTCTCCAGATCAGAGTCCACCGTTCCAAACCACCGCTCTTAACCACTACACCACACTAGCCGGGCATGGCTGTGAGTGTGACTGGCTGAGCTAGACTGTGCTTGAGTGTAACAGAGGTCCCCAATGTCAGGCCCATGGGCCACCATGTTGCCAAGGGCAGCAGGTCCCCAGCAAGGATCCACAGGTTAGGGGGGGGGGGGCTCTGCGACTCACTGAAAGGCCATGAGCCCAAGACCCCTGGGCTCGTGCAGATCTCATACCTGGTGCCGCTCCTTAACCGCCTTCCCACCCGCTCAGCCCCCCGACCTGCAGCTCATCCGCGAGCGCATCAAGGACAACATCGAGGTCCTTCAGAACTTCAGCGCGAAGCGGGAGGAAGGCCGCTCCCGGCAAGAGTACCTGGCCCTCCTGCACCAGGACCTGGCGGCTTACTACTCCTACAGTGACTTTCTGATTGGGAAGATGATGGACCTTTTCCCGCTCTCTGAGGTAGGCTGTTGGGAGGAGGCGGGTCTATTCCTTCTTGGGTGATCTGCTTTGCCCTTGGTGTTTGTTGGCCAGGCAGAAGGGCCGTGGCTCAGGGGTAGAGCCTCTGCTTGGCGTGCAGAAGGTCCCAGGTTCAATCCCCAGCATCTCCAGTTAAAGGGTCTAGGCAGGTAGGTGATGTGAAAGACCTCTGCCTGAGACCTTGGAGAGCCATGGGGAGGGACTGTGGCTCAGGGGTAGAGGAGGGGCTGTGGCTCAGGTGATGTGAAAGACCCCCGCCTAAGACCCTGGAGAGCCGCTGCCGGTCTGAGTGGACAATACTGAGTTGATGGACCAAGGGTCTCATTCCGTAAAAGGCAGCTTCATGTGTTCATGTGTTAGAGCATCTGCTTTGCATGCAGAAGGTCCCAGGTTCAATCCCCGGCACCTCCAGTTGAAGGGACCAGGCAAATAGGTGATGGGGAAGACCCCTGCCTGAGACCCTGAAGAGCTGCTGCCGGTCTGAGTAGAAAATATTGATTTTGGGAGGGGCTGTGGCTCAGTGGGAGAGCATCTGCTTCTCATGCAGAAGGTCCCAGGTTCAATCCCCGGCATCTCCAGTTAAAGGGACCAGGCAAGTAGGTGATGGGAAAGACTCCTGCCTGAGACCCTGGAGAGCCGCTGCCGGTCTGAGTAGACAATGCTGTTACTGCACTAGGTATTCCCACCAATGTATTAAGAGTTTGAAACTGTTATAAAAAATACTGTTTGCACTTTGTTTGGCCCCTTTAGCTGTGAAGAGGTTTTCCAACCATTTTTTAGCCATGGCATCCAAAACCCCTTTTAAAGCGATGTTTTTCATAACATTTCCAGACTCTTGATACATCGCTGGGAATACCTAGTGCGGTAACAGCCAATACTGACTTTGATGGACCGAGGGATGTGAGCAGTTCTCACAATGGCGGGATGTGAGCAGTGGGGTGCCTCAGGGATCTGTGTTGGGACCAGAGCTTTTCAACCTGTACATCAATGACCTGGAGTTGGGGTTAAACAGTGAAGTAGCCAAGTTTGCAGATGACACCAAATTATTTAGGGTGGTTAAAACAAAATCAGAATGTGAGGAGCTCCAGAAGGATCCCTGCATACTGGAAGAATGGGCATTAAAATGGCAAATGAGATTCAATGTGAGTAAGTGTAAAGTGATCCATATTGGGACAAAAAATCCCAACTTCACATATACACTGATGGGTTGGGGTGGTAGTGGATAGCTCAATGAAGATGTCAACCCAGTGCGGCTGCTGTAAAAAAGGCAAATTCCATGCTGGCCATAATTAAACGAGGAATAGAGAATAAAACGGCTGATATCATACTGCCCTTGTACAAATCTATGGTGAGACCACACTTGGAATACTGTGTACAGTTCTGGTCACCACCCCTAAAAAAGAATATTACAGAGCTTGAGAAGGTGCAGAAAAGAGCAACCAAAATGATTAGGGGACTAAAGCAACTGTCCTATGGGGAGCAGTTAAGACGCTTGGGGCTGTTTAGCTTGGAAAGAAGGCGGCTGAGGGGAGACATGATAGAGGTCTATAAAATTATGCATGGTTTGGAGAGAGTGGACAGGGAGAAGTTTTTCTCCCTCTCCCATAATACTAGAACACAGGGTCATCTGCTAAAGCTGGAGGGTGAGAAATTCAAAACAGATAAAAGGAAGTATTTTTTCATACAACGCATAGTTAAATTGTGGAACTCCCTGCCCCAGGATGTGGTGATGGCTGCCAGCTTGGAGGGCTTTAAGAGGGGAGTGGACATGTTCATGGAGGAGAGGGGTATTCATGGCTGTTAGTTAGAATGGATACTAGTCATGCTGCATACCTATTCTCTCTAGTATCAGAGGAGCATGCCTATTATTTTGGGTGCGGCGGAGCACAGGCAGGATAATGCTGCTGCAGTCGTCCTGTTTGGGGGCTTCCTAGAGGCACCTGGTTGGCCACTATGTGAACAGACTGCTGGACTTCATGGGCCTTGGTCTGATCCAGCAGGGCCTTTCTTATGTTCAGTAGAAGGCAGCTTCATGTGTTCATGTGAGCCATGTTCTCCAGGAGGAAAGATGAAGCCTGCCCAGACTCCTTCACTTGCAGGCAGTACCAAGCTCTCCCATAGCCAGGATGGGGTTTGAAAAGGATCTTGGGGTCTCCTTTGGGATTGGAGAAGAAGTCACAGGAAGGATGACATTGTCCGGCCGAATTGTTATTTGTAGTAACCGTTGTCTAGAGCCGAGGACTCTCCAAAGTATAAGGGGAAAGCAGTGCTTGTTGTTTTCCAGCTTCTCTGCTTCATAAGTTCACTGCCATCTCTGTGGTTACAGATCCCAGGGGGTGCTGGCCTGTTGCAGCAAACACAACAAAGGGAAAAGGTTGGTGCTGTAAAGGCTAGCTCAGTTATTTAAGGTGTCTTGGGCTAGAGTCTCCTTCGTTGGATGCACAAATTGAGACCTCCCATCAGCAAGTGGATTTATACGCACACTCGCAGGCAATGAACGCAAAGCACATGAGAGCCAGCGTGGTGTAGTGGTTAAGAACGGCGGACTCTAATCTGGAGAGCCGGGTTGGTTTTCCCACTCTTCCACCTTTAAGGAGTCTCAAAGAGTCTTACAAGCGCCTTCCCTTCCCCTCCCCACAACAGGCACCTTGTGAGGTAGGCGGGGCTGAGAGAGTCTGGAGAGAAATGTGATGGGTACAAGATCACCCAGCAGGCTTCATGTGGAGGAATGGAGAATCAAATCCAGTTCTCCAGAATAAAGTCCACCACTCTTAACCACTACACCACACTGTCTCTAAAAAGATGGTAGTGTTTTAATAAGATTTATTTTCAGTTTTCTTAAACCACATTTGTGTTGATCTGTAAATCCAAGCTGACTTGAACTGATTTGAAGTCTTGCGATCAGCTAACATTTCTGTAATGTTTATACTTGGGGAGTGGTAGAGCCTGTGCTTGGCATGCAGAAGGTGCCAGATTCAATCCCCTGGCATGTCCTGCTGAAAGGACCAGGTAGCAGGTGATATAAAAGAAGTCTGCCTGAGACCCTGGAGAGCTGCTGCCAGTCTGAGCAGACATATCAACACACTTGAAGCTGCCTTCTACTGAATCAGGCCCTTGGACCATCAAAGTCAGTATTTCCTACTCAGACTGGCAGAGGCTCTCCAGGGTCTCAGGCAGAGGTCTTTCACATCACCTACTTGCCTAGTCCCTTGAACTGGAGATGCTGGGGATTGAACCTGGGACCTTCTGCATGCCAACCAGAGGCTCTACCACTGAGCCCCAGCCCCAGACAGTGCTGACCTTGATGGATGAAGGGTCTGATTCAGTAGAAGGCAGCTAAATGTGTGTTCATCTGTGAACACTAGAAGCTGCCTTCTCCTGAGTCAGGCTATTGGTCTTTCATGGTCAGGCCTTTTCTGCTCTGATTGGCAGCCGCTCTCCAGGGTTTCAAGCAGAGTTATTTTATATCACCTACTACCTTAGTCCTTTCAACTGGACATGCCAGGGATTGAACTTGGGGAGGGGAAGGGAAGGTGATTTTAAGCTGGTTTGAGTCTCTCTTAAGTGGTAGAGAAAGTCGGCACATAGGAAAAACCACTCTTCTGTATGCCGAGCAGATGCACCACCCCTGAATTATGCTCCCCCTTTCATTTAAAGCCCGACTCTGCTGAACTCTCTCTCCCCACCCACTCAGTTTATTTTCCACAACGCAGGAAGTTCTTTCATTTTCCCTTTCATCTTCCCTTCCAGCTGGTTGACTTCTTGGAGTCCAACGAGGTGTCCCGGCCAGTGACTCTCCGGACCAACACTCTCAAAACACGGCGGCGCGACCTGGCACAGGTGAACCCAACTGCTGTTTGCCTTCTCTTCCTTCCTTCCCAGCTGGGTTAGAGGGGACAACTCGGGGTTGGGGCAAGGGGAGATTCTCTGGTTTGTATAGGGATTGGGTAGACTAAAGAGGGCAGCTTGTGCAGGGCAAGGGGAGAGCCAGCATGGCATAGTGGTTAAGAGTGGTGGACTCTAATCTGGAAACACAAGTTTGATTCCCCACTCCTCTACATGAGCAGCTGACTCTAATCTGGTGAACCGGGATGGTTTCCCTATTCCTACACGTAAAGCCAGCTGGGTGACCTTGGGCTAGTCACAGTTTCTCTCCAAACTCTCTCAGCCTCACCTACCTCACAAGGTGTCTGTTGTGGGAAAAGAAGGAGATTGTAAGCCGGTTTGATTCTTCCTTAAGTGGTAGAGAAAGTCGGCATATAAAAGCCAACTCTTCTTCCTCTATTCCCTCCTCCTCTGCTTTCTTGCCCTGGTCAAGGGCCTCAGTCTCTTCCTCCTTGATCCTACAGGCGTTGATTAATCGCGGGGTAAATCTCGACCCCTTGGGGAAGTGGTCCAAGACAGGACTTGTTGTCTACGATTCCTCTGTGCCCATCGGTGAGTGAGAACCAGGCTGGCTGCTGCTTCTGTTCCCTCCTCCTGGTTCGTTTTTCCCTCCTGGCTGCTGATTTCTCACTGGTTTTTTTGTCTGTGCTTTTGCTACCAGGTGCCACCCCCGAGTACTTAGCTGGGCACTACATGCTTCAAGGGGCTTCCAGTCTTCTCCCAGTCATGGCTCTTGCCCCCCAGGAGAATGAGCGCATTCTGGACATGTGCTGTGCCCCAGGAGGCAAGACCAGCTACATAGGTACTAGTGGAGGGATAGGTTGGGCAGCGCAGGGAAGTTTATCTGATTTGTATGGGGAGTGGCTGGACTAGAGGGGACAGCTTGGGCTGGGCAAGGGGAGATTCTCTGATTTGTATGGGGAGTGGCTGGACTAGAGGGGAGATTCTCTGATTTGCATGGGGTGGCTGGACTAGAGGGGAGATTCTCTATTTGTATTGAATATGGCTGGATTAGAGGGGAGATTCTCTAATTTGTATGGGGAGTGGCTGGACAAGAGGGGACAGCTTGGGCTGGGCATGGGGAAATTCTCTGATTTGTATGGGGAGTGGCTGGACTAGAGGGGAGATTCTCTGATTTGCACGGGGTGGCTGGACTAGAGGGGAGATTCTCTGTTTTGTATTGAATGTGGCTGGATTAGATGGGAGATTCTCTGATTTGTATTGAATGTGGCTGGATTAGATGGGAGATTCTCTGATTTGTATGGGACAAGAGGGGACAGCTTGGGCTGGGCATGGGGAGATTCTCTGATTTGTATGAGGGTGGCTGGATTAGAGGGGAGTATCTCTGATTTGTATTGAATGTGGCTGGATTAGAGGGAAGATTTTCTGATTTGTATGAGGGTGGCTGGATTAGAGGGGAGATTCTCTGATTTGTATAGGGTTTGGCTGGATTAGTGGGGACATTCTCTGATTTGTATGGGGAGTGGCTGGGGTAAGGGGATGGGAGAAGAGTGAAGGATCTAAGGTAGGGAGTGATTGTTTTAGGAGGGGCAGCCAGGTAGCCACCCAGCAGCCCTCTTGACCTTCCCCTGCCTGCCGCCTTTTCAGCTCAGCTGATAAAGAACACAGGCGTGATCCTGGCCAACGACAGCAACGCAGAGAGATTGCACAGCGTGGTGGGGAACCTGCACCGGCTTGGAGTCACCAACACGGTTGTGAGCCACTGCGACGGGCGCCAGTTCCCCAAGGTATACTGGGGGGAGTGGATATTGCAACCACGAATTCCAGTGTGCACAGCCTTTTAAAAAAATCTCCCAATGTAACAGAATGTTGTATTCATTTTTACGTATCTAAAGTTATACCCCAACTTTCCCCCCAATTGGGGAGCCAAAGCAGTTTACAGCATTGTTTTCCTCGCCTCCTTTTTTATCCTCACAACAGCCCTGTGAGGTAGCTTAGGCTGAGAGCGTCTGACTGGCCCCACGGTAGAGTGGGGCTTTGAATCTGAGTCTCCCAGATCCTAGTCTACCACTATATCGCAATGGTTCTTGTCATAATTACTCCTATCTGGTCTAGTTGTCTGTTTCCTCGTCTGGAGTGGGCGGGGAGGTGGGGCACATATGAGAGGAATACGTAGGGTGTTCTGGCTTGCTTCCTGCTTGCATCACAGACTCTAAAGCAGGATGCCAAGCATAAGGCCCGGGGGCCGGATCCAGCCCCTTGAGAGCTCTTATCTGGCCCAGGGGCCGGATCCAACCCCTTGAGAGCTCTTGTCCAGCCCGCAAGCCAGCCTCCACTCTCAATCTGGGCTGGCAAGCCCGCTGCAAACTTGCCAACCGAGGCAGCCACATCCTGGTCCTGACCTGGGCTGGCGAGGCACGGCTCGGCTCGACCAAGTGACATGTCATATCCTGCCCTCGTAACAAATGAGTTCGACACCCCCTGTTCTAAAGGAATGCATCTGGTGCCCCAGAAGTGGGAAAGGAGAGGTCGGACAACAAGCCAGTGTGGTGTAGTGGTTAAGAGCTGTGGTTTGGAGCAGTGGACTCTGATCTGGAGATCCGGGTTCGATTCCCCACTCCTCCACATCAGCGGCAGATGCTAATCTGTTGAACCGGGTTGGTTTCCCCCCTCCTCCACATGAAGCCAGCTGGGTGACCTGAGGTTAGTCACAGCTCTCTTAGAGCTCTCTCAGCCCCGCTATCTCACATGGTGTCTGTTGTGGGGAGGGGAAAGGAAGGTGATTGTAAGCCGGTTTGAGCCTCCCTTAAGTGGTAGAGAAAGTCGGCATATAAAAACCAATTCTTCTTAAATGGAGGAGAGGTGATACCATGGGTGAAATGTCACATGCTGCTGCCTTCTCCCGAGTCAGACCCTTGGTCTGTCAAGGTTAGTATTGTCTGCTCTGAACGGGAGCAGCTCTCTGGGTTCTCAGACACAGGACCTTTACCTCACCTACTGCTTGATTCTGTTTAATTGGCAATGCCGGGGATTAAACCTGGGATCTTCTGCATGCCAAGCAGAGGCTCTTCCACTAAGCCACAACCTCACTGTTTCTCTGGGTGTTTCCCCCTTTGTCCCAAGGTGCTGGGGGGTTTTGACAGAGTCTTGCTCGATGCTCCGTGCAGCGGCACAGGTGTGATCTCCAAGGACCCCACAGTTAAGACGAATAAGGTGAGCCGAATCCTGACCAATCCTTGGGAAAGTCTGACTTTGCATACTGGAGATGCGAGGAAGCAGAGCTCAGAACTTCCGTCTGCTTCCTTTTATTTTGCCAATGCTCTGTTTTTTAAACCAATTAATCAGTTCAATAATTAAACTTGCATATTTTGGAAACTGTCATATAGGCTACTTTTTTGGGAGCACTGAAGGAAGTGAGAAAATCTTATTGTCTAGAGAAAAGGCTGTTCTTAACATTTTCTGTCCTGTCCAGAACCAAAAAAAGTTCCTTAAAGCTAAGGGGACCCTTAACTGACAGTCTTTCCAACTCCAATTGCCCCCCCACCAGTTAGTCAACTAAAGTTTTAGTTGCTTCTTCAGCTTTGCTTGTCTCCCCCTCCTTTTTTGGGGTGGTAGTACTGACCTATGGATACTGTGGACTTCCCCAAAAACAAATCAGTGGGTTATAGATCAGATCAAGCCTGAACTGACCCTGGAAGCTAAAATGACTAAACTGAGGCTATCGTATTTTGGTCACATTATGAGAAGACAAGAGTCACTAGAAAAGGCCATCATGATAGGAAAAGTTGAGGGCAGCAGGAAAAGAGGAAGACCCAACAGGAGATGGATCAACTATAAAGGAAGCCACGGACCTCAGTTTGCAAGATCTGAGCAAGGCTGTTAAAGACAGGATGTTTTGGAGGACACGAATTCATAGGGTCGCCATGAGTCGGAAACGACTTGACAGCACTTAACACACACACACACACATAGTACTGGTCTCCCTTTTCAGAGCAGTTACAGTGAAGCTGAGCATCGTGAAAAGGAGCTCACTCCTTAGCTCAGGGGCGTCAAACATGCGGCCTGAGGACCGGATCTGGCCCCCAGCGGGCTTTTATCCGGCCCTCGGAGCTGAGGCACCTAGTCCCCCTTTCCCCCCTCCCCCAGTCTTTTCTGTGCTTCCCAGGGCCCGTGCGTGGCCAGGGAGGGGGTAAGGAAGGCTTCTGCCCAGTCGGCCAGGGCCACGTGCGCGGCCAGGTGTGAATGGGGGGAGGCTTTTCTCTTTTCTTCCTCTTTTCTGTCACCCTCCTTTTCTTTCCCCCTCTCTCCCTCTTTTTCTCCCTCCCTCCCTCCCTCCCTCCCTCCCTCCCTCTCTCTTCTTCTTTCTTTCTTTCTTTCTTTCTTTCTTTCTTTCTTTCTTTCTTTCTTTCTTTCTTTCTTTCTTTCTTTCTTTCTTTCTTTCTTATTTATTTATTTATTTCTGTGCACAGGGCCCGGCCCAATCAAGTGACATTTATGTCATATCCAGCCCTCCTAACAAATGCGTTCGACACCCCTTCCTTAGCTAGTGGTGGAGTTTATTAAGCTTGTGTTATGTGTGCCATGCGGAAGGCGCATGGGCATTTCTGGACACGGGTGTAGCGGTTGCAGTGATACCCGATTTGCTTTTTCAAACGATTACTCTTTCGGGACTGAAGCCCACCCCCCACCTGTTCTCTTCCAGGACGTGAAGGACATTTTGCGCTGTGCGCATCTGCAGAAGGAGCTGATCCTCAGCGCCATCGACTCGGTCAACGCCGCCTCGGAGACCGGGGGCTACATAGTTTACTGCACGTGTTCAGTCATGGTGAGGGCTCCCCCTCTCCTCCCCCGGTGGCTCAAATAAGGGAGGGAGTCCAGTGGTATTCCGGGCTTGGGGCAATCTGATCGTTTCTTCTCCATGTTTGCAGGTGGAGGAGAACGAATGGGTGGTGGATTACGCCCTGAAGAAGCGCAACGTCCGCCTGGTGCCGACAGGACTGGACTTTGGCAAAGAAGGGTTTGTCAGGTGGGTGCCCAGAATCCTAACCTTTTCGTGCTCGCCGCGTTTGTTCATCTCAGTTTTTCGGAATACCACCACCACGCAGATTGCCTGCTTATATTTATTATTTGACAACTCCTCGTCTTTCTAGAGCCTTCTGATTAGCTAGACTGAATGCAAACCCGTCTATAGTCATGCAGGGCAGAATTTTGAATATTCCATACCCAGACAAGACCTGTCCTTGCTCTTCTGGCTCTATTGATTCACTAGCTCATGCCCTCTTGGAATGCCACTTTTATGAGCAACCCCGATCACGTTATATCTCTCCCCTTTTAACATACAAATCTAATGCCTCTGTGTCTGACATAATGCCTTTTTTATTAAGTGACAGGGATCCCAAGGCTACATTGTCAGTGGCAAGATTTATTTCAGTCCTTATATCCCTCAAACATTAGATTTAAAATTATGCTTCTCAAGATCGACGGATCAAGGAGCTTCTAAGGGACAAAAGGGGGGGGAAAGGAAAGAATCCTAACTCTGCGATCCTCTGCAGAGTTGCCCCATTCAAAGCCTGTTGATATCCATGGGCTTAGACTGGAGTGCCTCAGCAGAGGATTGTGCTGTTCAGAAACCGAAGTGGTTCCAGCGCGTTCACCCTGGGAAGGTTGTGACCCTTTCCATCTTTCGATTGCGATTCCTAGGTTTAAGGAGCGCCGTTTCCACCCGTCTTTGAAGTCCACGCGGCGTTTCTACCCTCACACACACAACATGGATGGCTTTTTCGTCGCCAAACTCAAGAAATTCTCCAACACCATTCCTCAGGCTCCACAAGGTAACGGAGGCGGGGGGTCACCTCGTCAGGAACTGACGAGGAATTACAAGTAATGTCCATCTAGACATTAGGAAGAATTTTCTAACAGTTAGAGCGATTCCTCAGTGGAACAGGCTTCCTCTGGAGGTGGCAAGCTCTCCTTCCCTTGAGGTTTTTAAGAAGAGGTTAGATGGCCATCTGTCAGCAATGCTGATTCTGTGACCTTAGGCAGATGATGAGAGGGAGGGCATCTTGGCCATCTTCTGGTCACTAAGGGTGTGGAGGGGGAGGTAGTTGTAAATTTCCTGCATTGTGCAGGGGGTTGGACTTGATGGCCCTGGTGGTCCCTTCCAATTCTATGACTCTATAAACTGGTTTTCAGCTGACCCCTTCTCCCCCACACACCACATTCCGGTTCTCGGATCAGGAAATTAATTTCCGCAGCAGAATAAATTCCGAAGCTGACAATCAGCAGAGTTTTCAGAACTGTTTGGTGCTTCTTAAGCACAGATTGGGTTTAGCATTATCAAATCAACGTGAATTTAATGTTGTAACCATAGGTCAAAACATAACATAACCTCACATATAGACACAAACACAAGATTGTACCATAAGTAAATAACAGTAGAACATATCAAAATACAAGTATAAACTATAAATCCCACCCAATCACTATTTAAAATTGCCCAGTACTCAACACAGCTAAAACTTGAGGTTACAGTTCAAATAAGAATCCTTATTGAACACATCAACACATGAAGCTGCCTTATACTGAATCAGACCTTTGGTCTATCAAAGTCAGTATTGTCTACTCAGACTGGCAGCGGCTCTCCAGGGTCTCAGGGCAGAGGTCTTTCACATCACCTACTCACCTTGTCCCTTTAACTGGAGATGCTGGGGGTTGAACCTGGGACCTTCTGCAGGCCAAGCAGATGCTCTACTACTGAGCCACAGCCCCTCCCTTTTTATGAAGTAGAGGACATGCACGTCTTCCTAATTTTAATAGACAAGAACATAAAAGTAGCCATTTGAAAAGTAACATAAAGGAGTGGCTCTGCCAGTAAAAAATGAATGCATTCCTCATCAGAACTTGAAAAATTAATAATGCAGCAGTTTACAATAGACACCTTGTGAAGCAGGTGGGGCTGAGAGAGATCTGAGAGAACTGTGACTGGCCCAAGGTCACCCAGCTGGCTTCATGTGGAGGAGCGGGGAAACCAACTCGGTTCTCCAGATTAGCCTCCACTGCTCATGTGGAGGTGTGGGGAATCAAACAAGGTTCTCCTGATCAGAGTCCACCACTCCAAACCACCGCTCTTAACCACTACACTACGCTGGCTCTCACAAAGCCATCACCTTTTTAAGAGGAGTGTCCCACTCGGTTTACAAGTAGTCAGTGGTTCAAACCAACCTTGGAAATAACTTGAAGATGGGAATGAGAAATTGTCCTACCCTATAGTACATGAGAGGAGCCCCGTGGCGCAGAGTGGTAAGCTGCAGTACTGCAGTCAAAAGCTCTGCTCACGACCTGAGTTCGATCCCAACGGAAGCCAGTTTCAGTTAGCCGGCTCAAGGTTGACTCAGCCTTCCATCCTTCCGAGATTGGTAAAATGAGTACCCGGCTTCCTGGGGGTAAAGGGAAGATGACTGGGGAAGGCACTGGCAAACCACCCCGCAAAGTCTGCCTAGTAAATGTTGGGATGTGACGTCGTCCCATGGGTCAGGAATGACCCGGTGCTTGCACAGGGGACCTTTACCTTTATAGTACATGAGAGAAAATAATAGAAATCAGTGTTATACAGCACACTGAAGAAGGCTCCAAGAAACTATTATGTTTCTAGATCACCAACTGTGCAAGAAACTTGGAGTGTTTTAATACTTACCATTACAATAGGAATGGAATACCGCTGTTTGGAATATTCAAGATACACTTTGCTTTGAGGATTTCCATTCATGGACTTCATATGGACTGTACTGTATGTTATTCCTCACTTGGAGGAGTTCTATTTTCCATATTGTACACCAGATTAGATTGTGTCCTTGGGATTAATATATTTGGAGTGTGGTTATATGCTTGGCATCCTGTACTTTTTTTCTGATTTAGCTTCTAGTCCCACCCCCTGCTTAATGCAGGATCAGCCTAGAGCATCCCTGACAAGGGCTTGTCCAGTCTCTGCTTAAAGACGGCCAGGGATCTGGAGCTCACCACCTCCGTAGGTAGCCAATTCCACTGTCCAACAGCTCTTACTGTAAAAAAGGTTTTCCTAATATCCAGCCGGTACCTTTCCTCCCGCCATTTAAACCCATTATTGCATGTCACCTCTGTTCGTTCTCCTTCCAGATGAAGAACCTACTGAGGAGCCAGGTGTGCCATCCACAAAGGAGGAATCTCCTCCGGTTGCGGCTGCCGCACCTCTGCCGGCATGGAAGAAACCAAAGGGTTCAAAAGGAGGCGTT
The DNA here is from genome assembly GCF_029931775.1 of Euleptes europaea. NCBI lineage: Eukaryota > Metazoa > Chordata > Lepidosauria > Squamata > Sphaerodactylidae > Euleptes > Euleptes europaea. The sequence goes on from NC_079315.1 coordinate 11,783,724, forward strand.
AAGGATCAGGTTGCGAAACGGGCGTTTTCGGCATTGACGGCAGCCCGTACACAGCCTCAAGGAGAGTTGAAAGCGAACAAGCGGAAGAAATGGGCCCTGGCTGCGGGGCGAGGCTCCTTCCAGAAGCGGCCTAGGCACTCGAAGGCTGCCCGGCCGTCTCCCGGAGGGCCGAGGGCCCACCAAGCCCCCGGAAAGAAGCGCAAGGTGCCCCGGAGCCGCCAGTAAGACTGGGGGGGGGGTGGGCTCCCGTCCAAGGCATGTGTCCTGGTACTACTTTGTACTGGATTGGCCTTCAGGTGTTTCTATTATTTAACTTAACTCTCTGGTCATGCTGTCTGAATGAGACTTGTCGGTCATTAAAGATTTTCTATTTGGTCGCAACGTGTGTGTGTAAACATCTGGCTGAGAGCTCAGTTTCCGCTCCTGCTGTTAACTGCGCTGGTGCCTCTGCCAGTAGTTACTCCCAGGCTTGGAGGAGCTAGAAGGAGGAGGAGAAGAGTTGGTTTTTATATGCTGACTTTCTCTACCACTTAAGGAAGAATCAAGCCGGCTTACAATCACCCTCCCTTACTCTCCCTGAACAGACACCCTGAAGTAGGTGGGGCTGAGAGAGCTGCGACTAGCCCCAGGTTACCCAGCTGGCTTCGTGTGGAGGAGTGGGGAAACCAACCTGGCTCACCAGATTAGCCTCTGCAGCTCATGTGGAGGAGTGGGGAATCAAGCCCGGTTCTCCAGATCAGAGTCCACTGCTCCAAACCATTGCTCTTAACCACTACACTATGTTGGTTACTGCCAGGTGTCTGCCTCTTGTTGTTGGAAATCCCTGTCTTTCCACCTTGTGAGGTCTTTTGAAAGGGAGACGTGATAGAGGTCTATAAAATTATGCATGGTATAGAGAGGGTGGACATAATGCCAGAACACGGGGTCATCTGCTAAAGCTGGAGGGTGAGAGATTCAAAAGAGAATAAAAGGAAGTATTTCTTCACACAACACATAGTTAAGTTGTGGAACTCCCTGCCCCAGGATGTGGTGATGGCTGCCAACCTGGATGGCTTCAGGAGGGGAGCGGACATGTTCACAGAGGAGAGGGCTATTCATGGCTACTAGTCATGATGCGTGCCTATTCTCGACAGTATCACAGGAGCATGCCTATTATATTAGGTGTTGTGGAACACAGGCAGGATAATGCTGCTGTAGTCGTCTTGTTTGGGGGCTTCCTGGAGGCCCCTGCTTGGCCATTGTGTAAACAGACCGCTGGAGTTGATGGGCCTCGGTCTGATCCAGCAGGGCTCTTATGTTCTTATGAATCTGCCTGGGGAGGTTCATTTCACAGTCTCTCTGATCTGGAAGGTAACACTCCTGTGTTGTGTCCCTAGCATTCTCCTGAGCATAAATATTAATGTTTGTTCCTCTAGCCCTGGCAGGTTGTGTTGTACGAGTCGATCAGAGACTTGGTAGAAGCAAGGGGGGAAACTATTGGGTTAAAAATCAGGCTGACCTGCGCTGTGGATGGACCAGCCTTCAGGTGAACCCAGAGCGGACTCGACCATAAAGAAAAGTTTCTGATTCTTGCCTCGCAGCTGCTGTTCAGGTTTGGCTGCCTCCTGCCAATTCCTTTCCTTTCTCCCTTAGAAACTTCTCAGTTCATAAATATTGAGCAGCATCTATTGTTTAAGGGATATAAGGGCTGAGATAAATTTTGCCACTGCCAATGTAACCTTGGGATCACTCTCGTTTAATAAATAGGGTATTAATTCAGACACAGAGGTACTAATCCAGTCTGTTAGAAGAGGAATAATATAACTTGATCTTAGATCCTCATAAAAATGACATACCAGGAGCATGTGTGCTAGAGAATCAATTGAACCAGAAGAACATGGGCAGATCCTTCCCGAATATGGTAGGTTCATGTATCTACCTTGCATAAGCATAGAAGGGTTAGCATTTAGTCTAGCAAGGAAAAAAAGGCTCTTAAAAAGCTAGGCATTGTTAAGAAATAGGTATAAGCGGGCAAGCAACATGGGAGAGGAATTCCGAAGAACTGAGATGAGCAAATGCGGCGAGCACAAAATTACATGCTAATATCTCTTTAATACGTTTTTTTAATTTCACAGTAAACCTCTGATCCTGCCAATTCAGGTCATCTCCTTCTATTACCTCCTAGCCTAACATCGCAGCCTCGTTCTTCCCACTAGCAAAAATACCCATCGCAATAGTGCGGATGTACGAACCGAAAGGAGTCCTGGGGTATTTGAGAGGCTAACAGATTCATTAAAACCATTCTTAGTGGGTTAGAGCCTGCTTTGTTGAGGCATTTATTCCCCCCACCCTGGAAGAAGAAATAGAGTTGATTTTTATATGCCAGCTTTCTCTACCGCTTAAGGGAGACTCAAACCAGTTTACAATCACCTTCCCTTTCCCACAACCGACACCCTGTGAGGTCGGTGGGGCTGAGAGAGCTGTGACTTTCCCAAGGTCACCCAGCTGGCTTTGTGTGGAGGAGTGGGGAGAGGTGGAGTCCCCATCTTTGGAGGTCTTTAAGCAGAGGCTAGATGGCCATCTGTTGGGAGTGCTTTGATTGTGGGATCCTGCATGGCAGGGGGTGGCCCTTGTGGTCTCTTCCAACCTTGTGTTCTTGTAAAATCCAGTTCACCAGATTAGCCTCTGTGCTCATGTGGAGGAGAGGGGAATCAAACCTGGTTCTCCAGATCAGAGTCCACCGCTCCAAACCACCACTCTTAACCACTATATCATGCTGGCTCTCTGGAACGCACATGAATGTATGGAATATTTGTATAGTGCTAGGACACTATACAAATCTTCCATACATTCATGTGAGTTCCAGACAGAACCCTGAAAGGTTATCCATGCATTTTCAACGAACCGTTGCAGTTCGCACCAAGGCTAGCCCGTCCGCTGGGCAAAACTAGGTGATTACCTATGTCACCAGAACTGGGTAACACCCCTGAGTTTGAGGATCAAAAGCAGAGAGGGAGCTGAGAGTTCCTCCTATCGAAAAAGGAGGGGATACATACAAAACACAACTACAATACTATCCCTTATAGGTGACCTCTTGAGCTGTTCCATTATACTGTGTGTGTAAAGTGCCGTCAAGTCGCAGCCGACTTATGGCGACCCCTTTTGGGGTTTTCATGGCAAGAGACTAACAGGTGGTTTGCCAGTGCCTTCCTCTGCACAGCAACCCTGGTATTCCTTAGTGGTCTCCCATCCAAGTACTAACCAGGGTTGACCCTGCTTAGCTTCTGAGATCTGATGAGATCAGGCTAGCCTGGGCCATTCCTGTTCTAGTAAAAATGGATTCTAGTCATGATGCATACCTATTCTCTCCAGGATCAGTGGAGCATGCCCATTATATTAGGTGCTGTGGAAGACAGGCAGGACAATGCTGCTGCAGTTGTCTTGTTTGGGGGCTTCCTAGGGGCACCTGGTTGGCCCCTGTGTGAACAGACTAGTGGACTTGATGGGCCTTGGTCTGATCCAGCGGGGCTTTGCTTATGTTCTTATTATAATTACATTATACATAATTATATTAGGTGTTGTGGAGCACAGGCAGGATAACGCTGCTGCAGTCTTGTTTGTGGGCTTCCTAGAGGCACCTGATTGGCTACTGTGTGAACAGGCTGCTGGACTTGATGGACCTTGGACTGATCCAGCAGGGCTTTTCTTGTGTTCTTATGTAATCTCTTTGTAAATATGTTCTCCTGAACATTTCTAAAATCCTCTGCATGCATTCCTGAGCCAGAATAAGGTCAGATGCTGTGGGGTGTTTCAAGTTCCCTCCCTCGTAATTTCATTCTAAATAGCAATGCTTACTCTTGACAGGGATTGTCACTTAGTGACGCACACTTTTTCCCAGAAATCTTGGCTCCTGCAGTTTGCAAAGATCTGGTTAAAAAGGCGTCATGCGCTGCCTGGCACAATCTAGGGAGCTAGAAGAATTGCTGAATAAGGTTTCTAGGGGTCAGAGAGTAAAGCTGTGGTGTTCTGCTCTTCCCACTGCTTGATAGAAGCAGAATAAATGATGTGTAATACATGCCTCGTCCCTCCCTTAACTCACAACTGTAGTTACATTATTCTAACATCACTAGTGAAATGGCTGGTTGCCACGTGGATGATGAAATCCGCATAGTGGGGCCACCTGCAAACAAGGGAGGGGTCTCCTACATATTCAAAGGATGCCTTAGTTATGCACAAAATTTACTTTGACCCAAAAGGAAGGGAGGAGATGATTCCTGGCCTGATGAGGCCTCAATACGCTTGAAAAAGAAGGAATGTTGAGAGCATCTCTGTGTTGGCTAAAGGAATAGGGGGGATATTTGCCTACTCAAGTCCTGAAGAACTGATAAGAGTCCTGGAAAAGGAGATTCCAGGAGGTGGGATGGGATATCCATATTTCCCCCATTTATTGACTCTTTGCAAGCCCCCAACTTATTGCACAGATTTGCAATACAGGTACAATTGATTTGCTGTAAGAGTATTTTTGACTCTTTGTACAAAGAGTATTGCTTCAAACTCTGTGGTCCATTAATCAGCTGCAAGTAGTTTACATTCCAAACTGGCACTGTGCTCAAGAAGGAACTTTTACTGGACTCTTTAGTGTGTTGTGTTTTAACTAAAGGATGGTTTCAAAGCTATTAAAGAAGGCAGTATTTACATTTGATTTAGTTTTAGCTCTAATGATATAAGGGCCTCATAACATAAGAAAGAATAGCCAGGGTTGCAGGGGGACACTAACGATAAACATGAGAATTGGGATTTTCAAAAGTCTCTGTAGAGCAATGATCATCTAGAAATTTGAGAATCTCAGCCGGTGCGGTGTAGTGGTTAGCATCAGAATAGGACGTGGGAGGGATGGGTTCAAATCCCCATTCAGCCACAGGCCACGCACTGCCTCACGTCTTAACCTACCTCACCGGGGTGTCTTGAGGATAACATGGAGAAAAGAAAATCTTGCCTGCTCCCCTGGATTCCCTTGAGGAAGGGCGGGATAAAAATGCTTGTACGCTTTTATAACTTGTTTCTGAACCAAGCAGTTTCTAGGAATGTTGTCAGAAGATAAGTATGTGACCGTGATGAGTGAGGAGGAGAGAACTTTTGCCATCAGTGTTGGACTTTCCCAAAGCGCTTTAGAGGTTATAAAAATTCCTTTTGCATTCATACCAACTCCCTGCAGTAAAACAGGCTGTACAAAGTATAGAAATTTGAACTGGTTTCTGTGGCTGTGCAGGGACCTGCTGTATCCAGGCGGTAGAGGGATGGGATGGGATGCTGAGGCCCCCCGTTCCCCCACCTGTCCCTTGCACATAGGATCATAGAATCATAGAGTTGGAAGGAACCACCAGGGTCATCTAGTCCAACCCCCTGCACAATGCAGGAAATTTACAACTACCTCTCTCCCCACATCCCCAGTGACCCCTACTCCATGCCCAGAAGATGGCCAAGATGCCCTCCCTCTCATGATCTGCTTAAGGTCATAGAATCAGCATTGCTGGTTTGCTCACACTGGTATTTCCTGGTGGCCTTACACAGTGGCCTATCCCTTCTCGCTGGGATCCCAGCAAAGAATTCAGGATTAGGGGAAGCTAAATCTGATCTAGCCAGGCTTCGAGCAGGAACCAATATATAGGAATGGCTTATTTGTGTCTCATCTCAATTCTGTGCAATGCCAGGCATCTCAGCAACCCCCACCCTTCCAAAATGGGCATTGCTTGTAGAAGAAGAGTTGGTTTTTATATGCTGACTTTCTATCCCACTGAAGGAAGAATCAAACCAGCTAACAATCACCTTCCCTTCCCCTCAACAGACACCCTGTGAGGTAGGTTGGGCTGAAAGAGCTGTGACTAGCCCAAGGTCACCCAGATGGCTTTGCATGTAGGCGTGGGGAAACAAATCCAGTTCACCAGATTAGCCACTACCACTCATGTGGAGGAGCAGGGAATCAAACCCGGTTCTCCAGATCAGAGTCCACCGCTCCAAACCACCGCTCTTAACCACTACACCACTACACCAAACAGGCTTCTTGGGCAATCCCCCGACCTGGATGGTTCAGGTTTGCCTGATCTCATCATATCTGAGAAGTAAAGCGGGGTCAGCACTGGGTGCTACTTGGATGGGAGACGGTCAAGGAAGTCCCCCGTTGCTAGCCAGAGGTAGGCTGTGGCAAACCACCTCAGGCCATCTCCTGCATTGAAAACCTTAGGGGTGTCGAACTCATTTGTTACGAGGGCCGGATAGGACATAAATGTCGCTTGGCCTGGCCATGCGTACCATTAACGTTTAATGACCAGATCTTGAGTGGGGTTGTGGTGGCTGGCTCACAGGACGGATAAGAGTTCTCAAGGAGCCAGATTCGGCCCTCGGGTCATATGTTCGACACCCCCGGGGGTAAGTTGGCTGCAACTTGACAGCGCTTTCCACCACCATTTGGGAAATCTGAAAGCCATCAGCTGCTGTCTCCATATCTGAAAAAAGGGTGTTTTTTGGGGGAGGGGGTGTTAGCTTGGAGCAGCTGGAACATTTGTCACTCGGATGTGTTATTTTGACAGCTGGGAGTGGCACTGTGCCAACCCAGAGTGTCTGGCCACTCTCTGGACAGCTGACGTTAAGACTGCGCACCCATGCAGGCATACTTGGGCACAAGTCCCATCTTGCTGACTGGAGCCTTTCCTCTGAAATATGTGGATCTGAAGCAGCAGTTCCCAAACTTTTTGAGTCACGGAGCACTTTTCGGGAGAGAAATTAATCAGGGAGCACTAATTTTCACCTAGCACCTGTATACTAAACTGAATGGCAGTAGTATTTTTCTTTCCAATCTCTTCACGGAGCACTAGATGTTTCATGGAGCACTAAGTGCTCCGTGGAGCCCAGTTTGGGAACCGCTGATCTGAAGGCTAACTACTTTCCCTCTTTGTTATGAAGGCAAAGCGGTTCCCCCCAGAATTCAATGGCACTTACTCCTAGGTAAGCCAGGGGATGGCTATGTGCAAAGACTTGGAGCTGAATATTGTCGCAAAAGACATGTTTTCAAGGTGATTCAGATACTCCCCCTTCCTTTTCCTGCCACAGTTTTTAAAGGCAACTGCCCTTGGAAGGATTTGAACTCTCAACCAGGGGAACAAATAAAGCCTGGTATGCGGCTGCCTAGGGGGGAGTGGTTGTGTGGCTCAGGTCTGCACGGCGCTGGAGGCAACTTAGGGGTCAGTTCCTTGAAGAGCGTGTCACTCCAGGGCTTTTTAGAAAGATTTGGAACTCCACAAGGGGTATTTGACCAATTTGAGCATGTAGCTTGGGATGTTTTTGACACATGTGCCTTTCCCCAGTGTATATGCACATACTCCCCCCCCCCACTAGTCACATCCACAATGCTTATAAAGCCTACAAAGAGAAGGAGATCAAAAACACATTAGAAAATCTTAAAACAAAAGTTGTGGTAATGTCTTAAGACCAGCTAAAGTAAGGCAACGGAGTGGGTAAGTTCAGGAGGAGGAGGAGAGTATTTGAAGGGCTGTCGTATAGAAAATGGTGCAGAGTTGTTTTCTGTTGCCCCAGAAGGTCGGACCAGAAACAACGGGTTGAAATTAAATCAAAAGAGTTGTCGTCGAGACATTAGGAAGAATTTTCTAACAGTCAGAGCGGTCCTCAGTGGAAGAGGCTTCCTCTGGAGGGAGTGAGCTCTCCTTCCCTGGAGGTTTTTAAGCAGAGGATAGGTGGCCATCTGTCAGCAATGCTGATTCTATGACCTTAAGCAGATCATGAGAGGGAGGGCACCTTGGCCATCTTCTGGGCATGGAGTAGGGGGTCACTGGGGGTGTGGTGGGGGAGGTCGTTGGGAATTTCCTGCATTGTGCAGGGGGTTGGACTAGATGACCCTGGTGGTACCTTCCAACTCTAGGATTCTAAGAAGAAAAGAAGACAAAGAAGAGTTGGTTTTCATATGCTGATTTTCTCTACCTTTCTAAAGCTGAATCAAACCGGCTTACAGTCTCCTTCCCTTCCTCTCCCCACGACAGACACCTTGTGAGGTAGGTGAGGCTGAGAGAGCTCAAAGAGAACTATGACTAGCCCAAGGTCACCCAGCTGGCTTCATATGGAGGAGTGGGGGAAACATACCCGGTTGACCCAGTTCTCATAATATGAACAAAGTACGACAGCCTCAGTTTAGTCATTTTAGCTTCTAGGGTGAGTTCAGGCTTGATTTGATCTGTAACCTACTCATTTGTGCTTTTTGGCCGTCCACGGTATCCGTCACACTCTCCTCCAACACCACATTTCAAAGGAATCTACTTTCTTCCTATCAGCTTTCTTAATTGTCCAGCTGTCACACCCATACATAGTAATAGGAAATACGATGGCATGAATCAACTTGATCTTGGCTCCCAGTGACTAGCCTGCACTATCCAATTTAGAGAGGACTAATGCAGAGGAGGACTTGAATTTTGAAGCGCACGTTTAGGGGAAAAGCATGCGATGGTGCCTGTGATCGTTGTTTTGCGAGAAGTGCGCAGTGCTTGCTGACTTCATCTGAACCTCGAGGAAGAGCTGAGCCAGCAGCAACGCCAGCCCTGTAACCGCCGCCGTGAACGCTCCGCCAAATCTGCACCCCCAGTCTACTCGACTCCTCTTTTCATGTGCCAGCCCCTGATTTAAGCCTCACATTCATTTACGCATGGGAGGTTTTGCCTTGGATTCGCTGCTCTCTAGATGCACAGTTTTCCTATCCCAAATGCTCAAAACTAAAAAATAAGCCCCCGTGCCGAGTTTTAAGAATTGGGATGGGGGGGAAATGTGCATCTAGAGAGTGGCAAATCCAAGGCAAAAACCTCCCATGCGTAAATTGCCTGAGGCAGGGACCAGCCTCCCGTGGGAAAGCGAATGCGCGTTGGTGCTGGTAATCATATAGGCCATTTATGCAGGGTCGATTTTGGTGCTCGCTCAAAGCTGCTTTTTTAAATCCACTGATAGGATGGAGAAACTTTTGAAAAAACATAACCTACAAACAGTGTTTAAACCCACCAAGAAAATACAACAAATGCTACGATCAGCAAAAGACAAAAGAGACCCCCTCACCTCTGCAGGAGTATATCGTATACCTTGCAGCTGTGGAGAAGTTTACATCGGGACCACAAAACGCAGCATACAAACAAGGATAAAAGAACATGAAAGATACTGCAGACTTGGCCAACCTGAGAAATCAGCAGTGGCTGAACATGGACTGACCCAAACAGGACACAGGGTCTTATTCCAAGACACTGAAAGACTGGACAATTCTACCAACTATTTTGTCAGATTGCACAGAGAAGCCATTGAAATTCATAAACATCAGCACAACTTTAACAGAAAAGAGGAGAGTTTAAGAATGAATAAGGCTTGGCTTCCTGCCCTGAAAAACCTCCAGACAAAGACAACATTCAACAATAGCCATACAGATTAGCTTTGGATTACACACATTAACAGATCACTTCAGGATACAATGGTTCCATATTAACATACCATACCCTCATTAGCACATTATCTTGATACTTACAGGACAATACTTTTGCAGGACAATACTCAGCTCAAACCCAACCCCTTTCTGACTATATATTACTCTTCCTACACCCTTGACACCGAGAGACACTGTCCTTCAGTGTTACTACTCTGAAGATGCCTGCCACAGTTGCTGGCGAAACGTCAGGAAAGAAAATTCCAAGACCACGGTTACACAGCCCGGATAACCTACAAGAACCACTGAGGTTTTAGTTTAGAAAAAACAACTCATACATTTACATATTTTGCGTTAAAAAAAAAAGCACAATAACAGAGCTTTCAATGATGCAAACTTTTACCTTTCAATAAAAAGTTGCTTGTATTTGGCATGCATATCTCCAGGACTCGTCCTCTGCTCAGCCACCGGACATTATTGCTAGGGTTGCCAGGTCTCCAGCCACCACCTGGAGGTTGGCAGCCCTAGTAGAGGAAGGGAAGGGGGAGGGATGGAGAAAGGAAGGAACTGGGAAAGGAAAGAGAATGAAGGAACTGGGGAAGGAAGGAAGAAAGAGGGGGGAGGGACGGAGAAAGGAAGGAAGGAAGGAAGAGGGGAAAGAAGAAAAGAACTGGGAAAGGAAAGAGAATGAAGGAACTGGGGAAGAAAGGATGGAAGGAAGGAAGGAAGGAAGGAAGGAAGTGTCCTGGGTCGGGCCTCAAGCCCCACCCAGGACTTGCTCCAGGGAGCACACCCGAAGTTCTCCCCCACTCCCCATTACCGGCAGCTCTGGGGAGGCGGTGAGGCAACGGCACAGGATGGCGGAGACATTGGGCCCCGGCGCGGCGGCATCGGGCACCTCCCAGCTGGCTGTCGGGGGCAGGGGGCAGCGAAAGCAAGGGCAAGCACGCCAACACTCGCGACCCCGCCAGCCTGCGGGCGACCTTAGGGGACAGGGAGGGAGAAGGCAGAGGCCACGCAGGCACGCCCAAGCCGGAGGACTCGAGGGTGGCTCCGGCTACCCCACAAGCTTACCGCAGGAGTCAGGGACGAGCGCGAGCGGGGGAGAGGGGGAGGACGGCGGGAGACGGCAGGCCTTTCTCTGGCGGACGCGCTGCTGTTGAGGAGCCGCCTGCCCCTCCGCGAGCGCCCTGAAAAGGAGGAGGCGGCGGGGGGCGAAAACGGCAGGGGGAGAGGCACCTGAGGAGGAGGACGATGGCGGCGGCGGCCTGGAGCTGGACTTTTGGGAGCCGCCTTAGGGGGACGAGGAGGAGGAAGGCGGCGAGGAGGAGCTGCTGCTGGAGCCTGGAGGAGGAGGCCCTGCCTGGTTGCTGCTGGCCTCCCCGCCGCCTATCAGCTGTTGCGGGGGAAGAGCGGGGGAAGAGGAAGTAGCCAGCCGCGTGCGTGCGAGGCAGGAAGCTGACGCACCCACGCACGCACGGTGGGGGGGGAGCTAAGCTGAGAGAGGGAGGGGCACAGACGACCCGGGAGGCCGCGTGTGCCGGCGGAGAGGGCTATGCGTGCCGGAAGTGGCGCGCGTGCCATAGGTTCGCCAACATGGTTATATGTTGTGGCGTATCGTGTTGACTCAAGCCACATACACATAATCTTTTCTCAAAAGGAATATTTTTAAACCTGCCAAAGGGAGAGCATTCAGCCTGGTGAGCATAAATGCCCTCCGGATTTAAATACTAAACCAGTATTTGGAACCCAGATAACCAGGAATAGTGATATTTCATGGCTCCCTGATATCTAGATCTGAAAAATATCAAAAAAAATTTTTGAGATGCACATCCCTAATTGTGGCTCCCCTCCAGTGGCTTAGGTGGGCAAGCTGGGTTTCTGGGCACTGAGGGCACCCCCCCAATTGAGGATAGGGGGCAACCCGCTTCCTTGTACTGTGTAATACTGTGGTAGTGCAATACTGTGGTATGGTATGGAAACTGCTGTCAAGTCACAGCAGATGCCCAGAGCTGGTTTGCCATCCCCTGCCTGTGCCTGAGAAAGTTGTGAAAGAGTAATATTAAAGGGGGGGGAGAGAAAGAATGACAAAATGAAGAGAAAGGGATAAAGACTATTTTCTTAGTGATGGGCAGAAAAATATTTCAATCTGTCTTTTAACCAGCAATATTCTCCCCGAGGGGAGGTGCACCGTTCCTGGAGGTACTGCAATACCAGGTCGATGCGTGGAGTGGATGGAGCAAGTCCCTATTCCATCTCCCAGTTCCAAAAATCCATTTAATATATAGTCCTCAGATAGAGGATGTGTCAGATATTAAACTGATAAGAACAGATTGACTTTTATTCAGAGAATGTTTCAAGCAGTGACGGGCCCCGTGGCACAGAGTGTTAAGCTGCAGTACTGCAGTCAAAAGCTCTGCTCACAACCTGAGTTCAATCCCAATGGAAGTCGGTTTCAGGTAGCCGGCTTAAGGTTGACTCAGCCTTCCATCCTCCCGAGGTCGGTAAAATGAGTACTCAGCTTGCTGGGGGTAAAGGGAAGATGACTGGGGAAAGCACTGGCAAACCACCCTGGAAACAAAGTCTGCCTTGGAAACGTCGGGATGTGACGTCACCCCATGGGTCAGGAATGACCTGGTGCTTGCACAGGGGACCTTTACCTTTTTTTCAAGCAGTACAAATGGTAGGGAACCTTGAGTCAATACAAACCAGTCCCGGAAAACGCAGGTGCATGCATTCCATGCGACAGTAATAAAGTGCAAAGACAACAGGAGATACCTCCGCATACACGGACTGTCCAGTAGCTAAGAAAAATTGAGCAGAGTCCACAGGGAGATAGTCCATAGTGGGGGAGCAGGGCAAAGTCCTGGCCCCTTTACTTTCAGAGTCCATAGGGATACAGTCGAAAGACATAGTAAAAAAATTAGAAAAAGAAATAAGAACAGGAGAAACATAAGAAAGTTGAAAGAAGAAGAAATATTTCAATCTGTTTTTTAACCAGTGATATTCTCCCCGAGGGGAGGTGCACCGTTCCTGGAGGTACTGCAATACCAGGTCGATGCGTGGAGTGGACGGAGCAAGCCCCTATTCCATCTCCCAGTCCCAAAAATCCATTTAATATATAGCCCTCAGATAGAGGACGTATCAGATATTAAACTGATAAGAACAGATTGACTTTTATTCAGAGAATGTTTCAAACAGTACAAACGGTAAGGAACATTGAGTCAATACAAGCCAGTCCCGGAAAACGCGGGTGCATGCATTCTATACAACAGTAATAAGGAGCAAAGACAACCGGAGATACTTCCGCATACACAGACTGTCCAGTAACTGATAAAATTGTCCAGAGTCCATAGGAAGATAGTCAATGGAGTCCATGGAAGGGGAGCAGGGCAAAGCTCTGGTCCCCCCCATAAGGAACAAGTACCGGATAGAGAAATATTTCAATCTGTTTTTTAACCAGCAATATTCTCCCCAAGGGGAGGTGCACCATTCCTGGAGATACTGCAATACCAGGTCAATGCGTGGAGTGGATGGAGCAAGCCCCTATTCCATCTCCCAGTTTCAAAAATCCATTTAATATATAGTCCTCAGATAGAGGACATATCAGATATTAAACTGATAAGAACAGATTGACTTTTATTCAGAGAATGTTTCCAACAGTACAAATGGTAGCGAACATTGAGGTAATACAAAGCAGTCCCGGAAAACGCAGGAGCATGCATTCTATGCGACAGTAATAAAGTGCAAAGACAACAGGAGATACTTCTGCATGCTCAGACTGTCCGGTAACTAACAAAATTGTGCAAATTCCAAAATTGTGCAAAGTCCATAGGGATATAGTCCAAGGTCCAAAATTGTGCAAAAGTCCATAGGGATATAGTCCAAGGTGGTGGAGCAGAGCAAAACTCTGGATCCTCCACCATGATTGTCCAGAGTCCAGAGTCCAGGGTGGGGGAGCAGGGCAATCCCTGGACCCTTCACTGTAATTGTCCAGAGTCTATAGGGATATAGTTCAAGGTGGGAGAGCAGAGCAAAGCCCTGGACCCCTCACAGTGATGGTCAGCGAGGCCTGGTCAGTCCTCCTCGTCGTCTACAGTCCTTGGGCGTAGAGCCTGGATGTCTTCAACAGGTTGTTCAGCGACTGGGAAAGTTGTCTAGAGTCCATAGGGGGGTAGTTCATGGTGGCTCGTGAGGCTGAGTCCGCTGCGGGTGCGCTCTGTGGCTCTCCTCCTCTGGGGCCAGGAGGGCAAGTCGGTTGTGGCTCCCTTCTCCTGGAATTGGGAGGGCAATCTGGATCCTCGTACTGGCGATGGCCAGAGACATGTTCAACGTAGATGTCTCTGGACCACCGTATGGTGTCAGACACCATAAGTCTGCGCATCAGCTTGGCGTATCTCTTGCCAACGCCACAGGCACGCAGTACTGGTTCGTTCTTGGGGTCCCATCCACCCAGGGCTCCCACTAGCAGGGCATGAACCTCGACCTCGAAGCCCTGTTGCCTGAGAGTGTCTGCCAGGGGAGTGTACTTGCGGTGCTTCCTTTCCCTGGCCTCTTCCATGGCAGCTTTCCGGTTTTCAAAGGGGATGGTGACGTCAACCAGCACAATCCTCTTCATGTCGTCATTACGGAGCACAATGTCAGGTCGCAGTTGGCTCCCAGTCCCTGGCACCGTTCTGTTGAGAACGACGGTGCCCTCCGAGTCGGGGATGGCTCGGGCCAGGCGCTGCACAACTGCATCGTGCCGGAGCTTCCAGGCGGTGGAATGGGGGGGGCAGCCGCAGAGGACATGGGGCAGGGTCTCGTTGGGGTACCCGCAACGTCGGCAGCGCTTGTCACGGTTCCCAGATCGTACTGTCCCATTGAGAGGCATGACATTCAGGCGAGCCCGGTGAATAAAGCGCCAGTCAGCAAAGCGGGTGAAGTCCCCCCGGGACATGAAGTGGTTGCTGGCATCCCACTGTGAGGTGACCTCAAACACCTTGCCCTGGTCCGGTTTCCGTCGCAGTTCTGTAGCGTATTTCTCTTTCATGGCGGCCTTCAGGAGGCGTTCCAAGGACCGTCGCTGCCCAGCTTTGATGAGGGAGAGTTCAGGCGGGTTGTCTCGACGGAGGGCCACAGCGAGGGAGTTGGTCTCTGGGTCCCAGGCCCACTGGCAGCCGATCCGCTTGTTGAGGCGCCGGGTGGCATTCCTGGTTCGTGTCCAAAGAGAGGCAAAGTCCCCCCCGTCCCGGCCAAACTCACCCTCCAGGGAGCCGCTGAGGTAGTTCGCAAGGTCTTCGTTGGTGGGGTCTCTGAGTAGCCGCTTTTTGGCCACGGTGTGAAGGGTGCCATCGGCGATAGTTCTCACGGTGGGGTCAGGGCAGGTGAGCAGGCGGAAGGCGTGTGTGACCACCGCAATGTCACCGTGGTCTCCCATCCTCGGTGTTCCGGCTCCCCCCTGGCAATGGGGCACGCGTAGGATGTCATTTGTGGCTCTCTTTGGGAGGTTGAGCCACTTCTTCAGCACGGCCGTGATGGACCGGTCGGCCTTGTTCAGGGGCATCTTGGCCACGGCAGAACCCCTGAGGACAAAGGAGATCCTGGGCAGTAGAAACGTGTTCAGGGCCTCAATCTTCTGCCAGGGAGCCAGCAGCGAAGCGTCGATCTTCTCTGCATCAGATACGATGTCCCGAATTGTCGCCTCTGGCGTCTGTGCAGCCCGGAAGCCAGTCGGGGTCCCCAGGTGCTTGTAGGTCTCTCCGTCAGCCAGGTGGGGCATTGGCTGGCCCTGGACTGAGAAGACGGAGGGCAGGACCCGGTCCTTCAGGCTCCCGTCAACGTGGAGGGAGGCGCACTTACTGGCGTTGAAACGTAGTCCCATCCAGTTGGCGGCGGCGGCGGCGGCATCCAGCATCTGCTGCAGTTTTCCGGGGCTCTCTGCGACCAGCACCAGGTCATCTGCATAGGCCAGAACGCTGACCTTCTCATTGTGCAGATGAAATCCGCCTGGGCCGTTGGAGATGTGGCGGAGGAGGGGCTCTAGGGCCAGGTTGAAGATGATGGGGCTCAGTGGGCAGCCCTGTTTCACCCCACAGCGGATTGGGATCTCTGGGGTTTCCCCCTCCACAGCCCGGATGGTGGTGGTGCAGCCGGTGTAGATCTCCCTCACCAGGCCCAAGAGGTCTTCTGGCATGCCCATCTCGGTCAGCGTGGCAAAGATATGGTTGTGCGGGATGGACCCAAAGGCATTGGAGAGGTCCAGCCAGGCTACTGCACACTGCTTCCTGGAGCGGCGGGAAGTGTCGAGCACACTCTGCAGAATAAAGTTGTGCTCGTAGCAGCCCTCGCAGGACATGAAGCCTTTCTGTTGGGCGCTGATGGCACCTCCTGTGATGGCCCAGTCGGTGATACGGGCGGCAAGGCAGCTGGCATACATTTTGTAGATGGTGCCACACAGGGAGATGGGCCTCCAGTTGCTGGGGTCTGCTGTGTCACCCTTCTTGTGGGCCAGTACTGTCATGGCCTTCTTCCAGGCGGAGGGCGTGCGGCCAAAGTGCTTGCAGCCGTTGAAGATGGCCGCTAGCACGTGGCAGTGGGGGTCTTGGCGTTTGAGGAGGTTGTAGCGGATGCCATCTTTACCAGGGGCGGTGTTCTGCGTTCGACGCAGCCTCACGTCCACTTCCTCGGCGGTGAACTCTCTTCCCAGGGATGGGTATGGTTGGATGCTGGGCAGAGGAGGGAGGTTGTCGGGGCGCTGGGCCTCACGTGCGTCGTCCCTGTCAAAGATGCTGGAGTAGAAGCGGTGGAGCTCCTCGCCGGGTATGGTGCAGAAGGGGGAGGGCCCCCCAAGGATCTCTCGCACGGCCTTGGCTCTATTTGCGCGATAGAGCTTCTGGATGCGGGATGCGGCCCTGGGGTCATAGCCGCGTGCTGGGTTCCGCCTCCTGACCCCGCCTCTGTGGGTGGTGGGGCAGGGTGCCGGGGCAGTACTGGGAGCAGCGTGGGCGGGCCTGCCTCCCTCTGTCCTCGGCAATCCAGCTTTCTCCGAGAGCTCAGTGGTGAACTCTTGGATGGTCCGCTCCAGGTCCTCGAAGGTGCCGGCCCCTCCCAAACGCACCATCCAATCAGCCTGCCACGGTGTGGGGGCCCTGTCCCCCTCCTGGCTGTCAGGGATAGGCTGGGACAGCCGGGCTGGGGGAGATGCTTGTTCTGCTGGTCGTGGGGGTGGCACCGGTGGAGCAGTAGGAACCAGCTGCAACCGGGTAGGCGTTGAGCGTGGGCTTGGTTGGGTGGATGTCGTTGCTGGTGGCTGGTCCTGGAGAGGTCTTGTGGGGATGGGCGTGGTGGTGTTGGCTACAGCGGGTCTCTCCACGACAGACAGTCCGGGGGAGGGGGTTCCCCTGGGTTGGGGGCTTACCAATGGAGGAGCTGGTTGGGCCCTGGTCCTGTGTCGCCTCTTCCGAGTCGCCTTCCTTCCTGTTGCCGGCTCAGGGTTGGTGGTCGGTGCATCAAGGACGGGCAGGAGGGCTGGAGGGCAGGCTGGAGACTTCTCTTCTCGGGGGGTCGGAGGCTGGGGGGCAGGAGCGTGAGTGGAGGCTGCAGCAGGTTCTGGGGGGGGCTCGGGGTCGGAGCCCAGACGCAGGATCTGGCAGAGGGCAAAGCGGTTGATCTCCTCCAAGTCTTCATCTGTGGAGTGAGGCGAGGTGGAGGGTGCCAGCGGGCCCTTGAACCTCAGGTCACAGGAGAGGTGGTGGCGGATGACATCTGGGGCGTTGTTGAAGGAGGCTTCGCAGTCTGCACACACAAAGAGGACCCTCCTGGCGTGGATGCGCTTGAAGTGCCCAGCCAAGTCACGGATGGTCACATACTTGGCCTGGAGGCGGCAGGGCTTGCAGCCAAAGATGCCTGTTTGCGGATAGCTGATCCGCTTAGGCCTCCCCCCTCTGGGGTCAGGGGAGCAGGCCCGCGGGGCTCCCTCTCCCCTTCTCCTGAGGGCCCCACGTGTCCGCGCTGCAGGCCCCCCAGCAGGTGATCGGGGGCGGAGCCGGACCGCACGCAGGGGGCCCTGCGTGGGTGGCACCTGACTCCCCCTAGGCCGAGCCTTCTCGGCTGGTGGGCCCGCGGCTGGTGGGCCCACAGCTGCTTCCTGCTGGGGGCTCAGGCCAAGTAGCATCCTCGCTGTCTTCTCCAGTTGGGCCTTCGTCGCATCCATCTCCGAGGAAGCTGGGGGATCCTCCTGGTCTGCCATCTTCCATGCCCTTAAAAGGACAGGCAGTGCGGCTGCGGGTCACCATCTCCGAGGAAGCTGGGGGATCCTCCTGGTCTGCCATTTTCCTTGCCCTTAAAAGGGCAGGCAGTGCCGCTGCAGGTCATGGATCAGCTTCAGGCTTCTGAGGAGTGATGTTGAGCGATTTCAGTAAGTGCCTCTGGTAGGGCACTTGGTAGAAGAAAGGGGGGAGGGGGAGAAAAAAAAAAGGGGGGGATCTTGAATAGATCTAGTCTAGCTCTGCCATTAAACTGATAAGAACAGATACTACACTTGATCTTAGCCAAAAGGCCGAGAAGCGATAACGCCACTGTTTGGAAAACGGGTTCCCGTACCAGCCTGATGCACTTCTGGCTTAAGAGAGCAAAGCCACGCCCTGAGGTCCCCAACGCCACGGCCGGCCGGGGTCCCAAGAGCCCCCATTGCATCCCAAAAACGCTGCTCCGTCCGCCTTGCAGGTCATCCGCCTCCTGAAAGACACGTGTATGTCATAATTGGTAGATTCTGGCTCAGTTTCATGATGTTGGCTGCCGGGGCTCAGACCGACATTGGCTACTAATCTGCATGTTTCCGCCTCCTTTCCCATGATGCCCTGCGCTTCTGTTAACCCTTGACAGTCACCGCTCATGCCCGGACGGTTCCCTTCCTGCAACGTTGCGTCCTGTTTTCCAGCTCCGAGAACCAACTGCTCAAAGAAGCAGGACGTTTCAGACTATAGGGCGGAAACGCACGGTCGCTTGAGCCTCCTTTCTTCCCTGTTCCAGCCAGGATTCAGCCAGGATCGAACGCGCGGACGTTCCAAGAACGTTCAGCCAGGATCGAACGCACGAACGTTCTTCCCTGTTCCAGCCAGGATTCAGCCAGGATCGAACGCACGAACGTTCCAAGAACGTTCAGCCAGGATCGAACGCACGAACGTTCTTCCCTGTTCCAGCCAGGATTCAGCCAGGATCGAACGCACGAACGTTCCAAGAACGTTCAGCCAGGATCGAACGCACGAACGTTCTTCCCTGTTCCAGCCAGGATTCAGCCAGGATCGAACGCACGAACGTTCCAAGAACGTTCAGCCAGGATCGAACGCACGAACGTTCTTCCCTGTTCCAGCCAGGATTCAGCCAGGATCGAACGCACGAACGTTCTTCCCTGTTCCAGCCAGGATTCAGCCAGGATCGAACGCACGAACGTGCGTTCGATCCTGGCTGAATCCTGGCTGGAACAGGGAAGAACGGAGGCTCAAGCGACCGTGCATTTTCGCCCATAGGGTTAGGGAGAAAGGGCACAAGGGAAAGACCACCGTGCATTAGTGCATTCCTGCCTTTGCAGTCCGACACACATCATGCCTCCGCATCCTCCAGATTCCTATTTTCTTCCTCTTCCTTTCATTTCCTTGTTGCTTTGTTTTGCTCTGGCCGCCCATCGCTTTCCACAATCCAAATCTTATTCTGCTCAACTAATCTTCAAGACGAGAACAGCCACAGGCTTCCCAGGAAGGAATCAAGCTAACTTTTTTTTTTTTTTAAGCAGACCAGTGAGTTAAAGTAAAATTGCCAGCTCTCTGAAACATCTGCAGTTGCGTCTGGAACTTTTTCTGCCCCTCCCCTCTCTTCACAGCTTTGGATTGCACCCCCCCCACTCCAAAACTGTAGAGGAAGAAGAAGAGTTGGTTTTTATATGCTGACTTTCTGTACCACATAAGGGAGACTCAAACCGGCTTACAATCACCTTCCCTTCCCCTCCCCACAACAGACACCCTGTGAGGTAGGTGGGGCTGAGAGAACTGTGACTAGCCCAAGGTCACCCAGCTGGCTTCTTGTGTAGGAGTGGGGGAAACAAATCCAGTTCACCAGACTAGCCTCTGCCTAGGGTTGCCAGGTTCCTCTTTGCCACCCGTGGGAGGTTTTGGCGGCGGAGCCTAAGGAGGGCGGAGTTTGGGGAGGGGAGGGACTTCAATGCCATAGAGTCCAATGGCCAAAGCGGCCATTTTCTCCAGGTGAACTGATCTCTATCGGCTGGAGATCAGTTGTAATAGCAGGAGATCTCCAGCTAGTACCTGGAGATTGGTAACCCTATCCGTTCCCCTGGAGAAAATGGCTGAATTCAGATCTGTTTAGTTTTAAATTGGTTGAATGTTACATTATATTATAGACGTTAATGATTTATTGTATGATGTTGTTCAACTGAATATTGTGTATGTTGTTATTGATGTGAATTGCCCTGAACCCCACCCTGGTTGGGAAAGGGTGGGATAAAAATTAATAAAATAAAATAACATTTCAAAGTCACACACCAATCTTCCTGCCCAAGCGTGCAGAAAGCAATGTACCATTTAACACCAGATAAGAGAAAAATAAACGTTCAGGCCCATCCTATACCATCCTAAAGAGCCTGAAGCCAACAGGTTTGAAATCTGAACACAGCACCATTGAACAAGAACTAGAAAATGCCTCAAATGAGGAGTTCCTCTTTAAGTTGATATCCAGGGCTTGTCAGTGTTAGAAGGATCCAGCACCAACAAGTTTGAGTCCGTCCACACACACACCCTCACTCACTTGGCACACAACCAAACACACCAAAACGAGGCCTGCATTTGCCGCCTGAGCAAATGTATATTTCCATGGTGTCCAATGCACCTTACTCCCAGGTAAGTGTTAAGTGCATTGAAGCCTCATCTGTATAATATTCATAACCCCCCTTCTCCGTTAAAAACACTGTAGGCTACTCACAAGATCTCCATAGATAAAAATGCACATCAGCCTGAATAAAAATAGCAGAACCCTCAAACAGCAATTGTCTGTCCTGAAGAAACAGAACTGGAAAAAACACGCATCTTAAGAACCAAGATTGCATTAGAACTAATAAAGCTGGGAACCAGAGATCAACAGTGGTACCTTCACATTTAGAGGCAGTCCACCAGTTGAGGCAGGGCTGATGTGAAAGACCTCTGCCTGAGACCCTGGAGAGCCGCTGCCGGTCTGAGTAGACAATACTGATTTCGATGGACCAAGGGTCTGATTCAGTATAAGGCAGCTTCATGTGTGTTCTCCATTCTTGTGGGTGTCCTGGAGGGATCTAGCTGGCCTTTGCTGGAATCAGGAAAGGGGACAGAGGCCCCTTTGGTACAATCCTGCAGGGTCCCTCCAGTTCTGAAACGGCTCCTGAAAATTAACAGAAATACCCTGAACTAAAAGCTGTTGGTGGTGAGGAGGGAGTTATTACAAAGGTGGAAGGCCCCATTTCCCAGGACAAGTTGTTGTGGGAGTGTGACAGTTCTTTGCTGAAAAGAGATTTTCATGTGATCCAATCATATGAGTGAAGGATTGAGGGCGTGGATGCAGTTGGTGAATGGGCAAAGGGAATCTGAATAGGGTACTTAAATGAAGCTGAATAGGGTACTTAAACCCTGCATAAAAGGAGGGGGGGGGGAATGCTTTTTGCATTGAGCCAACTCTCCCCTACCTGGATGGCCCAGGGTGTCTTTGCAGAGGAAAATAACTGCAAACCACCTTTGTTAGTCTCTTGCCTTGAAAACCCTGGGAGGTCACCATGAGTCAGCTGGGAAGACAGCTCTTTACACACACACAACTCTCCCCCACATCCCTATTAGGTCCAAATCTGGTGGTATCAAATCTGCACATGAGACGCTTCTACCAGCTCCTTTGTCTCTAAGTGTTACAAGACCCTCTGTTTGGACTGTGGCAGACTTACAGTGCATTCCTATGCAGAGCTACTCTGGTTTGAACCCCATTGGTATGAACTGACTTACACTGGAGGAACTCCACATGAGTGGCGGACTCTAATCTGGTGAACCGGGTTGGTTTCTCCACTCCTACACATGAAGCCAGCTTGGTGATCTTGGGCTAGTCACAGTTCTCTCTGAACTCTTTCAGCCCCACCTACCTCACAGGGTGTTGTGGGGAGGGGAAGGGAAGGTGATTGTGAACCGGTTTGATTCTTCCTTAAGTAGTAGAGAAAGTTAGCATATAGGAACCAACTCTTCTTCTCTACATAGGCTCACACTGTAACACTACTAGGCCTCTGAGGGGGAGTACAGATAACTGCTAGATGTTGCTCAGCACCACCACAGAGTAGAAGAGACATGTGGAAGAGATGTGTGAAGAATCAAAGGCAAATGATTTAAGAGCCAGGGGACAGAAGGACAAGAAAGGTTCCTGGGTCCTGTTATCAGTGGCCCCAATTCTAATATTAAAGAACAAATAAATAAGATGTCCTGGCTCCTTACAGCCAGTCAGTAGTAATTACTATTAATGATGGGCCTGTATCCTACCATTACTCTATAGGGGGACTTTATTGTGATTTAAAAAAAAATCAATAAATCTGATTCTTAGTGTGGCCAAATCTGTGGATACTTAAATCCAGAGACAAGAGCCATAAACAAATAAGATGCATCTTTCTACAATCCTGATAAACACTTCAGGCCTGCAGAAAAACATTAAATTAAAAAAAAAAAATACGCTAGGGATTAAAAACCCCTCCCAATAATAGAAGCAGCACCTGTAGCTTTAAGAAACAAATGCCTTCTGTGGCACTTCCCAACAGCATTGAATCGGGCAGATGGCCTTTGTGGAAATGGCCAGGTGGTCAGCTGCATGTTTCTGTTCACTGTTGTACCTGTGTTTTAACCATATAAATCAGTTTCATTATTTTATACGAAGGAGGTTTTTGAGCTAAAGAAATCAGTTTAGCTTGCCTTTCAGGTTCTGTTCCTGATCTAGCCCCATAGGACCCACAGTGGCATAAGTGATATCTGACAGGATGTGTCGCCGATCACAAGCTTGGACCCATGTCTTTAAAAACTACACCAGAACTGTATATTGCTAAGTAATTTTGTTAAGTGGAAAGTTATAACATAAGATGTCTATCTCTCCTGCAATTAACAACTGAAGATAGTTTAGTGTTATTACAAGGAATAATTATATTCTAATGTGATAACTAAATAAGGTTATGATATATGAAAATATTTTATTACCTTTACTCTTTCTTTTATTAGTATTTTGCGTGCTAAATATTATATAAGTAAATTTCTGAGATCAGTAAACATGAAAGTGCAATCTCTTAGGTAAAATTGATCTATCGATCTATCGATCTATCGATCTATCTATCCGTATACAGCAGGACAATAGGGTGTTAATTAACTAATATTATGCTTTGTAAGTATTCAATGGTTTTACATTAGCTGAGGTTAGAAGGTTTATATTCACTCCAGCTATTTATAAACAGCAATATGTCCAAGACCTGTATTGAGAGGTAGAACTGTGTGGTGTGGTGTAGTTTTTCTGTTGTATGTTTTATATTGTGTTAAAAAATAAAATAAAAATTAAAACCAAAAACAACACCAGGACTGATGCTGGGAAATCCCCGTCCCGGATGGTGGCCTGGGATGTACCCAGGTAGATGTGGGCCTTCACTTGTTAGAGCCGGTTGCCATGGAGACATGCCGCGTGTCTACCTGTCTCTGAAAAAGTAACCGAATCCTCACAAGCCATCACAGAAAGGAAGGCAGGCGTTTGCTGTCCTAGGACGGCGACGTGAAGGTATTTCTCGGTTGCTCTTCCATGGAACCGCACAGGGTTGCCGGCCTGAGACAGCGGCACGTGTTTATTGGAAGGATTTTAAAAGAAGTCGCGCGTCGATTTTGACGGGGCTTGTGAGGAAACCCAGCATAAAAAGTGTCTTTGTAAAAGAAGCCTAGGTGAACCTTAACTGGATCCAGCAGGCCTTTTCTAGGGGATGTTAATATGTGAAGCAATCCATGGAAATGTTTGGTAATTCTTCAGCTCCCGTCCGAGATCTTCGGGGATCTTAATATTATTGGATGTCTTCTTGGTGAGTAGCAGATTGTGGTTGTTCTTGCTTTAGGCATGCGTTTGTATTAATTACTTCCTGCCTTTTAAAATATGGAGTGCTTCCTGAATTTCAAAAGTTATAAAATGGAGAGAAATCCAACTTCCTACTGTTTATTTGACTAAAAATCCCATTTCCCCCCTCTTTCTTTGTCATAAAATTTTTTTCCCTTCCATGTTTTTCTCGTTTTTCCTTTCTTCCGGGTATATGGCAAACCTTCTGTCTCATATCCTTTTTAGACTGTGTGCCTGTGGGGAGATTTTTAAACACTGTATTATAGGGGCTATTAGAAATATTCAGTGAAGGGACAACTTCCATTTAATAGAAGGATGCCAGCCTCCAGTTGGGACCTGGGGATCCTCTGGAATTACAGCTCATCTCCAGACTACAGAGATCAGTTCCCCTGGAGAGAATGGATGCTTTGGAGGGTGGACTTTATGGCATTGTACCCTACCGAGGTCCCCGGTCTCCATGCCCAAATCTCCAGGAGTTTGCCAACCTGGATCTGCCAACCCTACCTCCATCCCCCCCCTCAGTGGCCAGGGGTTGGGTTGCCAGCTCCAGGTTGTGAAATACCTGGAGATTTTTGGGGCGGAGCCTGAAGAGGGTGGGGTTTGGGGAGGGGAGGGACTTCAATTCCATAGAGTCCAATGGCCAAAGCGGCCGTTTTCTCCAGGAGAACTGATCTCTAACAGCTGGAGATCAGTTGTAATATCAGGAGATCTCCAGCTAGTACCTGGAAGTTGTAATCAAAGTTACAGTTGTAGGCGTATTACAAAAATGTAAACCACTGACAAAACATATAGTGATTAATATATTTACAATGATAATTATTCAGTATGAGACACATATTATAGACACATTATTGTTTGCATAATGTTAACATAGAAGTATCATGGTTAGATGCTTCTACATGTACATAACATCTCATCCAAAAAATTTTTTTGGATATATAACCATATAACCATGATATTTCTAGGCCATTTATGCAGGGTCAATTTTGATGCTCGCTCAAAGCTCTTTTAAAAAATGTGACTCTTCCCGGCAACCAATCTCCCTCCCCTTGCGGGAACGCGCCCAAGGGAGAGCCCCAGCCCCGAGGCTGAAAAGCTGCTGGCTCCCCCTGCCACGTGCAGCGCGCACTCCTCTGGCGAAGTGTTGCCAACCTCCAGGTACTTATATTATAAGCTTGATATACACAAAATTCCAGAGGTCCATGACATCAGCACCCCTAAAAGTGTAACTTCACAAACTACAGAAGTGTAACTTCACAAAATACATGCCGCGTAATTACGGGTCACAATGTAGAGCGCGGATGAAACCAATAAGAGAAATATAAATGCCCTAATTAACCACCATGCAGCAAACAAGCAATGGTATAGTTCAACGATTCCCACAATTTACAATATTAATAATTGCGTTGAAGATTGATTTTTGACTCTGCGTATTTTCATGGAGCATTGCTATCTCGAGCCCCGTGCCGTTTTGGGGTTTCCTGACTTCCCAGTTCCAGCATAGGCGCCGCTTTGTTTCTAAACCTCCAGGCACTAGCGGGAGATGTCCCGCTATTACAACCGACCTCCCGCCGAGAGAGATCGGCAAACTCCTTAGTCAAAAGAGCCAAATATCAACAGTACAACGATTGAGATTTCTTTTGAGAGCCAAATTTCTTAAACTATATAGTCAAAAAGGGCAAGAGTCCAGTAGCACCTTAAAGACTAACAAAAATATTTTCTGGTAGGGTATGAGCTTTCGTGAGCCCTTTTCTACTACTGGTGAACTGGGTTGGCTTCCCCACTCCTACACATGAAGCCAGCTGGGTGACTTTGGGCTAGTCACAGTTCTCTCAGCCCCACCCACCTCACAGGGTGTCTGTTGTGGGGGGATTGTAAGCTTGGTTCTTCCTTAAGTGGTACAGAAAGTCGGCAAATAAAAACCAATTCTTCTTCTTCTCCCATCCCAGTGCCCCCATCCCAGTGCTCACGAAAGCTCATACCCTACCAGAAAATATTTTTGTTAGTCTTTAAGGTGCTACTGGACTCTTGCCCTTTTTGACTACTGCAAACAGACTAACACGGCTACCCACTGTGAATTAAACTATATAGGTAGGTACACTGTTTATTAACTTAACAAACTTTAATTAAAGTTTTAAGTCTGAATTAAACTATAGGTACACTGAATAAACCTTGATATCATACTTAATAGCGATCTTATTTATTGATAAAAAATTAAATTGTAAGTCCCTGCCGTTTCCCCCTCCCCGTCCGGAGTCCTCGTCTGGAGGCCTGGTCAACCGCCATAAAAGCCTATTGGTAGACCTGGCCTCTGGGTGAGTCCCATTGGGAGGCCAGGTCTACCCATTGGCTTTCTTGGGAGTTGACCTGGCCTCCGGAGGCCCTTAGAAGCCAATGGGTAGACCTGGCCTCTGAAGGGGGACTTTTCCCCTCCTCGGAGTCCAGGTCAACCGCCAAGAAAGAGAGTGGGTTGACCTGGCCTCCCAACGGGACTCAGCCGGAGGCCAGGTCTACCAAAGGAAGCCCGCGGCTCGGGAGCCGCAGTTCGCAGACCCCCTGCCCTGGAGGAAACGTCCGCCTCGCTAGACGGCATCGAAGCCCCCCCCGCCCCAAATCACCCCGCCGGTTGCAAAGAGGGACGTGGCAACCCGAGGCTGCAAGGAGGCCGGCCCGGGGTGGCGCTTGGGCACGGCCGCGCGTCCTCGGCTCCCCCCTGGACGTGCAGCGCGCACCGGCGGCGAGGAGGACGCCGCATCGCCCCCGTCCGGGCGCCTCCCCTCTGCAGCGCCGGGGAGGAGGAGGAGGAGGAGGGGGGGGCTAGGGGGCCAGGATCCCGCCCCTTCTCCGCCGGCCCCGTCGGCGATTGGCCGGCCCCGCCGCCTCTCCCCACCCCCCGCACCCCCCCCGGGCCCCCGGCCCCGCCGCAGCGCAGCGCCCGGCCGGCCGCCGCAGCCATGAACCCGCTATTCGGCCCCAACCTCTTCCTCCTGCCGCACGAGCAGGCGGACCCGGAGCCGCCCTTCTCCTCCTCCTCCTCCTTCTTCCCCGGGGGGGACTTCTGGGACGGGGAGCCGGCCGGCCTGGGCGGCGTCGGCGGGGCCTCCTTCGCGGCGGCGCCGCCGCCCCCCGCCATGGCCCTGCGCAACGACCTGGGCTCCAACATCCACGTGCTCAAGACCCTCAACGTGCGCTTCCGATGCTTCCTGGCCAAGGTGCACGAGCTGGAGCGCCGCAACCGGCAGCTGGAGAAGCAGCTGC
Source organism: Euleptes europaea (assembly GCF_029931775.1). Lineage (NCBI taxonomy): Eukaryota > Metazoa > Chordata > Lepidosauria > Squamata > Sphaerodactylidae > Euleptes > Euleptes europaea. The sequence goes on from NC_079315.1 coordinate 11,810,548, forward strand.
AGCAGGCCCTCGACGCCGGCGCCCGGCGGGGCGGGCGGCGCCACCAGGCCGTGCAGACCGGCTTCGTCGCCCCCATCCGCCCCCTGGGGCTCCCCCTGGCCTCCCCCAGCGGCCCCCACGCCCGGCCGGCCGGGCTGGGCACGCCGTCCAGGGGGCCCGCCTCCCCCGGGGGGCACCCGCCGGGGGCCCCGCTGACCCCCACCTCCGCCGCCGCCGCCGCCTTCTCGGCCTCCTCCCGCTTCCTGCCCGGCACCATCTGGTCCTACTCGCAGGCCCGCCGCCTGGGGCCCGGCCTGGAGACCACCCTGGTGCAGGGGCCCGGCGTCTCGTGGGTCCACCCCGACGGCGTGGGCGTCCAGATCGACACCATCACGCCCGAGATCCGCGCCCTCTACAACGTCCTGGCCAAGGTGAAGAGGGAGCGGGACGAGTATAAGCGCAGGTGAGGATGCCGGGATGGGCGGGGGGGCGGCCGGGATGCCCGGCTCGTTCTCCACCCACCCACCACCACCCCCTCGGGGCTGTGGCTCAGTTTGTGGAGCCTCTGCCTGGCATGCAGAAGGTCCCGGGTTCAACCCCCGGCATCTCCAGTTCAAGTGACCAGGCAGGTAGGTGGTTCAACCCCCAGCATCTCCAGTTCAAGGGACCAGGCAGGTAGGTGACGTGAAAGACCTCTGCCTGACAGCCGGGAGAGCCGCTGCCAGTCTGACTTGGATGCAAACCACTGCGTATCCAGACAAGTAGCTAAGTTCTGTCTTGTGACATGTTAGACTCTAAAGTTGATCCAGCGTTTAAAACACTTCGATTCATTCGAATGATCATGTAGCCACTTTTTGGGGAGAGGTCGTGGCTCAGTGGTAGAGCTTCTGCTTGGCACGCAGAAGGTCCCGGGTTCAACCCCTGGCATCTCCAGTTAAAGGGACCAGGCAGGTAGGTGATGGGAAAGACCTCTGCCTGAGACCCTGGAGAGCTGCTGCCGGTCTGAGTACTGACCTCAATGGACCAAGGGTCAGATTCAGCATAAGGCAGCTTCAGGTATTCAATATGCCCTGGCTGGGTTTTGGGGAGGGACTATGGCTCAATAGTAGAGCGTTTGCTTGGCATGCAGAAGGTCCCAGGTTCAATCCCCGGCATCTCCAGTTAAAGGGACCAGGCAGGGAGGTGATGGGAAAGACCCCTGCCTGAGACCCTGGAGAGCCGCTGCCGGTCTGAGTAGACCATACTGACTTTGATGGACCAAGGGTCTGATTCAGTGTAAGGCAGCTTCATGTGAGCCTGCACTGTCCAATTTAGAGAGGACTAAGGCAGAGGAGGACTTGAATTTTGAATTGCACGTTTAGGGGGGAAAACATGTGATGTTGCTTGTGTTTTTGTTTTTTGCAAGAAGTGCACCGTGAGACCCTGGAGACCCTTCCATACCCTAGGGGTTAATTGACGGGAGGGGCTGTAGCTCAATGGTAGAGCCTCTGCTTGGCACACAGAAGGTCCCAGGTTCAATCCCGGCATCTCCAGTTAAAGGGACCTGGCAGGACCTCTGCCTGAGAGACCCTGGAGAGCTGCTGCTGGTCTGAGTAGACAATACTGACTTTGATGGACCAAGGGTCTGATTCAGTATAATGTAGCGTCCATGTGTTCATCTTGGTTTATGGCTACAGAACAGAGGCACTCCTAATGAAGCTCAGAATCAGAGCAGATCAAGGAGGAGGAGGAGAGCTGATTCAGTAGAAGGCAGCTTCATGTGTTCATGTGTTGTTCCTAAGGGAGCAACGGCATGCCGGTGTGTGTGTGGGGTCTGTCAAGAATTAACCTCCTCTTCCTGTCCCGGCCCCAATCCGTATCTCCTCTCCCTGGCAGCTTTTCCAGATACAGCTCCTTACTGTCCTGTATAATTTTATCCCTTGGGAAAAGAGGGAGAAATGGGCTCTCCGGGGTGACCGATGGGGCAACTTGGTGCCCCCAAAACAGCTTTATTTATTTATTTTCAGACTTATAGCCCGCTCTCCACAGCAAGCCAGCTCAGGGCGGGTAACCTCATTTAAAACACGAAATGACATGCAGTAATACTGCCCAAAACAAAACAAATGTGGGTTATATATCAAATCAAGCCTGAAATGACCCTAGAAGCTAAAATGATGAAACTGAGGCTATCGTATTTTGGTCACACCATGAGACAGCAAGAGTCACTGGAAAAGACAAAGTTGAGGGCAGCAGAAAAAGAGCAAGACCCAACAAGAGATGGACTGACTCAATAAAGGAAGCCACGGCCCTCAGTTTGCAAGATCTGACCAAGGCTGTCAAAGATAGGACATTTTGGAGGACTTTCATTCATAGGGTCACCATGAGTCGGAAACGACTTGACGGCACTTAACACACACACACTCACAGTACATAAAACCATTAATAAAATCAATAAAACTTGAACCCCCAACAGGATGGCGCACTAATTCCCAAATATACTGTAAGCGCCGTACAGCTAACTGCCTATTCTCATAGGCGGCACCCTGGCGTCTTTTCCATTCTGGCATCAGGGCTAGCTTGGCCCGGTGCAGGATTCTGCCCTGGTCCAGGTTAGAAGATAGGGAGTGATTCAGACGTGCTTCTGAAACACTCGTCTGCTCTTTTACGCATGGAATTAGAGCACCCTCTTTTTGCATCCGTCGTCATCTTGGCGTTCCGGTTGTGCTTTCCAGCCTCCTTGAATTCATAAACCTCCAAATGTTATATAAGGCAAAGTCACCAGCGTGGTGTGAGAGCCAGCGTGGTGTAGTGGTTAAGAGCGGTGGTTTGGAGCGGTGGACTCTGATCTGGAGAACCGGCTGTGATTCCCCACTCCTGCACATGAAGCCAACTGGGTGACCTTGGGGCTAGTCACAGCTCTCTTAGAGCTCTCTCAGGCCCTCCTACCTCACAGGGTTGTCTGTTGTGGGGAGGGGAAGGTGATTGCAAGCCGGTTTGATTCTGCCTTAAGTGGTAGAGAAAGTTGGCATGTAAAAACTGACTCTTCTTTTTATGCAAGCTTGGGCGGGGGGGAACGGAGGAACAAAACTGCATAGCAGTGAAATGCCCTTCGGTGGAACCAGTAGCCTGGCCAAGAACTGAGCCCGCTTTTCCATTAGCTCCCTCTCCATTTAAGGTGCCAGCCTAAAACTGCTTGGCTGTTCCAAAGGGCACCCCACTGCCTTTGCCACCCCCCCTATCTGTGGCCGCGGCAAAAGCTTTCTGTGGCAGGTGCCGATCGAGTTTGGGAAGGTGCTGAGACACCAGAGTGGCATCTGTTTCGCCTTATATTTATCCCTGGCTGTGGCGAGGGGGTTCTTTATATGGCCTTTTCGACGGCTTTGCTTTTTCATACTGGCAAAAGCCGGGGCCCTGCCCAGTCTAAATTTAGACAGTTGCGGGGAGACAGGAAAGTCACAAGCCAAACAGGAAGAAAAAGAGAGAGAAAGAGAAACAGCAAGAGATGGGGGGGGGGGGCAATTAGATCTGTTCTGGATGGCCCAGCCTAGCCTGACTTGTCATATCACAGAAGCTAAACAGGGTCAGCCCTGGTTGGTATTTGGATAGGAGACCACCAAGGATGTCCAAGGTCAATGCAGACTGCCTCTGTTCTTGCTGTGTAAGCCCTACAGCAGGGGTGTCAAACTCAACAAAGATGGTGAGGGGTCTGGAGACCAAGTCCTATGAGGAAAGGTTGAATGAGCTGGGTATGTTTAGCCTGGAGAGGAGAAGACTGAGAGGGGATATGAGAACCATCTTCAAGTACCTGAAGAGCTGTCATATAGAGGAGGGTACCGAGTTGTTTTCTGTTGCCCCAGAAGGTCGGATCAGAACCAACAGGTTGAAATTAAATCAAAAGAGTTGCCGTCTAGACATTAGGAAGAACTTTCTAACAGTTGGATCGGTTCCTCAGTGGAACAGGCTTCCTCGGGAGGTGGTGAGCTCTCCTTCCCTGGAGGTTTTTAAGCAGAGGCTAGATGGCCATCTGTCAGCAATGCTGATTCCACAATCTCAGGCAGATGATGAGAGGGAGGGCATCTTGGCCATCTTCTGGACATGGAGTAGGGGTCACTAGTGTGTGTGGGGGAGGTAGTTGTGAATTTCCTGCATTGTGCAGGGGGTTGGACTAGATGACCCTGGTGGTCCCTTCCAACGCTATGATTCTATGAATTGTTGCAAGGGCCGGATATGACATAAATGCCACTTGGTTGGGCCAGGCCATGCCTCACCATCCCAGATCGAGCATGGGGGTGGTGGCTGCCTTGCCTGGCTCACAGGCCAGATAAAAGCTCTCAAGGGGGCAGATCTGGCCCGCGGGCCTTATGATTGACCTACAGGGTGGCCTTAAGTCAGCTGTGACTTGAAGCCACTTTCCACCACAAACACGATCATGCATACTTGTTCTGCCTGAGAATGAATGTGAAGGGGTCGTTGGCCTACTACGTGATGCATGCAGCCCCAACATTTTCTTCTTAATCAAAATCAAGTAGTTTCAGCAGTGCAAAAGTGGTCGCTTAACTCCTATATGGCCTAAAATCCTCCTCCCTGCTGCTTTTTTGCCAAGGTACGGGGCAGGGGAGATACAGGTATGTACGTATTCAATCCCCCTACCCCTCCACCGTAGCTTGGAGAACACTGTTTGCAGAATCAGTGTTCTGAATCCGATCGCTCTTCATCGATTGGTGTTAATATGTAATCTTCCTGTCTGTTAAAGTAATATCCTGTCTCCTGTGGCAGAGAAAGACAGTAAAAGCTCTTCTCCCTCCCCGCCCCCTTTTCTCAGAGAAGATAAGTGAGAGGTGGATGGATGATCATTCCCGGCATAGCAAAATCAAAATGAAGTGCTTTTATGGGGCTCGGCCAAGCTCCACCCACTGAGGCAGCTCGACTTCATCCGGGGAGCTTTGCCAGCGTCCGCATTTGGTGGGCGCAAGCTGCTGTTACCTTGGTTTCTTTTGGAAAGGTGGCATGTACTTTAAATACTACCCCCCCCCACACACACACACACATACAGTTGCACGTAAGAGAAGTTATAGCTCGGGGGTGCGGGCCCCTGCTTTGCATGCAGGAGATCCCCGGCTCAATTCCCTGCATCTATAGTTAGCGGGTGATGTGAAAGACCTCTGCCCGGGACCCTGGAGAGCCGCTGTCTGTCGGAGGCATTGGGACTGACCTGGATCCACCGGCGTGGCTTAACTCAGTAGAATGCAGCTTTGTGTGCGCCCAGGAGAAGGGACTTTGGCTCAGAGAGCCAGCGTGGTTTGGAGCAGAGAGCCAGCGAGTTTAAGAGCAGTGGTTTGGAGTGGTGGACTCTGGAGAACCGGGTTTGATTCCCCCACTCCTCCACATGAGCGGCGGAGGCTAATCTGGTGAACTGGATTTGTTTCCCCGCTCCTCCACATGAATCCAGCTGGGTGACCTTGGGCCAGTCACTGTTCTTTCTGAACTCTCTCAGCCCCACCTACCTCACAGGGTGTCTGTTGTGGGGAGGGGAAGGGAAGGTGATTGTAAGCCAGATTGATTCTTCCTTAAGTGGTAGAAAAAGTCGGCATATAAAAATCAACTCCTCCTCCTTCTCTTTTTTCTCTCTGTTCTCAAAAGCTGCTCCAAATGTGTTTCCCTTTGCAATCATGTGTAACCATGGTGTGTGTGTGTGTGGCTAGAAAAAGGTGGATCGTGAATGGATTAAAAAAAAAACCCAGTGCTTTTGAATCCCACCTTTATTCCTTCAGAGCAGCACACAAGCATCTCCTTCCCCCATTTTACCCTCACAACAACCCTATGAAGTAGATTCCCAGTGGGTAGCCGTGTTAGTCTGTCTGCAGTAGTAGAAAAGAGCAAGAGTCCAGTAGCACCTTAAAGACTAACAAAAATATTTTCTGGCAGGGTATGAGCTTTCGGGAGCCACAGCTCACTTCTTCAGATGAAGTAGGTTAGTCTGAGAGAAGGTGAGTGGCCCAAGGTTACCCAGTGATTTTTTTTGGGGGGGAAGCAGGACTTGAACCCACATCTCCCAAATTCTAGCCTGCTGTTCTAACCACTGCCCCCACGATGTCTCTGTTGCTTCTTGTCTTTCCACATTCTCCCCTCATTTGATACCCTGCTTGTAACTTGTAGTTAGCCCCTCTTCTCAGTGGGTCATTTGACAGACATTGGTCCGAGGAGGAGAAGAAACCTTGTAAACCATCCATCGCGAAGCCTTGTAAACTTGCATAGATGGTTGCAGCTTGTATAAATTGTCTTGTTGCATCACTGGAATCTTTTGTTGGAAACCACGTTTTTGAAACCTCATAAAACTTCCTTATCCAGTGCATCGGTGGTACTTTTTGGGTATATATGTGGGAGTTTCTCTTTAAAGGCACATGAATTAAGTTAGTAAAAATACAGAGGACTCCGAGGTAAACTGAGTGCATGGACATGCCAGACACATGTTCCTCATTCCAGACACATGTTCCTCCACGTGTTCCTTGTGCGAATCCCACATCTAATCTGAGTTTGGAAAATTCCACAGATTCTTCCAGTTTTCAAAACTGAAAGCTTGGCAAAGTGGAGGAAGCAGAGAGAGGGTTACACCGCAGACTTCTGCAGCGCCATAAGTCTGGGGACTGAAATGGATTCGAACCAGACGTCGGCTCTACTACCCTAAGCTTAAGCTTTCTGGTTTGCCAGGGGGAAAAAATTAGGATTGGAACATCTTTTGCCCTAAATACAGCATGATTTGATTTGGCGTGTTTCTCCTTACTTACATCTAGTTCCCACGTTTTTAAAGTAACCTTTTCCCAATACTGACAAATACTTGAACTGAAATATCTGATGATAAACCAAGCATGGTCGAAATGTTATATTGAAACCAATTCAAAGCTTTATGTGGAAATTGTTTTTTGTTGGCACAATAGTTGTATAGACTTAACAATAGCATGTTTTTTTCCTTACATTGTTTACGGGGGGGAAAACCCAAAGGCACAAAACACTGATAATGCTCCAATTTAAGCCCACCCAGAGAACTGTGCCCATGCAGAGGCGGGCAATGGCAAACCATCTCTGAACATCTCTTGCCTTGAAAACCCTAGGGGGTTGCCATAAGTCAGCTGTGACTTGACGGCACGTCCCCCCTCCCCACAAACTGTGCATGGTTGTTCACTCATCAAGAATTTAAATCTTGTCCATGAAAGTAATTGGGTCACTTCATCACTTGCATTGCATGTTACTTCCGTGTAAGATTGGAGTTTGCAGTCACTCATCCCTCATGTGAGAGGAAGCATATATATATATATATATTTTAGCTTTGACTCAAAACTAATCAGGTGCCTTCATAACTTAGAATCATAGAGGTGGAAGGAACCACCAGGGTCATCTAGTCCAACCCCCTGCACAATGCAGGAAATTCACAACTACCTCCCCCCCCGCACACACACACACCCAGTGACCCCTACTCGATGCCCAGAAGATGGCCAAGATGCCCTCCCTCTCATGAACTGCCCAAGGTCACAGAATAAGCATTGCTGACAGATGGCCATCTAGCCTCTGCTTAAAAACTTGATTAAAAATGGATTATGATACATATTTGTAATTTTTATCTCCCCATTTGCAAATCAATAAAACTAACATGTAGTCTCTCGTGTAATTCCCAGGGATAGTCATCTGGAAAAAAACCTTAACTACCATCTTGAAACTATCAGGCATGCCTAATATTGTATTAGTCATGGCTTTCTTTCATCAGTGTTTATTTTATTAAACAATAAATCTTTAGAAGTGGAAAACTTTCCGTAGAAAAAGCAAAGCACTGGAAAATTAGCCGCCTTACATGTCCGCCTCAAACTGTGCCAAATGAAGAAAAATTGTGTGAAAAAAGTTTGTTTTTAAGTTATGAAAGCTTGGCCTTTTGTGTACTGAATACCTTAGTACTTCAAAGACAGTGAAGAGAGCATTTACTTCCTTTGCTCTCTCGCTACTGGATGTGAATTGACATTACTTTAAAAACCAAAGGGGAAAAGTTCTGGCTTCACTCTTTGAACCCTGAGAACTATAGTTTGAGGGTGCCGAGATTTCTGTTGGAGATAACTTAATACCCCTGTGCCTCCTCCCCGACGTACAGCTGTCATAATTCCCTGGTGAAATGGAACTAAGAAGCCAGCTTAAGCCTATAATATAGACATGCTTTTTCCTTTACTTCATGTCATAAGAACACAAGAACAAGGCCATGCTGGATCAGATCAAGGTCCATCAAGTCCCCTCTTAGCGGAGCTGTGCGTGTGTACATGTTAAATACCAGATCGGTTAAATTCTTGCAAGCTTCCCTGAGGCATCCATTTGGTAACAGAACGGGATCCAGCAAAGATATTCTTGCATCCTGTTCTTTACAAATGTTTCTGGGAAGAGCATTCCTGTACATTGCGTTTGTGTGTGCATGTGGGCATAAGAACATAAGAATGGCCACGCTGGATCAGACCAAGGCCCATCAAGTCCTGCAGTCTGTTCACACAGGTGCCTTTTGGGAGCGCAACTAAAAGGCGACTGCTGCAGCATTGTCCTACCTGTGTTCCACAGCACCTAATAGCATGCTCCTCTGATCCTGGGGAGAACAGGTATGCATCATGACTAGTAACCATTTTTACGAGTAGCCATGGATAGCCCTCTCCTCCAAGAACATGTCCACTCCCCTCTTCAAGCCTTCCAAGTTGGCAGCCATCACCACATCCTGGGGCAGGGAGTTCCACAATTTAAGTATGCGTTGTGTGAAGAAATGCTTCCTTTTATCAGTTTTGAATCTCTCACCCTCCAGCTTCAGCAGATGACCCCGCATTCCAGTATTATGAGAGAGGGAGAAAAGCTTCTCCCTGTCCACTCTCTCCACACCATGCATAATTTTATAGACCTCTATCATGTCTCCCCTTAACCGCCTTCTTTCCAAGCTAAACAGTCCTAATGCAGATCCTACGGGGACAAATAGTAGTGCTATACACAGTATAGTCCACAGTCCCTTTCCCTTTTTAAAAGCATCTTCCTGCACCGTCCTGTTGTAGCAATTCCCTCCGTTTCAGAGGGCTACTTTTTAAGGCCAGCAACAACAGGGGTCTCTTAAATATATACACATATGCTGACATCCCCTAGCACAGCTGTCACACAGAGCATTGGCATGCATGTGGAACTCCCTGCCCCAGGATGTGGTGATGGCTGCCAACTTGGAAGGCTTGAAGAGGGGGAGTGGGCATGTTCACGGAGGAGAGGGGTGTCCATGGCTACTAGTCAAAATGGATACCACTCATGATGCTTACCTGTTCTCTCCAGGATCAGAGAAGCATGCCTGTTATATCAGGTGCTGTGGAACACAGGCAGGACAATGCTGCTGCGGTCGTCTTGTTTGGGGGCTTCCTGGAGGCACCTGGTTGGCCGCTGTGTGAACAGACTGCTGGACTCGATGGGCCTCGGTCTGATCCAGCAGGGCTTTTCTTATGTTCGTATTATAATTATATTATATAGAATTATTTTAGGTGCTGTGGAACACAGGCAGGATAATGATGCTGCAGTCATCTTGCTTGGGGGCTTCCTAGAGGCACCTGGTTGGCCACTGTGTGAACAGACTGCTGGACTCGATGGGCCTCGATCTGATCCAGCAGGGCCTTTCTTATGTTCTTATGCATTCCTGAAGCCCTGATGGTTCATTGCAGTGGAGAACGATAGCTGGAGAGTCGCCATCCTCCTGGGACATCATCAGCTTTGGAGGATTCTTTGGCGGACTTGTTTTGCTGTATCCTCGGGTGCCTTTGTGGGTGGGGGGACGGCAGTGCTGGGGCCTGTAGCTGAAGCGGATTCCTTGGGCGTAGTCGAGGCGCGCGCAGGAAGGGTCACACGGGGAAACTGTTTGGTTGTCTGGCCTGTGCCGGGGGGGGGGGGCTGTTGCGGTGCGGCTCTTAGGAAGGGAATGGTGCATTGCAGATGAGTCTGAGAAGCCGGGTCAGGAGAGAAAAGGAAGCTAAGCAAAGCGAAGGGGAGGGAGACTGATTCCAGCGCACGCCCGCCCCAGCTGTCTAGCTCTCTTGTTAGTGTTTTCAGCAGCTGGTGAGGCAAGAAAGCGGAGGCTGAGTTTGGAGCAGACCCGCCTCGGAGGGACATTGGGCTGGAGAGGAGAGGGTTTTGTCAGGGGCAAGACTCCAGCCCTGTTTCCGTCAGCGATGCTGATTCTATGACCTTAGGCAGATGATGAGAGGGAGGGCATCTTGGCCATCTTCTGGTCACGGGTGTGTGTGTGGCGGGGAGGTGGTTGTGAAGTTCCTGCGTTGTGCAGGGGGTTGGACTAGATGACCCTGGTGGTCCCTTCTAACTCTGTGATTCTATGTGTCACTAAATCAGGGGGCTGCAGTGAGGGTCAGAGCTGAGAAAGGTGCAAGACAGTTTCCCCACCCTGGACACTGCGATTTCTGGGGGCAGATTTAGTCCCGGGATGCACACGGTTGCTCTCCACTGTGTAAGTGAATGGCTGTTGCTCATTCTCATGGGGGAAAGCAGGGGGTCAGACTTGGAGATGACATTACCATGGGGGGCATCTCCTCATCCCTTGCATGAGGGACCAGGGTCGGCCACCACTAATGGCCAGGAACAAGGCCCGTCTTCCCTTCCTGAGGAAATCTTCCATATTTTCTCCTCACAGCCTGCAGTTGAAGCTCAGTTTGGGGAAATGGGGCCAGTTTAGGAAAATAGACTTGGTTCTATATGGGGGCACTGGGATGGGAGGAGAAGAAGAATTGGTTTTTATATGCCGACTTTCTGTACCACTTAAGGAAGAACCAAGCTTACAATCACCCTCCCTTCCCCTCCCCACAACAGACACCCTGTGAGGTGGGTGGGGCTGAGAGAACTGTGACTAGCCCAAAGTCACCCAGCTGGCTTCATGTGTAGGAGTGGGGAAGCCAACCCAGTTCACCAGTAGTAGAAAAGGGCAAGAGTCCAGTAGCACCTTAAAGACTAACAAAAATATTTTCTGATAGGGTATGAGCTTTCACCAGTTCACCAGATTAGCCTCCGCCGCTCACGTGGAGGAGTGGGGAATCAAACCCAGTTCTCCGATCCAAACCACCGCTCTTAACCACTACACCATGCTGGCTTTCTAGTGAAAGGTGGTATTTGCTGAAGGGCATGACGTCTTTCCTCCCTCTCCCTACTCAGCTGGCTAAACTCAACAAGCTTTGAGGCAGCTGGTGCTAGCTGCTGAATTTAACTGTTGCAATTTTTTGATTCAGAGTTTAATAAAGTTTTAATGTTACTCTGGAGGCACTGGTTGTACAGCTTCTCAAGTATTTAACGATAATATTGCCTGATGCTTATTTTAATAACTCTTAGTGTAGGATTTGCGCCGAGCTGCCTTTGGATGCAGAATAAGAAGATAGTTGTGCATATTTTCATGTGCATGTATGAATATATAACATTGCATTTTCCTTCCGCAACATGACCGTGTTTTTTTTCCCCTGGACATGTAAATGATTCTGCTTCCTGGTAGAACAGATGGCCAGAATTTTTCAGTAGCAAGGGCTTCATAGGGCAAAACAGGGCTTTCCATAAGGAGGGAAGCAGAGAAATAAAGCTTCCTAATTTAGAAACGAGGAAGACCCAACAAGAGATGGATCGACTCTATAAAGGAAGCCACTGCCCTCAATTTGCAAGATCTAAGCAAGGCTGTCAAAGATAGGACACATTGGAGGACATTGATTCATAGGGTCGCCATGAGTCGGAAACGACTTGACGGCACTTAACACACACACACAATTTAGAAACTGAGCAAGCTGTAATGTTCAGGTGGTTAGAGGAATCAGAATAGGAGCAAGATCACTATAGTAGGCTCAGATCCTGGTGCAACGTCTTGGAGCCGGAGGCTGGATCCTGATACTGTTAGTGACTTTTGGTCCCTCTAGTATTAGGGTTGCCCCCTGTGGGTGGGAAATACCTGGAGATTTGGGGTTGGATCCTGGGGAGGGGACCTCAGTGGGATCTAATGCCATAGTCTACCCTCCAAAGAAGCCATTTTCTTCAGGGGAACTGGTCTTGGCCATCTGGAGGTCAACTGTAATAGTGGGAGATCTCCAGGTGATACCTGGAGGTTGGTAACCCTATCTCGTATCAAGTTACTGATGGCAGTCCACAGTCTTTTAATGTCATATTTATAATGCATGATAAAGAACAATGCATTCGGTCATGCATTATAAATATGACATTAAAAGACTGTGGACTCTACCATTAACTAATTAATTCACGTATGTTTTGATAGATGGCCATGCAGCCAGCTTTAGAGGTTCATAACAAAAATTCATTGTGAACATGTTTATAATAAATTCAGATATCGTTTTTCTAAAACATGCTGTTTTAAAAGAGGGAAGTTTGCTACAATAAAAAAAAAAATTGATTTCCCCCCCACTCCCCCTAGGAGGCAATGTTAGACTTATTTTGCAGGAAAACATTTGAGTTTTAAGTATGCCTCCCTCCCCAGCCCTCTTCCACGAGTCATTCTTTCTTGCTTGATTTCTGCCTGGTTTTCTGCGCTCTCTCCCAAGAAGCAATGAGTAATGGCCAGTTCTTGTCCTGCAGGGTTGGTCTTTTGGCATGCAAGCTGCTTGGCATGGGCTTTGCTAGAAGAAAAACTCCACTTATTTTAGGCAAGGCAAAATGGCCGGGCAGCTGTGCAGTGGGTGGGAGAAGGGGGACTGTTTTAAAGAGGTATTTATGTGTGTGTAAAGTGCCGTCAAGTCGCAGCCGGCTTAAAGCGACCCCTGGTTGGGTTTTCAAGGCAAGTGATTAAGCAGAGCTGGTTTGCCGTCTTCCTCGGCAGTCTTTCGTGGAGTCCTCCCTTCCAAGTACCGTCCCAGCTTAGCTTCCAAGATCTGATGAGATCAGGCTATAATATACCACGCCACATCCCAGTATTTATTTTATGCAGTGGTAAAAGATAGGTGGTAAAAGGGAAGATGACTGGGGAAGGCACTGGCAAACTACCCCGTAAACAAAGTCTGCCTAGTAAACATCGGGATGTGATGTCACCCCGTGGGTCGGGAATGACCCGGTGCTTGCACAGGGGACCTTTACCTTACTTTAAAAAAAATAGGTTTACCTTGACCCAGGCAGGTCTGATCTCATCAGATGTCGGAAGCCAAGCAGAGTCGGCACTAAATACTTGGATGGGAGGCCACCAAGGAATACTAGGGTCGCTACGCAGAGGCAAGCAATGGCAGACCTCCTCTGTCCCTCTCTTGCCTTGAAAACTCCAAGGGGTTACCATAAGTCAGATGCAATTTGATGGCAGTTTCCACCACCAAAAGATAGGGCTAGCAGGGGGAACAAATGTCCACCAGAGAGTTCCTGAAAATCAGACATGAGCCCATGTCCCTGATGCAGTTCTAGAGAGCCAGCATGGTGTACTTAGGAATTTGTGTCTGCAGAGATAACATGCCTCTTCTTCACAGCAAAAATGTTATAAAGTAAACATAAAGAGTTGTTCCTTTGCAAATCTATATACACAGAATCAGTCCCTTACCTCTTAAGTACTAATTTTCAAGAAGTTCACTGAATCAAAGATTGTTTGGAGTGGAATAGATCTGCACAAGTAGCTAAGTGTGAGGAGGGAGAAAACCATGATTTAAATCGACTCTTATTGACTAGTGATTTAAAACGATTTGATTTAAATCAAATTCCCCCTGCTGCACCATGTACAAGAAAGTGAAATTTCTCCATGCTTGATATCCCATATTTATATTCCATCTAGCATGATTGATCTACAACACAAGAACCCTGACAACTATAGATAAGCAGACCATGTTTACATATGTGGGTTGGAAAATTTTCCACCCTGGATCACTGCTCTGGTCTTGAGTTTCTCAGTCAAGCAGACCTTGGGGCAAACTCCTTCTGAATCCGAGGGAAATTCCAGCAGCTTGTGATAGGAGATAATGTTTGCTGCTGGGGAAAATTATTATAATCCCATTGAAGCCTCTGGGCGCATGGGAAGCATCTCTTGGGTTTTTTTAGCATGGTAATTGCAGCGCGTTCCAAGCTGAACTACCCTGCGTATTTTTTTAAATTTTGCATGCTGAACCGTAATTCCGGACGAGACTGCGAAGCCGGCGCATACCTGCTTCGCATTACAAAAGAGCCCATTTAACTCAACCTTTGGTGTTTGCCGCGAAGAATCATCCTCAAGGAACAATGCAAAACAACAGCGGTGCGTTAGCTATGCATATGCTAATGGCTATGCAAACAGGAACAAAGGAGCAGGTGAGTGGGGGGAGTGGAACTTCTCTTTTTGCGTCGGGACTGTGAAAGGGCATTTTTAAAGTCACATTTTTTAAAAGAGCTTTGTGCAAGCATCAAAATTGACGGTGCAAAAATGGCCCTGGTGTTCTTGCCCAGGACAAAAGGCAGGAGTAGATCCCTGTGCGACTCTGCATCTCCATGAGAGCCACTGGGAGGGGTTGTGCATGGCAGATAATAGGTGTCTGGGATTTTGGCTGATTCAAGGGCCAGAGGCAGACAACAAAAAACAACTCCAAAGATAGAGGAATGGTTGGTTAAAATTAAAGAAATATATGTATTAATTAAGTTAACAACACATCAGAAAAATAATGATACAATGAGTCTAGATGAGCTATAGTTACGAGCTGGAAATAAAATGGAAAATCTTATATTCAAGGGTGAGAAAGGGCAGGGTGCAGCGATGATAGTCTAGCTATTTTACAGAGGACTAAACCGTGTATTCGGTGTGGTAGTATGAATGAGGATATTGGAATAAGTTGTAATATAGAAATTCTGTTGTTGTTTTTAAGTTTACACAGATATATTGTATTTTAAACTATGAAGATTGTTGTATGTTTTGTTATTGTTTATTTTATTGAATTTTTTTTTTTTAAAGAACCCTACAGAGAGCAGATCTCTGCATTTACCTTGTTATCCCCCAGGAATAAAATGTCTTAGTCCATAGACCAGGACAGCTGAGTTCCAGGTATAGCTGCGGAGGAAGGAATAGGGAGTATGGCAGTCCAAAATTGGCCTCGCCCAGCATAGCAAGGAGATGTGGCCGGCGGAGGTCATCTGTCAGTGTGGTTTATTCCGGTACCGAGGCTCGGCGTGTGTTGCATTTACTAAACATAGTCTGTGGCGACTTTCCTGGGTCTGCCCCCGACAAGCTGCCGCAAGTGGCCAGCAAATTCAGCTCAAGAAAAGAGAGGCCCGGATGGCGAAAGAGGCCCCAGCTGTCCCTGACACGCATTCCAGAAGGGGTGTCTGCCCCACGGCCAATTCCTTGTGCGCTTCAAAGTCCCGAGGAAAGTTTCCTGTGCCGAGCCTACAAATCAGGGAAAGGGAAAGGAATCCTTCTCGAGTTTGTCAGATGTTGGAAGGCTTTGCTGACCTTCCCTGGTTGAGGAGGGGCCATGGCTCAGTGGTAGAGCATCCTCCCAGGCATGCAGAAGCTTCCAGGTTCAATCCCTGGCCTCTCCAGTTAAAAGGATCAGGTAGTAGGTGATGTGAAAGGCCTCGACTTGAGAATCTGGAGAGCCGTTGCCTGTCTAAGGAGGAGATAGTGACCTTGATGGATCAAGGATCTGATTCAGTACGAGGCAGCTTCGTGATTGCCTCCCCCCCCCCGCCGGAGCTGATGATGATGATTTTATTATTGTTATATTATTATTGTTATATTATTGTTATTATTATTATTTAGATTTAGATTTGTATCCCACCCTTTATTCCTTCTAAGGCCAGGCTCAGGGCGGGTAACAACACATTGTATTACAAACATAATAAAAACATTGATATATACAATCAATATATCAACAATCTAAGATTAAATAATTTAAAACAAGAACAGATGATGCTTAGTGGAGGGGCCGTGGCTCAGTGGTAGAGCCTCTGCTTGGCATGCGGAAGGTCCCAGGTTCAATCCCCGGCATCTCCAGTTAAAGGGACTAGGCAAGTAGTTGATGTGACACCCTGGAGAGCCATGGGGAGGGGCTGTGGCTCAGTGGTAGAGCATCTGCTTGGCATGCAGAAGGTCCCAGGTTCAATCCCCAGCGTCTCCAGTTAAAGAAACCAAGTAGGTGATGGGAAAGACCTCAGCCTGAGACCCTGGAGAGCCGCTGCCGGTCTGAGTATACAGTACTGACTTTGATGGACCGAGGGTCTGATTCAGTATAAGGCAGCTTCATGTGTTCAGTCATTTGAGGAGGGGCTATGCCTCAGAGGTAGAGCATCTGCTTGCCATGCAGAAGGTCCCACGTTCAATCCCCGGCATCTCCACCTACTTGGTAGGTAGGTGATGTGAAAGACCCCTGCCTGAGACCCCGGAGAGCCGCTGCCGGTCTGAGTAGACAATACTGACTTCAATGGACCAAGGGTCTGATTCAGTATAAGGCAGCTTCATGTGTTCATGTGTTCATATGACGCTTAAAATTTCTTACACACAGGATCACGGCCAAATCAGTGACACAGCCAGGCTCCCTCGCTCACAGATGGTAACCAGTCAGAAGGGGGGAGAGAGGTAGGGGGCCCCAGCACTGATGGAAAACGGTTGCTGCCCTCAACCAGTAAATAAATAAATAAACGTGTCCGTTTTATCCCGACAGGTGGGAAGAGGAGTACACGTTGCGTGTTCAGCTGCAAGACCGGGTCACCGAGCTCAACGAGGTGAGGAGACTCCCGTTTCTTCCGATTCCTTGACCCCTGGTCCTCCCCGCACGCAGTTGAAGTTCTGATCGGGGTGTTTCCCTCTCGGACAGGAGGCCCAAGAGGCCGAAGCGTGCCAAGAGGAGCTGGCCATGAAGGTGGAGCAGCTCAAGGCGGAGCTGGTGGTCTTCAAGGGGCTGATGAGTAACGTGAGTGAACATGTCCACAAACGAAAGCCAGGCCGGGTCTCCTATGAGGACCGGTTGCTCAAATGTCTCTCTGTCACGAGACAGGACACAGACCCCTGAAAAGGCTGAGACCAGTGGAAAAACGTGTCAGTCCTTGTATCGACCATACTGGAGATAAATTGTAGTTGGCGCACAAGGTAACGTGTATGTGTGGGCCTCAACAAGTGTACCCTTAAGCCCTGTTCACAAGTTACCGCGAGCTCAACTTTCAGTCTGTGTACAGTGTACGCTTGATTGTTCTTTGTATGTGCACTGAGTAATTCTCACGTTACGATTAACGCAGGGACCCCGGGACGTGTGATTGAAACCACACGTTTGTCCAGGTCCTGGTCCCCAGTTTTGCTCGTAACGTGAACGCGCAATGTATGCTACCCTGAGCTCGTAAAGTGAACGCGCACCGGCTCTTCCTTACAAAGGGGGTTACCGCACTTTGTATTCCCAGCAATGTATTAAGTGTTTGAAAATGTTATAAAAAACATCGCTTTAAAAGGGTTTTTGGATACCACGGCTTATAAATGGTTGGAAGACATCTTCACAGCTAAAGGGGCCAAACAAACTGCGAACAGTATTTTTTATAACATTTTCAAACTTTTCATACATCGGTGGAAATATGAGTGCGGTAACCCCCAAACGGGTACACACGAACAGGCAGGATGTCCATGCCGACGCTGTAACATCTGAACAGGGCTTTAGTCATCACAGTATTTCAGGGCTGGAAAGAGAGAGCAAAAGAACAGCTGTGGATGGGGCCAGTGCACAGAAGACCCCATCGTGTCCGACTAGACATAAATGTCCTTTTGCATTTTAATATGTTCTGTGTTAAAAAATTGTATCGATCGTTTTATTGTTTGTCCTTATCATGCGTTTACCTCAGAGAGCTCAGAGTAGCATACATTGCTCTGTGCTCAGTTTATCCTCATAACAACCCTGTGAGGTAGGCTGGCCTGAGAAAGGGCTTTTCCGCACGATTGACTTACTCCCGATTTTCCACACGCCTGGCCTCCTTCTGCATTTTCAGTTGTGGAGTCAGTTTATTTTCTTCTGTGCATTTTAAAAATAATCAGTATTTTCAAGCGAGGGTTCTGTCATCATGGGTAGTGTCACAGCACCCCCTCCCCTTTTTGGTGCATGCTTACATCAATATATCAATATCACGGCTGCATTTTTTAAAACGGCACTAAAAATGCAATCCTAAAGAGAGTTACTCCAGTCTAAGCCCATTGAAATGAATGGGCTTCGACTGCAGTAACTCTTTAGGATTGACTGTAAATATTGTTATATTGATATATGGTTGTAATGATAGATGGAGCAGGTTGTCCGAATTCCCAGCTTTTTTTTTTTTTTAATTAACAAAGTTAGTCTGTAGCCTCTTCCTATGTGGAGATATAAGGAAAAGGGAATATTTCCACAAGGGAAAGGGCTAGAGACTCCGCTTTTTATTAAATGAAAGGGTTGTATTTTTTTAAGACTGAAAATGAAGCCACTCATCTTCAGGGCCGGGGTGAGGGAGGAGAGGGAATGGTTTAATGACAATTAAGAGTCCAATCATTGAAAAGTGGGCTGGAGGTGGGCGGGAGGGGATGGGGCAAAGAAAACCGACAGAAACATTACAAACGAGGAAAAAAGGCAACTCAGAACTGGCTTCCGGAAAAAGATCGGGGTAAAAGTGGACTCAAAAAAAACAGGTGGGGAAGGAGAGGGGAACAAAAAAAAAATCAGAAGTGAAAATCAAAGGCACAAAAATGTGTGCAGAAATCTGGGGATGAATTGAAGCACTATGGGGCCAAACCAATGGAAAAAATGCATGGAAAAGCCCAGGGAGAGACCAGCCCCAGGTTATTCAACGGGTTTTATGGCTGAATGTGGGACTCCAAACCTGGTCTCCTAGATCCTTGTATGACACTAACCACTGCACCATGCTGGCTCTCCCCTTCTCGTCTCTTCTTTGTCTCTTCTCTGACCAGGTGATAAGAAGGGAGGATACCAGTGTTCCAAATAAGCGTGAGATCTTGCAAAGTTGGTACCGTTTGTACCAGGATCTCCCAAGGGCCTTATCTCTCCCGGCGTCTCTCTTCTTTGTGCCGTTCCAGAACCTTACCGAGCTAGACACCAAGATTCAGGAAAAGGCCATGAAAGTAGACATGGACATCTGCCGGCGCATAGACATCACGGCGAAGCTGTGCGACGTGGCCCAGCAGCGCAACTGCGAAGACATGATCAAAATGTTTCAGGTGAGGGGCGCCCAACTCCCTTCCGGCCTCTACAGGAAGGGAGACGCCGAACGGGGACGCGTGCCCCTCTCTGAAAGGAAACACCCCTGTCATCCTAACCCTCATTTCATGAATTCACCTCAGTCGCACGGGAGAAAGTGGCAGGCAGTTTGAGGGCGGGCCTCTCTGCAGTCTCCGTGGGGGCTCGGGGGGACCCCCAGGAGCGTCTCTGCAGGCTGAGTTGGAGGGTCCTGTCGGGAACAGCTGACGGAGAGGGAGACGGTGCCCTAGTATGCGTATCTTTCTAACACCGTCTCTCTCTTCTCCCCCCACCCCCTTTTCTCTCTCTCTCTCTCTCTCTGATTCACTCACTCGACTTCTTCTCACGGCCTCTCTTTCTCTCTGTCTCTCTTTCTCACTCACTCTTCTTTCTCTTGCTTCCCCCACAGAAGCAGTTGGTTAGTTTTTTGTCATTGAGCTGGAAAAAAAAAAAGGCGCGCGCTAGAAGCTTTCTGTAAAATAAAAGTTTTTTTTAAAATCTGTGAGCCCTCTTTTTCTCCCTCGGTTTTTAAAATATCTGTCTTGCTCCGACCTCTCTTGCCTCCATCTCTCTCTGGGGTGTGATTTGAGTTCCTTTAACTGTGAACCCTCATCAGATTCCATTTTCAGTTGCTTAGCTTTATTATTTGAGAAATAGATGTTTCTAAAATTGCATTTGAGCCACCGCACCATCTATAACCTGGTCATAATAAGCCCGTCTCTCTCTCTCTTTCTCTCTTTCTTTCCTCTCCCCGCTTTCTTCTTTCTGTCTCGATCTTCCTCTCACCCCACGCCATCCCATTTCCCCCCTTCCCTTCCCATCTCTTCTCACCCCCCCACCTCCAACCTCCAACCCCCAACCCAACCTCGTTCTGTAGTCTCTGCACTTATCTCCCATTAAGGTCCCAGCTACGATGGGCCGGAAGCGGGACCGGAAGCCGGCCAGCGAGGAAGACACTTCCCTGTCAGAGAGCGAGGCCTCCAAAAAGCCGGAGGATGAAGAGGACGAAACCACAGCCATGAGCATCAATGAAGAGATGCAAAGGATGCTGAACCAGCTGTGAGTCTTCGCCTGCCTCATGCTGCTTGTGGAGATATCGATAAACCCGAACCGAGAATAAGCCGAAAAAGCCACTTTGGTAAATTTCGGGTTCGGGTTTACCGAATTCCAAAACCTGGGCGGGGGGGAGCCAAATCAAATTGGCCATTCCCGGAAAAACTGGGTTATTTTCCTTCTTTTTCGGGTTCTCAGAGCCCCCAAACTGGTGTTCAGCCCTGGGGGGGGGCATTTTTGGGGTAGAGCCCCCAAACGTGCAGGGTGGCTTTCAGGGACTCTCCTTGCAAGAACCCCCAAGTGTTGTGAAGATTGGGTCACGGGGTCTGACGTTATGGGGTCTGGAAGAGGTCACCCCCTCCCACCTCCATACACAAGCAGGAAGGTAAGAGTCAGATTCTCTGTTCCTTCACTAATGCTTGTCTATGGAGAAGGGAGGGGTGACCTCTCCAGAGCCCATAACACCAGACCCCCTGACCCAATCTTCACCAAACTTTGGGGTTCGTGCAAGGATGGTCCCTGAAAATTTAGAACCTCTACCCCCAAAAATGCCCCCACAGGAGCTTCACAACCCCCCCTTTTCCTATTGTGGGAACAATCAATCAGTCGAGCCGCAGGACATGTAGCAAAAGTTGGCTGATTGATAGTCCCCACAATAGGAAGAGGGTTTTTTTTGCGAAGCTCCTGTGGGGGCATTTTTGGGGGTAGAGGTCCCACATTTTCAGGGTAGCTTTCAGGGACTCTCCTTGCATAAACCCCCATGTTTGGTGAAGATTGGGCCAGGGGGTCCAGTGTTGTGGGCTTTGGAGAGGTCACCCCTCCCTTCTCCATAAACAAGCATTAGCTGATTAGCGAAGGAACAGAGAATCTGACTCTTACCTTCCTGCTTGTGTATGGAGGTGGGAGGGGGTGACCTCTTCCAGACCCCATAACTTCAGACCCCGTGACCCAATCTTCACAAAACTTGGGGGTTCTTGCAAGGAGAGTCCCTGCAAGCCACCCTGTGAATTTGGGGGCTCTACCACAAAAATGCCCCCCCAGGGCTGAATTTTTTCAGGAAACCCAAAAATAAACCGAATTCCCATATTTACCAGTATGGGAATTCGGCTTATTTCAGGTTTCCAGAAAAAAATGGGCCCAATAAACCCAAATCCAAATTTTACCAGATTTTTTTTTTTGTACGCCCGTAGTGCCAGCCTACTTGGTCAAAATACCCTTAGGCTGGGGTTGCCAACCTCCAGCCAGGGCCTCATGTTCTGGAATTATGACTGATCTCCAGACATCGCCCCCTTGGAGAAAATGGCAGCTTCAGAGGGTGAACTCTATGGCATTATACCCTGCTGAAGTCCCTCCCCTCAGCAAACTTTACCCTTTTCAGGATCCACCCCCAAATCTCCAGGAATTTCCCAACACAGAGTTGGCAAACCTACCTTAGGCCCAACCTGGCCTCCAAATAGTCTTTAGCTATCCCTCTCCCTCAAGTGATAAACTCGTAAATTTGTGATAAAACTCGTAACTAACAAAAAGAATGATCCTGTATGCCATTTTGTCTAAAGGGCAGCAAATGATGCAAAAATCAAGGACCCATGACAGAGCCAGAGTAGTGTAGAGGTTAAGAGTGGTGGACTCTAATTTGGAGAACCGGGTTTGATTCCCCGCTCCTCCACATGAGCTGTGGACTGTAATCTGGAGAACTGGGTTTGATTCTGTACTCCTCCACATGAGCGGCAGACTCTAATCGGGGTATATAAAAACAACTCTTCTTCTTCTTCTTTGGAAGGATCCTTTCAGGAAACACGTGTCTTCCTTGGGCACAGGCCTCTGCCTTCCAAATATATGCACATACCATCCAAGCACCGCATCAACGAAGCCTTGACTGCTAGGCAAAGCCAGTTTTATTATATAGCCCGGGCGTCCCCAACCCTTTTTCAGCCTGTGGGCACCTCTGGGTTCCTGACACAGCATGGAGAGCGCAGCCACAAAACGGCTGGAGTGTCTCAAAGCCGATGCTCCCACCCCTTCCAGAGTGTTCCTGTTGCCCTCATCTGTCTGTGGCTGACCTCCTATTCCCTCATCCAGTGTGGTGTAGTGGTTAAGAGTGGTGGCTTGGAGCAGTGGACTCTAATCTGGAGAACCGGATCTTGAATCCCCACTCCTCCACATGAGTGGCAGACTCTAATCTGGTGAACCAGGTTGGTTTCCCCAGTCCTCCACATGAAGCCAGCTGGGTGACCTTGGGCTAGTCACAGCTGTCTTGGAGCTCTCTCAGCCCCACCTACCTCACATGAACACATGAAGCTGCCTTATACTGAATCAGACCTGTGGTCCATCAAAGTCAGTATTGTCTACTCAGACTGGCAGTGGCTCTCCAGGGTCTCAGGCAGAGGTCTTTCACATCACCTACCTGCCTGGTCCCTTTAACTGGAGATGCCGGGGATTGAACCTGGGATCTTCTGCGTGCCAAGCAGATGCTCTTCCACTGAGCCACAGCCCCTCCCTCCTCTCAGGGTGACTGTTGTGGGGAAGGGAGGGGAAGGTGACTTGTAAGCCTGTTTGATTCTCCCTTAAGTGGTAGAGAAAGTCGGCATATAAAAACCAACTCTTCTTCTTCTTCTCAACCCCAGGAGGGAGTACGATTTTGAAGATGACTGTGACAGCCTTACCTGGGAGGAGACGGAAGAGACACTACTGCTCTGGGAGGATTTCTCCGGCTACGCCATTGCTGCTGCGGAAGCCCAGGGGGAGGTAACGGGAGGCCTCTTTGTCTTCCAGGTCTCTCTTGCTGCTTCCCCTTGTAGGCTTCTGCGGAGACTCTTCCTCTCTGGCTCCCTCGCCTTTGTGACCACTCTAGCCTGCGTGCACGTGGGTGCATGGACTCTGCCCTTAAAATAAGAAGTAAACAAATGGCAGTTTTCTGGAAAGGACAGCCCACACCATATATTGCCTTGATTTGCAGCAGTATGTTTTGGCTCTACTGCTGATGGGGAGGAGCCCTAAGCTTTGCTGGGCATTTGAACTCTGGCCTCTGAGATTCTCCTCTTTTGCACGTGTTGGGCTTATAACGATCTGTGACCCGCAGCTGTCGTTCTGCCCATCTCCTATCTAATGATGTGAGCGACGTACTTTTATTTTTCCTGAGCTGCCCGGGGCTCAACGCAGCTGGTTTTTCCAGTCCTAAGCAGATCGGACTAGCAGTGGGCGTATTGAGCCCCTAGTAGATCACATAAGGCTTGAGGGGGTCAGAAGTAACACCAGTTATGCTGCTAAGCCTGTGATTGCAGAGAAAGGCTGAAAGGGTTTTTTTCAAAACAAAAACACAGATTTTCAGCTTGCAGAATTCCTGTACCCAATGCAACATTCTGTGATTTTTCTGAGCTTGTATGGAATCCACTCATCCATTGTGCTTCCAGTGTGATGTAGCAGCTGGATAAATGGTCTTGGACCAGGGAGGTTTGGTATGAAATCCCGGGCATATTGCATTTTTTTGGCCTGGCCCTACCTCACAGGGCTGTTGTGATGATCATTGTGGAACTCCTGCGGTTCCACGGAGCAAAGGCAAGATACAAATGTGCGAGAGAATGGTGATTTCGTGCATTTTTATCCCACCCTTCTGCCAAGGGGGAATGTACACAATTCTCCCCTCCACCTTTTTCTACTCACAACAACCCTGTGAGGTAAGTTAGGCCAAGAAAGTGCAGTGATTAGCCCAAGGTAACTCAGTGAGCTATGTGGCAGGACAAATTTGAACATGGAGGAAGCTGTATCATGTAGTGTAGCCCTCAAATAGAATCATAGAGTTGGAAGGGACCACCAGGGTCATCTAGTCCAACCCTCTGCACAATGCAGGAAATTCACAACTACCTCCCCGCCCCTACCCCCAGTGACCCCCTACTCCATTCCCAGAAGATGGCAAAAAAAACCCTTCCAGGATCCCTGGACAATCTGGCCTGGAGGAAAATTGCTTCCTGACCCCAAAGTGGCGGTCTGCACTACCCTGGGCATGCAAGAAAGGGCCACAAGAGCCAAACACTGATGCATACCTTCCTGCCCTCCCTCTCATGCTCTGCCTAAGGTCATAGTAAGTAGAAGAAATGTTATTGTATATAGCCTTTGGCCATCACAATTTGCTAAAACAAATCAATAAAATACAAATACAATAGATTAGCAAGCAAAATATTAAATAGATAATGGGATATACTAAAACATTTCAGTTTAAAAGAAAAGTAGCTGCTTATTCCAATACCTTATTTTCTTTGCTGCAAGAGCAAACAAAGAGACTATATGATGCATATACATCAATATCTGATAACAGATATATAATTTTCTCTGCATCTGAGTGTGTATTGATACTGGATAATATTCCTGTCCTAAGGTCATAGAATCAGCATTGCTGACAGATGGCCATCTAGCCTCTGCTTAAAAACCTCCAGGGAAGGAGAGCTTACCACCTCCCGAGGAAGCCTGTTCCACTGAGGAACAGCTCTAAGGGTTAGAAAATTCTTCCTAAACGATTAAACCACACCATGAATGAGATTTTATAACAGAGTATTCTGTGTTAGTTAGGCATGTCCTGAAACCCTTTTCTCTGGGTGACGCGGCTCGTTCCTTCTGTAACTTTGTTCCCTGTTTCCGATGGATGACGCCCACCGTTCTTTTCTTTCCCCTTGCCAGCAGCCGGATGACAGTTTGGAGAAAGTGATCAAGGACACAGAATCGCTCTTCAAGAGCCGGGAGAAAGAATATCAGGAAACCATCGACCAAATAGAGGTGGGAGAAGAAGAAAATAAGATAGCTGGGGTGGGTGGGGAGGACTTGGCCTTTTTTGGGTACAGGATGCTGAAAGTGGACTCCAGAGTTGCTCAGATCTCTTCCTCAAGTGAAGGTGATTAAAGAAAATATGGGAGGGAAAAGTTATGTTTTGAGGCTGATGTCTACCATTCTGCAAGAAGAAAAAGAGTTGGTGTTTATATGCCGACTTTCTCTACCACTTAAGGGAGAATCGAACCGGCTTACAATCTTCTTCCCTTCCCCTCCCCACAACAGACACCCTTTGTGGTAGGTGGGGCTGAGAGAACTGTGACTAGCCCAAGGTCGCCCAGCTGGCTTCCGGTGTATGAGCAGGGAAACAAATCGAGTCCACCAGATTAGCCTTCGCCGCTCATGTGGAGGAGTGAGGAATCAAACCCGGTTCTCCAGATCTAAGTCCACCACTCCAAACCACCGCTGTTAATGCTCTTAAAGAAGGGGCAGGGTAGTATTGGGGGGGGGTAGGTTACAGAGGCTGTCCTTGCTAGAAGGAAGAGGATACACAACTTCCCTCTCTGTGCGGGCACCTGCGTGTACACACGCACGCACACATTCCCAAGGAAACCCGACGCCCGATCTCTTCCCACTTTAAAGGCTATATTTGGGCCTGGCAGGAACCGTGTTGGTAGACTGACGATAAAAAAGATAAGGCAAGCCGAATTCTCTCGCTGCGTTAGTCAAGCCGGAGATAAATTTAGCCAGTTCACTAAATAAAGAGAGGAGGTGGGGAGGGGAGGGGCAGGCTGCTGGGGCAAAGAAGAGCTGGGGATGGTGATGGAAACAGCTGGCAGCCAGTGAGGTGCCAGGAGCTGGGTTGCCTGGGCAAGGGAGACATTGCTTTTGCAGGGTCTGTTGGCAGTACCAAGTGACGGCCTAAGGTGGCAGAAATCCAGGGATCCGAGCTGTGTGGAAAAACCTGGGGGGAAATGAATTACCCTTTCACTGACTATAGGGACCAAGTACACATACAGTCATCTGCGTCCGGGCACACACGTGGTTTTACCTTCTCTGTTCTCGATAGGGCTATCAACCTCCAGGTACTGGCTGGGGATCTCCTGCTATTGCAACTGATCTCCAGCCGACAGAGATCAGTTCCCCTGGAGAACATGGCCGCTTTGGCCATTGGACTCTATGGCATTGAAGTCCCTCCCCAAACCCCGCCCTCCTCAGGCTCCACCCCAAAAGCCTCCCGCCGGTGGCGAAGAGGGACCTGGCAACCCTAGTTCTCTAGTAAGGAGAATAGGGAAGGGGCTACAATGAACAGAACGCTGGAAGATCTTTACTAAAATTGCCGACTCTGGCTTGGGAAATTCCTGGCCATTTGGGGGCATTGCCTTGGGAGGGCGGAGTTTAAAGAGGGGGTCTCTGCAGAAGTGCAATTCCATACACTCCACCCTCTGAAGCAGCCATTTTCTCCAGGGGAATTCATCTTGGTGGTCCAGAGATCAGTTGTAATTCCAGGAGAACCCCAGGCTCCACATGAAGGTTGGCAAACCTAGATCTCTCTCTTGGTCTCCTTCCCCCATTCCTGAAGGCCAGAGGATTGGTTGGGAGATGCCCCCACCCACGCCCTACCCTAGCAAGGCTTTGCTCAACCCATAGCATTTTCCTTTCATAGGATCATAGAGTTGGAAGGGGCAACCAGGGTCATCTAATTCCAACCCCCTGCACAGTGCAGGAAATTCACGAATACCCATCTCCTCCACAGACATGTCCGCTCCCCTCTTAAAGCCTTCCAAGTTGGCAGCCATCGCCCCAACCTGGGGTGGCTGGGGAGCTCCCGCTATCCAGGTGATAGAGATCTGTTCCCCTGGAGAAAATTGCCGCTTTGGCAATTGGACTCTGTGGCATTGAAGACCCGCCCCTCTCCAAACCCTGCCCTCCTCAGGCTCCGCCCCCAAAATCTCCAAGTATTTCCCAACCTGGAACTGCCAAACCCTAGGATGTTCCCAGTCCAAACACAGATTCTAGCACAGAGAGCGTCTGTTTGGGGTACCACCAGGAAGCCTGTACAAATATATTAGCAAGATGCCCTGAATAAGGAACTGGGGTAGATGCGTGCCCTCTGCACCCCAAAATGAGCAAAGTCTTGGGGTATATGGTTTGGGGAGGGTCGAATGCTTATTTTGGGCTGCAGAGCTTTTTAAGCATCCTCAATATTTGCAGCTGGTTTTGCCAACAACGAACTGGGAAGCAACAGAAGCATCCTGGGGGGAATGCTCTGCAGAAATCCCTCAAGAGCCAGCGTGGTGTAGTGGTTAAGAGCGGTGGTTTGGACTGGTGGACTCTAATCTGGAGAACCGGGTTTGATTCCCCACTCTTCCACATGAAGCCAGTGGAGTGACCTTGGGCTAGTCACAGCTCTCTTAGAGCTCTCTCAGCCCCACCTACCTCACAGGGTGTCTGTTGTGGGGAAGGGAAGGGAAGGTGATTGTAAGCTCATTTGAGTCTCCCTTAAGTGATAAAGTCGGCATATAAAAACCAACTCTTCTTCTTCCTCCTCCTCCTTCTTCTTTCTTCTTCCCTCTGATGCAGCTGGAGTTGGCGACGGCCAAGAATGACATGAACCGGCACCTTCACGAGTACATGGAGATGTGCAGCATGAAGCGTGGGCTGGACGTGCAGATGGAGACCTGTCGCCGGCTCATCACCCAGTCTGGGGACAGGTGAGGGCCAGGACCTGCAGACGGCTCCTAACTGCATCCTAGGAGGGAAGTCGGTGGGTTTCAGACCCTTGGGGTTCTCTCGCCAGCAATGAGAAGGGCTATGGGAACCAGGGTCGGAGCGACAGAGGCTGGGAGAGGGGGTCTCTTCCTGTGGCGGGCGGGGAGTGTGTGCGCCAGGGGGAGGGGGCGGCTCGGTTGGGCTGGATCCTGAGTGATTGGCTGTAACCCCCCCCTTGCAGACTTGCAGGCATTGTGTTTCATGCCATGTGTGTCTAGAAGGTGATGGCGGGTTTTGACAGACGCAGTCGCTGTCGCAAGAGAACCTCCACCGGATAAAAGAGACGTTGCCGACCGGCCGGGCTTTTGCACACTAGCTTTGTGGGACTGAATTCAGTGCATTGCTGGGCTTGGGGGAGTTTTCACACAACCCCCCCCCCCATCCTCACTCAACCCTGGGCTTGCAAGACCCCCCCTTCCCCCGGAAGCTCGCTGGCCCTCCTGGCTCTTCCCCGGGCCCTCCGAAATTGCTCGATCAAGTGAGCCTGATGTTCCAACGCCGCCCGCCACTTACTTAGACCCCTGTCCTCATCTGCCAGTGTCCCGTTTTGCCGCCTTGCCCAGTTCGCCTTGTCACCGGTGCCTGCCAATCTCTCCCTACCTTCCCGCAGCCCCCCCTGCACCCATGTGACCCCCGCCCTTTTTTTCTTTCAGAAAGTCTCCTGCTTTCACTCCGGTACCGAACAGTGAATCGGCCCCAAGCGAGGAGACGGAGTCCGATCATGACCTCCCGAGTGACGCTTCCATAAGATAATGGGAGGGGGAAGGTTCTGCCCCCCCCTTCCGCATGGCCCCCTCCTGGCCCAGGAAGTGTGTGGTGGTGGGGGGTTTCATGTCCCAGCCATGGCCGTGAGGGACAGAAGGGGACAAGGAGCCATCATGTAGAGTTCTGCCACCGAGTCTCTCCACAACTGGAGGTGGCGCTCAATGGACGCCCTCGAGGGGTCCGATGTCCCGATTCTTCTCCCATCTGATCACCTCCTTCCCCTTCCCCTCACATCCCCGGCCTTTTGTGGGCCTTAGGGGGGGTGGAGATGTCCGCCTTAACTGCAGCTGCGAAGCTCCTGGGGCCTACTGAAGCCCCCTCCCTTACCTCCTCTTAGTATACGTGAGTGTCCTCCTCATGTGCCAAGAAACCGCACCAGGCCAAAAAAAATGGAACCTTCTGTTGGTGCCGGCTGGACTCTCTCCTCCTCGCTCACGGAAACACATCTCTAGTCCCCGAACCGTACAAGATAGCGAGAGCCTCTCCTCCTGGGGATGAAGACCGGGCTTCTGCCGCCTGCCCCCCGCCGACGCACCCCCCAGCTTCGTCCTTTGCGTCTCGCTTGGTTCTGTGTCCGTGACACAAACGTTGTCTGTGTTGTGCTATGTCTGAGGAACCAATAAATAGGTCCCTTCCTTTTTTTACAGCTTTGGTCTGGGCTGTTCTGTTTCCGAGGAGTCTCTCTGGAGGGCGGGGATGCTGACCAAGAAGCTCTCGGAGCAGGGATTGCAAAAAAATCTGGCCCAACGACATGTTTTTCCCTGGGTCCACATGACCAGGTGTGTGCCTGGCGCTCTGTGCTCAATTTCTGGGCACCTTCCCCATTTTGTTCCATCACACGGGTGCTTGCAGGCATAATTGAGGTGGCCCATGGGGAGAGACTGGGAAGGGCAGCCATGAAGGAGCTAGAAAAGATTCTGAAGTGTAAGGATGTGTCCCTGGCTACCAAGATTAAGTTAATTCATGCCATCGTATTCCCTGTTATTACATATGGGTGTGAAAGCTGGACAATGAAGAAAGCTGACAGGAAGAAAGTAGACTCCTTTGAAATGTGGTGTTGGAGGAGAGTGTTATGGATACCCTGGACAGCCAAAAAAACCAATCAGTGGGTTCTAGATCAAATCAAGCCTGAACTGACCCTAGAAGCTAAAATTACTAAACTCAGGCTGTCGTATTTTGGTCACATTATGAGAAGACAAGAGTCACTAGAAAAGACGGTCATGCTAGGAAAAGTTGAGGGCAGCAGAAAAAGAGGAAGACTCAACAAGAGATGGATGAACTCAATAAAGGAAGCCACGACACACAGTTTGCAAGACCTGAGCAAGGCTGTCAAAGATAAAACATTTTGGAGGACTTTGATTCATAGGGTCGCCATGAGTCGGAAGCGACTTGATGGCACTTAACACACACACACAGGGAGAGGGATGTTCAGCCTCCTACCCTCATGCCATTTTCATGTTCTGAGATTATCTTGGAGGACCACAGTTTGCCCTGCTCGGGAAATCTATGTGCACCCTCTGGACCCCCCCCACACACACACCACGATGCAGAAGAGCCTCTCCCAGGCAGTTTCAGGTTGGGTAAATAACATTGCGTATGTGCATTTGTTAAGTGCCGTCAAGTCGCTTCTGATTCATGGCGACCCTCTGAATCAACATCCTCCGAAATTTCCTATCTTTAACAGCCTTGCTCAGGTCTTGCAGACTGAGGGCCGTGATGTCACCCCACAGGTCAGGAATGACCCGGTGCTTGCACAGGGGACCTTTACCTTATCAGAGCCAGCTCCAAGTAATAGGGGAATTAGCTTTGATCTTAAATCTGAAAAGCTCTGCAGATGTGTAACTATCAGACTTCAACCTCTCCAAGTGGTTCACTCCCAATATGGCAGAGACCCTTGAAGGCAGAGTGAGGCTCCTGTTGCATAGTTGAAATGCATTAAAGCATCTTACCATTCATAAGTCCATCCCATGTCCTCCGCAGAGCATTCCATGTTGTGTCTCTGCAGGAGTCCCTGCCCTGGGCCTTCAATTTGTACTTGAGCAGATACACAGAATGGAATCTCCTCTGTCTAGTGGAACGTGTGCCTTAATTCTTGCACGTTCTGCAAATAATCCCTTTCCAGGGTGTTTGACTGAACCATCCATTTACTTAAAAGAGGAAAAGTGTCGGTATGCTACTAGCAGTCTGGGAAACGGTTGTATCAGGGCCAACAGCTGAGCCTCAAATACTCAGGAGCGAAACAGCTGCCATCTGGTCCTGGAAACATAGGGGGCTACCACACTTGTATTCCAAGCAATGTATTGTTTGAAAACGTTATAAAAAATACTGTTCGCACTTTGTTTGGCCCCTTTATCTGTGAAGACGTCTTCCAACCATTTATAAGCCGTGGTATCCAAAAACCCTTTTAAAGTGATGTTTTTAATAACAAAATATTGTCGAAAGCTTTCACGGTCAGAGTTCATTGGTTCTTGTAGGTTATCCGGGCTGTGTAACCGTGGTCTTGGAATTTTCTTTCCTGAAGTTTCGCCAGCAACTGTGGCAGGCATCTTCAGAGTAGTAACACTGAAGGACAGTGTCTCTCAGTGTCAAGGGTGTAGGAAGAGTAATATATAGTCAGAAAGGGGTTGGGTTTGAGCTGAGTATTGTCCTGCAAAAGTATTGTCCTGTAAGTATCAAGATAATGTGCTAATGAGGGTATGGTATGTTAATATGGAACCATTGTATCCTGAAGTGATCTGTTAATGTGTGTAATCCAAAACTAATCTGTATGGCTATTGTTGAATGTTGTCTTTGTCTGGAGGTTTTTCAGGGCAGGAAGCCAAGCCTTATTCATTCTTAAACTCTCCTCTTTTCTGTTAAAGTTGTGCTGATGTTTATGAATTTCAATGGCTTCTCTGTGCAATCTGACAAAATAGTTGGTAGAATTGTCCAGTCTTTCAGTGTCTTGGAATAAGACCCTGTGTCCTGTTTGTGTCAGTCCATGTTCAGCCACTGCTGATTTCTCAGGTTGGCCAAGTCTGCAGTATCTTTCATGTTCTTTTATCCTTGTTTGTATGCTGCGTTTTGTGGTCCCGATGTAAACATTTTGAAACAATGCATCGCTGGGAATACAAAGTGTGGTAACCCCCATAGTCTCTTTGGTTGATAACAAGGGTACTAGTTTGTAACTTAGTGGCTGGGGTGGATTGATCCAGTTTGTATCTCTTTTTGGGGGGGGGAGTGTCTTGAATTGTTTTGTTGGGGAAAGTACAAGGTAGCATCCAGCTGTTGGTCTTTAATGCATTGCGACACCCTATCATAGCCCCCGCCCCAATAAAGGGGAAAGAGGGCAACCACCTCTTCAGGATCAGGCCTGGAGCAAGAAGACATTCTTTTTTAAAAGCCATATGCTTGAACCTCACTCTGTTACAATGTGTGTGTTAAGTGCCGTCAAGTAGCTTCCTACTCATGGCGACCCTATGAATCAGTGTCCTCTAAAATGTCCTATCCTTTAACATCCTTGCTCAGATCTTGCAAACGGAGGGCTGTGGCTTCCTTTATTGAGTCAATCCATCTCTTGTTGGGTCTTCCTCTTTTCCTGCTGCCCTCAACTTTTCCTAGCATGGTCTTTTCCAGTGACTCTCATCTTCTCATGTGACCAAAATACGATAGCCTGAGTTTAGTCATTTTAGCTTCTAGGGTCAGTTCAGGCTTGGATTTGATCTACAACCCACTGATTTGTTTTTTTGGTAGTCCACGGAATCCGTAACACACTCCTCCAACACCACATTTCAAAGGGATCTATTTTCTTCCTATCAGCTTTCTTCACCGTCCATACATAGTAAAAGGAATATGACGGCATGAATTAACTTAATCTTGGTTGCCAGTGACATTCCTAACACTTAAGAATCTTTTCTAGCTCCTTCATGGATTTGATCTATAAGCCACTGGTTTGTTTTTTGGCAGTTGCCTCTGAAAATTTCATATTATCCTTGGTGCTGTTTCAGAAAGCTTCCAAACAAAAGTATTGTTCCATGCCTGCTTTCCCTGTGCCTTCCTTCTCATGCCTTGAGAGATCTACCAAACCCATCACTCATAGAATCATAAGAGTTGGAAGGGACCACCAGGGTCATCTAGTCCAACCCCCTGCACAATGCAGGAAATTCACAACTACCTCCCCCACACACCCCCAAGTGACACCTACTCCATGCCCAGAAGATGGCTAAGGTGACCTTCCTCTCATCATCTGCCTAAGGTCATAGAATCAGCATTACTGACAGATGGTCATCTAGCCTCTGCTTAAAACCCCCCAGGGAAGGAGAGCTCACCACCTCCTGAGGAAGCTTGTTCCACTGAGGAACCGCTCTGTTAGATTCTTCCTGAGGTCTAGATGGAAACTATTTTGATTTAATTTCAACCCGTTGGTTCTGGTCCGACCTTCTGTGGCAACAGAAAACAACTCACACCTTCCTCTATGTGACAGCCCTTCAAGTACTTGAAGATGGTTATCATATCCCCTTTCAGTCTTCTCTTCAGCCTAAGCAAACCTCTCAGCTCTGTTTGTGAGGAGGAATTTTTCTCCCATGGCCCCTTCTTCCCTCACCAATCAAAAAACACCCAAATTATGCAAGACAAGTGATGACTTTTATTGAGAGGGGAGGTGGTGTTATGGAAACAGTCAAGTTTCTTCCGGCCTCTCCACTTCCTCAGAGGCAGATGGAACCAGAGGGTGCCTCTAACTGCAGGATACAGAGCCGAGGTTGTAAGAAGAAAACAAGGTGACGGGGGAGAGGTTTGCCTCAAGGGGCACGTGAGCGCCCCCCCCCTCCAGGCCGGGTGCAGCTAGTCTGACTTTACTCCTTTGATGCCATGTGAACCATCAAGTCAACCACGCGGTTGCTGTATCCATACTCGTTGTCATACCTAAAGAAGGGGGAAAGACATACCAGGAATTAGAATGTGCAGAACGGGCCCTATAAACTTCTGCAAGCTTTCAGACAAGAAAAACGTCAACAAAGGGGATTTTAATTAGGATGATGTCATAACTACTCCTACAGAGGGGAGACATGATAGAGGTCTATAAAATTATGAATGGTTTGGAGAGAGTGGACAGGGAGAAGCTTTTCTCCCTCTCTCATAATACTAGAACTTGGGGTCACCTGCTGAAGCTGGAGGGTGAGAGATTCCAAACAGATAAAAGGGAAGCATTTCTTCACACAATGCATAGATGAATTGTGGAACTCCCTGCCCCAGGATGTGGTGATGGCTGCCAGCTCAGAAGGCTTGAAGAGGGGAGTGGACATGTTCATGGAGGAGAGGGCTATCCATGGCTACTAGTCAAAATGGATACTAGTCATGATGCATACCTATTCTCTCCAGGATCAGAGGAGCCTTCCTATTATATTAGGTGTTGTGGAACACAGGCAGGATGGTGCTGCAGTTGTCTTGTTTGTGGGCTTCCTAGAGGCACCTGGTTGGCCACTGTGTGGACAGACTGCTGGATGTGATGGACCTTGGTCTGATCCAGCATGGCCTTTCTTATGTTCATAGACATGTCTGCTATGGCTAGAACAACGTCCCCACCTGTTTCCCCACCACAAGTAGTTCACCCGGCTCTCCCCCCAAAAATCTTACCAGGAGACCAGCTTGACAAAGTGATCATTGAGGGCAATGCCGGCAGCAGCATCAAAGATGGAGGAATGGTGATCGCCGTTGAAGTCACAGGAGACAACCTGGGGGTGGGGGAGAGAGAAGACTGCTTAAAAGATAGTGGGACTGGGCATTAAGTGGTGGACCAGAAGTAACGTTGATAAAAAATTTCTGCCCCATAAAAGGTGCCAATATTTTATATGAGGCAGTACCCTGATTTGGGTTTATGAAAGGCTACCCGCCCCTAGCCTGTGTGCATGTGTAAAGTGCTGTCAAGTCGCAGCTGACTTATGGCGACCAGTTTTGGGGGGGTTTTAATGGCAAGAGACTAACCGAGGTGGTTTCCCAGTGCCTTCCTCCCCCCAGCCTACTATATGATATTTTATTGCAACAGTAGAAGAGGAGAGATCTTTTAAGCACGTCCCTCAATAGTACTTCTGGGGTAGTGGCTTATACAGCCACTTCTTCCAAAGCTTCACTACCCAAGCCATGCTAGGAAAGGTAGAAGATGAAGTCAAGTTGGTTTTTAGTAGAAGTCAAATTTATTGTATAAGGCCCATTACAATCTAAAACAATATAACAGCAGATCTAAAAGGGTTTTATATGCCAACTTTCTCTACCTTCTAAGGAGAATCAAACCGGCTTACAATCACCTTCCCTTCCCTACAACATACACCCTGTGAGGTAGGTGGGGCTGAGAGAGCTGTGACTAGCCCAAGGTCACCCAGCTGGCTTCACGTGTCGGAGTAGGGAAACCAACCCAGTTCACCAGTTTAGAGTCCATTGCTCATATGGAGGAGTGGGGGATCAAACCCGGTTCTCCAGATTAAGAGTCTGCTGCACCAAACCACCGCTCTTTACCACTACGCTGGTGGTATAAAAGGAGGGAGTCATCTGTCAACACCTTCCCCCCCCCCCCAATTCCCTGCAAGCCAGGACTGAATGCTGAATCACATTGTGAGCAAGATAATAGATGGGGCCATCTCCCAAGTGTTTCCCCCCCATTTTGAGGCCATAAGGTCACGTCCGCTACCTGGATAAGCTAATGCAACTATTTCCGTAAAACTGCAGCAGTACTTTGTTCAGCGAGGTCACCACTCAAGAGCAGAAGCTGTTGTGAGCAGCATCTATACCCTTAGCAGTATTTCCCTCGGTGCGATTCAAACACAAAGCAATTTGAAGCTACTTATGCAAAGCTGCCCCCCCCCCAATGGGGACAGGCCGTTCGAGTCCATGGCTGCGGCTTACCTGGTCTTCTGTGTATCCCAGAATACCCTTCATTGGCCCATCAGCTGCTGCTTTCACG
Source organism: Euleptes europaea (assembly GCF_029931775.1). Lineage (NCBI taxonomy): Eukaryota > Metazoa > Chordata > Lepidosauria > Squamata > Sphaerodactylidae > Euleptes > Euleptes europaea. The sequence continues at coordinate 11,845,963 of NC_079315.1, forward strand.
GCCTTTTTGATGTCATCGTACTTGGCCTGAGAAGAAAGAGAGAGAAGGGTTTGAAGACCTGAGCTCGGTTCTTACCTACAGCAGCCAACTGAACAATCACAGCCATACCCTAGACAGAGACGGAAGGAGAGGTTTGGAGGAACTATGTAGGCACAGCCATTATTGCAGACAGGGCACCTTTCTTAGACCTCTTCCTAAGCTGGCTTGATGCCCTCTCAAAGCCAGGCAGCCAAGTCCTCTCTCACCAAACCAGAATTCTTCCATGCCAAGTAGAGGGTACACCTGCCTTTGAAAGGCACACAATTCCTGCAGCCCTATCTTCTATCCCAATGCAGAAACATGCCACATAACTCCACTATTGTTCTAACACGGTGGATATACATACATTCACCTCACTGTGCATGAGTGGGCTGTGGCTAAGTGGCAGAGCATGCAGAAGGTCCCAGGTCCAATCCCCGGCATCTCCAGTTAAAGGGACTATGCAAGTATGTGATGTGAAAGACCTCTACCTGAGATCCCTCCATACCCTAAGGGTTAATCAACTGCGAAGGGGCCGTGGCTCAATGGTAGAGCATCTGCTTGGCATGCAGAAGGTCCCAGGTTCAATCCCCGGCATCTCCAGTTAAAGGGACTAGGCAAGTAGGTGATGGGAAAGACCTTTGCCTGAGACCCTGGAGAGCCACTGCCAGTTTGAGTAGACGATACAGATTTTGATGGACCAAGGGTCTGATTCAGTAGAAGGCAGTTTCATGTGTTCATGTGTACACTGACAAATTCACCAAGCAGTAAAATTGGCAAGGAATAAAAGGAAAACACTCCAGACAATACCGGAGTAAGGAAGGACACACACTCCAGGTTCAGTTACTCACTGGTTTCTCCAAGCGGCATGTTAAGTCCACGACTGAAACATTTGGAGTGGGAACGCGGAAAGCCATCCCTGTGAGTTTTCTGTGGGCGAATAAAGACCCAGAGTCAGCACGGACGGATGTGCCACTTCAACAGTTCCCCTTGACCCACAGACTCAGTCGGGCGCCCCCCGATCAAGAACAGAGACTCACCCATTCAGCTCGGGGATAACTTTGCCAACGGCCTTGGCTGCCCCTGTGGATGCAGGGATGATGTTCTGAGAAGCTCCCCGCCCGTCTCTCCACAGCTTTCCGGAGGGACCGTCCACGGTCTTCTGTGTGGCTGTGATGGCATGGACCGTGGTCTGGGGAAGGAGCAGAAGAGGCCGTTTCCATCCCGAGCTATTCTTGACACGAGTGTCGAGAAAACACTTCGTGAACCTCCCCCTCTCTGGGCCACTTGCCTTCCCCATCAGGGTTCGGCCATCTTCTCCTCCTCAGCCCACTCCATCAGAAAACCCCATTACCACCCACAGCCCTAGCGACTTGATAAAGGGTAGCGACGTTAAGTCTGTTCGAGCAAAATAAAACTGAAGTCCGGCAGCACCTCAAAGACCAACATCCTTTGTTTCTTTGTGAGCTTTTGAAGATGAAGAAGAGGAGCTGGTTTTTCTCTACCACTTAAGGAAGAATCAAACCGCCTTACAATCACCTTCCCTTCCCCTCCGCACAACAGACACCCTATGAGGTGGGTGAGGCTGAGAGAGAGTGACTAGCCCAAGGTCACCCAGCAGGCTTCATGTGGAGGAGTGGTGAAAACAAATCCAGTTCACCAGATTAGCCTCCCTCGCACATGTGGAGGAGAGGGGAATCAAACCCTGTTCTCCAGACCAGACTCCACCGCTCCAAACCACCGCTCTTAACCACTACACCACGCTGGAAAGTCTTGGCTCTTGCTTCCTCAGGTATGTGGGAGGATATTCAAGCTGGAAGTCCCGTTTAAAGGGAAAATTACAAGTGAGGAGGGGAGAGGTTGTGAACCCCAGCTTGTTTCAACCCTTTCCCCCTTATATTCTTCCCTTTAAGCACAACTCCCTTTCCCAATTGTAATCTTCAATCCCTTTCCCATTGTATTATTCTTCAGTCTTCAACCCCCCGCCCCTCTTACCCATTGTAATCTTCCCATTAAGCAGAACTCTGAGGAAGGGGTAGGCCTTGGCCTCTCAGCCCTGGTGTTGGCCCTCCAGAGAAAGAATAAGAGTTGGTTTTTATATGTTGACTTTCTCTACCATTTAAGGCAGAATCAAACCGGCCTACAATCACCTTCCCTCCCCCTCCCACACCTTGTGAGGTAGGTGGGGCTGAGAGAGCTCTTAATGTAACTGTGACTAGCCCAAGGTCACCCAGCAGGCTTCATGTGTAGGAGTGGGGAAAACCAACCTAGTTCACCAGATTAGCCTCCGCCACTCATGTGGAGTGGGGAATCAAGCCTGGTTCTCCAGATTAGAGTCCACCGTTCATGTGGAGGAGTGGGGAATCAAATCCAGTTCACCAGATTAGTGTCAGCCACTCATGTAAAGGAGCGGGGAATCAAACTTGGTTCTCCAGAGTAGAGTCCGCTGCTCCAAACCAACGCTCTTAACCACTACACCACGCTGGCTCTCAGGAACTGGTTGGCCGCTGTGTGAGACGGGATGCTGGACTAGATGGAGCACCGGCCTGACGGAGCCAGGGTTGTTCTTATGTAGTGAGCCGTGACTCATGAAAGCCGACCCAGAAATAAAATGTCATTGGTCTTCAAGGTGGGCTTTTGTTTCCTCGAGAAGGCCCGTTTTACACCCACATCTTCACAGGAGCAGCTCCCTGCTAACGAGGAGCACAAACAAGGAGGAGTGTTCCCTTCACCTACCATGAGACCTTCCACAATGCCATAGTTGTCGTTGATAACTTTCGCCAAGGGGGCCAGGCAATTGGTGGTGCAGGAGGCATTGCTAGAAGGGAATGGCATCAAAAGCAGTTATGGGGATGTTTCTTCCCCTGCCCCACCCCCTTTCGGGTGACTCCAGCCTCACGTCAGTGGGGCAGAGCAGCTACCCGCTGCAATTCCAGTTATTGCGACTTTGACAACCACCACCACCCAGCTCACCTGACAACTTTCAAAGAGTTGTCGTATTTCTCGTGGTTGACGCCCATCACGAACATGGGAGCATCGGCAGAGGGGGCAGAGATGATAACGCGTTTGGCGCCGCCCTTCAGGTGAGCCTGGAGGGGAGAACACAAAAGGCGTCAGCTTCACTTTCGAGGGTTAAGAAAAGAGAAGAGTTGGTTTTTATATGCTGACTTTCTCCACCACTTAAGGAAGAATCAAACCGGCTTACAGTCACCTTCCCCTCCCCACAACAGACATCCTGTGAGGTAGGTGGGACCGAGAGAGCTCTAAGAGAGCTGTGACTACCCCAAGGTCACCCAGCTGGTTTCATATGGAGAAGCGGGGAAACAAATCCAGTTCACCAGATTAAGAGTCCGCATCTCATGTGGAGGAGTGGGGAATCAAACCCGGTTCTCCAGATCAGTCCACCGCTCCAAACCACCACTCTTAACCACTACACCACGCTGCCTCTCCAGGATAGGGAAGCAATGGACAGCAAACCAGAATTGTACTACAATGAAACCATATTCTATGTTTCTGCAGTTCCACGTGGAACTTTTTTTTCCTCTGGTGCCAATTGAAAGCTTATTCCCCCCTGGTGCATGGGGCCAGCTCAGAGGAGGGGATCATGTAGAAAGCAACCCATAGGAATGGTCCTGCCAACACGGTTCTAATTCCTGAATATTAACAAGCCCTGGTGGAAACACAGCTAAGGACAGCTGCTCCATTCCACTAGAACAGGGGTGTCAAACTCAACTCATTACAAGGGCCGGATATGACATAAATGTCACTTGGTCGGGCCATGCCTCGCCAGCCCAGATCGAGAGTGGGGGTGGGGTGGCTGTCTTGTGGGCTGGGTAAGAGCTCTCAAGGGGGCTGGATCTGGCCCGCAGGCCTTATGTTTGACAACCCAACACTAGCATATAAAGAGTCTCAAAAGAAATTCTTGCTTAGAATGTGCAAACCAGTGTTCACAGCACAGATGTGCAAGCAAGGATAGCATATTAAATTGATAGGAGCAACCCCTGATTTTAAAAGTAATCAACAATAACAGAAGTGTGGCAAGTGTTATGCTTCTACCACCCTCGATCTTTAAGCTCATTTATATTTCTATCAACCTCGATCTTTAGACTCCTTGGAAGAAGAGCCAGGACAGAGCTTTGTACATCGTTCTTATTGCCCTATTTTATCCTCACAACAACCCCACAAGGTAGGTCAGGCCCAGTGTCTGAGCCTGGCCCAAGGTAATGAAGCTTGCCGGGTGACAAGTGGAGATACGAACCTGGGTCTCCCAGATTCTATGTCAACACTCTAACCACTACACCATACTGGTCCTCCAACATGGTATCCTTTCAGCTGCAGGAAGCATCCTGGATGAACCCTCTTTTCCTAACCTTGCAAACCATTCCCCCCCCCCCCATCCCACTCCCCACTTACGCTGGCCTTCTCTGTGGTGGTGAAAACGCCAGTGGACTCCACAACATACTCTGCACCAGCCTCGCCCCATTTGATGTTGGCTGGGTCACGCCTAACCAAAACAAGAAGCAGAAAGCAGTTTAGGATCAGCTCGTTTCTCACAGTCAGCAAGGGAGTCAAGAGCGGAAGAGAAGGATGCCGCTTACTCTTGGAAGATTGTGATGGCGTTTCCGTTGATCACAAGTTTCCCGTTCTCAGCCTTGACGGTACCTTTGAAACGGCCGTGAGTGGAGTCATATTGGAACATGTAGACCTGGGGTTGAGAGACACATGCTTGAAAAAAATCCCTGCTTCGTACACCCCCAAATCCACCGCTTCTCTCAACCCAACTCACAAGCAGCAAGCAACAGAAAAGCTAAACAGTGAGTATGCATTTGAACTATGTTTTTTCTTCCTCATATCTGAAGGTCATCAAACTTGCAACAGGCAAGCAGCGGATTAATCAGCCTGGACTTCTCACATTACCAGGTAATAATATGCAAGTCATTATTTTGGAGCACTGGCATAGCATTATACTAGAAAGTTGGTGTGGATAAATCTTCACTCTTGAAGGGGTGAGACTGAAAGTCTTACAAGGTCAAGACCTCGTGGCAAGATGACACATCGGACTTCTGGCTCAAAACTTCTTTAAAGGAGGTGCCAGGAAAACATTCAAGCATCTATAACTATTGACTTATATCTACAAGTGAAAGATGACCTACATGTATTTTCATGTGTGATATTTCAGCAATATGTTAATGTTTTAACTTCAGCTGTCTTTTGCAGAAGAACTCTAACATTTTCTTAGAGGAAAAAAACAAAAGAGAAAAGGAAAGTAACTACGGTACCGATTCCTGAAAAGTGAAAGTTGCCTAGTGAAAAGATGCTTCATGGAAGCCAAGACTTTGCCAGGCAAAATTACATGGATGAACCCCTGTGTGAACAGGAAATGCATTTTGATGCCAATTCCTGCATCTGTCTTATTCTTATTTTGTTTCACCTAGGCATGCATGGATTAATAATTGCATTGAGAAACTTTAATGGCAATGGGGAAGGTGAACTGAAGAGTTGTTGGTTTTTACATGTCAACTTTCCCTACCTTTTCACAAGGAGAATCAAACCAGCTTACAATCTCCTTTCCCCACAACAGACAACTTGTGAGGTAGGTGAGGCTGAAAGAATTCAGAGAGAATGTCCAAGGAGAAGGGTCCCTCCCCGTCTCTCTCCCCCACTCACCATGTAGTTGAGGTCAATGAAAGGGTCATTGATAGCAACAACCTGGACTTTTCCGGAGTTGATGGCCGCTCTCGTAACCAGACGGCCAATACGGCCAAATCTAGAGACAGAAAATGAGAGTATGTTGCTGGTTTCAGGAAAAACAAGCAAGAAAACCTTTCTCATTTATTTCCCATGCGTAGGAGATGAAGATCTACCCAAATAAGGGTGCAAGGGCACTGAAGATTGCAATTACTCTCAGGAGGAAGAGAAATATGACAATAGGCCCCAACCGCCTTGTAATGTGCAAGGAGCAGAAACTGTTTCGGGGTTAGATAAAAAGGCCGGGATGAACAAAAGCCAGTTACCCCCCCTCAAAAAAAAAGCAGATTAAAGCATTTTCTAGACCAAGGGGTAGACCCCAGGGCTACAGACAACTGACCTCTATCAATCTCACCACAGTATTTGTATGTCACCTGCCGTACCATGCTTTATGGATGACTTATTTTGAAAAAAACCAACTCCCGGTGGTATTTTATTAACCCAGAACTGTGGTTCCCCCAACCTGGGGTACACATACCCCCAGGGGTACAAACCAGGACACTTAGGGGCATGCAGAAAAAGTTGAATAAGGCATTTGAAATAACAGTAGCTATATTAATTACAAGCATTTTGGTAATATGAGGGGTTCAATTTATGGAAACGGGCTGCCAAGGAGTATGCAAGGGGGAAAAAGGTTGGCAACCACTGACCTAGAAAAACAGTCTTCAGCTCCATGTATGTGATTGAAAACCAGCAATTCACCCTTATGAACGCAGAACTACATTTCTCTTATTTACCCTTACCAGGCTATTCTTTTAAGGTTAAAGAAAAAATAATAATTGATTTTCGTCAACATACTATTAGAGACAGAGCTGTTAGGGAACGCATCACCTACCCTTTCAGTGTACAGCCTGGGTTATTTCACACCATCGTTTATTACAGCTTGCAGGCTCTCTTTACAGCTCTACACCCTTTGCAATGAGGAGATCCAAACAGCCCTTCACCCTCCTGCCAAAACAGTTCCCTGGGTCTCCTGCAAAGCAGCAGGGTCAATTCACTCCACAGATTCACAGGGGATATGGGGGGGGGGGAAGCAAAAGGAAAGAAGGGGTCTGCCCCAGAGGCCAAGGATAACAGGACCTCGAACAGGGGCTGGTGGGAAAAGGAACAGGTGGGAATGAATGGCAGCCAGACCCACCAAGAGGAAACCACTCCTCCGCTTCTGTCCTCCTTCTGGAGGAGAGATCGCAACAGGTGCCTGGGTCACATGAGGCAGGCATTGTGTTCGAAACAAAAGGGGCATCTTTGCTCAAGGCTGAACAGATTTTTCTCAGCTGTTCTTCTTTAACCCCCTCCTCCCCAGCCAATACAAGAAGGGCTGGCACCCTTGCAACAGCCGTGTGTGTGTGTGTGTGTGGGGGGGGGGAGTTAGAAGTCATGGTCGGGAAAGGCGAATGCCAAGGGCTGAAGAAGCAGCGGATCCCCTGGCGGCCCGCGTCCTGTGCACAGAACTTTTTACGACCACAGGAAGATGCTGCTTGCTCAGGCAGGCACCACCTGGCCCGTTTCTGCCTTCCCAAATTGCATCAGCTCCCCAGGCCTCGGGCAGGGCTCTTCCCCGGTCCTCCAGCCGGAGAGCCCGAAGATGCCAGAAGCCAGAGCCAGGCTCTTTTGCATGCAAAGCAGGGCCCACGAGGCCTCCACGGGACTGTTTAATGGGAAGCCGCTTTGTAGCTGGCTGCAAAGCACGCTGGGGGTTCTCTCAAGTTGCATCTAGAGCAGGCTGTCTGGTTTTCCCCTTTCTTGGCGATCCTGCTGCCGGACCTCTCCCTCTCCTCCTTTTCGGCTTCTGTGCTCCCCCCACCCCAATCCTGCCACAGAAAGGTCAGGCGCTAACTTTAGAGCCGGCTCTCTCCCAGGCACCGAGGAGCGGAGTTATCTGGTTACAGCCCTCTGCCTCCTGGTACCGGCAGAAGGTCACATTCCGGGGGGGGGGGGGGGCTTCTAAGCCAGGCCCTCCCTGAGACATCTCTGCTTTCAGGGGTGGCAGCCAGAAGGGGAGAAACTGAGAAGTGGGGCAGAGAAGAAGGGAAAGCCCCACACACAGCTAACTGCTTCCCGTCGGGAGTGACTCAGCAAGGCGAAGCTAGGGAAATGAATCAGCCAGGGGCACATCCTGGTTTGCCCCATGTGCTTTCTCCAGCAGCACGAGGCAGGCCAAAAAGCTCCGAGCATCAAAGGGGGCATTTGGGTCCCAAAGGGGCAGCTGTGCCAGCCAGGACATAAGGAGGCCTTGTCCCAGGGACAGCTGCTGTGAAGCCCAGGAGGGGGCATGGCTCAGTGGTAGAGCCTCTGCTTGGTGTGCAGAAGGTCCCAGGTTCAATCCCCAGCATCTCCAGTTAAAGGGACTAAGCAAGCTGGTGATGTAAATAGGATTGCCAGCTCCGGGTTGGGAAATACCTGGAGATTTTCGGGGTGGAGTCTGAGAAGGGTGGGATTTGGGGAAGGGAGGGGCTTCAATGCCATCGAGTCCAATTGCCAAAGCGGCCATCTTCCCCAGGAAAAATGATTTCTATCAGCTGGAGATCACTTGTAATAACGGGCGATCTCCAGCCACCACCTGAAGGTTGGCAACCCTAGATGTGAAAGACCTCCACCTGAGACCCTGGAGAGCCACTGCCAGTCTGAGTAGACAATACTGACTTTGATGGGCCAAGGGTCTGATTCAGTAGAAGGCAGCTTCAGGTATCCACCTACTCTCACTGTAAAAATTTTAAGGGAGGGGCCGTGACTCAGTGGTAGAGTATCTGCTGGGCATGCAGAAGGACCCAGGTTCAATCCCCGGCATCTCCAGTTAAAGTACTAGACAAGTAGGTGATGTGAAAGACCCCTGCCTGAGACCCTCGAGAGCCGGCTGCCCGTCTGAGTAGACAATACTGATTTTGGTGGACCAAGAGTCTGATTCAGTATAAGGCAGCTTCATGTGTTCAAGGCCTGCTGGAGAGCGTGACCTTCAAGCGTCCTTGTGGGGGGGAAGCGTAAATTGGGTCATCCCTCCCTGCAATCTGCGCTTCTCCCCCCCCCCTTGCAACGGGCCCAAAGTGCCAAAGCAGCGTCCGGAGGCCCGGCCCTCTCATTGGCTAGAAAGTTTCTCCGAAGTAGGAACAGAGAGTGGGAGGGGCAGCTCCCCCCAAGCTCCCCCTCCTGCCATGGCCGGGCAGGCGCACGGCACGTCCGCCCTCCCCACTCCGCCACTCACCCGTTGACTCCGATTTTCACCATCTTGGCTTGGAAAAAAGCGTTCCTGGGGAGAGAAGAGGGAGAAAAACGGCTGGTTAGCTGACAAAGAAAAAGTTGCGAGTCCTGCTCCTGCGCCGCCACACCCCGCAGGGTGGCTTCCCCAGCGACCCCCGCCAGAGCTCCCCTCCGCCAGAAAGGGGCTCGCCCCCCCAGCAGCTCGCCCCAGCAAAGCTCGCCCCCCCAGCAACTTGCCCCAGCGAGCCCCGACGGAGCTCCCTCCCCAGCTAGAAAGGGGCTTGCCCCAGGAAGCCCTGATGGAGCTCCCCCCCGCCAGAAAGGGGCTTGCCCCCCCCCCGGCCACTTGACCCAGCAAAGCTCCCTCTTCCCCTCCCTGCTAGAAAGGGGCTTGCCCCAGCAAAGCTCCCCCCTGCCAGAAAGGGGCTTGTCCCCCCCCCAGCAACTTGCCCCAGCAAAGCTCCCTCTTCCCCCCCCCCGCCAGAAAGGGGCTCGCCCCCCCAGCCACTTGCCCCAGGAAGCCCCGACGGAGCTTCCCCCTGCCAGAAAGGGGCTTGCCCCCCCCCCAGCCACTTGCCCCAGAAAAGCTCCCCCCTGCCACAAAGGGGCTCGCCCCCCCCCAGCAAAGCTCCCTCTTCCCCCCCCCGCCAGAAAGGGGCTCGCCCCTCCAGCCACTTGCCCCAGCAAAGCTCCCCCCTGCCAGAAAGGGGCTCGCCCCCCCCAGCTAGAAAGGAGCTCGCCCCCCCCCCAGCAACCTGCCCCAGCGAGCCCCGACGGAGCCCCCCCCCGGCCAGAAAGAGGCTTGCCCCCCCCAGCCACTTGCCCCAGCAAAGTCCCCCCCCCAACTAGAAAGGAGCTCGCCCGCCCCCAGCCACTTGCTCCAGCGATCCCCGACGGAGCCCCCCCCCAGCCAAAAAGCGGCTCGCCCCCCCCCCCCAGCAACTTGCTCTGCGGAAGCGAAAGAAGCCGCCCCGCCCGCGGCAGGGAGGGAGAGGCGAAGCTGCCCCACGCGGAAGCCGAGCGGCCCTCTCTGCAGGGGCGCTTTTCCTCGGGATGCGCCTTCCCACCCCACCTCACAACGCTCTGCAGGGGGGCCGGTCGGTGCGTTTCGGAGACCCCGGGGGGGGGGGAAACGCGCATCGAGAGCGCGGCAAACCCGAGGCGACCCCTCCCGTGCGCGAAGGGACAGAGAGGTCCGGCCCACGGGGGAAAGGAGGGGGGAAAGGGCGACGGAGGGAAGCGGCCCCTCGGGGCGGCCGGACCAGCAGCCGCCCGGCCCCTGCGGACCCCCGACTCACCTGGGGCTCCCTGACCTGACTCAGCTCCGCGTCGCAGTGAGGAGGTGAGAAGGACGGGGGCCGCCCGCCTCGCCTTTTATACCTCCCCCGTTCATGGGGAGGCCCCGCCCCCCCGACGGGCGTCCAATCGGAGCCCCGCCAGCGCGGAGGCCAGCCAATTGGGGACCCCCCCCCCCGCGGTGGGAGGAATCGGAGCCCGCCGACGGGGCGCACGTGGCGCGGCGGCCGCGGACGGAGCCTGCCAGCGTCCCCCTGGTCATGAAGGGCCCTGGTCGTCTTATAGAGTCCGATGAAGACGACTAGGAGGAGGTGAAAAAGAGCAACCGTTCTTTATGTAGCTAAACACAGACCCTGGGGGTGGAATAACCCCACAAATAAGGGGCAGAGTTACTCACCCGGGAAACAAAGGAAAGTCAGGGTCATTTATGCATTTGCGTGGGGCAGGCCCATCGCTGCTGACAAGCAGATGGATACACAAAAGCACCAATGCACATTAAGTGTCTACTTCACTCTAATTAGCATTCCTGAAGATGAACGTAATTCAGAGCTCTCTACTGGTGAGAGGCCGTACCAAGCACAGAGAGCATGATTTGTTGGCTCATGGCTCCCGGATGCCAACTTCCCGAAGCTTCCGTGTGGGTGCGTTTGAATACATCGTGTTCTAAACCAGCCCTTATAGCTGGGCATTACAGTAATAGGGCCTTATAACGCCAGCCCCGGGAAGTCAGGCCGGCCGGGCCGGGGGCGTCCCTCTCCCTCTCCGGGCGAATCCGTTGGGAATGAGCCCTGCCCCGATACTCGGACCTGGTTTTGCAACGCTTTCCATCCCCAGCCCCTTGGGGAGTTCAGTTCAGGTCCCGCATCCGCCAGCGACATAAGAAAGGCCCTGCTGGATCAGGCCAAGGCCCATCCAGTCCAGCAGTCTGTTCACACAGGGGCCAACCAGGCGCCTCCAAGAAGCCCACAAACAAGACTACTGCAGCAGCGTTATCCCAACTGTGTTCCACAGCACCTAATATAATAGGCATGCTCCTCTGATCCTGGAGAGGATAGGTATGCAGCATGATTAGTATCCATATTGACTAGTAGCTATGGATAGCCCTGTCGTCCATGAACATGTCCAACCCCCTCTTCAAGCCTTCCAAGTTGGCATCCATCACCACATCCTGGGGCAGGGAGTTCCCCAGATTAACTATGCATCGTGTGAAGAAGTACTTCCTTTTATCAGTTTTGAATCTCTCACCCTCCAGCTTCAGCAGATGACCCCACGTTCTAGTATTGTGAGGGAGAGAAGCTTCTCCCTGTCCGCTCTCTCCATACCATGCATAATTTTATAGACCTCTATCATGTCTCCCTTTAACCACCTTCTTTCCAACTGCCTCCGTGCTTGGAGGCTGTAAGTCTCGCTAGCGGGGGCCAGACATGGAATGATGGGCCTCTCTCTCCCGATACCCTTCCAGAAACCCCTTACAGCGGGTTCTAGGCACGTGCACACATTTTAATTCCAGTGGAAGAGACATGCAGCAAAAAAACAAAACAAAAAACAAGCATGAATCTTGGGGCACCTTAAAGACTAATAAGATTTCTTCCCAGGGCCCTGAACTGTGGAGTCTGCTTTTATCAGATGCATCTGACCAAGTGGACTCACTCCGGCCCTCCAGATATTATCCTGGGCTAAAATCTAGCTCATGCTGTCGGGTTCCTGTTTATTTTTGTGGCACCCTAAAGAGCTAAGACTTCTGACTTGGACGGCCCAGGCAAGCCTGATCTCCTTAGATTTCCGAAGCTAAGCAGAGAGTCAGCCTTGGTGGGAAACCACTAAAGAAGCCCAGGGCTTCCACCCAGAGGCAGGCAATGGCAAACCATCTCTGATCATCTGTTGCATTGAAAACCCCACGGAGTCACTATAAATCAGCAGCACTTTTTCCACCACCAAAGTGTAAGGCGTTTGTGGATCATAAGCTTTTTGCGGCCTAGATGCATTCGGAGCCATCGGGCTCGCTTCTCCCTAAAGTTGATGTCTCATAAACCTTCTGACCAAGGGAGCGTGAGGAGAAGAGCTGGGTTTTTTTTTTTTTTTTAAGATATTTTATTAACAGTTTCAGAAAGAAAACACACAAATTACATATACACACATTCACACAGTTTGTACTCCTTGGTGAGTCTGTCTCTTCATTTCAAATATCCTATACATTATTCTTATAGTCAACTTTTTTTTTAAATAAGTTCCTTCTATCCTGTATAGTAAGTTTTATAAACTAATTTTTATCTCTAACCATCTAACTTTTCTGTTTAACATATTCGAAATAGCATTCCCATTTTTTTTGGAAGTCTTCAGTCGTCTTCTCTTTTATCAAATTGGTCAGTCTGGCCATCACCGCAAATTCATCCATTTTTTAATGCCATTTCCCCAAGTCCGGGATGTCATCCGGTTTCCAGGATGCTGCCAAAGAGCTGGTTTTTATGTGCTGATTTTCTCTACCTTTTAAGGAGAATCAAAGTGCCTTACAAAGTGCCTTCCTTTCCCCTTCCCACAACAGATACCTTGTGGGGTAGGTGGGGCTGAGAGTGTTCGGAGAGACCTGTGACTAGCCCAAGGTCTCCCAGCTGGCTTCATTTGGAGGAGTGGGGAATCAAACCTGGATATCCAGAATAGTCTGTCGTTCATGTAGAGGAGTGGGGAAACAAACCCAGTTCTCCAGATTAGAGTCCACCGCTCTTTAACCATATACCACGCTGGCTCTTGAAAGCTCATACCCTGGAAACTCTTGTGATTCTCTAAGGTGCCGCCGGACCTGAATCTTGCTCTCCTGCTGCAGACCAACACAGCTACCCCCCAACCCTGCAAACTGGCTTCCTAAACCTCTTCGTTTGGAAGGTGCCGTGAGACTCCTTCGTGCTGTATCTGAGTGCGCTCACAGACGGATGCGGGCATGCTTCAGTAGGCTTAGATCCTCTTCGCCATGACAATTAAAGGCCGCCATGTGCTCCTGCTGGAAACAATGCCAGAACAGGCAGGCTGCTCTTTGTTTGAGGAAACAATAAAATGTCCTTTTGTTCTTAACCCTGCTCAGGAGGAAGAGGCCGCCCCATTCCACAAGTACAGCCGCCTGCAGGGAAGACAGAGGCCCTAAATTGTGGGCGGAAAGGTACTGGCTGGATGTTGGGAAACTTTTTTTTTACAGTAAGAGTTGTTCAACAGTGGAATCGGGTACCCAGGGAGGTGGTGAGCTCCCCCTCCCTGGCCGTCTTTAAGCAGAGGCTGGACAAGCACTTGTCAGAAGTGCTCTAGGCCAGGGGTGGGGAACCTTTTTTCCACCAAGGGCCATTTGGATATTTATAATATCATTTGTGGGCCATACAAAATTATCAACTTAAAAATTAGCCAACCAAGCCCCAAGCAGGCAGCTGCCCCAGCTGACACACACACCCCCGGCGCGGGCAAGCAGGCAGGCATCCAACCTGTGGCGCACTTGCCAACCTAATGGCACAGGATGGTCTGTTGCACCAGCCGGGCGTAGCCGTCCAGCCACACTCCGGGGTTGCTCCTGCTCCGCATGGTCGGGGCTGAATTCTACAGCCGGCTCCTGCTAACTCCGCCTGCAGGGATGAAATGAGGATACACTGGCTAAGAACTCCCCCCCCCCCGTGCATTCTGGCCCTGCCCCCTTTAACCCCTCCATTGTCGCCACTTCCGCCCCCAGCCCTCTTGTAGTACAGAGGGAATACGTTTCTCCATGGCCCGGGTGGGAAAGGGTTAACACAGTTTCTTGGGCGGTCCTAACAGCTCCATAGCTAACAACTCTTCTGCAAGGGGGGAAAAGTTCCTTTTCTCAGCAAAACAAACTCACATCCGCCTTGAATAGAGGCTATTCCTGTCTGCGGGAGGGAGCTGATCGCCAGTCTTAGATCCTTCTGAGCAAGAGATCTGCCAGGACCCATGAAGTGCCAGACCAAATGATTTCGCGGGCCTTAAATGCCCCCCCCCCCGGGCCTGACGTTCCCCACCCCTGCTCTAGGCTGATCCTGCATTAAGCAGGGGGTTGGACTAGATGGCTTGTATGGCCCCTTCCAACTCTATGACTCTATGGAATAAGAAGAAGAGTTGGTTTTTATACTCTGCTTTTCTCTACCTTTAAGGAGTCTCAAGGCAGCTTACAATTGCCTTCCCTTCCTCTCCCCATAACAGACACCAGGTGAGGCTGAGTTCAGAGAGAACTGTGACTGGCCCAAGGTCACCCAGCTGGCTTCACGTGGAGGAGTGGGGGAACCAACCCAGTCCACCAGATTAGAGTCCGCTGCTCATGTGGAGGAGTGGGGAAATCAAACCCGGTTCTCCAGATTAAAGTCCACCGCTATTAACCACTACGCCACGCTGGTCCCTACAACAAGATCCACCACTGACAATCTGAATAGTTTTGCTCTTCTTTAAAAAAACAAACAAACAAGTATTTTGCAGCCTTTACAAGTGTCTGAGACCCACCCAAGCAGCCCCTCCAGAGCAAGGATGCTGGATGGATCATGGTACCAGGATGACTCAGCTGTTGGACCAAGGAGGGTACTGCTGGGTGGGCCAGAGGGAAGGAACAGAGTCCTCCTGCTGTGGAGAGTTCAGTGTGGGGTGTTGTTGTTGTTTGTCAAAAAGGAACAAAACAACAAATTCTGCCCCCCCCCAATTTCAGAAAGAGCATCCGAAAAAGCTGCAGTGGGATGACCGCTAAGAAATGAATGGCTGTTACCACACTAGGTATACCCAGTGATATATCAAGAGTTTGGAAATGTTATAAAAAAACATCGCTTTTGGGTTTTTGGCTGCCACGGCTAAAAAATGGTTGGAAGACGTCTTCACAGCTAAAGAGGCCAAACAAAGTGCGAACAGTATTTTTTATAACAGTTTCAAACTCTTAATACATCAGTGGGAATACATAGAAGGTGCGAACAGTATTTTTTATAACATTTTCAAACTCTTACTACATCACGCACTGCTAGCAAACGGCTATTCCAAGAATGAAATCAGAAGGGCCATTAAACCAAACAAAAATCAGAAAACTCAGGAAAAACAGTCTCCCATAGGAAAGGTATTCTTGCCATTTATTAAAGGAGTCACTGATAGGATGGAGAAACTTTTGAAAAAACATAACCTACAAACAGTGTTTAAACCCACCAAGAAAATACAACAAATGCTACGATCAGCAAAAGACAAAAGAGACCCCCTCACCTCTGCAGGAGTATATCGTATACCTTGCAGCTGTGGAGAAGTTTACATCGGGACCACAAAACGCAGCATACAAACAAGGATAAAAGAACATGAAAGATACTGCAGACTTGGCCAACCTGAGAAATCAGCAGTGGCTGAACATGGACTGACACAAACAGGACACAGGGTCTTATTCCAAGACACTGAAAGACTGGACAATTCTACCAACTATTTTGTCAGATTGCACAGAGAAGCCACTGAAATTCATAAACATCAGCACAACTTTAACAGAAAAGAAGAGAGTGTAAGAATGAATAAGGCTTGGCTTCCTGCCCTGAAAAACCTCCAGACTAACAAAGGCTACAGTCAACAATAGCCATGCAGATTAGCTTTGGATTTCACACATTACCAGATCATTTCAGGATACAATGCTTCCATATTAACATACCACACTCTCATTAGTACATTATCTTGATACTTACAGGACAATGATTAGCACATTATGTCTGCAGGACAGTACTCAGCTCAAACCCAACCCCTCTCTGACTCTTCCTACACACTTGACACTGAGAGACACTGTCCTTCAGTGTTACTCCTCTGAAGATGCCTGCCACAGCTGCTGGCGAAACGTCAGGAAAGAAAATTCCAAGACCACGGTTACACAGCCCTGATAACCTACAAGAACCAATCTTACTACATCGCTGGGAATACCTAGTGTGGTTACAGCCAATGAATGAATCAGGGAGCCAGCCTTCGGAAGCCATGGCTCTAAGGGTCCGCCTGTACAGAGCCTTCATCTAGATTCGGGTCCCGCAGCAACTTCGAGACCAACAAGATTTCCGGGGTATGAGTTTTCAAGAGCCAGAACTCATACCCCGAAAATCTTGTTGGTCTCTGAGGTCATTTATGCGTGGGAGGTTTTGCCATAGATTTGCCGCTCCCCATCCAAATTATCGAAACCCAACAATAAAGCCCCCATTTAGAGTTCTGAGAATTGGGATGGGGAAAATGTGCATCTGGAGAGCGGCAAATCCAAGGCAAAATCTCCCGTGCAGAAATGGCCTAAGGTGCTGCTGGACCCGAATATAGCTGTTCAACCGCAGACTCACACGGCTATTCTCCTGCAACAGTACTCATCAAATTGATGTACATGTGATGCCCAGCAATGGCACCTGTGAAAGGATGCTGTCAGTGTGATCTTAAGATCTTGAGGGAGGGGCTGTGGTTCAGTGGTACAGCATCTGCTTGGCATGCAGAAGGTCCCAGGTTCAGTCCCCGGTGTCTCCGGTTAAAGGGACTAGGCAGGTAGGTGATGTGAAAGACCTCCGCCTGAGACCCTGGAGAGCCGCTGCCGGTCTGAGTAGACAATACTGATTTTGATGGACCAAAGGTCTGATTCAGTATAAGGCAGCTTCATGTGTTCAACAACAACATTCTGTGTTAGATCTGCCAAGTCTGCCGTTCACCCTGACAAGTCACCAAGCGCTGGGTGTTGCATGGTGGAAACCAGCCCCGAAGGAACCTCTGCCATCTCGGACATCTAATTTGCCACGGGTTTAGTGGGACATTCTCTCCCCCCTCCCCGCAATGAGCAAATCCCCTTTTCTTCACCTGCCCCCACCATCTTTTCCTTGCAGGCCATGCCTCTATCACAATGAATACGGTAAAGCTGCTGCGGGGTGTGTGTGTGTGTGTGTGTGTGTGTGTGTGTGCAAGCCCAGCCCTCCAAGGCAGACCCGAGAATGAGGCAGGGAGGAAGCTACATTTCCTTCCCACCCCGCCCCACCCCCACTCTGCAAAAGGTTGCCCAGAGTTGTGATGCAGTTTCTTAAGAAACTGGGGGGGGGGGGGGAGGCTGCATGCGGGAGAGGTGTAACTTTAAAAAACTCCACTGTAAGTTCTTTTATTGGTCTCTGGAATGCACCTGCAGCAGCCAAAGCATAACACCGTCCATGGCCATTCCTGTCCCCCCCAGCAGCCCAGGGCTAAGATAGCTGACCACTGCCTCTGCCTTGGATAGCGGGTCCCAAATGCACATGAGGAAGGCCGGTACACTGTTTCCTTGGCGGAATGGGGAAAAGAAAGCATGTGCTGGTTGGCTGAGCACCCCCCGCCCTTTGTATTTATTTATTATTAAAAGATTTATACCCCGCCTTTCCTTGTGGTTGGCCATAGCGTTACCAATCCCTTCTGTGGGGCACAACTTGCTCCTGGAGCCGAACAGGATTCTTTGCAAGGACCAGCAGCTTCCCCTTCCCCCCCACACAGCCCAGTCCTGCCCCTCAGAAGGAAACCCCACTGATACAGATCTTGTTTCCCAGCCCCATTAAGACTGTAGCAGCAAGGAAAGTAAAACTGAAACGTAGTGGTGCCCTAAAGCCTCGTCGTATATATTGTGGCACTGTGGTGAGTCAGACACATCTGATGAAGTGAGCAAGGACTAATTGTAAATCTTTAAAATACCACCAGACTTCTGTTTAATTTTGTTTCCAAGGAAAGCATGCATAAGAGACCAGCCCTAGACCTAGGGTTGCCAACCTCCAGGTGGGGGCTGGAGATCTACTGGGATTACAACAGACCTCCAGACTACTTATTTATTTATGAAAAACATTTATTCCACTTCTCTTGGAGAAAATGACTGCTTCGGAAGGTGGACTGCCGGGCATTATACCCTGCAGAGGTCCCTCCCATCCCTAAACCCCCCCACTCTCTTAGGCTCCATCCTCAAAACTCCTGGTATTTCCAAACCCGGGGTTGGCAACCCTACTTAGACCTGACCATTTTGAAGATCTTGTGTCAATTTAGATAAATTTGTGTGTGTGTGAAGCGCCCTCAAGTTGCTTCCGACTCATGGCAACCTTATGAATCAATGTCCTCCAAAACGTCCTATTTTTCACAGCCTTGCTCAGGTCTTGCAAATTGAGGGCCGTGGCTTCCTTTATAGAGTCAATCCATCTCTTGTTGGGTCGTCCTCTTTTCCTGCTGCCCTCCACTTTTCCTAGCATGACTGTCTTTTCTAGTGACTCTTGTCTTCTCATAATGTGACCAAAATACGAGAACCCCAGTTTAGTCATTTTAGCTTCTAGGGTCAGTTCAGGCTTGATTTGATCTAGAACCCACTGATTTGTTTTTTTGGCAGTCCAGGGTATTCCATAACACTCTCCTCCAATGGGTTTAGAAGGGCATAAGTGCGTTTAGGATTGCATCTGAGCTATCCTTTTAAATTTGCAAATTCCAAGCGCAGCAGGGCCTCCTCGTAAAAGGTGGTTCTTGGTTCTTTGCAATCCTCAACAGAGGCGCACCTCATCTAAATTCACTGAAGGCAATGGGTTTAGAAGGGCGTAAGTGCGTTTAGGATTGCATCCGAGCTATCCTTTTAAATTCCAGATTCCAAGCCAAGCAGGGCCTCTTCGCAAAAGGTGGTTCTTGGTTCTTTGCAATCCTCAACAGAGGCGCACCCCATCTAAATCCACTGCAGCCAATGGGTTTAGAAGGGCGTAAGTGCGTTTAGGATTGCATCTGAGCTATCCTTTTAAATTCAAAATTCCAAGCGAAGTGGGGCCTCTTTGCAAAAGGTAGTTCTTGGTTCTTTGCAATCCTCAACAGAGGCGCACCCATCTAAATCTACTGAAGGCAATGGGTTTAGAAGGGCATAAGTGCGTTTAGGATTGCATCTGAGCTATCCTTTTAAATTCCAAATTCCAAGAGAAGCGGGGCCTCTTTGCAAAAGGTGGTTCTTGGTTCTTTGCAATCCTCAACAGAGGCACACCCATCTAAATCCACTGAAGGCAATGGGTTTAGAAGGGCGTAAGTGCGTTTAGGATTGCATCCGAGCTATCCTTTTAAATTCCAGATTCCAAGCCAAGCGGGGCCTCTTTGCAAAAGGTGGTTCTTGGTTCTTTGCAATCCTCAACAGAGGCGCACCCATCTAAATCTACTGAAGGCAATGGGTTTAGAAGGGCGTAAGTGCGTTTAGGATTGCATCTGAGCTATCCTTTTAAATTCCAAATTCCAAGAGAAGCGGGGCCTCTTTGCAAAAGGTGGTTCTTGGTTCTTTGCAATCCTCAACGGAGGCGCACCTCATCTAAATTCACTGCAGGCAATGGGTTTAGAAGGGCGTAAGTGCGTTTAGGATTGCATCCGAGCTATCCTTTTAAATTCCAGATTCCAAGCCAAGCGGGGCCTCTTTGCAAAAGGTGGTTCTTGGTTCTTTGCAATCCTCAACAGAGGCGCACCCATCTAAATCTACTGAAGGCAATGGGTTTAGAAGGGCATAAGTGCGTTTAGGATTGCATCTGAGCTATCCTTTTAAATTCCAAATTCCAAGAGAAGCGGGGCCTCTTTGCAAAAGGTGGTTCTTGGTTCTTTGCAATCCTCAACAGAGGCACACCCATCTAAATCCACTGAAGGCAATGGGTTTAGAAGGGCGTAAGTGCGTTTAGGATTGCATCCGAGCTATCCTTTTAAATTCCAGATTCCAAGCCAAGCGGGGCCTCTTTGCAAAAGGTGGTTCTTGGTTCTTTGCAATCCTCAACAGAGGCGCAGCCATGTAAATCCACTGAAGGCAATGGGTTTAGAAGGGCGTAAGTGCGTTTAGGGTTGCAGCTATCGTTTTAAATTCCAAATTCCAAGAGAAGCGGGGCCTCTTTGCAAAAGGCGATTCTTTGCAATCCAGAGTCGCACCCCCCTCACTGAAGGCAATGGGTTTGGAACGGCGTAAGTGCGTTTAGGATTGCACCGGAAAGGGGCTTGCGACCTTCCTCCTTTTCGCCACCAAATAACTCTGCATCGCCCCTGCTTTTCCTTCCTGGGGTGAACGGGACAAAGAGCCCCCTTGCTTGCCAAGAGGCCCCCGCTCCTCCTCGCCTAACAAAGAGGCTGGGGCCGCGGATTGCTCCTGGGTTGCCCGGCAACCGCCCCTCCTCCTCCCCCCCCGCGCAGGGGGGGCCGCATTTCCCGCCAGGGCAGCCCCCCTCCGGGGCGCCTACTCGCGGGACGTGACCGCGGAAATCCCGCCTTCCCCTGGGGGCCTGGCCCCGGGCTCGCCATTGGCTGCAGCCCGAGGCACCCTTCGGATGGATCTGGCCCCATTGCCCAGGAAAAAACTCTCTGTTGCCACCTTCCAGGAATGGCCTGGAGGAAAGAGCGCTTGCCAATCGCGAGGGCTTCTCTAGGCTGAAATTCTGGGGTTGCCAACCTCCAGGGTTTGTATTATAACCAAACAAATCTGTTATAATCGTTACCAGGTTTTCATATCAAGGTTGCACCTTTAATGATGATATTCCTACGCTATGTGCTCTTACTACAACTATAATGCTAAACGTAAATGTACTCAGTGTTATACACACAAAAGCTCTCACAATCAAATCAATCCCTTGAGATTGGCAAACACTTTCCTCAAGGCCACTGGTTCCCAACCAGGGGTCCATGGACCCCCAGGGGTCCGCGAGAACTAAATTAAGGCCCACGAAACAAAGTTATAAAGCCATAATACATTAATATTTTCAATTAAAAGTTCTCTATTATTAAAATATATATTAAAATATTATTATAAGTTTAATGTTTAACAGTTATGATTAAAGTTTATTTTCAAATTCTCGGAATTTTTATTTTGAACCTTGGGGTCCCTGCACCGAACAAAAAAGTCCTAGTGGTCCCTGGTCAAAAAAAGGTTGGGAACCACTGCTCCAGGCCATTCCAGGAGGGTGGCAACAGATATTTTTTTCCTCCAGGCCAGTCCTGGAGGTTGGGAACTGAGGTTTTTTCCTCCTGAGATTTGTCCAGGAGGGTAGTAACCACAGAACTTGCGACTTCGGTTTTGCAACTTGATTGACACTATAATTGGTGGTTTTTGCGAAAACCTCCAGGTACTAGCTGGAGATCTCCCGCATGAACACGTGAAGCTGCCTTCTACTGAATCGGGCCCTTGGTCTGTCGAAGTCAGGATTGTCTGCTCAGGCTGGCAGCGGCTCCCCAGGGTCTCAGGCAGAGGTCTTTCACATCTAACAGTTAGAGCGGTTCCTCAGTGGAACGGGCTTCCTCAGGAGGTAGTTGGCTCTCCTTGCCTGGAGGTTTTTAAGAAGAGGTTGGATGGCCATCTGTCAGCAATGCTGATTCTATGACTAGGCAGATCATGAGAGGGAGGGCGTCTTGGCCATCTTTTGGGCATGGAGTAGGGGTCACTGGGGGTGTGGGGGGTAGTTCAGAATTTTCTGCATTGTGCAGGGGGTGGACTAGATGACCCTGTTGGTCCCTTCTAACACTATGATTCTATGATCACCTGCTTGCCTAGTCCCTTTAACTGGAGATGCCAGGGATTGAACCTGGGACCTTCCGCATGCCAAGCAGATCCTCTACCACTGAGCCATGGCCCTCCCCTAATATTTGAACACATGAAGCTGCCTTCTACTGAATCAGACCCTTGGTCCATCAAAGTCAGTATTGTCGAAGGCTTTCACGGCCAGAGTTCATTGGTTCTTGTAGGTTATCCGGGCTGTGTAACCGTGGTCTTGGTATTTTATACCAAGACCACGGTTACACAGCCCGGATAACCTACAAGAACCAAAGTCAGTATTGTCTAATCAGACCCGCAGTGGCTCTCCAGGGTCTCAGGCAGGGGTCTTTCACATCACCTCCTTGGCTAGTCTCTTTAACTGAGATGCCAGGGATTGAACCTGGGACCTTCTGCATGCTAAGCAGATGTTCTACCACTGAGCCACAGCCTCTCCTCATAAAATAGATACGTTTCCATGTCAGAGCAGGGATTCAAACCTGATCTCACCTGAATGCCTGAAGCTGCCTTCTACTGAATCAGACCCTCAGTTTAGATTAGAGTCCACCGCTCTTAACCACCACACCTTGCCGGCTCTCAAGTTTCATGAAAATAAGGGCCAAACCAGATGGAGTTCTGTAACTGGAAGTTCAGCTCTGTTAAAAAGTGCAATTATCAAGTGCTTAAAGGGGCAATCTGAATGGGAGCAGGTAAGCCACCTCCCCTATGAAGAAGAAGGGTTGGTTTTTATGCCCCGCTTTTCTTTGTCTTTAAAGAGTCTCAAAGTAGCATACAATCGCCTTCCCTTCCCCCCTCCTCACAACAGACACCTTGTGAGGTAGGTGGGGCTGAGAGAGTTCGAAGAGAACTGTGACTAGCCCAAGGTCACCCAGCTGGCTTCATGTGGAGGAGTGGGGAAACCAACCCGGTTCTCCAGATTAGTGTCCGCCGCTCATGTGGAGGAGTGGGGAATCGAACCCGGTTCTCCAGATTAGAGTTCACCGCTCTTAACCATTACACCACGCTGCCTCTCACAGAGAGATGCTGCTAGTTGGCCAGGAATTACAGTATAATCGATGCATCAGAATTGAGAAAATGAGCTATGATTTGTTTACTTCGTTTATACTCCACTCTTTTCCCCAGTGGAGACCCAAAGCGGCTTACATGATCCTCCTCTCCTCCATTTTATCCTCGCAACAACCCTGCGAGGTAGGGTACCCCGAGAGTGTGTGACTGGCCCAAGGTCCCCAGCAAACGTCGACGGCAGAGTGGGGATTCGAACCTAGTTCTCCCAGATCTTCGTCTGACCCTCTAACCACTACACCATGTTGCCTCTGCTTCAAATCTCAACCCTGCTGTGAACTCACTAGGTGGCTTTAACCAATCCCTGCCTCTCCCCTCAATATGAGGTTAATAGCAGTGTACGTGTTTTAAGGATTATATTTATTTAGATATTTTTACCCTGCTTCTCTCCCCCCTGGGGACCCAAAGCAGCTTGCAATATTATCCTCACCTTCTGCATTTCATCCTCACACCACAACCATGTGAGGTAGGTTAGGCCGAGAGAGCGTGACCGCCCCAAAGGCATCCAGTGAGCTTCCTTGGCAGAGCAGGGATTTGAACCTGCGACTCCCAGATCCTAGCTCGCGCCTACATGTGAACGACATGAACGTTGCAAGTTAAAGCCACACAAAATTCCTCGTATCTGTGTCGAAAAGCATATCCCCTTTGCCTCGAATAAGAAACTGAGCACATGCCCTTAAATATTTAGGTCCGCATTTGGTAGGCAATCTTTTAGCCTTTGTAAAAAGTTACGCGCAACATTGTAACTTCAGGTATAACCAACATTGTAGGTTACCGAACTCTTGCCACATCGGGCAGATCTTCTGAAATTCTGCTGCTTTCTTGCTATATTCGAACCTCCCATTTTGCAACGGAGGTGTGCAAAATGGCTTTGGCTGACTGGGATGGAAGTATGTTACGAAAAATGTTTAAATGAAGAGGGGATTTGAAGCTGGGCCTCCCAGATCCTAGCTCTATCATACATGTGGATGACATGAATGTTATAAATTCAAGCCACATACAATCTCTCATATCTGTGTCGAAAAACAGACCCCCCCTTTTTTGTCATTCGTTGGCTCAAATAAGAAACTGGGCACATGCCCTGTATTTGGTAAGTGATCTAGTGGTGCAGAGGTTAAGAGCGGTGGTTTGGAGCGGTGGACTCTGACCTGGAGAACCGGGTTCGATTCCCCGCTCCTCCCCATGAGCAGCGGAGGCTAATCTGGTGAACTGGATTTGTTCCTCCGCTCCCACACCCGAATCCAGCTGGGTGGCCTTGGGCTAGTCACAGCTCTCTCAGCCCCACCTACCTCACAGGGTGTCTGTTGCGGGGAGGGGAAGGGGATTGAAAGCCGGTTTGATTCTTTCTTAAGTGGTAGAGAAAGTCGGCATGTAAACATCTCCTCCTCCTCGCCTTTGTAAAAAGTTACATACAACACTGTAACTTTAGGTATAACCGACACTGTAGGTGAGCAAGTTCTTGCTACATCGGGCGGATCTGCTGAAATTCTGCTATTTTTTGCTATATTCTAACCTCCCGTTTTGCAACGGAGGTGTGCAAAATGGCTTTGGCTGACTGGGACGGAAGTATGTTGCGAAAATGTTTTGAATGAAGAGTTAAAGAGCGAAGAAAATCACGGTACACGTGCCAAACGCATGTCTCTGTTTTGATAATGAGAAGTCCAAATTGGAGGTTAAAAGTAAAACAAGTCAGAATTGACAGTCAGCAAGATATAAAGTGTTTGTTTGTTTTTTTTTTAATCACTCTTGGTTGTTCAAAGAAAGGCTGGGAAATGGACAGTAGTGCGACCACCTCTCTCCTGTTTCCCAAAATGTCAGAATCCTAAAGAGGACCAAGTCCTATGAGGAAAGGTTGAAGGAGCTGGGTATGTTTAGCCTGAAGAGGAGAAGACTGAGAGGGGATATGAGAACCATCTCCAAGTACTTGAAGGGCTGTCCTATAGAGGATGGGGCCGAGTTGTTTTCTCAGAAGGTCGGACCAGAACCAACGGGTTGAAATTAAATCAAAAGAGTTTCCGTCTAGACATTAGGAAGCATTTTCTAACAATTAGAGCGGTTCCTCCGTGGAACAGGCTTCCTCGGGAGGTGGTGAGCTCTCCTTCCCTGGAGGTTTTTAAGGTTAGATGGCCATCTGTCAGCAATGCTGATTTTCTATGACCCTAAGCAGATGATGAGAGGGAGGGCATCTTGGCCATCTTCTGGGCATGGAGTATGGGCCACTGGGGGTCTGGGGGGGGGAGGTAGTTGTGAATTTCCTGTATTGTACAGGGGGTTGGACTAGATGACCCTGGTGGTCCCTTCCAACTCTATGCTTCTATGATTCTATGCTATGATTCTGTACTTGCATGTGGGATTCGGAACAGCACACGGCGGGAAAGAGGAATATTTCCTTCTGTAGGCTATGGAAAGGTTTTAGCAAAAAGCCTTGTAAAAGCCATGTGGGACTGGCCAGAAATATATCTTGAGCAACTCAGTGAGGAGAGAAGAAAGTGGCGGGCAAGCAGCGGAGCAGATGCCGAGGAACTCCCACGAAAGTTCATTTGGCTGAGACTGTAATCTGATTCTGACCACCCCAATGGCTATCACCACCTCCTAGCGAAGGACCGAGGGGCTAAGTTTAGCCCTGGTGGAGGTTGTGACCTTTATCGAAAGGCCAGAGGGATGGGTTATAACTCTACACTCAAAGGATGCCAGAAGATGCTCAGGACCTTCTTGCTACTCTCCCCACCCCCAATACTAATAAAAAGAAGAGTTGGCTTTTATATGCTGACTTTCCCTACCACTTAAGGAAGAATCAAACCGGCTTACAATCTCCTTCCCCTCCCCACAACAGACGCCCTGTGAGGTAGGTGGAGCTGAGAGAGCTCTGAGAGAGCTGTGACTAGCACAAGGTTACCCAGCTGCTTTCATGTGTAGGAGTAGGGAAACCAGTCCAGTTCACCAGATTAGCCTCCGCCGCTCATGTGGAGGAGCGGGGAATCAAACCCGGTTCTCCAGATCAGAGTCCACCGCTACAAACCACTACATCATTATCTTTGGTAAAACATACTCTAAACATGCATTTTCCAATAACAAATATTTATAGTTTAGTACATTTATTTATTCATTGACGGCAAGTCACAGCATACATAGATGAGCATGGGGGCCCTATGCTCGTTGGGCCTATGGGCAACTGTCCCTATGCCCCATGAGCATAGAGGTGTGGTGGTTAAGAGCCAGTGTGGTATAGTTGTTAAGAGCAGTGGTTTGGAGCGGTGGACTCTGATCTGGAGAACCGGGTTCGATTCCCCCACTCCTCCCCATGAGCGGCGGAGGCTAATCTGGTGAACTGGATTTGTTTCCCCACTCCTCCACATGAAGCCAGCTGGGTGACCTTGGGCTTGTCACAGCTCTCTCAGCCCCGCCTACCTCGCAGGGTGTCTGTTGTGGGGAGGGAAGGGAAGGCGATTGTAAGCCGGTTTGATTCTCCCTTAAGTGGTAGAGAAAGTCGGCATATAAAAACCAACTGTCCTTCCATGCGTTACGACAGCCCTGCCTGTGGGACAAAGAGACTCGGAGAGGAACTGGGGCCTGTTTGAGCATTTGCACAACGTGAGCATCCTCTGTTTGATAAGCAAACAGCTGCTCGGAAGGACTCTGAGCTGGGGGCAGAGGACAACTGGGGGAGAGGTGTCAACAAGCCACGGCGTTCCCAACGCTGATGTTCAAGCTGTAGGCAGGACGCTTATCTTGCTTATCCGGGGACTTTGGGGTTTGAGCGCTCAGGGTCGGACACACGTCGCATGGAACCGCCCCTTGAACGTCAGTCCCATGCGACGCCGAAGGGCTGGGACAAGAGGGGGAAAGGGGTGTCGGGGACAAAGTTTGGGCGTGGGGTTGCGGAGGGAGAAAGTGCAGCAGCGGAGGGCTGGCCCGTTGCCCTTGGAAGGTTTTTGGCACGCCCTTCTGTGGCCGAGACCCTCTGGCTGCCGTCCAGCTAGGAAAGGTGAGGCCTTTGGACGGCAGATGCTGGAGCCACGTTAAAGGGCAACGCATTCTTAACCGTCTTTTACTATCTGCTATATTTTTATCCTGCCCTTCCTTCGAGGAGCACAGAGTGGGATGCGTGGTTCTTTCCCCCTCGTTTTTAGCCTCACGACCACCCTGTGAGGTAGGTGGGGCTGAGAGAACGCTACTGGCCCAAGGTCACCCAGAGAGAGTCACAGCAGCAAAGAGAATTGAAGCCAGGTCTCCAAAATATTAGTCCCCTAGATAAGAACAAGAATATTTTAACCTGCATTTCTGTGCAGGCACAAATAGAACCAGTATTTCATAGTGGTTAGAGTGTCCTGACTAGGATATGGGAGATCTAGGTTTGAATCCCTGCTCTGCCATGGAAGTTGCCTGGTTGACTTGGGCCAGTCACTCTCAACTTAACCTACCTCACAGGGTTGTTGTAAGGATAAAATGGAAGGGAGCAAGTGAAAGCCAGCTTGGTGTAGTATTTAGGAGCGGCGGATTCTAATCTGGAGAACTGGGTTGGTTTCCCTGCTCTTCCACACGGAGCAGCGGACTCTAATCTGGAGAACCCGGTTTGATTCCCCACTCCTCCACATGAGCGGTGGACTCTAACCTGGAGAACCCGGTTTGATTCCCCTGCTGCTCCACATGCAGCCTGCTGGGTGACCTTGGGCCAGTCACAGTTCTCTCCAAACTCAGCCCCACCTACCTCACCAGGTGTCTGCTGTGGGGAGGGGAAGGGAAGGAGATTGTAAGCCGGCTTGATTCTCCTTAAAAGGTAGAGAAAATCGGCGTATAAAACCCAACTCTTCTTGAGAGCCAGTGTGGTATAGTGGTTAAGAGTTAAGAGCCAGCATGGTGTAGTATTTAGGAGCGGCGGATTCTAATCTGGAGAACTGGGTTGGTTTCCCTGCTCTTCCACACGGAGCAGCGGACTCTAATCTGGAGAACCGGCTTTGATTCCCCACTCCTCCCCATGAGTGGCAGATGCTAATCTGGTGAACCGGGCTGGTTTCCCCACTCCTCCGCATGAAGCCAGCTGGGCGACCTTGGGCTAGTCACAGCTCTCTCAGCCCCACCTACCTCGCAGGGCGTGTGCTGTGGGGAGGGGAAGGGACGGAGACTGCAAGCCGGTTTGATTCTCCTTAAAAGGTAGAGAAAATCGGCATATAAAAACCAACTCTTCTTCTTCTTGCAATCCACTTTTGGGTTTCCGAGGGGGAGACAAGCGAGCTACGCATGTCTAAAACCAATAAAGAGTGGCTAGGGAGAGCTCGGACTCGCCGCGCCGTGAGGCCTCTTCCGTGACAGCTGTCACACCCTGGAGTTAGCAGGTGGCTCCCCGCCCGCAGGCAGGAGTTTCTCGCAGGCCTCCACTAATTGGAGACGGCAACGTGACTCCCTGCATGCCTGCTCTCTTTTCAAAACCAGGGCTTCGGAGAGCCTGAAACATGGCAACATAAAGAACAGTGACAACTAGGCCAACTCTGACGCAACGGGCTGGTCAGCGGACACCGGGACGAGCGCGCGAGAGTACGCGTTTCTTGCGGTCCCCTGCCCCAGTTTCCATAGTTATGGCACGCCAGCGAGGCTAGGCCTGGTCTCGGCTCGGCGGCAACAGTTGGCAACGCCGGCTTTGCCGTTGGGGCTTCTGCAACGCTGGAAAAAAAATCCCTTTCTTACCCCCTGAAGTAGGAAAAGGTCAGAAAATAAATCAGGCGCCAAGTCCCTGTTGAGGAGCATCAGTAGCCGAGGCAGTGCGCCGCGGCTGCCGCCATCTACTGGCCGTGGCACACCCTGTCCAAATTTCGATGTCTCCAGAAGCCAAACTGCCCGACCTCCACCGCGATTTCGATCTCCCCGGTCCTGGCATGAAAAATTGCCAATTTGAGGAAAGAGCCGATCAGGGTCATGGTGGTGACTTCAAATTGCGCATGGAATGAGAAAACGTGCCAGCGCAGCTGAGGCACTGCTCCTGTGGGCGTTTAGTTAGGAGAGCCAGCGGGGTGTAGTGGTTAAGAGCGGTGGTTTGGAGTGGTGGACTCTGATCTGGAGAACCGGGTTTGATTCCCCGCTCCTCCACACGAAGCCAGCTGGGTGACCTTGGGCTAGTCACACTCTCTCAGCCCCACCTACCTCACAGGGTGTCTGTTGTGGGGAGGGGAAGGTGATTGTAAGCCGGTTTGATTCTTCCTGAAGTGGTAGAGAAAGTCGGCATATAACAACCAAATCTTCTTCTAAGCCCCCCAACCCTGCCAAAAAACACACAGAGGAGACCCACGACCTCACATTCAGCTCAGCCACATTTGAAGGGTTCCTCAGGTGGAAGAGCCTTTTCCGCAGAAGCTGCAGGGTGTCTGTGGCGGCTATGTGCTTGGCACTGCAGCGCATGGGAGGACCACTTGCCCTACGCTGCTATCAGTGTGGTGTAGCGGTTACAGCAGGGGAGTCAGACTCAGTTGTCATGAGGGCCAGATACGATATGTCATTTGGTCGGGCCATGCCTCGCCAGCCCACATTGAGAGCGGGGGTGCGTGCGGCTGCCTCGCAGGCCGGATAAGACCCTCAAGGGGCCGGATTCAGCCCTCCTGTTTGACACCCCTGGGTTAGAGCATCTTTCATTCTAGCTTCGAGACCCAACGGAAAGCGAACAGCTTGCAAATACTTCCAGACATATTACTGTCACGTATATGATACTGGAGAAAGGAGACGCTGAATAGGCCCGCCTTTCTGTACGGGTTCCACTTCAGCATTTTTTCCCCTTGCAAACTCCTCTACTATTGGTAATTTATGTACCTGTGCGTTTTGGTTCCAGAATAACAAAGAGAGTTAAGCCGAGCTCACCATTTCCCATCATCAACCAAAGGGGAGACTGCAGCCAAGAAATCAGGAGATTGAGATGGGAAAGGGCAGCATTGAAGGAGCTAGAAAAAGGTTCTGAAGTGTAAGGATGTGTCCCTGGCCACCAAGATCAAGTTAATTCATGCCATAGTATTCCCTATTACTATGTATGGGTGTGAGAGCTGGACAATGAAGAAAGCTGATAGAAAGTAGATTCCTTTGAAATGTGGTGTTGGAGAAGAGTGTTACGGATTCCGTGGACTGCCCAAAAAAGCAAACCAGTGGGTTGTAAGATCAAATCAAACCTGAACTGACCCTGGAAGCTAAAATGACTAAACTGAGACTGTCGTACTTTGGTCACACTATGAGAAGACAAGAGTTACTGGAAAAGACAATCATGCTGGGAAAAGTCGAAAGCAGCAGGAAAAGAGGGCGACCCAACAAGAGATGGATCGACTCTACAAAAAGGTAAAGGTCCCCTGTGCAAGTACCGGGTCATTCCTGACCCATGGGGCGACGCCACATCCCGACGTTTACTAGACAGACTTTGCAGGGTGGTTTGCCAGTGCCTTCCCGAGTCATCTTCCCTTTACCCACAGCAAGCTGGGGACTCATTTTACCGACCTTGGAAGGATGGAAGGCTGAGTGAACCTTGAGCCGGCTACCTGAAACCGACTTCCGTCGGGATCTAACTCAGGTCATGAGCAGAGCTTGGACTGCAGTACTGCAGCTTTACCACTCTGCGCCATGGGAAGACCCAACAAAAGATGGATCGACTCTATAAAGGAAGCCAAAGCCCTCAATTTGCAAGACCTGAGCAAGGCTGTTAAAGACAGGACGTTTTGGAGGACATTGATTCATATTGCCGCCATGAGTCAGAAGCGACTTGACGGCACCTATCACACAGAGAGAGACTCTGGACATGCAAACGGGCCCGGTATTGTAACTCCTACATTTTCAGCTGGACTGGCTTTCCCGTCAGGTATTTGCTTTTCCCGTTTTACAAGAAAAATCCACTCCCCCCAGTCATGCAAGGTAGCAAAGCCACTGTTTGGCCATCAAGCAGAGGGCACGAGGAGCACAAAAGTGTTGCCAGGCAGAAGAAGGGGAACGGGGACATGAGATTACATCACCAAATAGACAACACGACTTGGCGGCCTGGGGTGCATAATTGAAAGGCTGAGGCATGTAATTCAACAGAGCGGTGGGGGAGAAAGGAAATTGTTCGTGCGGAACATGGGACTGAAAAGGTAAATCAGCCAATATTAATCAGATAGACCAGTGGTTCCCAAACTTTTCAGGCCACCCCCCTCCCTTGGATCCACAAACTCAACCCCAGCGCCCCCTACCCTACAAAAAGCATTATTCAAAATAGGGGTTTGCATGACTCATTAAAGAAGATAACAATAAAATTTCAAAACAGCAACAATTAATTGCCCGTCTATTCAAAATCAAATTAAAACTTTTTGGTTGAAATCGATTCAACAAAACTGATGAACTTGATCCGGTGGTACTAGCTCTTCAAAGTCTGGAAAAAAAATTCTGAGTTTCCACCAAATTTGCCAGCATGGTGCCATAGCTCAATCGCTTGTAAATTAGTGAACAGCACAGTTGAAGGGGCCCACCTCTAGTGCCCCCCTGCTGCCCTCTTGCCTCTTAGTGCCCCCCTAGGTAATCCCACCGCCCCCCAGGGGGTGGTACTGCTCACTTTGGGAAACACTGAAATAGATCCACAGAGCAGCTTCTTAGAGAGTGTGTGTATGCCGCTTCATCTGAGTACGTCTGGAAGAGCCTATTTCTTGCCTGGTACAGACAAAATTTATTGTTAGCGTTGGCTGGCATGCCAGTTACGGTCCTCAGATTTGGCTCGTGCTCCGAGCGCACCCAGACTGTAGACTGCTACAGTGCACTCTGCAAGGGGATGCCCTTGAAGACTACACAAAAGCTTCTATTGGTATGAACAGACAGTGGCCGGGTTGCTATCAGAGGCTGGATACAGGGAACACTATCACCCCTCTATTAGGAGTTGGGTTTTATATGCCAATTTTCTCTACTTTTTAGAGGAGACTCAAACCTGCTTACAAACTCCTTCCCTTCCTCTCCCCACAACGGACACCTTGTGAGGTAGGTGAGGCTGAGAGAGCTAAAAGAGAACTGACTGGCCCAAGGTCACCCAGCTGGCTTCACGTGTAGGAGTGGGGAAACCAACCTGGTTCACCAGATTAGCCTCCACCACTCCTAACCACTGTACTGCGTTAGCTCTCACTGGCCTGCTTATTGGTGTTTGGGCACAACTCAAAATGCCTAAAAAGTCTGAAAGAGCCTAAGATGAGGGTACTGGACAATCGTGCCTGCCAGCTGAGTTTCAGTCCAAACCCTGCTCTGTCTGCCACCTGCTCCCCCTTCAGGTGGATCAGCAACTGGAGGCAGGGCCTTTTTAGTGGTGATGCCATCTTCCCTACAGAATGCCCTTCCCTGGAGGTCAGCTTGGTACTGATCTGGTAGGCTTTGGTTACTCCTCCAAGGTTATCTTTGGGGTGTTTTTACAGACAGATGGCCAACTGAGTTTTATTAGCGGCGGTCAAAATTGTTGCCTAAATTTTTATGCATTTTTCCTGCTGTAAGGATTTTATTACAATTGATATCTGATGTGGCTGCAAGCCATCTCAAGCAGCCTTGGTCCTGCAGGAATAGGCAATAAATATTCCAAACAACACATGAGCGCATGAAGCTGCCTTCTACTGAATCAGACCCTTGGGTCCATCAGTCAGTATTTTCTACTCAGACCTGCAACGGCTCTCAGGCAGGGGTCTTTCACATCACCTACTTGCCTGGTCCCTTGAACTGGAGATGCCGGGGATTGAACCTGGGACCTTCTGCATGCCAAACAGCGGCTCTACCACTGAGCCACGGCCCCTCCCCTAATGAACTGAATTATGAGAGCAATGCATAATCGGGTGGCTCAAGCGTTTTTTTTTAGCTGGTAAGCTGCCTTGAGAGTACAAATTCTCTAAAGAAATAAATAGTCCTTATGACTTTGAGAAGCAGCGCTCCCCTCCCTGAGCCATGATACCTCTCTCATAATGCCAGAATGTGGGGTCATCTGAAGCCGGAGGGCGAGAGATTTAAATCAGAGAAAAGGAAGTATTTCTCCACATGGTGCGTAGTTAAATTGTGGAACTCCCTGCCCCAGGATGTGGCTGCCAGCTTGGAAAGCTTTAAGAGGGGAGTGGACATGTTTGTGGAGGAGCGGGCTATCCATGGCTACTAGTCAAAAGGAATACTAGTCATGATGCATACCTATTCTCTCCAGGATCAGAGAATTCTATTCCTATTATATTAGGTGCTGTGGAACACAGGCAGGATGGTGCTGCTTCAGTCATCTTGTTTGTGGGCATCCGGGAGGCACCTGGTCGGCCAATGTGTGAACAGACTGCAGGGCTTTGTGGGCCCTGGTCTGATCCAGCAGGGCTTTTCCTATGTTCCAGTGGGAAGTATTCCAGGGCCAACCCATTTAAAGACTCAGGATCTGCCAATATACATCCTTCTCTCACCACTGGGATGACACTTAATGCCCCTTCTTGCTCCTTACATGCTGCAGTTATACAAGCAGCACCATCCCGGCTGGACACCCACCACTGGATGGACTAAGTGACCCCCCCCCCCCCAAACGCACCGCAGGACCAACCAAGCGCACCCCTTCCAGGCTACTTTAACATCTAAAAAAAGGAGCCGAGACTATAAAAACCCAGAAATCTTTATTCCCTGTTATTAATGAATCAAAAGCGTTAAAAAGAAGAGGACGTGTATTCAGTGGGCCCGGCGCACCGATGCACGGGAAATGGGAGTCGTTTTGCTTGGCGTTTCCTCCTCCATCAGTTCAGCTGAAAAAGAAAAAAGAGTTGGTTTTTATGTCAATTTTCTCTACCTTTTAAAGAAGAATCAAACTGGTTTACAATCACTTTCCCTTCCTCTCCCCACAACAGACACCCTGTGAGGTAGGTGGGGCTGAGAGAGTTCAGAGAGAGCTGTGACTAGCCCACAGTCACCCAGCTGGCTTCATGTGAAGGAGCGAGGAATCAAACCCGGTTCCCCAGATTAGCATCCGCCGCTCATGTGGAAGAGTGGAGAATCAAACCTGGTTCTCCAGATTAGAGTCTGCCGCTCATGTGGAGGAGTGGGGAATCAAACCTGGTTCTCCAGATTAGAGTCCGCCGCTCAGGGGGCATGTGGGTAGGCAGCACTTGGGGACGACACAGCTGGGGGGGGGGGCTTCCAGATCCAATCTCGCCTCCACAAAGAATAGCAGCCATAGCGGCTTAAAACCCCCTCTGGCAGCATTTCCTTTGCGCCTTTCTAAAAGGAGCTCTCACGCAGGCTCACAGGGTTCTCACCTTCTTCCGGGCTGTTTTCCTCGTCGCTCGAGAAGACGACGTAAGCCTTCTGCTTGGAAGCCTTCCTGTGGACTCTGGAAATGCGGGGCTTGGGGGTGACGAAGGAAGAGTCTGGCTGTCGCTGGCGGCGGGAGCCTGAAAGAGAAGGGGAAGAACAAGTGAGACTCGTCACAAAGGGCAGCCATGTTAATCTGTCAACAGCAGTAGAAAAGAGCCAGAGTAGCACTTTAACAACTAACAAAATTTCTGGCAAGGTAGAAGAGTTGGTTTTTATATGCCGACTTTCTCTCTCACTTAAGGAAGAATCAAACAGGCTTACAATCACCTTCCCTTCCCCTCCCCACAACAGACACCCTGTGAGGTAGGTGGGGCTGAGAGAGCTGTGACTAGCCCAAGGTCACCCAGCTGGCTCCATGTGGAGGAGTGGGGAAACCAATCCGGTTCAACAGATTAGCGTCCGCTGCTCATGCGGAGTGGGGAATCAAACCTGGTTCTCCAGATCAGAGTCCACCACTCCAAACCACTGCTCTTAACCACTACACCATGCTGGCTTGCAAATTCTATACACTGGAGAGTTAGTGTGTAATAGTAGAGTAGATGAGCTAGAAGAGGAATAACAGTTGGATTTTATATGCTGATTTTCTCTGCCTTTTAAGAAAGAATCAAACCGGCTTACAATTGCTTTCCCTCCCCCCCCCACAAGAGACACCCTGTGAGGTAGGTGGGCTGAGAGAGCTTTAAGAGAACTGTGCCTAGCCCAAGGTCACCCAGCTGGCTTCATGTGGAGGAGTGGGGAATCGAACCCGGTTCTCCAGATTAGAGTCCGCTGCTCCAAACCACTGCTCTCAACCACTACACCACGGTGGCATGAGCTTTCATTTCAACAATTAAATAATTTCCCCTGCTAAAAAAGAGGTGAAGAGGCTAGTGCGGAGTTTGAAACCGTGTGGACGTACTTCTGGCCGTCCTCTTCGCTGTGTGGGCCGCGGGCCTGCTGCTGCTTCCTGGGCATTTGGACTCCTTGGGAGTTTCGGCGAGAGAATCCAGACCCCTGCTGTGGCACTTCTGCAGCTTCTGTTCAAATTCTTCAACGAGAGTCTGTGAACGAAAAACAGCACGCACAGGATCATGTACGTTAACAGGCCGTCGCAAGCTCGGCCAGGCCAGGATCGCCCCAGGCTAGCCCGATCTCGTCAGATCTCAGAAGCGAAGCAGGGTTGGCCCTGGCAAGCATTTGGATGGCGGGACCTCCCGGGAAACGTGACGCGGAGGCAGGCAATGGGCAAACTGCCTCTGAGCATCTCTTGCCTTGAAAACCCTATGGCAGGGGTGTTGAACTCATTTGTCACGAGGGCCAGTTGTGATGTCTGTCACTTGGTCAGGCCGGGCCAGCCCAGATCGGGAAAGCGGGTGAGGCTGCTTTGGCTGGCGAGCACACAGCAGGCTCGCCAGCTCGGATCGTGAGGGATAGCTGCCTCTGCTGGTGTGCCTGCAGCAGGCTTGCCAGCCAAGACTGGGGGGGCGGGGGGGGGGGTAGTTTCCTTGCCTGACTCGCGGGCCGGATAAGAACTCCCAAGGGGCCAGATCCGGCCCATTTTTTTGACATCCTTGCCCTATGGGGTCGCCCTTAAGTAACTGACTTGATGGCAGTACATATTGCCCTGAGCTGGATAGCCCAGGCTAGCCCGATCTCATCAGATCTTGTAAGTTAAGCCCGAGTTAGTGTTTGGATGGGAGACCACAAAGAAAGTCCAAAACTGCTATGCAGAAGCAGGCAATGGCAGACCACCTCTGTTTGTCTCTTGTCTCGAAAACCCTAATGGGGTCGCCATTAAGTCAGCCGCGACTTTGACAGTGCTTTCCACCGCCATTCTATGCTTCTGGGATTAGGGGCCACCTCTGAATGCCTCTTGTCTGGAAAACCCCATCAGGGGTCACTGTAAGTCAGATGTGACTTGACGGCAAATAGATACATAAATTGCAAGCATGGGCCCCAGTGGCGAAGGCCTCCTTCCTTCCTGATGCATCTTTGTCCCTAGAGAAAACAGCCCCGGCCCACTGCCCAGGAACGTGGGGGTCCTCACCTTCACCTCAGGCTTTGTGCATGACCGCCGGAGTCGGCCCAGGACAGCTTGAAAGCAGCTGTAGATGGCTGGGTCCTGGAGCTTGTCCCCAAAGCAGTCGAAGTTGTCTTGCATCTTCCGGAGACCTCGGTCCGTGAGGGGGAGCAAGGTGAGGCAGAAAGCCAGGTCATGGTGCTGACGCTCTGTTCTGCGAGGTGGGGGGGAGAGACAGACCGCCTTAAGCAGCAGTAAACGCCAACGGTGCTCAGAGAGCGGACACTGCTATTTCAGCTGAATGGGCAAGGCGTGCCGTTAATCTCAGCAATTATTGGTCCGCCGGCCCCAGACTGTCCCGCCCACAACATTGGGAGTGGCAAAGATGCTCTTAGCTCCTGCTCTGCCGTCCTACCGGAGACAACTAGTAGATCATACCAAGATAGGGAATTATATACAACAGAAGAAAATCCTCATTAAAGAGTATCTAAACATATCTTTTACTTATAATTAACTTTTCCTTCATGCTACAGACAGCATTTCGTCAGGTAGAGTAGAAAAGGTATGTAACCACATCAAGCGGCTGTTTTATATGCAAAGCAGGCAACACTTCAACAGGTGTAGAATAGCGTAACTGCTCACTATACAAAATTGCAAATGTCCATTCTTGCAAAAACCTTCAAGACTCCTTGAAGTCTTGAATAGACAGTGGGTGTCCGGAAACAGTCCGTTTCAGATCAATACTTCATCAGCCTGTTTCATATCATTAGCTCAAATCTGAGGTCCATAATTTTGAAGGCCTTCTAAAGTAAGCTGCTAATTCATTACTTATCCTTATAGAGAGTTGAACTGAGGCAAGCTGCTAGTACATGTTGAGTTCTTGGCATTTGGGACTCACTGCCTTAACTTCTGCCCACCGGGCACAACCCTTTCCACCTGCTTCTGTCCAGCAGGCACACATTTCCCCAGGCGACCTCTCAACTCTCACGTTGCTCCTCCCAAGGTCCCAGCTTCCTGTTCCAGAACCTGGAGGACCGAGAGGGGCCGCCCGCCTCGCTTCCCCCTCCTCCTCATTGTGCGACTCACCGGGCGGTCCGGAATCGCTGGCAGAGCTTTTCCACCAAGCTCTCTGTCTGCTTGTCTTTTGTGATGTAGGAGAAAAGCTGCCTGCACAGAGGAAACAAAGAGACTCCAAAGTGAACTGCCTCCATTTCTCAGCATCCCTGCAGTCTTTGTGACTGCAGCTTCCGTATCAACAGAAAGTCACAAAGGAACTTGCCAGGACCAAAGGAGGGGGCATCCATTATTTGAGAAACAGCCAATTAATTGCACAAGAAATTCGTTGCTGAAGCTGGGATTCTCTGAAACCATCACTCTAGCCTTCAGGACGTGATTTTTCACAAGGACACCATGTATGCATTCCTAATGTTATTCTTTTCTTTACTGAGTTCGAGTCCACAGATTTGGCGTGGCTTTCTAGCCAGACACCGTTATCAGCCACTGGCCTGATTCTTGCATTCTATGAGATAAAATAAGAGCAATATAGCCCTTTGCCGTTGCTTTGCCCATGTACAAGACTGGTGGGCGGGGTGGGTGGGAGAAGAGTAATTTTGTTTTCAGCCCTGCTACAAGCCCGAGCAATTTGGAACGGTGCCCTGCAGTGCGGTTTTGCCATTCGCCACAGCAAGTGGGCCTCTGAGCCCGTGTCTCTCGCACCAAATCTCAACACTCTGTGGAAACACTGGCTTTTAAATTTACCGAGTGTTTCAAGGCTGACAGCATTAGTCATTCCAGCCTAGTTTAAGAAGCGAAACAGAACAAAAAAGAGTGCTTCCTTTTACCTGGCTAGCTATGCAGGAAACTCAATGCCCTGTGGCAGGGATGTCAAACATATGGCCCAGGGGCCGGATCCAGCCCCTTGAGAGCTCTTATCTGGCCTGCGAGTCAGAAAAGGCAGCCCACCCCCCAGTCTCGATCTGGGCTGGTGGGCTCAGCAGCCGAGGCAGCTACCTCCCCCAGCAAGTGTGGTATAGTGGTTTGAGCGGTGGACTCTGATCTGGAGAACCGGGTTTGATTCCCCACTCCTCCACATGAGCGGTGGACTTTAAACTGGTGGACTGGATTTGTTTCCCCACTCCTGCACATGAAGCCAGCTGGGTGACCTTGGGCTAGTCACAGCTCTCAGCCCCACCTACCTCACAGGGTGTCTGTTGTGGGGAGGGGAAGGGGATTGTAAGCCAGTTTGATTCTGCCTTAAGTGGTAGAGAAAGTCGGCATACAAAGACCAACTTTTCTTCTTCATTCCCGATCTGGGCTGGCGAGGCACGGCCGGACCGACCAAGTGACATCCATGTAATATCCGGCCCTCGTAACAAATGAGACCCCTGCCCTACAGAGTGCAACCCTAAGAAAAGCACGGCTACCTCATGATGGTGCGGAATGGCTGCTCCTCAATGCCTGAGTCAGGATCTGAGAGACGGCTGATGATGTCTGGAAGCAAGTTGTACACAGCATTGTCCTGTGCGGGGGGAAAAAGCAGTGCTCGTGGAATCCTTCGGCTAGGCCGACACTCCTGGCGATGTGGTGGGGCCAGTTAGATGGGGCAGAGACCATGAAATATTGGGAATTCTTGGCTAAGAAACAGAGTCAAACCAGGACACCAGCCTCGCAAAGAGGCTACTGCATTGCTCCCTACCCCTGCTAGGACGGCAGGCAGGAGCTTCTCAGTAGAAGTGTAGCAATCAGGAAGCATGCTAAGAAAGTCTAGCTGATTAAAATCCAGGAGAATAACTTTAGAGGATGCAAGCCAGCCAGTTGCAAGGGAAAGGGGAAAAATTGCTTTGCTACTTAAATGGCCAGCAATTCATGGATCAGCCAGCGTGGTGTAGTGGTTAAGAGCAAAGGACTCAAATCTGGAGGATGGGGTTTGTTTCCCCACTCTGCCACATGCAGCCTGATGGGTGACCTTGAGCCAGTCACAGTTCTCTCTGAACTCCCTCAGCCCCACCCACCTCAAAAGGTGCCTGGTGTGGGGAGAGGAAGGGAAGGTGATTGTAAGCCGCTTTGAGACTCCTTAAAGGTAGGGAAAAAGCAGGGTATAAAAACCAATTCTTCTTCTCAGATAACTCACTCTACTGATCATGCCAATATACTTGGGGAACAGAGAAAGTACATTATTAAGAGCTATGCCAGGGGCTTAAAAACTGGCTACACCAGGCCTGGCACTTTCATGGGAGTCAGAGATGTAACTGTGGGAAGAAAATGGGTGGAGCTGTAGCCTCCCATCAGTAGGAGGAACAAAACCAAGCGGGGACATGAACGTCTGCTCTTATTTTCAGGTAGGGTCAGACCAGAGAATCTGAACTGGTAAACCATGCCTGGGATCCGGAGGAGGAGCCAAGAAACCCCCCTCCCCAGAAGGTTCAGGAGGAGGGCTCCCAAAATCTAGCCTTCTCTCCAACTTCTCTAGTTAGGAATCTTTTGTCTCTCCTACGGCAGAACATCTGGAAGTGTGGGCCTCCACCTACTAACTGAAGGGCACGTTTCATCACGTGCCCGGATTTACCACTTCAAGGAAAGATCCAGGCTGATTTCCCCTGACATTTCCTTCTTGGCTGAGGAAATAAGGTCACTGAGGGCAACCTTAGATGATGCTGAAGTCCTTTCCACCTTCTCGGCAGGGAGGATGCCTGCCTGCCCTCATTAGCCACCCGCACACGTAGGAATTGACCTGGGCCCTGGTGCAACATGGGAAATACCACCTTGGGGCAACAGCCCACGACAGTGTTGTCAACACCAAAAATCCCAGATGAGGAAGCTCCCTCGAGCAGAGGCAGGTTTTCAGACCGTTTCTTGAGATGGAATTCCACTGGCGCCTCGGCCAACCGAGATGGGCGTGACCTACCCGCAAACGAGATGGGCGTGACCTAAGCCTGGCCTCGAGACAGAGAGGAAGCATGGCTTTCTGCTCTGAATTGGGCCTCGGCTGTTTGAAAACGGGAAATCTGAGCTTTTAAAATTTAACCGGGCTCTGGTGACCTGTTTAACAGAACCCAAGAGCTTCCAGATGTTTATTTCAACTTCGAACAGAAGTTTAAAATAGTTGATGGGCAAACAAAACTCCTAGAACTCACCTGGTAAGGACCCTAAAACAGCTGTGTGTGTAAAGTGCTGTCAAGTCGCACCCGACCTATGGCGACCCCTTATGGGGTTTTCAAGGCAAGAGAGTAACAGAGGTGGTTTGCCAGTGCCTTCCTCTGTATAGCAACCCTGGGCTTCCTTGGTGGTCTCCCATCCAAATACTAACCAGGGCTGACCCTGCTTAGCTTCCGAGATCTGACGAGATCAGGCTAGCCTGGGCCATCCAGAGCTACTCCTCAGGAAATCCCTGGTTCGGATCTTCTGCCATGAACTCACTAGGTGGCGTTAAACAAGTCCCATGTTCTCTCTGACCCTCAGGCCTGTCTGAATCCAGGCCATTTTCCCATCATGAACCTACCTGTCCAATGCTGCTCATCTTCAGAGGCCCCTACTTCGGATGCCTCCGCCAAATGAGGTTAGGCTGGGGGCCACCCAAGACACAGGGCCTTCTTGGTCGAGGCACCGAAATGTTGGAACTCCCTTCTCAGGGAGCTTTGTCTGCCTCTCTCTAGTGCTGTTTCCTGTCAGCAAGTGAAGACTTTTCTGTTTTGTTTGGTATTCCCTCCCCAGTAACTCAGATTGGGCCCCCTCTCCAGGCATGTTGGTTTTGTATGTTTTATGGGGAGTTTAAAGATTTTAAACGCTTTAAAGCAGGGGTGTCAAACATAAGGCCCAAGGGCTGGATCCAGTCCCTTGAGAGCTCTTACCCGGCCCGCAAACCAGCCAAGGCAGCCACCACCCACCCCCAGTCTCGATCCGGGCTGGCGAGGCATAGCCCAACCAAGTGACATTCATGTCATATCCGGCCCTCGTAACAACTGAGTTTGATGCCCCTGCTTTAAAAGGCTTTTTAAATGTTTTGATGATTGGCAATGTGGGGGACCCTATTTGGGTGGGAAGGCAGCATAGAAAGGTTTTAAACAAACGAGTTCTCCACGTTGCACTACACTGCAGCTGGGGGGTGGCTACGAACGGAAGATGGCAGTTAACACCGGGCTCCCTGACCTTTCTGAGCTTGTGGGCGCGTTTGGAATTCTGACCCAGGGTGGTGGGCCCAAGCGCAAAATGGCTGCCTCTGGAGGCGGAGCCACACACAGAGAGGAAGCCTAAGGACAGGGGGGAAGAGAAATTAAAAAAAAATACACTGGAAAAGAGAGGCAAGAAAGAATAAAACAAACAGTGGTGGCAGCTATCACAGAAACAATATTATTTTCACCTGCACAGCCAATCACAACTTTCGTGGCAAATCAGAAGTCTTGCTAGGCAAGAGCCTCACCTGGCCCCACCCACTTTCTAAATACACTTGGTGGGGATCATGGTGCCCGCAGTTGTGTGTATGTGTGTGTGTGTAAAGTGCCATCAAGTCGGGGCCAACTTATGGCGACCCCTTTTTGGGGTTTTCATGGCAAGAGACTAACAGAGGTGGTTTGCCAGTGCCTTCCTCTGCGCAGCAACTCTGGTATTCCTTGGTGGTCCCCCATCCAAATACTAACCAGGGCTGACCCTGCTTCGCTTCTGAGATCCGACAAGATCAGGCTAGCCTGGGCCATCCAGGTCAGGGCCTGTTATGATCTACCAGAGCTTAAAATGAAACGGGGGCTCACCTGGTAGATTCCCTTTCTGTTATGCCTGTATTCATGACACATTGGTCACTCTTAGCATGGTAGAGGATATTACAGACT
Source organism: Euleptes europaea (assembly GCF_029931775.1). Lineage (NCBI taxonomy): Eukaryota > Metazoa > Chordata > Lepidosauria > Squamata > Sphaerodactylidae > Euleptes > Euleptes europaea. The sequence continues at coordinate 11,887,886 of NC_079315.1, forward strand.
ACACCAGAGATCCGAAAGGTGAAACGATAAAGCCTTTTTTTGGGGGTGGGGGTGTTCTGCTCTAGGAGAGGAGCCGAGAAGTGAAGCGGTTCAAGACATCTCCAGAGTTCAGCGCTGTGTACCCCCCTCCCCACAACGCACACACTTTGCCTCACCTTGCCGGAGAGCTCAGAGAAGAAGTTCCGAGCCAACGCCACGATCTCTTCCTCGGGATCGAGAAGAAGGGTGGCCATTTCGCTCACCTGCCCCTTCACCCTCACCATGTCCTTCAGGATCAGGTGAGTCATCACCAGCGCAGCCGTCCGCCTCACGCGCTGGCATGGGTCCCGCAGTCTGAGCAGCAGAGGCAACAATGAGAAGGTGCAGAAAAGAACAACAAAAAATATCAGGAGGACTAGAGCGACTGCCCTATGATGAGCGGTTAAAACACTTAGGGCTGTTTAGCTTGGAAGGAAGGCGGTTAAGGGGAGACATGACAGAGGTCTATAAAATTATGCATGGTTTGGAGAGAGTGGACAGGGAGAAGCTTCTCTCCCTCTCCCATAATACCAGAACACGGGGTCATCTGCTGAAGCTGGAGGGTGAGGGAGTAAAAAAATAACTAGAATTATTTCTTCACACAACACATAGAATTGTGGAACTCCCTGCCCCAGGATGTGGTGATGGCTGCTGACTTGGAAGGCTTTAAGAGGGGAGTGGACATGTTCATGGAGGAGAGGGCTATCCATGGCTACTAGTCATGATGCATACCTATCCTCTCCAGGAACAGAAGAGCATATTATATGAGGTGCTGTGGAATACAGGCAGGACAATGCTGCTGCAGCCGCCTTCCTTGTGGGATTCCTGGAGGTACCTGGTTGGCCGCTGTGTGAACAGACTGCTGGACTTGATGGGCCTTGGTTTGATCCACCAGGGCTTTTCTTATGTTCTTATTATAATTATATTATATATAATTACATTGGGTGCTGTGGAACACAGGCAGGATAAGGCTGCTGCAGTCGTCTTGCTTGTGGGCTTCCTAGAGGGACCTGGTTGGCCACTGTGTCAACAGACTGCTGGACCTGATGGGCCTGGGTCTGATCCAGCCTTTCTTATGTTCTTATGTGAGGCATCAAGCAGCCAGACTGGACCATTTGGGACCCCCACTTGGCAAGATCCTGTTCTCAACTCCAGCTGCATTACAAACAACTGTGCAGCAGAGGCAGGGTGGGGTGGTGGTTAGAGGGAGATCCAGCTTCAAATCCCCGCTTGCCATGAAATGGCTGGGCGTCCTTGGGCCAAGTCACCCACTTTCGGCCCAGCCTACCTTACAGGGTCGTTGCTGGGATAAAAAGGAGGAGCAAAGATCCACATACATCGAGCAGCTTGGCGAAAGGGAGGCTAGAAAAAGATTTGCGCACCACCTCCCACATCTAAGCTTTTACCTGGAATAAAGGTGGGGAGTCCACGGCTCCACCTGGTTTGGGAAGCGAATGGCCAGGTCTCCGGCGGCGATCATGAGATTGGCTCGCACGCTGGAGAGGGTGGATTTTTCCATCATCGTGAAGAAGAGCCGCAAGTGAGCGTCGCAGAATTCAGCACTGCGTGGAACGGACAGCAAGGTTTACTTTACAGGCTCTCCTCCACAAAGACTAGTCCTGGGGGGAGCCCATCTGGCAAGGAGCTCACGCCAAGGAGGGAGAGGTGCTCAGATGAATGCATGAAGCTGCCTTATACTGAATCAGACCCTTGGTCCATCGAAGTCAGTATTGCCTACTTAGACCAGCAGTGGCTCTCCAGGGTCTCAGGCTGCGGTCTTTCATAGCACCTACTTGCTTGGTCCCTTTAACTGGGGATGCCGGGGATTGAACCTGGGACCTTCTGCATGCCCAGCAGATGCTCTACCACTGAGCCACAGCCCCCCCCCCCCAAATCATGAAGCTGCCTTCTACTTGGTCCATCAAAGTCAGTACTTCCTACTCAGACCAGCAGCAGCTCTCCAGGGTCTCAGGCAGAGGTCTTTCACATCTCCTGCCTTATACCTTTAACTGGTGATACCGGGGATTGAACCTGGGACCTTCTGAATGCCAAGCAGAGGCTCAACCACTGAGCCATAGCCCCTCCCCAGGGGAGCTCCAGGCACCCGGGGGAATGAGGACGTACTGGAGGTGAAAGAGTGATACCTGATCATGCAGAACTTCCCGAGGGCCAACGCGGCGGCGGCCGAGAGTGCTGGATCGCTGTAGTGACCGGGGTTGTTGCAGATCTTGAGTACCAGGGGGATGAAGGCGGAAAGCAGCTGCTTGCCTGTATGATCAAACGGGGAAAGATCTGTCCAAGCACTGCCTCTGAACCGGGTTTCGCTGGAGTGACGGACGGGGCTACAAACACCATTTGGTCTGAGCGTCACACTGGCAACTGGGGGTCTCGGGTTCCAGTGCGGTGTAGTGGTGAAGAGCAGCGGTTGGACGTTTTGGAGGACATTGATTCATAGGGTCGCCAGAAGTGACTTGACGGCACTTAACACACCCGCACACACCCAAAGGAGGGCGAAGAGGACCGGAATGGATGGTAGGTTCATTATGGGGAAAATGGCCTAGATTCAGACAGAGAGAGTGTGGGGCTTGTTAAAGCCCACCTAGCAAGTTCCCAGCAGGAGAGCCAAACAAGGGATTTCCTGACCCGCAGCTCTGTCTTAGACCCTTGCCAGGTGAGCGCTGGGAGTTCTGTTTGGAGCGCCCGTCAACTGTTTTTAACGTTACATTTGAAGCTTAAGGAAACGGCCGGGAGCTCCAGTCACAGGAAGACCCACAGCACACACACCCCGCTAAGGCCCATAGTCCGCCTGACCCACGGCAAATGTTGATGACGCGGGGAGTTAGGAGCGGGGGTGCAGCGGGCAGGAGGCAAAGACCCGCCCTCACCGTCCAGCAACTCCGTCTCGCAAATGCCGCGGATGAGCTCCGCTTCGTTGTCTTCGGCAGAGGCCCCGACCAGGCCAAGCTCCATCTCCATAGTGGTTTCGTTCGCAGTGCTCTGGGCAAAGAGGAGGAGGAGGAAGAAGAAAAGAGTTAGTTTTTATATGCCGACTTTCTCTACCACTTAAGGGAGAATCAAACCGGCTTACAATCGCCTTCCCTTCCCCTCCCCACAACAGACACCCAGGGAGGTGGATGGGGCGGAGAGAGCTCTAAGAAAGCTGTGACTAGCCCAAGGTCACCCAACTGGCTTCACGTGGAGGAGCGGGGACACCAACCTGGTTCACCAGATTAGAGCCCGCCACTCTTGTGGAGGAGTGGGGAATCAAACCCGGTTCTCCAGATAGGAGTCCAGTGCTCCAAACCACAGCTCTTAACCACTACGCCATATTGGTGTAGTTGGTTTTTATACCTCACTTTTCTCTACCTTTAAAAAAAATTTTTTTCCCCAAAAGAACCAAAAAACATAACCACACACAACAAACTCAGTCATTCCCATACACACAATAAATCTACCTTCCAGGGGCATCATTTTAAATTTATCATTGCAAGCTTAAAAAAGGTAAAGGTCCCCTGTGCAAGCACCGGGTCATTCTTGAACAATGGGGTGACGTCACATTCCGATGTTTACTAGGCAGACTTCGTTTACGGGGTGGTTTGCCAGTGCCTTCCCCAGTCATCTTCCCTTTACCCCCAGCAAGCTGGGTACTCATTTTACCGACCTCAGAAGGATGGAAGGCCAAGTCAACCTTGAGCCTTACAGAAGTAATAATCATAAAAACAGAAAGGAACAACGACCTATTCAGCTCTTACAATATGCTGCTTAATCTTAAACTATACCAGTATTAATCATTTCTACGTATGCACTTAATTTTCAATCAGCTAATAATCTCTATTTACCATTCCATATAAGCTATATCATATATCCATTAAATATATCATCTAATATTGCTACTCATTATTTTTTATTTTCCCCATTTTTCCCAAGCACAAATATACCAGAACCCCGGCTTTTCTCTACCCTTAAGGTGAAACCCCCCTACCTCCGGCCCTCACCTTGGCCCCCGGCTTCTTGGCGCCAGCACGTTCCTTCGTCTCCTGCTCTTCCCCGAGGATCCGGCGCCTGCGCAGCTCCGCGCTCACCGCCAGCTCCAGGTGGACGAGCTGCTGCAGGGCCACGTCCCCCGCGAGGGAGACCAGGTGGGTCAGCAGCAGGGCCTCGACCGGGCCGGAGTCCCCGGCGCCTCCGGCGGGAGAAGAGCCCGGCTCTGAAGAGCAAAACCAAAACCAGTTGCCACAAAGCGGTGTTTGGCCCTTTCTTTGCCAGGGACTTACCCGCCCCAGTCAAGCCTGAGTCCTCTCCAGAACCCCAGGACTTGTGGCAGAGGGACCGAGAGTAGGCCAGTAAACTCAAAAGAAACCACAGCCTTTAAAAAGCTGAAAAAGCTTTGTTAAGAAAGTTCAAGATTATTGATTAAAACACAGGTTACAGTTTAAGGCACACTGGCGAAGAAAACAATAAAGTCTGAGCTAACCAAAATACTTACTAACTGCCACTTAGAACGCGCTCGAACTCACTGCTTAAGCTGGTTCACGTCTCAGCCCGACAGGCTGGGCACAGAGCAATGCAGAGTCTACGTGTTACAAGAGGTGCTGAATATCGTTGTCCCAGGCGAGAGGAAAGCAAAAGGAAAGTTAGCCACTGCGAGACCCAACTGCACTTCTGGATTTCTGAACCCAGGTCAGATGACCCTCCTCTCCCTATCACGATAATAGTCAGGGAGAAACCTCTAGATCAGTGGTTCCCAAAGTGGGCAGTACCTCCCCCGGGGGGGCAGTGGGATTACCTAGGGGGGCACGAAGAGGCAAGAGGGCAGCAGGGGGGAACTAGACGTGGGCCCCTTCAACTGTGTTGTTCACTAATTTACAATAGATCAAGCTATGGCACCATGCTGGCAAATTTGGTGGAAACTATCCGAATTTTTTTTCCAGACTTCAAAGAGCTGGTACCGCTGGATCAAGTTCATCTGTTTTGTTGAATAAAATTTCAACTCAAAAGTTTTAATTTGATATCTGAATAGATGTGTAATTAATAGTTATTGTTTTGACATTTTCTTGTTCTTTTCTTCAGTGAGTCATGCAAACCCCTATTTTGAGTAGTGCTTTTTATAGGACAGGGTAGGGGGCGCTGGGGTTGAGTGTGTGAAACCGAGGGGGGGGGCAGCCCGAAAAGTTTGGGGACCCCTGCTCTTGATGGATCAGACCGGTTCTGACCAGCACTCTTCTCACGCACAGAGGAATGATCTCCTCCCGCCCCCCGCCCCCTACTTTCTAACAGATGCACGGCACCATCCAATTAAGCTGGAATGGAGGTATCCTTGAGCAACCCCCTGCTGGCCTAACAAGCTGCAGGTGCAGGCTGTTAAGATTTCCGTGAACTGAACTCTGGAAAAACCACCGAAGCTAACGCTTCCCGTTTCAAAACGGAGAATAAAACTTTTGGTCAAGCATGTAAAATAACCTTTTAGTCTGGACTGCCTGGAGAGTTGGGAGCTCCGGCCATACCACAGCCTGAGTTTTCAGTGGCTGGCGGCGTCAAGACCGAAGGACCTTTTTGTTTCTTTGCCACCTTGCTATTCTGCATTGTGTGTGCCTGGGATTTAGCTCTCGGGAATTTCCCACGCTGGCCTAGCTCATTTCGTTCACATAACACCACCTGTAGCTTGTTTCGTTGACAGGCCTGGCTATCAAGGTCACCAGCTCACACCATCCCAATTCGCTGAGTGAAAACATCTGGGTGAATTTAGGAGGGGAGGTCACGCTTTATCCTCTGAGAACCGTATTCTAGTTCAAACAGGTTTGCACCATTTAGAGCAGGGGTGTGAGCCATAAGGCCTGCGGGCAGGAACCGGCCCCTTGAAAGCTCTTATCCGGAACCACGAGGCAGCCCCCCCCCCCGCTCTTGATCTGGGCTGGCGAGGCATGGCCCGGCCAAGTGACATTTTGTCATATCCGGCCCTTGTAACAATTGAGTTTGACACCCCTGGTTTAGAGACTTCTCCCAAAAGTCCACCTTGATTGGGAGCTCAGGGTCATCTGATCTGGGTTCATTTTTCCATAAGTTCGACTATGCCTTACAGTAGTTAAGCTTCCTCTTCCCCTTGATTTCACCGTGTCGCTCTGTCGCTTTGGATAACATCTTTACCTTTTAAGACCCAGCTTATCATGTAACAACTTAGTGAGTAATATGTAAAGGTAGTCCCCTGTGCAAGCACTGGGTCATTACTGACCCGTGCGGTGATGTCAGATCACAATGTTTACTAGGAAGACTATGTTTACCGGGTGGTTTGCCAATGCCTTCTCCAGCCGTCTACAGTTTACCCCCAGTAAGCTGGGTACTCATTTTACGACCTCGGAAGGATGGGAGGCTGAGTTAACCAGGATCAGGATCCAACTCAGGTAGCGAGCAGAGCTTTTGACTGCAGCACTACAGCTTACCACTCTACCCTACGGGGCTCACTAAAGTGTTAGGTAGCCAGCCAGATTTATTGTTTTATTATTGCCTATTGACTATGTAACTTGTATTTTAATCTCTTTTTTGATCTTTTTCTATCAATAAAGCTTTTTAAAGCTACGTTGGTTTGAGTTCGCTGGCCTAACCCAGAACGATTCAGTCATTCTACTAGTAACAAGACAGGGGCTCTTGTCTTCATAGGCTGCTCGTTCCCTTTCCAAAGCTGGCAGCACCACCCAGCCCCGCTTAGAATCATAGAGTTGGAAGGGGCCTCCAGGGTCATCTAGTCCAACCCCCTGCGCAATGCAGAAAACGCACAACTGCCTCCCCCCCTGCACCCCCATCTGTCAGGAGCACCGATTTATGCCCCCCCCTGCCTCAACTCACCCGCCTCTGCCCCTTCAGACTCGCCCAGCTTCTCCAGGGCCTGCTGGCTGCAACGCTGCAGGACCCGCGCACATATTTCCTCGGGCCCTTCGGCCAGCCGGTAGATGAGAGCAATGGCTGTTTCTGTGAACGGGATCCAGTGCGGGCTGGATCCCGCGAAGCCTGAAGGAGAAGCAGGACATGGCGTACTTCAGGCAAGGCGAAGGGGTCTTGCGTACAGGCCCATCCCTGCCCTGCAGCTCCGGCAACTCACCCGTGCTTATAGCTTCGCTCAGGTGCTCAAAGAGGAGGTGCGACTGCGGGAGCCGGAAGGGAACCCCGCTTTTCCCCAGGGCAGGCTGGAAGGAGAGAATGCTTATTTTTGTAGGGCAACATCTTCCCCTGCCACCCCCACCCCCCTTATCAATAACTTCACACAACAATAAGCAATGGAAATTTGCAGTTTTCCCTTAATTTACCTGTACAATGCACTTCTATGGCAGCCAACGCCAACATACAGCAGCCCCCAAGGGTGCGTGATAAAGGAAATCGTCGAGAATTTGAATGGGAGACTGACTTGACAGTAAATCCTAGCCCTCTATTCACATCCCCGTAGTGTTGTAACAGCATTATGTTCTAGCAAACCGGATGGCAGGACTTTAAAGCTACAGCAAGAGCCTTCACATTTGACTAATCTAGATCAGCAATCAACGGGTGTGAGAGCCCTGGGCCGGACGTTCCCAATGACATTTCGGTTCACAGGGTGGCTTCAGGTAAAGTGCCAACTATAGGACAGAGAAGATTCCACTTAAATCTCCCTTAGGGAATGATATGATTTCACACAGGTTTATATTCTGGCCTCTGTCTCGCCCCAAAAACCTGAACATTATGCCATCGCAAAAGAAATATCAGAATTAGTACAAGAGACCTGGATTATAAACGCATGGGAAACACTGAGGAAGCGCAGAGTCTAGCTCAGGGTGTCCCTAACAAGTGTTTTTAGGGAGTGGGGACGGGTACACTTGTACAGGAGAGCTTCTGATTGGCTGGGCAAATTAAATTAACATTGTTCAGTGGCAGCTGCCACCAGTGTTGGGTTTATTCTCTCACTCCTTTCCCAGTGTATTTGATCAATTCCTTCCCTTCTCCCCTGTACTAAGGCTGCTTCTGAGCGCATGGCTCTGCCTCCTAGGGCAGCCATTCTGTGACAGGTTCTACCTCCTGTGGCAGCCATTTTGTGACGGGTTCCACCTCTGGTGGCAGCCATTTTGTGGTTGCACCTGCCAGTCAGAATTCCAAAGGCGCCCACAGAATCATAAAGGCTGGGGGATCCCTGGTCTAGATACAGTCCTAAGAATTATTACAATCGGAGTTAACACCGCTACAGTCAAGAGCTGCAAGAAAACGTATTCATGTTCAAGGTCCAGTTCTTGTAAAATTGGTTATTCCTGACGTGACAGGAAATACCAAAATAAGTCGGTTCTGAACACCGCGAGTTCTGACCTGACCATTGGCAATTTTGGAGATAGCGTTACACACTTCCCGGGCGAGGCGATAGTTTTCGTGCGCTCTCTCATCCAGCCCCACTGTTACCAGGACGTCCAGGTTGCTCCCGACAATCTCGGGCTTCCCACTAGTGGAGACAGAAACAGGTCACGGGATCCCAGACAGCCTCAAGAACGTTCTGGTGAAGGTGCAGGGCCAAACCTGCGGGGCTTGCAGTTCCTGCTCTCCAACCCAGAAGCAAAACCGCATCAGGGGTGTTCTCCCACACGCGTTCAGCCCCGGCTATCTTGAAGACACGGTCCAACTTAAACCAGGATTGAGGAGGGGGGAGGCTTGGCTGCACCTGCACAAAATGCAGTGCCTTTGGGGGCGCGTTGGCTGAGATGGAGCATGGGAGATACAAAAATAAGGCCAATGGTGCAAAATAGGTAATATAATTTATTACTCAGCATGAAAATTCCCTATGCGTTTGGCCCAAGAGGCTTCTTCAGGGGAATCTGTAGTTATTGCAATAGTCCTTCAAACGAGCATAAATTCTACAGAATACATTTATTCTTGTTTGAAGGACTATTCCAATAACTAGATTCCCCTGAAGAAGCCTCTTGGGCCAAACGTGTAGGGAATTTTTATTATGAGAAACTTTTTTTTAACCTATTTTATGCACTGTTGGCCTCGGTCTTATTTGTATCTCCTGTTACTGGTGTGGACCTTTTATTTCTCGGAGATGGAGCGCAGCACACCCAAGACACACAACAGTCCGAATTCACCAACAGCCGTAACAGCTCCCCACTGTTATCCGGTTCGGGATTATAAAAACTAAAACGTGCTTTGGTAGGGTTGAACCCAAAAAAGCAATGCCAGCACAGTGAAGATGGCCAAGCGAGTTCCCCCTCCCCCAGCCTTCTAAAGTCCTGCTTTGGGAACAGCACGGGAGGCAAACTGGGGATCTGCAGGAAGGGGTTGAAACGGGCGAAACCCCCCAACACACACACGCTGCAGGAAATGCTGGCGTCATTAATGTTATACTGGATACAATCCCCCTATTTCTACAAAAGCGTTATTAGAAACGAAGCCCAAACGAAGCTCCTGCCTTCCCCCACCAAGGGTCCGATACTGAGTATTTGGTGATCTGCCTTCAGTCCCACTGAGAGAGCTATACACAAAGTAAAATAAAATAAATAACAACAACACCCCTTAAAATCAGGGACGTCGAACTCATTTGTTACGAGGGCCGGGCATGACATAAATGTCACTTTGTTGGGCCGGGCCATGCCTCGCCAGCCCAGATCTAGAGTGGGGAAGGGGGTGGCTGCCTTGGCTGGTAAGTCCCTCAGCTCAGATGGGGAGTTGGGGGTGCCCCAGCTGGCAACCCTGCAGCGGGCTCCCCAATCCATATCAAGAGTGGGGGGCTGCCTCATGGGCCAGATGAGAGCTCTCAAGGGACCAGATCCGGCCTGCGGGCCGTTTGACACCCTGGCCTTAAAGCATTCTCCCCATTATCTGGCTCTAGACATAAAGCATTCTCTCCATTATCTGGCTCTAGACATAAGAAAAGCCCTGCTGGATCAGAGCAAGGCTTATCAAGTCCAGCAGTCTGTCCACACAGTGGTCAACCAGGGGCCTCTAGGAAGCCCACAAACAAGACGACTGCAGCAGCACCATCTTGCCTGTGTTCAACAGCACCTAAGATAATAGGCATGCTCATCTGATCCTGGAGAGAAAAGGTATGCATCATGACTAGTAGCCATTTTAACTAGTAGCCATGAATACCCCTTTCCTCCATGAACATGTCCACTCCCCTCTTAAAGCCTTCCAAGTTGGCAGCCATCACTACATTTTGGGGCAGGGAGTTCCACCATTTAACTATGCGTTGTGTGAAGAAATACTTCCTTTTATCTGTTTTGAATCTCTCACCCTCCAGCTTCAGCAGATGACCCCGCGTTCTAGTATTATGGGAGAGGGAGAAAAACTCTCTCTAAACCATGCATAATTTTATACTCCTCTATCATGTCCCCCCTTAACCGCCTTCTTTCCAAGCTAAACAGCCCTAAGCGTTTTAACCGCTCCTCATAGGGCAGTCGCTCTAGTCCCCTAATCATTTTGGTTGCTCTTTTCTGCACCTTCTCAAGCTCTGTAATATCCTTTTTTAGGTGTGGTGACCAGAACCGTACACAGTATTCCAAGTGTGGTCTCACCATAGATTTGTACAAGGGCAGTATGATATCAGCAGTTTTATTCTCAATTCCTTGTCTAATTATGGCCAGCATGGAATTTGCCTTTTTTACAGCAGCCGCACACTGGGTTGACATCTTCATCGAGCTATGCATGACCACCCCAAGATAAAGCGTTCTCCCCATTATCTGGCTCTAGACAGCATCATAACAAACACACAGAGAGACAATGTAACTTCAAAAATAAAACACAGATGAAAACAATGTCTCTTGAGATTCTCTGTGAAATGGGGTAGTCTAGACTCTTCTTTAGGGCACTTTTGTGCACGATGCAGATGCCATACCGTAGCAGTGGTGAAGGTCCCTCAGCAGGCTTTCAGCACAAAGGGGTCCCCCCAAGCCAATGACTCACCTCGCCATCATCCCCAGGAGCATGACAGCTGCATGGCGCTCCAGGGCCGAGCACTGGGATTTTTCCGTAAACCGTCCCCACAGCAGTTGGACCACGGCGGGTTTTATTTCATCTTTCTGCACAAATTCGGAGATCTACGAAACAAACGAAGGCTCGTCGGTGACGGAAGGCAAACGTTCCACAAACTCGTATTGCACCAACCAAAATAAGAGCGCTCATGTGGATTCACAGATAGTTAGCCAAGCAAAGTGAGGCATTTCTTTTCTAACTTTCCAATTTGTCTAACGCACGCCACAATTTCGCACAACACGTCATAAGGATTTTCATGACGCACAAGGCCTCCTTTGAAATTCTAAGATCCCTTGTTTTCAGGGCTGGAGGAGGCGATGGTAAACTTTATAAAACATTAACTCTATAAAACATTATTAATGGAATAGGCCAGAAATAAGCTGATTTAAGTCTCAACTGCCCGAGGGTTCAAGATCCAAGAGAGGAGAGAGTGCCCAGTGGTTTTTAGCAGGCACGGGGAGGGGCCGTGGCTCAGTGGCAGAAGGACCCAGGTTCAACCCCCAGCATCTCCAGTTAAAGGGACTAGGCAGGTAAGTGATGTGAAAGATCTCTACCTGAGACCCTGGAGAGCCGCTGCCAGTCTGAGTAGACAATACTGACTTTGATGGACCAAGGGTCTGATTCAGTATAAGGCAGCTTCATGATTTTGGGGAGGGGCCATGGCTCAGTGGAAGAGCCTCTGCTTGGCATGCAGAAGATCCCAGGTTCAATCCCCAGCATCTCCAGTTAAAGGGACTAGGCAAGGTGATGTGAAGGACCTCCACCTGAGACCCTGGAGAGCCGCCACTGGTCTGAGTAGACAATACTGACTTTGATGGACCAAGGGTCTGATTCAGTATAAGGCAGCTTCATGATTTTGGGGAGGGGCTGTGGCTCAGTGGTAGAGCATCTGCTTGGCATGCAGAAGGTCCCAGGTTCAATCCCCGACATCTCCAGTTAAAGGGACTAGGCAAGGAGGTGATGTGAAGGACCTCCACCTAAGACCCTGGAGAGCTGCCGCTGGTCTGAGTAAATACTGACTTTGATGGACCGAGGGTCTAATTCAGTATAAGGCAGCTTCGTGTGTTCATGTGTGCTCTGGATCCAAGGGGGTAAAACAGCTATCCCCCAAAACTGCAGGGATTCCGGAATGTAAAGCTCCATTGGTTTTTACAAGCTAGAAAAAAAAAAACACGGCGAGACGGAAGTGATACCGTTACCCAACTGGGACGGCGCACGCTTGGAAATATTCCGATTTGCAAGCTTTTGCGAATGACACTATCAAGACAGGTGAGAAACTCACGTAGGACAGACTTACGGGGGCGGGACACACTCACAATTTCTCCAAGGCACTGGACTGTCGCCAGTGACGCATCCACCATGAGGAGGGAGAGGGACTGCACCAGGCTTTGGGCTCGAGCCCTAGAGAGGAGAGAAGCGGGAAGAGGAATTATTCCTCCCAGGTCTTTTGTTTAAAGATTCCAATCCAACAACCTCAGGGTGGATAAAAATCAGTGATTTTAAAAAAAATCAAATCAAAAAAATCGGATTTTAAAGATTTAAATCAGATGTTTTTAAATAAAATGCTCTGTGAGAAAAACCGATCTAAAGATAGATCACGATGGGTAGCCATGTTTGTCTGTCAACAGCAGTAGAAAAGAGCAAGAGTCCAGCAGCACCTTAAAAGACTAAACATTTCTGGAAGGGTGTGAGCTTTCGTGGCCCTGGGATGGCCCAGGCTAGCCTGACCTCGTCAGATCTCAGAAGCTAAGCAGGGTCAGCCCTGGTTAGTATTTGGATGGGAGACCACCGAGGAATACCAGGGTTGCTGGGCAGAGGAAGGCACTGGCAAACCACCTGTTAGTCTCTTGCCATTAAAACCCCAAAAAAGGGGTCGCCATAAGTCGGCTGCGACTTGACGGCACTTTACACACACACGAGCTTTCGTGAGCCACAGCTCACTTCTTCAGATGCTACTGGACTCCTGCTCTTTTCTATCTAAAGATAACTTTCTGTTTAAGATATCTTATAGTCCAAAGGATATTCATCATGAAATAAGGATTTGTTTTCAATTATGTAGCATGAGGCTGTATATTCATGCAATGTTTAAATCTATGGGTAAATGGATTCCATTAATCCGTTCACAATGACATGCTCTTCCAGAGGTTTCTGTAAGATTATTTTAGGCAATTTTTCGAACTAGAAGATATTAGCACAGACGCTTGGTTTTGCGGTTCTCAAAACTGTGACTTTGTGTCTGCAGAGATAACACTCTTCTTCTTCACAGAAAAAAATGTTATAAAATGAACACAGAGTTGAGAAAATGACCTTAATCCCATTGCTCCTTTGCAAATCTATGTACACAAAATCAGCCCCCTACCTAGTGCAAAATTTCAAGAAGTTCAGTGAATAGAAGATTGTTTGGAGTGGAGTAGATCTGTACAAGGAGCTAAGTGTGAGGAGGGAGAAGACCATGATTTAAATCTAGTCTTACTGACTAGTGATTTAAATCAATTTGATTTAAATTAAATCCACCCTGAACAACCTGCTTCTTTGATTGCACATCTGCAAAAAAGGTCAGCAAGGACACCCACAGAGACCACTGAGAGGGGAAAAATTCCATCAAGAGCGGAGCAAGGGGAGAAGGATCTCTAGCGCCCACAACACTTCTTCCCTTGCTCCGCTCTGGGACCAAAGGGGGCTGCCACAGAGGACATCAAACTTGCGCCTTCCACATCTCGAGACAGAACACAGGATTCAGCCCACGTGGAACACAGCACACTTGGTACTAGCCACACTTGGAGTATTCTCTCCCCTGCACTTCCCTGGTGAAGATCACACAGGCTATTGTGGAAGGGGGGTGGGTGTTCAACAGTACCTTTCTGAGCCCCCACTAGGATTCAGGTAGAGCCTCCGGTAGGCATTCAGCACGGCCTCCCTGATCCCCGGCTCCTTAGACCATATGAGGGGGAGCATGCGGCGGACTCCCAGGACGGCTTGAGGGATGCCAAACTGGGAGACAATGACGAAGAACTCGATGGCTTCTTGCACCACTGGAAAAAGGAGAAAAGAGTGGGGTTGTGTGACGCTGCAGCTTGGACTGATGCCTCCAGCCAATCCAACAACAAAGCCAAGTTCCAGTAGCCCTAATTATTGCTGGCACAAGTCTTCAGAGCCCATTCTTGGAAAACTGTCTACAGTCCTGGTCACCATACCTAAAAGCAGAGATTGAGAATGTGCAGAAAAGAGCAACCAAAATGATCAGGGGGCTAGGAGCAACTGCCCTCTGAGGAGCAGTTAAAATGCTCAGGGCTGTTTAGCTTCGAAAAGGCGGTTAAGCGGAGACATGATAGAGGTCTATAAAATTATGCATGGTATGGAGAGAGTGGACAGGGAGAAGCTTTTCTCCTTGTAATACTAGAATGCGGGGTCATCTGCTGAAGCTGGAGGGTGAGGGGTTCAAAACAGATAAAAGTATTTCTTCACACGACGCATAGTGAAATTGTGGAACTCCCTGCCCCAGGATGTGGTGATGGCTGCCAACTTGCAAGGCTCGAAGAGGGGAGTGGACACGTTCATGGAGGAGAGGGGTATTCATGGCTACTAGTTAAAATGGATACTAGCCATGATGCATACCTATTCTCTCTAGTATCAGAGGAGCATGCCTATTATATTACCGTATATACCCATGTATAAGCCGACCCGCGTATAAGCCGAGGTGCCTAATTTCTCCCCAAAAATGGGGAAAAATTAGGCACCCGCGTATAAGCCGAGGGTCGGCTTATAACCCCTCCCCCCCCCGCAGGCTTACCTGACAGGGCTCTCCAGCGGCGAGGGTCCGGCGGCGGCACGGCCCGGGGGGGCCTGGGCAGCCTTCCTGCGGCTGCAGGAGTCTGCCCAGGCCGCTCCCGGCGGGAGGAAGCGGTGGCGAGGCCCAGGGGGACCCGGAGCAGCCTTCCTGCGGCTGCAGGAGGCTGCCCAAGGCCCCTCCCGCCCGGGAAAAATGGCGGGGGGTGGTGGGAAGGGCCAGGGCAGCCTTCCTGCAGCCGCAGGATGGCTGCCCAAGGCCCCTCCCGCCTGAAAAAAATGGCGGGGGGGGGGGGCGGGAAGGGCCGGGGCAGCCTTCCTGCAGCCGCAGGATGGCTGCCCAAGGCCCCTCCCGCCCGAAAAAAATGGTGGCGGGGGAGGGGGCCTTGGGCAGCCATCCTGCAGCTGCAGGAAGGCTGCCCCAGGCCGCACCCGGCGGCAGGAAGCGGCACGGGCCCGGCGGCGGCGGCAAGTTTCCCCCCTCCCCCCTCCCCCCGTATTGACTCGCGTATAAGCCGAGGCCGGCTTTTTCAGCCCATTTTGGGGGCTGAAAAACTCGGCTTATACGCGAGTATATACGGTAGGCGCTCTGGAAGACAGACAGGATAATGCTGCTGCAGTCGTCTTGCTTGTGGGCTTCCTAGAGGCCCCTGGTTGGCCACTATGTGAACAGACTGCTGGACATGATAGACTTTGGTCCGATCCAGCATGGTCTTTCTTATGTTCTCATGTGCATAGGGGCTCATTTGACCTTAAATTAGGCTAGAACTGTCGAGACAAAGATGCACAACGTTGGAAAGGGCAGGAGGAGAGAGCAAGTTGTACCACCTACCGGAGACGGAGCTTTCATACATCATCCTGGAGATCAGGCTCAGGGCTTCTGTGATTTTTACTGAAAAGTTGTAGGCATCTTGCAGGTATTGGACCAGCATCTCCTGCTTCGCCAGCTCACTCGATGGTTGCTCCTCCACCCCGTGCTCGTCACCCTCCGTGTTCTCTGCCCCATCTGTGGGTTCTTGGGCACCTTCTGGCTGGGAACCTGCAGGACAGAGTGAGAGCAGTTCCAAAATTCCCTGTCAAGCTATGATAACTGGGCCACCCCCGGCTAGCCCGATCTCATAGAATCATAGAGTTGGAAGGGGCCACCAGGGCCATCAAGTCCAACCCCCTGCACAATGCAGGAAATTCACAACTACCTCCCCCCTCCACACCCCTAGTGACCAGAAGATGGCCAAGATGCCCTCCCTCTCATCATCTGCCTAAGGTCATAGAATCAGCATTGCTGACAGATGGCCATCTAACCTTGCAAGCTAAGCAGGGTCGGCCCTGGTTAGTACTTGGAAGGGAGACCACCCAGGAAGTCCGGGGCCGCTATGCAGAAGCAGGCAACAGCGAACCACCTTGGAACTACCTTTTAAGGAGACTCACACCTGCTTACAATCGCCTTCCTTTCCTCTCCCCCCAACAGACACACTGTGAAGTAGGTGGGGCTGGGAGAGTTTGGAAAGAACTGTGACTAGCCCAAGGTTACCCAGCTGGCTTCACGTGTAGGAGTGGGGAATCCAACCCGGTTCTCCAGATTAGAGTCCGCCACTCATGTGTAGGAGTGGGGAATCCAACCTGGTTCTCCAGATTAGAGTCCACCGCTCTTAACCACTACACCACACCAGTTACCAACACTGCTGCCATGATCACACCTAGTTTGGGCCTAGGGAGAGCGGACCTTGGCTTGCACAGAGACATACAAAATGGCATGGTTTAATACAGTCCCGTCAGATGATTACCCGTATAGAGGGTTCTCAATAGGTGCAGGAGAAAGTCTTCTTCGTCCTCCTCCTCCATTCTTGAGCAGCTGGCAAACGGCTCCACCCCCTGCAAACACCGGACAGCTCCTTGTGCCAGGAGTACAGCATCCCTGCATTGAACGCGGGCACAGAAACAAAGGCAAACCTGATCCAACCAGCCTTCATATGTTTGCCAGATTGCATTGAAAGGAGGCGTGGGAAGCCTGAGAAACTTAGAGTTGGAAGGGACCACCAGAGTCCAACCCCTTGCATAATGCAGGCAATTCAGAACTACCTCCACCCCCCACATCCCCAGTGACCCCCTACCCAGAAGATGGCCAATACGCCCTCTCTCTCTTCAACTGCCTAAAGTCATAGAATCAGCATTGGTGACAGATGTCCATCAAGCCTCTTCTTAAAGACCTCCAGGAAGGAGCCTACCACCTCCCGAGGAAGCCTGTTCCACTGAAGAACTGCTCTAACTGTTAGAAAATTCTTCCTAATGTCTAGATGGAATATATTTGTGATTTAATTTCAACCTGTTGGTTCTGGTCCGACCTTCTGGGGCAAGAGAAAACAACTCAGCATCATCCTCTCTACAACAGCCCTTCAAGTACTCCTTGCCAGTTACTACATCGAAGACAGACATCCTCCTGAAAAGTCCTCCTGTTGCGACCAAGAGTCACCCGCGCTCCCCAAGTTGACTCACTTGTAACTGGATTTCCTCAACCGCTGGACAATCCCATCAGACACCTGAGCAGGGTCTCCCATCTGGAGGTCGCCCGCCTCTTCTCCCTGCAGCCGGGAGCCGAGACAGCTCTTCACGGTGGCCTGCAGTTCTGGCAGCATGGCTTCCCACTCTTCCTCCGGAGGGATCACTGCAGCTGGAGGGTGAAAAGGAAGCCGGGTCGGACACGGCCTCTGGCAGTCGGGGCACCAGAACTCTGAATTCTCCCCCCAGGACCCTCCTGGGTTGCCACCTGCCTAAACTCAACCGTTTTGAGCCCATGGGAAAATGTGGAATTCTGACAGGGCACGGTGGGCGCAGCCACAAAATGGCAGCCACGGGAGGTGGAGCCGAACCACAAAATGATTGCTACAGCTTAATTTCAGTGACGCAGCGCAGATCCTTGTGCTGTGGTGGCAGCTGCTGCCAAAGCAGCAATAAAAAAAAACCTTCACTGCCAATCAAATCTCCAGTAGTCAATCAGAAGCCTTGCTGGGCAAAAGCCCTACCCGGCCCCGCCCCCTAAAAACATTTGTCAGGTTCCCGAAAAGGCGTCGGTGGGTGCCATGGAGCCATCGGGCACCACACCAGAGTACCCTGCCCAGCAGGTCATTCTTCCTCCCTCTGCTTTCAGCCCCAAACTTGCCGTGCCCACCTCCAGACTTCTTCGCAGCTCAAGGACGGAGACGCATATTTACCAGCGGCGGTTCTGCGCTTGTCCCTCATTTCCTGGAGCTTCTGCCTTTCCTTGTGAAGCAGCTCGGTTAAGTCTGTGCTACTCAGCTGCGGACACAGGGAGGTGTGTTAATAGTGTTTGCTCCCCCCCCCCAATCAAATTCTCCAAAGTATCTGACAAATTTCGCATCCCAATCTTGTGGGGCCTGAGCTAGTGAAAGCTGATGTTGCAAGCAGATTTAGCAAGCTTCCACCAGTCACTGAAGAAGAGTTGGTTTTTATATGCCGACTTTCTCTACCACTTAAGGAAGAATCAAACCAGCTTACAATAACCTTCCCTTCCCCTCCCCACAACACACACCCTGTGAGGTAAGTGGGGCTGAGAGAGCTCTAACAGAGCTGTGACTAGCCCAAGGTCACCCAGCTGGCTTCGTGTGTAGGAGTGGGGAAATGAATCCAGTTCACCAGATTAGCCTTTGCCGCTCATGTGGAGGAGTGGGGAATCAACCCTAGTTCTCCAGATCAGAGTCCACCACTCCAAACCACTGCTCTTAACCACTATACCACGCTGGCTCTCTGGGGTTGTGGTGGTGGTGGTGGTAAGAGTTTCCAAAAGTCACCCTAGAAGAGTCCCTAAGGCCAGCGATTCACTCAGCCCTACCCATCATGTGCATCGGGGGAAATTAAGTTCCCAGCTTCGAGCCAGGGGATTCTCTTGTGCTTTTCACATAGAGTTGTGGAGAACTTGAACACATGAAACCACCTTATACTGAATCAGACCACTGGTCCATCAAGTTCATTCTTGTCTACTCTGACTGGTGGCAGCAGCTCCACATTCAGGTCTTTCACATCACCTCCTACCTGATCCTTTACAGCTCTATTGGTCTAGAGACCATGAACTCAATCACAATAAAACCCCCTGAGATAACATTAACCTTAAAATTAATTTTAACAGGAGAGGCCGGGGATTGAACCTGGGGCCTCCTGAATTCAAGGCAGGTGCTCTACCATGGAGCCACGCCCCCACCCTAACAGAAGCTGCCTTCTATTGAGCCAGAGGGGGTTACCGCACTTTGTATTCCCAGAGTTTGAAAATGTTGTAAAAAACATCGCTTTAAAAGGATTTTTGGATACGACGGCTTATAAATGGTTGGAAGACGTCTTCACAGCTAAAGGGGCCAAACAAAGTGCGAACACTATTTTTTATAACGTTTTCACTCTTAATACATGGGTGGGAATACATAGAAAATGCGAACAGTATTTATAACATTTTCAAACTCTTAATACATCACTGGGAATACAAGTGTGGTAACAGCCAGACTCTTGTTCTGTCAAGCTCAGCCTTGTCTACTGACATCAGCTCTCCAAAGTCTCAGGTGAGGGGTCTGGAGACCAAGATGGTGAGGGGTCTGGAGACCAAGTCCTGTGAGGAAAGGTTGAAGGAGCTGGGTATGTTTAGCCTGAAGAGAAGACTGAGAGGGGATATGAGAACCATCTTCAAGTACTTGAAGGGCTGTCATATAGAGGATGGGGCCGAGTTGTTTTCTGTTGCCCCAGAAGGTCGGACCAGAACCAGTGGGTTGAAATTAAATCAGAAGAGTTTCCGTCTAGACATTAGGAAAACTTTTCTAAGAGTCAGAGCAGTTCCTCAGTGGAACAAGCTTCCTCGGGAGGTGGTAAGCAGAGGCTTGGTGGCCACCTGTCAGCAATGCTGATGCTATGACCTTAGGCAGATCATGAGAGGGGGGCACCTTGGCCATCTTCTGGGCATGGAGTATGGGGTCACTGGGAGTGTGTGGGGGAGGTAGTTGTGAATTTCCTGCATTGTGCATGGGGTTGGACTAGATAACCCTGGTGGTCCCTTCCAAATCTATGAGTCTATGATACTGTTCTAGAAGCTGCCTTCTACTGAGCCAGACTCTTGTTTAGTCGAGTTCAGTCTTGTCTACTGGCATCAGGTCTCCAAAGTCTCAGGCGGAGATCTTCCACGCCAGCTTCTAGCCGACCCTTTTAAATGGAGATGCCAGGGACTGAACCTGGGACCTTCTGAACGCCAAGGTGCTGCTCTTTCAACTGAGCCACAGCCCCCACCCCCAAGCTTACCTTGCAGGAGAAAGGGTTGTTGGAAAGGAAGGCCGCCAGCAGCTGAATGGCGTTCTTCACCACAGTTACGGACTTGTCCTGCAGCCGGCTCACAGCGAGGCACACGACCGCCTGGAACCGAGTCAAGGGCAGGGCCTATGGCGGGCAGCAGGGAAGAGGGGGAGAGATGAGATGCTTGGCATGGTGCATACACCCTATTTGGGGAGGCTGGCAACTACAGAACCTCCACAATCAGAGGCAGTCAACCACCAAAACCCAGTGCCAGGAGGCAAAAATCAAGGGAAGGCTTCGACCTCTATGCCTTGCAGTTGGCTCTCCAGGGCAACTGACTGGCCACTGTGAGAAGAGTTGGTTTTTATATGTTGACTTTCTCTACCATTTAAGGAAGAATCAAACCGGCTTACAATCTCCCTCCCTTCCCTCTCCCCACAACAGACAACCTGAGAGGTAGGTGGGGCTCAGAGAGCGTGACTAGCCCAAGGTCAACCAGATGGCTTCATGTGGAAGAGTAGGGAAACTAACCCACTTCACCAGATGAGCGTCTGCTGCTCATGAGGGAGTGGGGAATCAAACCTGGTTCTCCAGATCAGACTCCATCTCTCCAAACCACCGCTCTTAACCACACCATACTACCCCTGTAGAGTGGGCCAGAATATCTAAATAAATGCATATGCCTTGAAAGATAAGATGCAGAAGAAATGGGAAGAAGGAAGAATCAAACTGGCTTACAATCGCCTCCCCTTCCCCTCCCCACAACACACACCCTGCGAGGTAGGTGGGGATGAGAGAGTTCAGAAAGAACCGTGACTGGCCCCAGGTCTCCCAGCAGGCTCCATGTGGAGTGGGGAATCGAAACTGGTTCTCCTGATTAGAGAACCGCTGGTCTTAACCACTGCACCACGCTGGGTCCAACTACTCCAGCCAAAGCTGGCCTGCCCTTCAAAGCGTAGTGTTGAAGACTGGGGCTTATGAAGCAGTCCCCTCCCCAACTCACTTTCTGCTGCACGATTCGGGTGAAGAGCTGCAGCACGCGGCTGCGCACGAACCCACTGACATCGCATGTGTGCGCCTGCAGGGTGTCCAGGAACTGGTCCCGTGTGCCCCGGGCCGCGTCTTCCAGCTGCTCCCCGTTCAGCACCTGCAGCAGCGCCTCTGCCATGGCGGCCAAGATGGCGTTGCGCATCCCGTAACTCTGGAGAAAGGAGGAAAACGATGTTGAAGACGGAGGGGGGGGGCAGTTTGAGCCTCACCAACCGGAGGGGGACAAGAGAAGGGCCGTGGCTCAGCGGTAGAGCATTTGCTTGGCATGCAGAAGGTCCCAGGTTCAGTCCCCGACATCTCCAGTTAAAAGGAATAGGCAAGTAGGCAATGGGAAAGACCTTTCTCTGCCTGAGACCCTGGAGAGCCGCTGCCTGTCTGAGTAGACAATACTGACTTTGATGGACCAAGGGTCTGATTCAGTAGAAGGCAGCTTCATGTGTTCAAGAGCCTCAGGGGAGTCATGCGTGCCAATGGATGCTCATAGCATCCCATATTAGACCTCTTCCTAAGCTGGCTTGAAACCCTCTCAAAGCCAGGCAAGTCAAGCCCTCTCTCCCCAAACCAGAATTCTTCCATGTCAAGTAGAGGGTACACCTGCCTTTGAAATGCACACAATTCCTGTAGCCCTATCCTCTATCCCAATGCAAAAAAATGCCACATCATTCCAATATTGTTCTCACATTGTGGTGGGTATACATACATTCACCTCACTGTGCATGAGAGGGCTGTGGCTCAGTGGCAGAGGGTCTGCTTGGCATGCAGAAGGTCCCAGGTCCAATACCCGGCATCTCCAGTTCAAGGGACCAAACAAGTAGGTGATGTAAAATACTTCTGCCTGAGACCCTGGAGAGCCACTGCTGACCTGCATAGACAACACTGACTTTGATGGACCAAGGGTCTAATTCAGTATAAGGCAGCTTCATGTGTTCAAATATTAGGGGAGGGCCATGACTCAGTGGTAGAGCATTTGCGTGGCATGCAGAAGGTTCCAGGGTTGCCAACCTCCAGGTAGTAGCTGGAGATCTCCTGCTATTACAATTGATCTCCAGCCGATAAGAGATCAGTTCAACCTGGAGGGGCCGTGGCTCAGTGGCAGAGTATCTGCTTGGCATGCAGAAGGTCCCAGGTTCCATCCCCGGCATCTTCAGTTAAAGGGACTAGGCAAGTAGGTGATGTGAAAGACCCCTGCCTGAGACCCTGGAGAGCTGCTGCCAGTCTGAGTAGACAATACTGACTTTGATGGACCAAGGGTCTGATTCGGTACAAGGCAGATTCATGTGTTCAAGAGCCTCAGGGGAGTCGAGCGTGCCCCTAGGATGCTCATAGCACAACGAGAGTTTCGAACTGCATCATCCGTGCCGCAACCGCAGGCCAGCCACCCACCACAGCAGCAGCGCTGAGCCAGGCCGAACCCGACCGATTAGTCACGTCCTGCCAAATGCTGCGGAGGGAAAAAGCAAGCCAAATGCAGTCCCCTGGCAGCATCCTTGGGACTTCTTGATGAGTCATAACGGAGAGGCAAAGAGGATTAAGGGAGTTGCCTCCCCCATTTACAAAACTGGCTGAACCAGCATTTCACAGTTGGCACTGGGGAGCCCGTGGCGGGTCACCTGCACCAGAGGCTTGTGACCCCCCCCTTTTCAATCTTTAGTCATGTTATTTGGAAGAGAACTCTAACACCAGTTGTCCTGGCTTCTACGCGAGCACAAGTAAGAGTGAAAGCAGAGGCTCCTGGCCTTCGTTCAGACAGGCAGGGGACTCGCAGAGTTTATTTTAGAACCGCAGAGGAATTGAAGCAAGAGCACCAAGAAAAAAAGAAGAGGTGGTTTTTATATGCTGACTTTCTCTACCACTTTAGGAAGAATCAAACCAGCTTCACAATCACCTTCCCTTCCCCTCCCCACAACAGACTCCCTGTGAGATAGGTGGGGCTAAGAGAGTGTGACTAGCCCAAGGTAACCTAGCTGCCTTCATGGGGAGGAGTAGGGAATCAACCCCGTTCCTCAGGCCAGAGTCCACTGCTCCAAACCGCTGCTCTTAACCACACCACCACGCTGGCTTGCAAATTCTATACACTGGAGAGTAAGTGTGTAATAGTAGAGTAGATGAGCTAGAAGAGGAATAACAGTTGGTTTTTATATGCTGATTTTCTCTGCCTTTTAAGAAAATCAGCTTACAATCGCCTTCCCTTCCTCTCCCCACAACAGACACCTGTGAGGTAGGTGGGGCTGAGAGAGCTCTTATTAGAACTGTGATTAGCCCAAGGGTCACCCAGCTGGCTTCATGTGGAGGAGGGGGGAATCCAACCCAGTTCTCCAGATTAGAGTCCACCACTCCCAACCACTATACCACGCCAGCTCTTAGAGGGAAGGAGGAGAGCACGTTCGGTTTTAAGACTAACACACGGCAGAGGCGGCTGAGAGGCAAATTCTCAAGCACCCTCAAAAGCCTCAGGCCAAATGAGAACGGAGCAACAGAGACGAGGCAGGTATTTCGCGGGACCCCCATCCAAGCCCCGTACCTCTCCATCCAGGTGATGCAATAAGACGCTCATGTTGGCGAGGACAATGGCTGGTGCTTGCTCTGCCAGCTCTGTGAGGAAGGAGGCATAGCCCTTGGCTCCTGAAGCATCCCGGGCCATCTCCTGAGGGCACTTCTGCCCGATCTCCCTGCAGGATGAACAGAGGAGTCACTGGCCGAAACTATGGAAGGTCGGCCAGGACAGGTGCACAAAGGAGTGCCTCACCTCAGCAACTCCCCCACAATGCCCTTCATGCCATACTCCTTGATCCACACGCTCACAGCCTCCACAAACACCGGAGCCACATGTTCGAAGTGCTGGAGCATCTGGGTGACCTTCAGAGTGGCACCTGTCAGAGGGGAGAAAGGGCAGAGAAAAAGAGTTGGTTTTTATATGCCGACTTTCTCTAACGCTTAAGGAATCTCAAACGGGTTTACAATCACCTTCCCTTCCCAGCATACACTGAGGTAGGTGGGGTTGAGAGAGCTGTGACTAGCCCAAGATCACCCAGCTTGCTCCATGTGGAGTGGGGAAACCAACCTGGTTCACCAGATTATAGTACACTGCTCTTAACCACTACACCATGCTGGTTCTCCCTTGAAGCAAGAGTTATGATTGTATTATGCATGGCTTGGAGCTGGGGTTATGTAAATACTTTCATGCCTATCAGTGACATCCTGCTTCCGTGATGGAATGTCATCTGCACATGGCAGGCTTTGTGTGTAGGGGTGGGGAAACCAACCCGGTTCACCAGATTAGCATCTGCTGCTCATGTGGCGGAGTGGGGAATCAAACTTGGTTCTCCAGATCAGAGTCCACTGCTCCAAACCACAGCTCAACCACTACACCATGCTGGCAGAGATGTAGTGGTTAAAGAGTTAGACTAGGATCTGGGAGTCCCAGGTTCGAATCCCCATTCTGGCATAGAAGCTCACTGGGTGACTTTGGATCGCTCTCGCTCTGCCTAGCCTACCTCATAGGGCTGTTGTGAGAATGAGGGGAGAACTGTATATGCCAGCCTCAACTCCTTGGAGGAAGGGTAGGATACACTTAATATAAACTGAAATTATAGACATGCACACACACATATATTAAGCTGAAGCCATATAAAACACCCTGTGAGGTAGGTGGGGTTGAGAGAGCTGTGACTAGCCCAAGGTCACCCAGCTGGCTTCATGTGGAGGAGCGGGGAATCACACCTGGTTCTCCAGATTAGAGTCTGCCGCTCTTAAACACTACACCATGCCGGCTGGAGAGAGCTGTGCTGAGAGCGTGGCCACTTTTGGAAAGAGGGCAGGTCAGGAGCCTCAGCAGTCAGGCCACAGTGGGGAGTCCTGAGAGGACTCACTGAGCATATGGTTGTATCGTCGGAGGGCCACCCCCAGCAGGTGAATTGCCGCCTCTCGGGTGGGCCGATGCTTCTGGTGGCCGATGCCAGGATTTTCCAGGATGTGGTAACAGCAGCCAGTCATTAAACTGAAAGGGGAAAGCAGACATTTACACATGAAGCTGCCTTATACTGAACCAGACCCCCCTTGGTCCATTGAAGTCTGTATTGTCTACTCAGACGGGCAGTGGCTCTCCAGGGTCTCAGGCAGAGGTCTTTCACATCACCTACTTGCCTAGTCTCTTTAACTGGAGATGCCGGGGATTGAACCTGGGACCTTGCGCATGCCAAGCAGATGTTCTACCACTGAGTCACGGCCCCTTCCCACATTTATTTATTTAGCTTATTTATACCCTACCTTGGTCCCCCAATGGGGGCACCAAGGCAGCTTATATCATTCTCATCTCCAGCATTTTGTCCTCACGACAACCCTGTGAGGTAGGTTAGGCTGAGACCGGCCCATGGTCAGCCAGCGGGCTTCCACGGCACGAGTGGGGAATAGAACCTGGGCCTCCCAGATACTAGTCTGACACTCTTAACCATTACACCGCACTGGCTCACCACAAGAGTGGCTTGCACTCGGCAGAGCAATGCAAGGACTCTGCTACAAAGCCCGCCATTGGAAAGTGCCAACAAGTCAGTTGACTTAGGGCAACCCTGTAGCGTTTTCAAGACAAGACAGAAGCAGAGGTGGTTTGCCATTGCCTGCCTCTGCGCAGCAGCCCTGGATTTCCTTGGCGGTCTCCCATCCGAGAACTAATCAAGGCTGACCCTGCTTAGCTTCCAAGGTCTCGCGAGATCCTTTAAGCAGAGGCTGGACAAGCACTTGTCAGGGATGCTCTAGGCTGATGTAGGTTTAGATGGCCTGTACGGCCCATTCCAACTCTATGCGATTGGACAAGCCTGGGCCATCCACGTCAGGGCATTACAAAGACTACAGGGTCCAAATCTCTTGTATCACTTGCTGCCAGTTAGCTCATTCAATCAATCCCTTGTCCCCACCCCCCAAATCTCTTGTTGATCTGGTCAATCTCCCCCCGCCCCCAAGTACAAGGTTTGTGTCAGTTTCTGCCGAGGTGCAAAAGCCTCAAGAGCCTTGCCCAAACGCAGCTCGGTTCCCCTATGGCATCCATACCTGACAAACTCTTCCTCCACTATCGAGCTGGTCCACAGGCGGTGGAGGTCCAGCTGCAGCAGCTGCGTGAGCAGCTGGAGGACGGGCTGCCTCTCCTCCTCCCAGAGGAAGCCGGTACCCTGGCCCTTCTTGCTCTGAAAGGCAAAGGTGAGACATCAGCTTCAGGTAGGGATGTACACAGAAGGAGCCGAGTGCGGACATACGGCGCACTGCCTCTAGAGCAGGGGTGCCCAACCTTTCTCTGCAGTAACCTGGCATGAGTGCACCCACTCCATCTGGGGGAGGACGGGGCCTGCCTATGAGTGCCTGGCAGACACTTTTCCTGGGGGCACACTCCCCATGTCGACGTAGCCCCTTTTAGGCAGGTCCCTCCCTGGGGGAAGTTTTAACATTTAAGAAGGATGCAGACAAGCTGGAACGTGTCCAGAGGAGGGCAGCAAAGATGGTGAGGGGTATGGGGACCAAGTCTTGTGAGGAAAGGTTGAAGGAGCTGGGTATGTTTAGCCTGAAGAGGAGAAGACTGAGAGGGGATATGAGAACCATCTTCAAGTACTTGAAGGGCTGTCATATAGAGGATGGGGCTGAGTTGTTTTCTGTGCCCCAAAAGGTCGTGCCAGAACCAATGGGTTGAAATTAAATCAAAAGAGTTTCCGTCTAGACATTAGGAAGAATTTTCTAACAGTCACAGCAGCTCCTCAGTGGGACAGGCGTCCTCAGGAGGTGGTGAGTTCTCCTTCCCTGGAGGTTTTTAAGCAGAGGTTAAATGGCCATCTGTCAGCAATGATGACTCTATGACCTTAGGCAGATCATGAGAGGGAGGGCATCTTGGCCCATCTGCTGGGCATGGAGTAGGGGGTCACTGGGGGTGTGAGGGGGGGGGAAAGGTAGTTTTGAATTTCCTGCATTGTGCAGGGGGTTGGACTAGATGACCCTGGTGGTCCCTTCCAACTCTGAGGTATTCTTCACGGAGATTTGCTGCTGTTTTGACGCTGATTTGCGTTGGAGTCAAATTTTGGTTATTAACTGGAGATCCGTATTTTCCCCCACGGAGCAAAATAAGCTGCATTAAAAGAGAGGCAATCCAAACCACTTTTGAGACGATCTTTCCTGTGGACACGTGTTTTGTTGCTCGGATGCCCATGAAAAAATGTTTGCTTTGTTCCCCAGGACGTCTCCTTTCTCCTCCCTCAAGGACGGTGATTGGCTGGGGGAGTTTCGCCCTCGGACAAGAATACCGCCCCTTTTGCAGCCTGCCTGCCTAAAATCCTGGCATTTCTCTCCCTACGTCCCCACACGCCTTCCCCGCCCGGGATGGGCCTTGGAGCTGGGCCCACACCTCCAAGCCCAGGGGGACGTAGGACGGACGGCTCCAGGGGGAGATCGGCGGGGCCACGCCATGTGCTCCTTGCACGCTGGTGGTGGTGGCAGCTCAGTCTAGGGCAGCTGGACCCGTGGGAGGGGGATGTTCAAGGGAAGGGGCTGTTGGCCCCTCTGCCCCAGAGGGGAGGGGGGATTTTTGAGAAATCGGATGGGAAAAATGTGCATCCTGAGAGCGGAAAACCCAAGGCAAACCTCCCTCCCATCACTCTTCTGAAGAGGGGCGGCCAGCCTGCTCTGGGTCTCCCTCCTCTCTCTCGATCCACTGTGGCCGGATCATGGCCGGCGTGCAATCCAGGGGCCTTCTTTCCTCTCCCCGCCCCGCCATGCACACTGGCTGGATCGGGGCTGGTGCGCAAGCTAGGAGCCCTCCTGTCTCTCACGATGCAGTGTGGCCAGATCATAGCCAGCGTGCAATCCAGGGGCCTTCTTTCCTCTCCCCTCCCCCCCACCATTCCCACTTTCAGCTAAACACTTCTCTGGGCACATGGATTCCCTGCCCCCCCAATCCTGTCTATCATTAAAGGGCAATGGGTTCCACACCTATGGAAAATAGAGGGAACTTTGAGGAAAGCGCTGCCTTGCCCCCCCCCCCCAAATTTGGAATCTGACTGTTCCAAAAGCAGAACAGAGCGAGGGTGGAAGCAAAATGGAGGAGACCAGAGGGACTGGTGCTTGTTTTTTGCGCTGGGGCTGGTGAACTGCACGAGGTAATCTGCTGGGTGGAGTTGGGGCGGAGCTGGGGGCAGGCATAAACAATGAGCCTGTTGGAAGGGGAGGCCTCCTGCAAAAGGGATAGACCAAACCGTTGTCAAATACAACGTACTTTGTTCCCATGAAAAACCAAAACTACAGATAATTGACGGGGATAAATAGCGGCCATGAAAAAAACATTTAAATCGTGTTTTTTTTAGCCCGTGGCAAAACAGAAGCAAAATCTACCGTGAAGAATGCCCCTATGATTCTATGAACTATCATGGGCACTTTGTGAGGTAGGCAGGGCAGAGAGAGTTTGGAGAGAACGGTGACTAGCCCAAGGTCACCCAGCAAGCTTCATGTGGAGGAGTGGGGAATCGGATTTGAGTCCACCGCTCTTAAACCACTACAGCATGCTTATACACCATTCTTATACAGCTCCGAAGATCGACATTAACTGGATGTTGGGGCCTCCAAGATGGCCTTCAGGGATAAAGGCCATCCCAAATTAAGTTATGGATTTCAGCCTTCTACCTTCTTCTTGGCATCCAGCCCCACCAGGCTGCTCTTGTTGGGCTCCGTTTCAAAGGCCTCCGCAAGCTGCACCAGTGCATAACAGTTCATCTTGAGAGCGTTGCAGTGAAGCGCCCGGGCCGAGGGCGCCAGGTCAGCGCTGTCCAAGATGGCCGTCAGGGTGCTGGAGTGATTGGTCACCACTGGAGAAGAGAAGGGGGCAACACCATCAGCCAGCCATTATCGCGACCTTTTTGGGAGATCTCCAAAGACAAACTCTGCGCCGCTTTCAGATTACCAAAGAATTGAGCTCACGATGTCCCAACAGCCACAATTTCGGCCACTCGCAGCAACCTATAGCCCGGACACGCTAGGCTTGCCCTGTACCCGTACCCCTGGCCCGCCAGATGCCTGCTCTGCAAAGAAGCGGGCAGCCCCTCTCGAGCGGAGGCTGCAAGGGACGGGATTATCCTGTCGGTCTGCCCTTACAGCGAACACGCACTGCTTCGCATTGTCCACCAAGATTACAGACCCGTATGAAGGGAACAGGTTGCTGGAGCAGCCGGCCGGTGGGATCACACTTGCCTTGATCTCATCATGAAGCCGCCAGAAATAAAAAAAGATAAAACAGATGCTCCCAAGGGGATTCACTCACCTTTCAGCATCAGTTCCAGGGCGTCCTCCTTGACAGCGTCCTCCACACTGCTGAAGTGGCTACAGAGAAGATAAAAGATCCATGGTACAGGTGAGGCCCGGCTGAGCAGTTAGAATGGTCAAGTTTTCAAACACTGCATGTATGTGTGTGGAGAAGGGCGGTGGGTTTTTGTAAAGCATCAATGCTTGCTCTTGAGCTGCTTTTCAAGAAATTTAGTAAACTGATATGTGACATTTGAGAAGATGGCCACAAAACCTGGAAAGAGTGCACATTTAGTTAGAATTGACATGTTAACGAACATAAGAAAAGCCCTGCTGGATCAGACCCAGGCCCATCAAGTCCAGCAGTCTGTTCACACAGTGGCCAACCAGGTGCCTCTAGGAAGCCCACAAACAAGACGAAGCATTATCCTGCATGTGTTCCACAGAACCCAATATAATAGGCATGCTCCTGTGAACCTGGAGAAAGAAAGGGTTCCAACAGAATCCACTCCCACAGAAAACCCTGATGGATTATATGCCACATGCTCTGAGGAAAAGGATGACTGGGAAAATAGGCACACCGGTTTATATATTTGGAAAAAAAATTATGCCGGGGAACTTGACCAAAGTGGCTTTAAAAAAACAAAACCATTAAAATCCTCCATTCAGATTCAATTTTTTAAAAAGCAGTTCTTTAAAAAAATAAAAAATCTCCAAATTCAGCAATTAATAAAAAAAGAAAGCCAGGGAAAGTATGAAGTAGAAACAAAAATATATAACAGCGGTGGCACACGAACGTAGGTTTCACAAAAGGTTTCCAAATATCTAAAAAAAATAAGTCCATCTGCAATTGTTGTCTATATGCCATATGTTCAAAACTGATGAAGTTCTAAAGGTCCTCAAATCCATTGATCGACAGGAGGTGGGCATTTACCTCTCCAATGCCTTATTACAAGTCTTTTATCTTTAGTAAGGGCATGGTGGAGGGCCCATTTTCCTTGACCATCAGTTAGCCTCCGAGAGATGGGCAGATAATGTAAAAGTGCATAACTGTCCTCAAAAATCAGTGAACACTGCAATACAAAATGGATACAAATAATAACTTCCTATAACTCCCTGACCTTTAAAACCTTACACTTTCTGGGACCGTTGTTATCTTAGGGACCACCTCTTCTGGTACACCCCCCGAAGACACGTTACGTACATTCAGTAATAACTTATTGGTGGTCCCTGGCCCTGTGTAGCTGTCCTCGACAAGAGCCAGGGCCTTTTTGGCCCTGGCTCCGGCCTGGTGGAACTCCCTCCCAAGCAATATCAGAGCTCTGCAGAACCTCAAAGAGTTCCCCAGGGTTTGTAAAACAGAGTTGTTCCACCAGGCCCATGATTGAGGACAGCCACGATGTCATCTATGCTGGCCTCCCGACCTTTTTCCCCTTATGATCCTAGTTGGCGTATGACCTAGGGCCGTGGTGACGAACCTATGGCACGCATGCCAGATCGGCACTCTGAGCCCTCTCTGTGGGCACACGCGCTGCCGCCCCAGCACAGAGTTCTGCTCTGCAAATGTGGGGAGAGCGCAGGCGACTTGTCCCGGCTGCAGTAGGAGAGAGAGGTTCCTGTCTGTCTGCCCTTCCCACTCTTAAAGAGCCTGCTGAACAAGCAGCTCTCCTCCCACCCACCCTTTCTGGCTCTCTTCTCCCCTGCTTGGGCAGCAAATGCGGGGAGAGCGCAGGTGACTTGTCCCGGCTTCAGCAGGAGAGAGAGGTTCCTGTCGTTTGCTCTTCCCATTCAAAACGGTCCGCTGAACAAGCGGCTCTCCTCCCACCCCACCCCTTCTGGCTCTTTTCTCCCCTGCTTGGGCAGCAAATGTGGGGAGAGCACAGGCGACTTGTCCAGGCTGCAGCAGGAGAAAGGAGAGAGGCAAAAGGCAATCTCAAATTCCTGGGTTGCTCTTGGGGCGTACGCTGCTCCTGTTTGCATTTTCGCCTAATGACTCTCACTGTTAACCAGCCCACTGAGCCTGGTGCCTTCCCTGCACCTTTTTTAGACGTGGTGATTTTCATCTCTTCCACACACACCCCAAGTTTGGTTTTTGAAATGCATGTGATAGGAGTGTGCAAAATGGTTTGCTCTGACCCATAAGGGTCCTTGGCCCAAAAACTGTGTTATGTTGGTTTTTATATCTGTTTAGTGTTGGTTTTTATCCCTCGCCCCCCCAAAAAAGGTTTGCTTTTCCAAATGCATGTGGTAAAAGTGTGCAAAGGAGTGTGCAAAGCATATAAAGCTCTGTTATTGTTTTTTTCTTTTAAGACAAAAGATGTTAATGTCTGAGTTGCTTTTTCTAAACTAAAGCCTCAGTATTCAGGTTAAATTGCCGTGTTGGCACTTGGCGATAAATAAGTGGGTTTTGGGTTGCAGTTTGGCCCTCGGTCTCTAAAAGGTTCGAAATCACTGACCTAGGGGGTTTATTTGGCTGCCATCGCTTAGTGATAACCATCTTTGGCGTAATCTTTTGTTTTTAAATGTTTATTTAAGACTCTTTTAATTAATGTTGATTGTGCCTGTAGGCTGGTTTTAGTGTTGTTATCCACCCTGAGCCTGGCTTCAGCTGGGGAGGGTGGGCTAGAAATTGAAAGTAATTAACAATAAATAAATAGTGTCGCAAGAGTGTGGCTGATTATACGCAGGTCAACATGTATTTTACTTTTTTCCAGGTAATGTGTTTGATTTTCTTGTGAGCCACTTTGAGTTCTCCTTTCAGCAGAAAGCACAGGACACAAACTTCCAAATAAATCATATTTCCATTTTGAAACCCTGAAGGGGGAGGATGTTGGTCTTACAGTGGCTACCTGTACACACCAAGCCCTCTTGCTACTGCAGAGAATCATAGAGTTAGAAGGGACCACCAGCATCATCTAGTTCAGTGGTTCTCAACCTTTTTCTGACCGTGGCCCCCTTCCAACCTTGTTTCCTTCCTGTGACCCCCCCCCCCCGGTCCTACCAGTAGAAAGGTAGCTATTTAAGCGTTTTGTCTGTAAATAGCCAAGGAACAAAGAAGCATAAACAGCCACACAAAATGCACACATGCAGTTCTTATTAGGAAACTGAAATTTACAAAAAAATACCCCATAAAATGGGAATACAACACACTAATAAACAACAATGTTCATATACAAGGGAGAACAAAGCCTCTGCCACTGCTGCACAAGATTACAGCAATACAAAAATCCACAGTTGCCAATGATGCATAGAAGTGCAATGAAGAAAGTCATGTGTTCGGTTTTCAGTCACTTCTGTTTTCTTCACTTCTCACTTCCCTCTGTGGCCCCCTAGTCTCATGCCATGGCCCCCCATTTATGCAATTTTCACCTGTGGCCCCCTTGGAATATCCTGCCCCCACTTGGGGGCCATATGGCCCCAGGTTGAGAACCACTGATCTAGTTCAACCCCCTGCACAATGCAGGAAATTCACAACCACCTCCCCCCCACACACCCCCGTGACCCCTACTCCATGCCCAGAAGATGGCCAAGAAGCAGCTTTGTAGCGTTGCTTGACCTCGGCAGCGGGCCATTTAAAAATGCCCCAGAGACACAAGTTTCTGCCTTTCCATGTCTTCGGCCAGGCCTTTCCACTTCCACTAACATCAGAAAAAGCCCAGCTAACCCAGACCCCTCACATCAGAAACCTCTCGTCATATTAACCAAGCGACTGTGCGTGTCAACTCACTGCAGGATGCTGTACAGAGTATCAAAGTGTTGTAGGATGGCAAGAGCTCCCTGGGTGCGGAATCCGGCCCGGAATCCTATCAGGGGAGAAAAGAGAGATGAATTGTGATGCCGATCACCTTACAGAAGGCCGGTCCTGCCTACAGGCCAAGAGGTTCTTGTATTAATACAAAATAGGCCAGTGTAGAGGTTAAGAGTGGTGGACTCTGATCTGGAGAACCGGGTTTGATTCCCCACTCCTCCACATGAGCGGCGGAGGCTAATCTGGTGGACTGGTTTGGTTTCTCCACTCCTCCACACAAAGCCAGCTGGGTGACCCTGGGCTAGTCGCGCTCTCTCAGCCCCACCTACCTCACAGGGTGTCTGCTGTGGGGAGGGGAAGGTGATTGTAAGCCGGTTTGATTCGCCCTTAAGTGGTAGAAAGTCGGCATATAAAAACCAACTCTTCTACGGAAAACGTAAGGTAGGGCAGAAGGCACAGCAGCATGATATCAGTTAACAATGAACGAAGAAGAAGAGTTGGATTGTATAGTTTAAGGACCAGAAGGCAACGGATGGTGATGCATGTGCCAACTACTACATCAGCGTCTTTTATTCGCAGCCAGGTCATCTGAGATGTCATCGGGGATTACCGCATTATGTATTCCCACCGATGTATTAAGAGCTTGAAACTGTTATAAAAAATACTGTTCGCACTTTGTAACCTTCAGTGAAATCTAAACATTGCCTCATTATACATGCCAGGTTCCCAGCAGGAGACTAAGTTTAATTAACATACATTGCAAACATTTAATATATTTTAAGCTATATGTACCTAGGACCACTACATCTTTAATAAATCACGTGCTAAACATGCATTTTCCAATAACAAATATTTATAGTTTAGTATAATATTCATTCATTCATTGACAGCAAGTCACAACATACATAGATCAGCATGGGGCCCCTATGCACGTGGGGCCCTTGGGCAACCGCTCAGCATGCCCATGTGTTAAGACGGCCCAGGGCCAATATTGGTAAGGCATCCCAGAGGGTTACCGCATTATGTATTCCCAGCAATGTATTAAGAGTTTGAAACTGTTATAAAAAATACCGTTCGCACTTTGTTTGGCCCCTTTCGCTGTGAAGACGTCTTCCAACCATTTTTTTAGCCGAGGCATCCAAAAAGCGGTGTTTTTTTTATAACATTTTCAAACTCTTAATACACCGCTGGGAATACATAGTGCGGTAACCCCCCTTGTTTTGTTTACTCCAGTACCAACAGGCTTTTTAGCTTTCCTAGAAGCCCCCCACCCCCGCCATTCGCGGCCTCCTTATTTCCGCACCAACCTGCCAGCTGTCCCCGGAGCTCCTTGACCGGCAGCACCTCCTGCACGGCGTACTGCGAGGGCCCATCGCTGCGCAGCAAATCGGCAGCCGACAGAGGCAAATGGAACTCCCAAGCGGGAGCAGCGACCGATGGCGGCTCAGCCATGCCCGCCTCCGCGACCGGAAACAGACTGACGCTCAAAAGTCCCGCGCCGCAGACCCCTGTACGGGCACCAGCCTATCACAGCTCTTGGAACGCGACGCGGGCCAATCATCTTCCAAACGTCTCTTTTCTTGATTGGCCGTTCAGAGGGGAGGGGGGGAAATGGGCAAGACGGCGGGAACCGTCGAAACCGGCCTGTTTGTCTGTTGCTGTAGCGCGCGCGCGCGCGCCGTAAGGGAGGAAAAAGGCGGGGCGACGATTTCGAATCCGGCCGCTTAGCCAATCAGTATCCTAGGAGAGAACTCATCGGCCAATGGCGGTCCAAGTTTGAATTTTCATACAAAACGGCGATGCTGGAAAAAGGTGCGAGTTCATCGACGCCACTCTCAACCGCAGGGTTGGGGGGGGTCTTTATTGACACTTCCGGTCTAGAGTTGAACGGGTTTCCGCTCTTTCCCCACTCAGTGCGATGTGGAGAAAGTTTTCCACCATAGAGAAACCGCAGCCTAGAGCGGTAACGCCCCACAAAGGCGGAAATCTTAAGCGTGTGGTGCATTCTGGGAAGAATCCAAGATGGCGGAAGCCGTTTAGTCAGCTTGTGCCTCTTTGAGGGCGGCAATACTGCGGGCTCGATGGCGGCGTCATGGCCGCTCCTGACGGTCGCACGGGGCTTGTTAGCGCGCAGCTTCTTATTTCCCCAGGCTTGTAGGCTGTCCAGTACTGGTGAGTCACGGTGGGGCAGCCAGAGCAGCGGTAAAGGATTGACTCGGAGATGTCGCATGGAGATGACGTCACGGCCATCTGATTGGCTTAAATGGGGGGGGAGGGGAAGAAAGCATGTTTTTCTTTTACCTTCCCAATCCCAAATCTTTCATGCCTGATGGAAAGCAAGTCGTGCTAAATTAGAGCCGTTGTGGTGTCATGGCTGGAATGTCCCACTGGGATCTAAGCTCACTTCTTCAGATACAGCTGGAATGTGAGTCCAAGACAGTGCATCCTCTGGGATTTAATAGGGACCTGGGATTCCTGTCTCATTGTCGGTTCTGATTTCTCCATGCTTACTACCCCTCTAAGAGCCCCGTGGCGTACAGTGGTAAGCTGCAGTACTGCAGTCCAAGCTCTGCTCACGGCCTAAGTCCAAAATATATGAAGAATTGGGGGTTTTTTAAATAAAAAAATCCCCAATGCCAGTAATGAATTCTCTCTTATCTGTAATTGTAAGATAAATCGGAAAATGTGTTAAATACTAATCCCCTTGTCAATAAACTGATTCAACGTGATGTATTTTTTTTTGTTATATTGTTTCTGTGTTTGTTCTTTTAAGAGTTTTTTTTGTTATTGTTTGGGTGGTGGTTTTCCGTTTGAAAAATTAACTAAAATATTTTTTTAAAGAAAAAAATATTTCTGTTGTGTGACAGAGATGTTTCCTGTTGTACCAGGAAGTGTGTTCAAGTTCTCACTCTGTCATGAAGTGCTGTGGGTGACCTTGGGCACTCTTCAATGTGGGGAAAGCCATATGTGCTATCCTGAACTTCTTGGAGGAAGCGGTGGGATAAAATTATGCAGATAATGATTTTCACTGGATTTTTATTGCCATCTAGTAGTGTGTATTACAGTTTTAGTTTCCCAGCCCAATCTTGGGCACGCGGGCCCTACTCTGAAGTAAATGTGTAACAACTTGCATCCTCACCTGAATTTGCGTAAATCAGCATGGGCAGTTTTATGTGAACCACCTTTGTTCGTAAGTGTAAAATGTTTCCTGAGTCCTGGATCCCCACACCCAAGTGTGAATCTCTTGTTGACAGGGCACTGATTCTCAGTTAATGGCTTCCCTCTAAATGCAAGACCTTCCCTCTGAAGGAAAGACCTTCAAATGTTTAATTTTAAAGCTCCGCATTTTCTAATTCTCACCTTCCCCCTTTTCTCCAGGTAATCCATACCCATTCCGTGTGAAGGAGCCTCCCAGCCCCAAACCAGTTGATCGATGGACAGAAAAACGAGCGCTGTTTGGGATCTATGACAACATTGGAATTTTGGGTAAGTATGAGTAAGATGAAGACTTTGAATGGATGAAAGACATTATAATTGTTGCGGTGAATGGGATCAGTAGGTTTAAGATTTTATGCAGTAAACTGGAAACAATTTTGTTGGTTCCATTAAAACAATACTATGGTAAGGTGTTATTCTGGAGGCTAGGCATCCAGGTGTGGGTGATGACAGGGACATTTTAGTTTGGACAAGCTAGATTTTACTTATTACATGTTTATCCAGCCCTTCATCCACGGAGCTCAGGGTGATATACTCCATTTTATTCTCACGGCACCCTTGTGAGGTAGGTTAGGCTGAGGGAGAATTATTGGTCCAGGGTTACTCAGTATGGATTTTGCAGGGGGGGGGGTGAAGCAGGATTTGAACCTGGGTCTGAGGCCTGCCATGACCTGGATGGCCCAGGCTAACTTTATTTCATCCGATCTTGGAAGTTAAGCAGGGTCAGCCTTGGTTAGTACTTGGATGGCGACCACCAAGGAAGGCCAGGGTCATTACACAGAGACAGGCAATGGCAAACCATCTCTGTTTCGTCACTTGCCTTGAAAACCCCATGGGGTCGCCATGAGTCGGCTGTAACCTGATAGCACTTTCCACCACCCAAGCCTAGTGCAGCACTCTAGTAGTCACAACATACTGGCTGTCTTATGTTTTCTGGAATTGTGAACTCAAAAAGCAGCAGGAGACTTGAAGGCTTCAGTGTTGCTTTCTCTACTGCTTTGCTGTTTCTGCTTGCACCCACTGATAAATTGGTGTGAGGGCACTGACATTTAGAAATCCACTTAGCAGACTGCTGGACTTGATGGACCTTGATCTGATCCAGCAGGGTTTTTCTTATATTCTTATTATAATTGTATTATATATAATTAGGTGCTGTGAAACACAGGCACATGGTGCTGCTGCAGTTGTCTTGTGGGCTTCCTAGAGGCACCTGGTTGGCCGTTGTGTGAACAGACTGCTGGAATCTGGTGAACTGGATTCGTTTCCCCACTCCTACACACGAAGCCAGCTGGGTGACCTTGGGCTAGTCACAGCTATGTTAGAGCTCTCTCAGCCCCACCTACCTCACAGGGTGGCCAACACTCTAACCATTAACCCACCGTGGAGAATCAAAGCCACAGCTGATGACCTTTTTGTAGACTCTGGTGAAAATGATGAACTCCAATACTAACTTTTTTTTTCAACCTGCCTGATGGCATCTCTCTCCCTCCGCCCCCTTTCACTCAGGAAACTTCCTGGCCCACCCCAAGGACCTGATCAGAGGCCCCATATGGTTACGTGGCTGGCGGGGCATTGAACTGCAGAGATGCATCCGCAAGAAGAAAATGGTGGGTCACCGGATGTTCGAGGAGGATTACAAGAACCTGAACAAGAGGATAAGATTTTTGTATCGACGCTTCAACCGCACCGGGAAGCGCCGCTAAGAATGCCCCACAAGGAATGAGGGATTTGTGACTGTATTACAAATAGTTTATCTTTTCAGTTTCCTGATGACATTCCTCATTGTTCTTTATCTTCTGTTTCATCTGCCAATGTATTTCCGCCCTAAAACACCATTTGTGAATTTATTATATGAAATCTGATGGCTAAAAGTACAACTGTACAAGTTTTCAGACTGGTGTGGCTTCTTCTGCAGAACGAGGAGGGTCTCATGTCCTGTGCTTTACTCCATCTTTGTCAAGCAGGGGGTGCTTCTGTTCCTGTCGCATTGCATATTACGTTCCCAGCCTCAGTGGGATCTCCAAGAACCATCAGTGGGATTTTTTTGGCAAGGGTGGGGAAGGCGGTCATTTATATAAGAGGGTCTTGGGTCCTGAAGATCTTTAAAGGTCGAATCAACACCTGGAAATGAGCCTTTTGAGGAACTGGCCAGCTGCTGTAAAACTGAGAACTTTGTGGGGGGCTGCCGTCAAGTCACATGTGACTTACGGCGACCCCGGTGGGGTTTTCAAGGCAAGAGACCTTCACAGGTGGCTTGCATTTGCTTGCCTCCATGAACACATTGCCTTATACTGAATCAGACTCTTGGTCCATCAAAGTCGGTATTGTCTACTCAGACGGGCAGCAGCTCTCCAGGGTCGCAGACAGAGGTCTTTCACATCACCTACTTGCCCGGTCCCTTTAACTGGAGATGCCGGGGATTGAACCTGGGACCTTCTGCAAGCCAAGCAGATGCTCTACAACTGAGCCACAACCCCTCCCCTATAATAATAAGCTTTTTTTGTTTTTGGGGGGTTCTTACATTCTGGGTCATCAAGCAAGTATGGTACTAGTCAGTGCTGGAGAGTGGTCTTCCACACGGTCACACATGAAGCTGCCTTATACTGAATCAGACCACCGGTCCATCAAAGACAGTCTTGTCGGCTGAAACCGGCAGCGGCTCTCCAGGGTCTCAGGAAAAGGTCTTTCACATCGCCTACACCCGATCCTTTCAACTGGAGATGCCAGGGATCGAATCAGGGACCTTCTCCATGCAAAGCAGGTGCCCTATCACTGAACCACAGCCCCTCCCCAGAAGCATCAGTCCACCCACGGTTGGAAACTGGTTGGCCGACTCGGTGGTAATTTGGTCTGGCTTAGCAGGCCTCTTCTTTGCTTCCCCCAACTATAAAAAAGGAATAGCTAGGTTATATTGGAACAGTGCCGTTTCCATTGAGGGCTAGTCATGTGTCCCAGAGAAGCCCACAA
Source organism: Euleptes europaea (assembly GCF_029931775.1). NCBI lineage: Eukaryota > Metazoa > Chordata > Lepidosauria > Squamata > Sphaerodactylidae > Euleptes > Euleptes europaea. The sequence goes on from NC_079315.1 coordinate 11,927,193, forward strand.
ATAGGGTGTACAGACAACCACGCTCCCCCCACTAGCTGCTTCCCAGCTTCTGCCCTACAGAGGCATTCAGAATCTGGGTTTAGTATCACAGGCCTTTTATGCAGGGACGTTTCCCCGCGGTCACCCCTGCCAACTGCTTCGGGGCTTCCCTTTGATTATGCATGCCTTTTCTGCCCGTCCGAGGTCACCTCACTCTCCCCGCACGTTTTGTTCAGGTTTTCCAGATGCTGTTTTAGCCAGAATCTGGAAAACCCAGCCAAAACATACAGGGAGACCGAGGCGACCTCTGACGGGTGGAAAAGGCATGCATAATCAAAAGGTTCATGTACACATAACTGTAACTTATGCACATTGAGGATGAATCCCCCCTGCCTTTTTGATGACAATACCCTAGTGTGCATTTGAGTAAAGCCAGCGTGGTGTAGTGGTTAGGAGTGGTGGACTCTAATCTTGAAAACCAGGTTTGATTCCCCACTCTACATGAAGCCTGCTGGGTGACCTTGGGCTAGTCACAGTTCTCTCCGAACTCTCTCAGCCCCACCTACCTCACAAGGTGTCTGTTGTGGGGAGAGGGAAGGCAATTTTAAGGTGGTTAAGAGTCTCCTTTAAAAAGGTAGAGAAAATCGAGGTGTAAAAACCAACTCTTCTTCTAAATACTGGATTCTGAGATCCATTGCTACAGGAATCTTCAGATTGGGATCGTCCAAAGAGGCGAGTGCATAACCCTAATGGAGAGACCATCCTTTGGCTAGGAGTGTGTGTGAGAGAGATGATAAATCTGGAAGGAAAGAGCTGCAGTGCTTGGCCCAGCGGAAGAAAAAGGAGTTGGTTTTTATATGCCAACTTTCTCGACCACTTAAGGAAGAGTCAAACCGGCTTATGATCCCCTTCCCACAACAGACACCCTGAGAGGTAGGTGGGGCTGGGAGAGCGGTGACTAGCCCAAGGCCACCCAGCTGACTTAATGTGTAGGAGTGGGGATACCAACCCCAGATCAGAGTCCACCGCTCCAAACCACCGCTCTTATCCGCTGCACCACCCTGGCTCTCTTCCAAAGGGGGAAGATGCGGAGGCGAGGGCCAGCTTTTCTGTCTGTTGCTGAGGAGTGACTCACTTGGCACGGGCTGGGGGGGCGACGTCATCGCCGGCCCGTGTGGGTGTGGCAATGGCACACTCCTCTGTGGCTCGGTCCCCCGCTCCCCTCTGGGAAGTGTCAGTCTGCGGCAACTCCCAGGGCGAAGCTGAGCCACCTCCCGGGATGGAAGGAGAGGCAGCCATGTGAGTACGGGTTGGGGGTCTGACTCCCAGACTGTGGTGCCCATTGAGTGAGCAGACTGTGGTGCCCATTGAGTGAGGCATTGCAACAGTGGAGAGCCAGCGTGGTGTAGCGGTTAAGAGCGGTGGTTTGGAGCGGTGGACTCTGATCTGGAGGACCGGGTTCAAGTCCCCACTCCTCCACATGAGCGGCGGATGCTAATCTGGTGAACTGGATTTGTTTCCCCACTCCTACATGAAGCTAGCTGGGTGACCTTGGGCCAGTCACAGCTCTCTCAGCCCCACCTACCTCTCAGGGCGTCTGTTGTGGGGAGGGGAAGGTGATTGTAAGCCGGATTGATTCTTCCTTAAGTGGTAGAGAAAATTGGCATATAAAAACCAACTCTTCTTCGTCTTTTTCTTCCTCCTCCTTCTTCCCTGACCGGCCCACCTGTCTGGTATCTCCCACCCAGCTTTGGCATCTGCCGCATCCTCCCTTGGAGACCCAGCAGCCTTCCTTTACACCCTCCATGCTGGTGCTCACCTGTTGCATTGAGAGCATGGCAACAGATGGAGAAGTGTGTGTGTGGGGGAGATTCTTGCTGGGGAGTTAGCTTTGTGGGGAGAAAGATTATTCACACATACAAAGGCATCGCTGGTGCTTGGCAGAGGAATGCTCTGAGCTGTGCTGGGTGGGGGTTCAAATCCCCGCTGTGACCTTGGGCCGGTGGTTCTCTTGCCCCCTAACCTACTTCACAGGGTTGTTAGGAGATAAATTGGAGGGAGAGCTTGGGAGGAGAAGGGGGTGGGTGCAGTGTGGTGTAAAAGGAACGGGGAGAGCTGGGTTCAGATCTCTTCTTGCTGCAAAAATAAAAACCCATGGGGTGGCCCTCGGGTTGCCAACCTCCAGGTGGAGCCTGGAGACCTCCGGGAATTACAAGTGATCTGCAGACGGCTGCGTTCAGTTCCCCTGGAGAAAATGGCTGCTTTGGAGGGTGGACTCTAAGGCATTATCCCCTGCTGAGATGCCTCCCCTCAATAAACTCCACCATCCCCTGGCTCCACCTCTGAAACACCCAGTAGGGTTGCCAACCTCCAGGTAGTGGCAAATAAGTAATCAGCCTGCTGTAATGTAGGTTACAAACTTATAAACACAGCAGCATAAGACAACAAAACACATAAATCATACTATGCAAAGAGTGCTATATTCTATGTGCAGTAGTCAAATACAGTGAATAAATATATGCAGCTGCTGTTGATTTGGAAATGCTGTCTTTTAGCATTCAACTACACAGAGTAATTTGAGAGCTTTGAGTTCCCTCCATTACAAGAGCAGACATATTAACTGCCTTGAAGTGAGTATTATTATAACAGTTTATTATAACAGTTTATTTTTATAATATTTGAATGCTTATAACATGACTAATCTGCTTATACAACCACAAAAATTGTTTAGGGTGGTTCTTGTGGAGTAAGCTACCTTCTCAATATTATATTAATAACAATGAACAACTGATTGACAGAATGTCAGTGCAATCAACAGGATACAACTCCGTGATGCACTTCAACAACAAGGCACCCAAATGTGGCAACCTTGAAAGGATTACTGATGGACAATGACTCCAAAGACACTGGTTCTAAAAAAGAACGTTTAACTTTTGTATATAGTTCTATTTGTCTAGCTAACATCACTGTATATATTTATTCACTGTATTTGATTACTGCACATAGAATATAGCACTCTTTGCATAGTATGATTTATGTGTTTTGTTGTCTTATGCTGCTGTGTTTATAAGTTTGTAACCTCCAGGTAGTAGCTGGAGATCTCTTTCTATTTTAATTGATCTCCAGCCGATAGAGATCAGGTCCAACCTGGAGGGGCTGCGGCTCAGTGGTAGAGCATCTGCTTGGCACGCAGAAGGTCCCAGGTTCATTTCCCGGCATCTGCAGTTAAAGGGACCAGGCAGGTAGGTGATGTGAAAGACCTCTGCCTGAGACCCTGGAGAGCTGCTGCCGGTCAGAGCAGACAATACTGACTTGGATGGACTAAGGTTCTTGGAGAAAACGGCTGCTTTGGAGGGTGGGCTCTATGGCATTATACCCCACTGAGGTCCCTCCCCTCCCCAAATCCCATCCTCCCTAGGTTCCACCCCCCCCCATTATCTCCAGGTTTTTCCAAATCCAGAGCTGGCAAGCCTATACAGGCTGCCTGTGGGCACCCCTTCCTTGCCTGGCACCTGCAGTTGTCACCCTTGGCAGTAGGATTGCCAGGTCCCTCTTTGCCAGTGGCGGGAGGTTTTTGGGGCGGACCCCGAGGAGGGAGGGGTTTGGGGACGGGAGGGACTTCAATGCCATAGAATCCAGTTGCCAAAGCGGCGTTTCCCCCAGGTTCTCCACATCAGATCCAAACCACTGCTCTTTAACCACTATACCATGCTGGCTCTTTTTTATTTTTTAAAGATATACAGTATTTTTACATGGTGGTTAAAAGTGATTAAGATTATCACACGACAGTGTCAGTGAAAGTATGCTTCCAATTACAAATCATAATACAAGTTGGAATCTCAAGGGGATAAAGCCAAAGAAGATCAGCTGTAATAGCAGGAGATCTCCAGCTACTACCTGGAGGTTGCAAGCAACAAAACAGTGCAGGCTCAATCTGTTCAAAGTCTATATTCAAATTACATAAGGTGCAACAATATAACAAAAACACACGCGAGTGAAACATACATATGTATACAATTCTATACTACAAAGTCAACAATATGACAAATTTCATTACAAAAAAGCACAATGGCTGTCTCCAAATAAACAAAATGAAGAGAGATATAAGAACCCAAAGTCTATATTGAGGTAAGTGCAATTCCACCGTTCCTCTGTTGTCAGAATAGGAGGAAAATTTCTAGCAGCCCATTCTTTTTGGGAGCTATTGCAAAATTTGAAAAAAACAAAATAAAAATAGACAGCCTATTGGGCTTATGAAGAAATATACACCTCCCAATTTGATGTGAACCTATTATGGGCTTTATCCTCTTTGACTGAGGCTGACGAAGCTATATTGATAGTGAAAGCGCTACAAATATCCGGGATAGCATTTCCTCTTATTTTTTCCACATAGGAGTATCCTCCCTTCCTACACGGGAACTGAAAATCTTCTTCCCCTTCCGAGAACAGAGGAATGGTGGAATTGCACTTACCTCAATATAGACTTTGGGTTCTTATACCTCTATTCATTTCATTTATTTGGAGACATCCATTGTGCTTTTTTGTAATGAAATTTGTCAAATTGTTGACTTTGTAGTATAGAATTGTATACATATGTATGTTTCACTCGCGTGTGTTTTTGTTATATTGTTGCAGTTGCACCTTATGTAATTTGAATATAGACTTTGAACAGATTGAGCCTGCAATCCTAAGCAGGTCAACCTCAGAAGAAAACCCCACCTTTTTCTTGCTAGGAAAGCAGCCTTCGGGTGGCAGCTTGGGAGGATGGGGACCAGGGAAGGTTGCCAACTTCCAGTTGGGACCTAGCGATCTCCCGTAATTACAACTGATCTCCAGAGTTGCCCTGGAGAAAATGGCTGCCTTGGAGGGTGGCTTTTAGGACATCACGTCCCTGCCGAGCTCCCCCCACAATTCCCACACACCCCATCCCCGAGGCTCCACCTCCAAATCTCCAGGAATTTCCCATCCCAGAGCTGGCAGCACCACCATGTTATGGAGAAAAAACAGCCAGGAATGTTTCAGCTTTCCCTATTTTTGCTATCACTCCCCCCCCACCACCACACACAGGGGGATTCTTGAGGTTGATAACGCTGGCTCCCCTAGTCTCACTGCCGTCATCATTTGGTTTTCCTTGATTCCCCACTCCTCCACATGAGGCCAGCTGGGTGACCTTGGGCTAGTCACAGTTCTCTCCGAACTCTCTCAGCCCTCCCCCAACCTTTCTAGGGAGAGGAAGGGAAGGCAATTGTAAGCCGGTTTGATTCTCCTTAAACTGTAGAGAAAATCGGCATATAAAAACCAACTCTTCTTCTTCTTCTACCTATCCTATCCAGAAATGGAGTTCCTAAATGAAATATATTAATTGAATCGATTTTAAAAGGCTCCGAGTAATTTTGTTCCTGGCGCACGCAGAGATTGGATGGGCTTTTACTGCGCATAACAGCCTTGTGCAGTCTGCTAAATTACCAGATTTTGATATATATAAAACGTAAAATCTATCAAGTCTCCGTGCTCGGGGTGAGGAAGGCGGGCGCTGTCTTCCTGTCTACCAGAGGGGAGACAAAGGAGCATCCCGGGCACCCAAACTTAAGGCGCTCAAAAGCCTTGTGCCAGCCTTGCACAAGGCCCACCTGCTCAGTCCTCTGACAGTGCCCCAGCCCGGGAAAGTCCAGCACACAATGGTGATGTCTGTCTCTTGTCGTGTGTCACCAGCATCCAGTAGCTAGAACATCCATAATACTAGAACACGAGGTCATCTGCTAAAGCTGGAGGGCGAGAGATTCAAAACCGATAAAAGGAAGTATTTTTTTCACACAACGCATAGTTAAATTGTAGAACTCCCTGCCCCAGGATGTGGTGATGGCTGCCAACTTGGAAGGCTTGTAGAGGGGAGTGGATGTGTTCATGGAGGAGAGGGGTAATGGCTATTAGTTAGAATGGATACTAGTCATGATGCATACCTATTCTCTCTAGTATCAGAGGAGCATGCCTATTGTTTTGGGTGCGGTGGAGCGCAGGCAGGATGGTGCTGCTGCAGCCGTCTTGTTTGTGGGCTTCCTGGAGGCACCTGGTTGGCCACTGTGTGAACAGACTGCTGGACTTGATGGGCCTTGGTCTGATCCAGCATGGCTTTTCTTATGTTCTTATGTCTTGTTTGTGGGCTTCCTAGAGGCACCTGGTTGGCCACAGTGTGAACAGACCTGATCCAGCAGGGCCTTTCTTATGTTCTTATGTTTGATTTGGGCTTGTACCTCTGATCCCGTTAAAGATTCCATCAGAGTCCATCCTGTGTGTTGTGTGTTAAGTGCAGTCAAGTCGCTTCTGACTCATGGCGACCCTATGAATCAATGTCTTCCAAAACATCCTATCCTTAACAGCCTTGCTCAGATCTTGCAAACTGAGGGCCGTGGCTTCCTTTATAGAGTCAATCCATCTCTTGATGGGGCTTCCTCTTTCCCTGCTGCCTTCCACTTTTCATGAGAGCCAAACATTAATATTGTTCTTGAAGCAGTCAATACTGTGATAGGTAACTAGGTTTCTAGATGTTGTATTTTACTAGAAAATACATTATCTTGCTTAACCAGTTATCCCTTAAGTAATGATACAAGCTTTGAATTAAGAAATTCCTTTTTATTGTAGAAACTTCAGTAGAAAAAAGATATAAAGGTAAAACATAAAAAAACATCAGTTACAAATATATGAAAGTTACATTGTAGAAAAAAACTAACAAAATATAGGCAGAATGTTAACAGATCTGTTCAGTAAAAGTTACAGTGAAAATACAAAGTTCACATACCTTTGGATGGGCCATGCTGCTGGGGAAAATTCTTTAGACTGACAGACAGACAGCATTAGTCTGCTAAAGAACTCCCAACTACTGACCAATTTCTAACCGTTATATACCTTTTTTCATGGGAACCTTTAATCTGTGATTAATCTTCACACTATATCTCTTCAAGGATCTAACACTATCTCACAACAAAAATCAGCCTTCAAGGTTATTGACAAGGTTGTCTAGCAAGGTGAACTGATATAGATATACGTAGATAGATAACAAAATTGTCAGTGTTAAACCAATTAATTATAATATGAAGAGAAGGTTACATAGGAAATGTGGGAAGCAAGGCTACTTAATATAATGCATTTCCATTACCCCCCCCCCCACTGAAAGGTTTAAAAAGACTAGATTTCATGTTTTTATCTTTGTTTTTATAAGCTAAGGCCGCATTGGCAGAGAAGAAGAAGAAGAAGAGTTGGTTTTTATATGCTGACTTTCTCTGCCACTTAAGGGAGAATCAAACCGGCTTACAATCACCTTCCCTTCCCCTCCCCACAACAGACACCCTGTGAGGTAGGTGGGGCTGAAAGAGAATGACTTGCCCAAGGTCACCCAGCTGGCTTCATGTGGAGGAGTGGGGAAACCAATCCAGTTCTCCAGATCAGACTCCACAGCTCCAGATCTCCGTTCTTAACCACTACACCACGCTGGCCCGAGCTCACTCTGCTACTGCCCAACTCTGCTACTGCCCAACTAGTAACCTTCAGTGAAATCTCATTGCCTCATTATACATGCCAGGTTCCTGGCAGGAGACTAAGTTTAATTAACATATATTACAAAAAATTAATATATTTTAAGCTATATGTACCTAGGACCACTACATCTTTAGTAAATCACGTGCTAAATATGCATTTTCTAATAACAAATATTTATAGTTTAGTATAATATTCATTCATTCATTCATTCATTCATTGACAGCAAGTCACAACATACATAGATCAGCATGGGGCCCCTATGCACGTGGGGCCCTTGGGCAACCGCTCAGCATGCCCATGTTTTAAGACGGCCCAGGGTCAATATTGGTAGGGTATCCCAGAGGGTTACCGCATTATGTATTCCCAGCGATGTATTAAGAGTTTGAAACTGTTATAAAAAATACTGTTCGCACTTTGTTTGGCCCCTTTCGCTGTGAAGACGTCTTCCAACCATTTTTTAGCCGTGGCATCCAAAAACCCTTTTAAAGTGATGGTTTTTTTATAACATTTCCAAACTCTTGATACATCGCTGGGAATACATAATGTGGTAACCACGCCCAATCTTCTTTTTGCCCTTGACCTATTATCTTCACAGGTCTGATCCAGCTCAACCACCTGATCTTGGAGCAGGACCACAAGGAGGAGAATCTTCTGGAGGTCCTCCCAAATCACCACCAAATTTGACCAGCAATCGCCGCCTGCAGCAGAGTCAAGCGGAAGTGGACCAAGTAAGTCCATAGTATCCCGGCCTCCTCAGAATGGACTTGTGCCAGTTTTCCTGCCAATCAACGAGGGGGGGCTCCTTTCTCTCCTCTTTCTCCCTCTCAGGTGGTGGACATATTGCGTGACACCGTGAACAAAGCCATAGAGCGAGATGTCATGATAAGTAGCCTGGATGACAAAGCAGACTCTCTCCACGAGAGCGCCAAGGTGTTTGAAAACAGCACGACTGCTCTGGCCAGGAAATACTGGTGCCAGAACATGAAGGTGAGCTCTCCCATAATACTAGAACATGGGGTCATTGCTGAAGCTGGAGGGAGAGAGATTCAAAACTGATAAAAATAAGTCTTTCTTCACACAAGGAGCCCAATGGCGCAGAGCGGTCAGCTGCAGTACTGCAGTCCAAGCTCTGCTCACGACCTGAGTTCGATCCCAATGGAAGTTGGTTTCAGGTAGCTGACTCAGCCTTCCATCCTTCCGAGGTCGGTAAAATGAGTACCCAGCTTGCTGGGGGTAAAGGGAAGATGACTGGGGAAGGCACTGCCGCACTGGCAAACCACCCTGAAAACAAAGTCTCCCTTGTAAATGTCGGGATGTGATGTCACCCCATGGGTCAGGAATGGCCCAGTGCTTGCACAGGGGACCTTTACCTTTTTTTCTTCACACAACACATAATTGAATTGTGGAGCTCCCTGCCACAGTATGTGGTGATGGCTGCCAACCTGGAAGGCTTGAAGAGGGGAGTGGACACGATCATGGAGGAGAGGGGTGTTCATGGCTACTAGTTAAAATGGATACTAGTCATGATGCAGACCTATTCTCTCCAGGAACAGAGGAGCAGGCCTATTCTATTAGGTGCTGTGGACACAGGCAGGATATTGCTGCTGCAGTCGTCTTGTTTGTGGGCTTCCTAGAGGCACCTGGTTGGCCACTGTGTGAACAGACTGCTGGACTTGATGGGCCTGGGTCTGATCCAACATGGCCTTTCTTATGTTCTTAACAGACAGTTCCCTAGAACTGTACTAGAAATGTCATTTTTGTGTGGAAGGCCTGGACTTGTAGATGTGACGCTCTAATGCATCACGTTTTCTGTCTCTCCAGATGATGATTATTTTGGGAGTGATCTGTGGTATTGTGGTCATCGCAACTGTAGGTAAGTACCATGGGGAATTCGGATCACCAGGTGCCTGAGTCACAAGGCCTAGATAAAGAGTACCATCCACCTGTGAGTTATGGGAGCACCTGTCCATCTTCTTTAAGCAGGGACAGGTAAACCTTTGGGGGCTTGGAGCCAGAGTGGTGTAATGGTTAAGAGCAGAGGACGCTAATCTGGTGAACCGGGTTGGTTTCCCCACTCTTCCACATGCAGCCTGCCTGGGTGACCTTGCGCTAGTCACAGTTCTTTTCGAATACTTTCAGCCCCACCTACCTCACAAGGTGTCTAGCTCTACGGTTCTATGATTCTTCTATTTAGCCTGCTGAGTGAGTAACAGAGGCCTGGCAGGGTGAGAGAGCTCTCTATCTGTGGTCTCCCTTCTTAAGTTAGGGTTACCAATCAATCAATTCAATTTATTATGGTCATTGACCAGCAAAGCTGGAATACAAAAGGATTAACATTGATTAAAAAGATAAATTATAGCAATATATCTTTCCATAAAACACAAATTAGAAAAATGTTTACAATAATATTAATATTTGCTTATTATAATCCATTCAACGATATATTCCTCTTCCTCTTCCCTTACTTGGATTAGACCAAGTACTTCTATGCTTAATACATAACCTTGTATAATTTGCGACTTTATAAGTTATCTCATTATTCCTATCTGAAAGTATTTTCATTAGTTGGATGGATCTTTGTCTAAGTGGAAGGCCAGTCAAAATGGGTAGTACCCATTCTTGCTGAATTTGATTGTAGATCCTGCAATCAAATATCACCTGTTCTGTTGTCTCTTCACTACCATCCTGGCAGATGCACATAAGTTCCTGGAAAAGGATCTTTTAATATTTGCCTTCTATCACAGCTGACGGGAGAGCGTTGTATCGCATTAAGGTGAAAGCTCGCCTACATTCTGAATTGCTGATGTTGAGGAGGTAAGGCATCGGCAACAACTTATTAAGAACGAGTTAGGGATAACTGAGGTGACATAACCTCTTGTTTTCTCCTTTTCTTCCCTTTGTCGCTTCTACCTGCAGTTTACTTTTGCACCTGAGACTCTGCCCCATGTTCTTCCCTCTGCGGCTTCCCGTCCTCCTTTTCCTCCCCCACACGTACTTTCATTCTGGCTCGATCATCTGGTTTTTCTTCTACAGGTGACTTTCCACACTCCCCTCACCCCCACCCATGAATCCCTTTCACCCTTTCATCAGCTGCTGCAGCCCCTGACAGGATCCGTTCAGCTGGGAGGATGGCGTTGGATCTGATGGCAGGGACAGTGGGATCGGGTCCGGGCCTTTAAGGCCTTTAAGGGGGAGTGGTTGGTGAGGCAGGTTGCTGCTGTCCATTCCTCTTGTCAGGGAACTGGGAAAAGGTTTCACTGGTGTGGAGAGCTTTCCATCCGTGGCGTCGCCGAAGTCACAAATGGGGATCTCAGTGGTGGATCTCAGCGGCGGCCCCCAAAGAAGATGCCAGTACTATGTCCCCCAAAATAATTCATATGATCCACTGACATGCTATAAAGCATAAATGGCTATAAACCAACTTATTCATAAACAATATGAACTTGCTGTATATGCTGACAGATGTATTGTGAAGACCCATAATAGGGTGGTCTCCAATTCATGAGCGACTGTAATTGTTTATTGGGTTGATGAAGTCACGAGCGTGCATGAACTCACCTTTACAATGCCTGGCTATGAAAAAGTTGATGGGATGGATCCTACCAGCTCTTCTGCGCTCTTGATTCCCCCCTGATTCTCTCCTGATTCCCCCTCCCCATTCCATGTGGTTAAGAACAGTGGTTTGGAGCGGTGGAGTCTGATCTGGAGAGCCGGGTTTCATTCCCCACTCCTCCACATGAGTGGTGGAGGCTAATCTGGTGAACAAGGTTGGTTTCCCCATTCCTACACCTGAAGCCAGCTGGGTGATCTTGGGCTAGTCACACTCTCTCAGCCCCACCTACCTCACAAGGTGTCTGTTGTGGGGAGGGGAAGGGAAGGTGATTGTAAGCTGGTTTGATTCTTCCTTAAGTGGTGGAGAAAGTTGGCATATAAAAACCAACTCCTCCTCCTCCTCTCCCCCTTCCCACAATCCCTGATGTAGCTTTTTCAGGGATCTCCTTGGCCCAATGGGCTGGTTGAATCCAGCCCATTGCCTCCAGCTGAAAGGAGTTCAGAGCGGCAGCTGTGCGCTTGGCAGAATGGAGCTCAGGGGGGGCGGACTGGCCATTTAACTTCCCAGGAAAGGTCCTGGTGGGACGCTGCCCTGGAGGGTTGCTGGCAGCTTGGAGCAAGCAGAGCTAAGCCACCTTTGTTCTGCCGGCGCGGCTCACATCATTCCGTGCTTTGCTGAGTGGCGGGAAAAGGGAACACCGCAGCTAAGTGATGTGGCCAGAAAAAGTGTCCGCTGGATGTGCAAACCTCTCTCTTGCTATAATGCCAGGCAGGGTCTGAACGGAGAGAAAGGATTCCCCCCAGGACAGGGAGGGAGAGAGGAGACCCTTGGTAGCTGTGCTGGGAGGGGCCTCTGCTTTCCCCTGCAGCATAATGAACCATGCACATCCCCTGCCATGTGCCAGCATTTTCTTTGCTTAGATTCCACCTCCTTGCCATTTCCTTTCTTTCCCCACCTCAAGGGACTACGGGGAGAACCCAGAATGAAGCTGCTGTCTTCTCTTTGAAGCTGCCGTTTTTCTCTCGGCTTGTCGGAGGGACAGACCGACTACCCAGATGATGATGGGATCGACAGTCTAGTCAACGCATGGGCCCCTCAATCTCTCATGGATACAGATCTTTTGCTGGCTCTGTTGAGAAAGGGCTGCATTTCTTGCTTGTTCTCACGGGTGTGTTCTTTCCCATTCTCCACTACTTCGTCTCTTTATGCATGGGCCGAAATAGGTCCCAATCTCAGGCCCTCTGCCTGCAAAGCAAGCATACCCTCTCTTGCCCCCCCACCCCCATGAGTGTATTTCTGCCCTTGCACACAACTACAGTTGTAAGCTTTCCTGGTCCTGCGTAACCACCAGCCCAGGTCCTCTGAATGAGCTCTTCTAATAAACACTTCTCTAGCTCGAGTTTTCCTCCACTATCTGAGCAGCCTGGTTTTCCTTGACGTTGGTAAGGCAGAAGATATGATAGCCATCTGCAAGTACTTGAAGGGCTGTCACAGAGAGCATTGAGCCGAGTTGTTTTCTGTTGCCCCAGAAGGTCGGACCAGAAGCAATGGGTTGAAATTAAATCACAAGAGTTTCTGTCTAGACATTAGGAAGAATTTTCTAACACAGCAGTTCCTCAGTGGAACAGGCTTCCTCGGGAGGTGGTAAGCTCTCCTTCCCTGGAGGTTTTTAAGCAGTGGCTAGACTTCCTATTCCTTGGCTCCACCATCAACCAAAAGGGAGACTGCAGCCAAGAAATCAGAAGGAGATTGAGACTGGGAAGGGCAGCTATGAAGGAGCTAGAAAATATTTTGAAGTGTAAGGATGTGTCACTGGCCACCAAGTCTAGATTAAATCATGCCATCGTATTCCCTATTACTATGTATGGGTGTGAAAGCTGGATAGTGAAGAAAGCTGATAGGAAGAAAATAGATTCCTTTGAAATGTGGTGTTGGAGGAGAGTGTGACGGATTCAGTGGACTGCCCAAAAAACAAATCAGTGGGTTATAGATCAAATCAAGCCTAAACTGACCCTTGAAGTTAAAATGACTAAACTGAGGCTATCGTATTTTGGTCATGTCATGAGACGACAAGAGTCACTGGAAAAGACTGTCATGCTAGGAAAAGTTGAGGGCAGCAGGAAAAGAGGAAGACCCAACAAGAGATGGATTGACTCAATAAAGGAAGCCACAGCCTTCAATTTGCAAGATCTGAGCAAGGCTGTCAAAGATAGGACATTTTGGAGGACTTTCATTCATAGGGTCGCCATGAGTTGGAAGCGACTTGACGGCACTTAACACACACACACACACACACACAGATGGCCATTTGTCAGCAATGCTGATTCTGTGACCTCAGGCAGATCATGAGAGGGAGGGCATCTTGGCCATCTTCTGGACATGGAGTAGGGGTCACTGTGTGTGTGTGTGTGGGGGAGGTAGTGGTGAATTTCCTGCATTGTGCAGGGGGTTGGTTTAGATGACCCTGGTGGTCCCTTCCAACTCCATGATTCTATGATTCTACTGCTGGCCTCATGACCCTAGTAGAGAAATAGTTTGAATCCAGGTCTGTGCATGGGATGCATTAAGGCCGCTGGGCAAAGTCCCAGAAGGCTGATGGCCTGTAGGTCTGCTCCCCAAGCTGAGGCCACCCCAGCCTGAAGTGAGGGGTGTTCCCTGCCTCACCAGCCTGGGTCCTCTGAATGAGCTCTTCTAATAAACTCTAGTCCCTGAGTTTGCCTCCACTATCTGAGCAGCGTGGTTTTCCTTGAGGTTGGTAAGGCCATCTTACCAACTGGGGATAGATATATGTGGTAGGTCACCGTGCAATGTGTTTCGACCCTCCCTTTTGCACAGGCTGATACCCAATGCTCCTTTTTCTGCATCACCCAACGATTTCTACAGATGCCCCCCACCCCATGAGCTGGTACGGTGTAGTGGTTAGAGTGCCGGACTAGAACGGGGAAGACCCAAGTTTGTATCCCCATTATACATTTCCTTTCCTGTATCCCTTAGAAGCTCCTTGATCCATTGATCTTGAGCAGCGTAATTTTAGATCTAATGTTTGAGGGATATAAGGACTGAAATAAATCTTGCCACTGACGGGATCCCTGTCACTTAATAAAAAAGCCATTATGTCAGACACAGAGGCATTAGATTTATACATTAAAAGGGCAGAGATATAACATGATCTAAGTTCCTCATAAAAGCGGCATTCCAAGAGGGCATGAGCTAATGAATCAATAGAGCCAGAAGAGCAAGGACAGGTCCTGTCTGGATATGGTATATTCCATTTTTTGCCTTGCATAACCATAGAAGGGTTAGCATTCAGTCTAGCTAAACAGAAGGCTCTAGAAAGACAAGGAGTTGTCAATGAGTATAAGCGGGCATCCCCATTATACTATGAAATTTACCAGGTGAACTTGGGCCAGTCACTAGGGAGGGCCTTGAGAGAGCCAGTGTGTTGTAGTGGTTAAGAGCAGCGGATTCTAACCTGGAGAACTTGGTTCAATTCCCCACTCCTTCACATGAAGTCAGCTGGGTGACCTCGGGCTAGTCACAGCTCTCTTTGAGGTCTCTCAGCCCCACCTTCCTCACGGGGTGTCTTTTGTGGGGAAGAAGAAGGGAAGGTGATTGTAAGCTGGTTTGCATCTTCCTTAAGTGGTAGAAAAAGTCGGCATATAAAAACCAACTCTTGAAGAGTCAAGAGACTTTAGGAGGTAGTTTGCCATTGCCTGGCTCCGCATCACAACCCTGGTATTCCTTGGAGGTCTCCCATCCAAATAATAGCTAGGATCGGGGCTGAGAGTGTGTGACTGGCCCAAGGTCACCCAGCAAGTTTCCATGGCACAACTGAGGACTTGAAATTGGGTTTCCCAGGTCCTAGTCAGACACCTTAACCACTACACCACAGAGGTATTTCTTTGCAAAAGTGAAAAGTAGGCTGATCAGCACTGTGCTCAGTGAGTAATGAAGACTTCATAGTTAAGAACATAAGAAAAGCCATGCTGGATCAGACCAAGGTCCATCCAGTACAGCAGTCTGTTCACACAGAGGCCAACCTCTAGGTGCCTCTAGGAAGCCCACAAACAAGACGACTGCAGCAGCATTGTCCTGCCTGCTTTCCAAAGCACCTAATAAAATAGGCATGCTCCTCTGATCCTGGAGAGAATAGGTATGCATCATGACTAGCATCCATTTTGACTAGTATCCATGGATAGCCCTCTCTTCCATGAACATGTCCATTCCCTTCTTCAAGCCTTCCACGTTGGCAGCCATCACATCCTGGGGCATGGAGTTCCACAATTAACTATGGGTTGTGTGAAGAAAAGATGTTATGTCGAGCAATTTAACATCTAGAGAGCTGGAGAAATTTGCCAGGCTGGTGAAGCAGATCTTCCAAGGAGTGTTGTCAGCTTCACATTTCTCCAGAGATTGAACCAGGGGAGTCCAAAGCTACAGAAATGGCATCTATAGTGATATGGTTTGATGGGCCAAAGCTTCAGCACCCTGGACAGCATCTCCCTCAAGTGACTTCTTTCTCTCTCAAACAGGAGCCTTATGATCGATGACTCTTGTTGATTTCATCTAAATCAGTGGTTCCCAAAGTGGGCAGTACCACCCCCTGGGGGGTGGTGGGATTACCTAGGGGGGCGCTAAGAGGCAAGAGGGCTGAAGGGGGGTGCTAGAGGTGGGCCCCTTCGACTGTGTTGTTGGATAGGGTAGGGGGCGCTGGGGTTCAGTTTGTGGGACCAAGGGGGCGGTGGCCCAAAAAGTTTGGGAACCACTGATCTAAATCATTATGACACCCCTCCCAGAGTATCACATGAGAAAGGGAGCAGGGGCAAAGATATATCAAGGGGGAGAGCACTCTTACAGAAAGCCAAAAGAGCAACCAAAATGATTAGGGGACTGGAGCAACTGTCCTATGGGGAGCGGTTAAGACGCTTAGGGCTGTTTAGCTTGGAAAGAAGGTGGCTGAGGGGAGACATGATAGAGGTCTATAAAATTATGCATGGTTTGGAGAGAGTGGACAGAGGGAAGTTTTTCTCCCTCTCCCATAATACTAGAACACGGGGTCATTTGCTAAAGCTGGAGGGTGAGAGATTCAAAACAGATAAAAGGAAGTATTTTTTCACACAACACATAGTTAAATTGTGGAACTCCCTGCCCCAGGATTGGAGGGCTTTAAGAGGGGAGTGGACATATTCATGGAGGAGAGGGGTATTCATGGCTATTGGTTAGAATGGATATTAGTTATGCTGCATACCTATTCTCTCTAGTATCAGAGGAGCATGCCTATTATTTTGGGAGCGGTGAAACACAGGCAGGATGGTGCTGCTGCAGTTGTCTTGTTTGTGGCTTCCTAGAGGCACCTGGTTGGCCACTGTGTGAACAGACTGCTGGACTTGATGGGCCTGGGTCTGATCCAGCAGGGCCTTTCTTATGTTCTTAAAGCCAGCCAGGTGGATTCTTTTTTATTATTAATAACTATTTTAAGTTTAGTTTATAATAACAGCAAAAAATAAAAACACAGCAGCAGTGGGTTAAACATGCTAGTACATTCGAGATATGTTCCAATACTTGGTCTATTATACATTAGTGCTTTTTACAGAAATTGTACCATTTGATGTATTCAGTTAGACAAGAAGAGTTGGTTTTTATATGCCGACTTTCTCTACCACTTAAGGGAGACTCAAACCGGCTTACAATCGCCTTCCCTTCCCCTCCCCACAACAGACACCTTGTAAAGTAGGTGGGGCTGAGAGAGTTCAGAGAGAACTGGCTGTGACTGGTTCAAGGTCACCAAGCAAGCTTCCAAGGCACGACTGGTGATTCAAGCCTGGGGCTTCCAGATACTAATCCAATATTCTTAACCATTACATCAAACGTCCCAAGCTACACAGCAAATCTACTCATGTCCACATTGGAAGAAATTGGCAAAAGCCATATGATGCAGTGATTGAGTGTGTGTTTGTGCATGTGGGGGGTGGTGTCTGGCTGAAAACCCTGGGAAGCCGGTTCCAGAATGTTGGTGCCATTATGCTTTACTCTGCTCTGGTTAGACCTCACCTAGAGTATTGTGTTCAGTTTTGGGCACCACAATTGAAGAAGGATGTAAACAAGCTGGAACGTGTCCAGAGGAGGGCAACAAAGATGGTGAGGGGTCTGGAGACCAAGTCCTGTGAGAAAAGGTTGAAGGAGCTGGGTGTGTTTAGCCTGAAGAGGACAAGACTGAGAGGGGACATGATAACCATCTGCAGGTACTTGAAGGGCTGTCATAGAGAGGATGGTGCCGAGTTGTTTTCTGTTGCCCCAGAAGGTCGGACCACAACCAATGGGTTGAAATTAAATCAAAAGCGTTTCCGTCTAGACATTAGGAAGAATCTTCTAACAGTTAGAGCGGTTCCTCAGTGGAACAGGCTTCCTCGGGAGGTGGTAAGTGCTCCTTCCCTGGAGGTTTTTAAGCAGAGGCTAGATTTCCATCTGTCAGCAATGCTGATTCTATGAACTTAGGCAGTTCATGAGAGGCAGTTCATGAGAGGGAGGGCATCTTGGCCATCTTCTGGGCATGGAGTAGGGGTCACTGGGTGTGTGTGGGGGAGGTAGTTGTGAAATTCCTGCATTGTGCAGGGGGTTGGACTAGATGACCCTGGTGGTCCCTTCCAACTGTATGATTCTATGATTCTAAGAAAAGGCCCCGATCCAGGCTCCAGCTGATTTATCAATTGTTACCAGTACGTCAAAAGCTTGCTCTGTCGGCACCAGAGGTCTCTGGTCCTTTCAATGTTGCAGATGCTGCCTTGATCTCAAAAAAAGTTACAATGTTGGTCTAGGGCCTGCTTGTTGGTCAAGACCCTGCTTGCCGTGAAACATACTTAGAAACCAAAAAATAACCTGTGCTTATACTTAGGCTAGCGATCCTCTCTCAGCCTACCATACCTCACAGGTTTGTTGTGAGAAGAGCATGGAGGAGGGGGGAACCAGGTACGCTGCCTTGAACTCTTAAAAAGAGCACTTAATAATTGAATACATTTTATTCCAGCACTTGATTCCAGCCTCTGGAAAATGTATTCAGGAATAAAATCTTGTTAGCCTTTAAGATGCTATACACACAAACACAGCTTCCCCCCACCCAATAATTGAGGAATCTTAATTCCTCTGGTGGGGTGGATCATAGCCCTGCATGCAAGTTACAGTGAACATATACACATTCAGTGTATGGTGCTTTTTCTTTGAGTAAAACTGTCGCCCTGACCTGGATAGCCCAGGCTAGCCAGATCTCATCAGATCTCGGAAGCTAAGCAGGGTTGGCTTTGGTTAGTATTTGGATGGGAGACCACCAAGGAAGTCTGGGGTTGCTACGCAAAGCCAGGCAATGGCAAACCACCTCTTGTGGGATTGCCATAAGTCAGCTGTGACTCGACGGCAGCCAACAAACAAACTAACATGTGCCTGGCAACCGCTCATGCCAGAAGCATCAACTACGTTCTATGCTCCTGATGTGAACGTGTGCAAAGAACATATTTTCCAAAGCGGCATAGCTTCGTGTTGCCGAAACAAGAACCCTGAAAGATCCAGGGGTCAGCATGCGCTTGCTGAAGTAGAAGGGCCATGCAAAAACACACGTGTAGTCTTTGTTCTCACGGCATGGTAACTGCGTGTATTGAATAGGGTTCTGCGGTTGGGGGGCTTTGCTTGCCGGCGGTGTCTGAAAAGGGCTTAATTAGGGGTTATATTCAAGGCATGTATGCCCGAAGGCACAATTTTATCCCTATCGGTCGTTGGTGTTTAAGCTTAAAGCAGTGTACAAATAGAGGTGCACAATTACTATGTATAGGTGTGAAAGCTGGACAATGAAGAAAGCTGATAGGAAGAAAGTAGATTCCTTTGAAATGTGGCATTGGAGGAGAGAATTACAGATACCCCGGACCACCAAAAAGACCAAATCAGTGGGTTCTAGATCAAATCAAGCCTGCACTGACCCTAGAAACTAGAATAACTAAACTGAGGCTATTGTATTTTGGTTACATTATGAGAAGACAAGAGTCACTGGAAAAGACAATCATGCTGGGGAAAGTGGAAGGCAGCAGGAAAAGAGGAAGACTCAACAAGAGATGGATTGACTCTATAAAGGAAGCCATGGTCCTCATTTTGCAAGACCTGAGCAAGGGTGTCAATGATACGACGTTTTGGAGGATGTTGATTCATAGGGTCGCCATGAGTCGGAAGGGACTTGACAGCACTTAACACACACACACACACACAAATGGAGGGTTACAGTGAACATGTATGTGCACAGTCTCAGAGAGACTGCTGAATTACAATTAATAATGAAGCTCAAGACTGTCCATTCTCCGGGACTTAATAGAGATCTGGGATTCCTGTCTCCTTACCAATGCTGATTTCTCCAGCCTACTACCCCTCTGCATATCACACCTAATCCAATCATGCCTGCTAATGTCATTTACTTGCTTTCGACATTTACATTGTCATTGTGTGTCTCATTCACTGTTCCCTACTTAAGGATAGATGGAATTACATTCTAGCTGTATCTGAAGAAGTATGCTGTGGCTCACGAAAGAAGAAGAGTTGGTTTTTATATGCCGGCTTTCTCTACCACTTAAGGGACAATAAAACTGGCTTACAATCACCTTCCCTTCCCCTCCCCACAACAGACACCCTGTGAGGTAGGTGGGGCTGAGAAAGCTCTAAGAGAGCTGTGACTAGCCCAAGGTCACCCAGCTGGCTTTATGTGGAGGAGTGGGGAAACCAACCTGGTTTACCAGATGAGCCTCCGCTGCTCATGTGGAGGAGTGGGGAATCGAACCCGGTTCTCCAGATCAGAGTCCACCGCTCCAAAACCACCGCTCTTAACCACTACACCACACTGGCTGTCATACCCTGCCACCCATATGCCATGCTGGCTCATACCCTGTCACAAATGTTTTTTTTTTTAAAAAATATTTTTTTATTTTCTTCATTAAATGTATCAGCAGAAACAATATAATAGTAACAATAAAAAGAAAAACAAGTAATATCACTAATTTAACAGTAAAATGACTTCCCCCTCTCCCTCTTCCATCTAAAAATGAATTATATAAACTTTTGCTAACCGAGCTAATCCCAATATTATTTTAATTAACCTGTTCTTATCCTATCCAACATTAACTTAATATAAAGTTAATACAAAATATAAATAAGGGATTAGTTACCCTGCCTTTAAGGTGCTACTGGACTCTGGCTCTTTTCTACAAATCGATGGTTTCCCGTAAGGTGGGCACGTCAAACTCCTTAATGAATTCCGATTCGACACTTTCACGCTGGACTCTCCCTTGGAAGTTCCGCCGTCGGCGAAGGAGGAGGAGGAGGGAGGGGAGACAAAAAAAAAAAAGCCTCTCCCCGGCTCCCAAGATGAAAGCCCCCCCCCCCATGAAAGGCAGGAGGCCGAGTCCCATTCGCCCGCCGGGGAGGGGCCGAGGCGAGGAGGGGAAACCAAGAACGTCTAAATAAAGGGGCTAGCGTGCCCCCCCCGATTCTTAAACAGTGGAACGGGTGTCAGGAAATCTCCTGCAGCCCCGTAGTGCGGTTAACTCCTGGAACCTCTGAGATTTACGACTTGGAGACCCAGTAGCTTTTTACTATACTAATCCATTTTTTAGTAGGGAGCTTTAATATTTCTTTCCTTTTTTTAAAATCTTTTTTTCCTTTTCTCTCCTTATTAGGTGATGTTATTAATTAAATTCTTTTCTTTTCTTTCTTTCTTTTTGGTTTTGTTATAGAAAACAGAATACTTCAACGATTAATGATCAGTGAATATTAACAATGATATTAGGATGAGAAATCCATGCCAAAGAGATTACAAGTTCATTGTAGGGCGGGGGGTGGGGGAGAAGCAGGGGAAGTCCAATTTTTTTATTCTACATATGTTATTGTTTAATTTTTGGGGGGATTAATAATTTTGGAAAATAATAAAAAAATATTAAAAAATTATTCCACATATGTTATTGTTAACTTTTTTTGGATTAATAATTTTGGAAAATAATAAAAAATATTAAAAAATTATTCCACATATGTTATTGTTAACTTTTTTTTGATTAATAATTTTGGAAAATAATAAAAAATATTAAACAATTATTCCACATATGTTACTGTTAACTTTTTTTGATTAATAATTTTGGAAAATAATAAAAAATATTAAAAAATTATTCCACATATGTTATTGTTAACTTTTTTTGATTAATAATTTTGGAAAATAATAAAAAAATATTAAAAAATTATTCCACATATGTTACTGTTAACTTTTTTTTGATTAATAATTTTGGAAAATAATAAAAAAATATTAAAAAATTATTCCACATATGTTACTGTTAACTTTTTTTTGATTAATATGTTTGGAAAATAATAAAAAATATTAAAAAATTATTCCACATATGTTATTGTTAACTTTTTTTGATTAATAATTTTGGGAAATAATAAAAAAATATTAAAAAATTATTCCACATATGTTACTGTTAACTTTTTTTTGATTAATAATTTTGGAAAATAATAAAAAAATATTAAAAAATTATTCCACATATGTTACTGTTAACTTTTTTTTGATTAATAATTTTGGAAAATAATAAAAAATATTAAAAAATTATTCCACATATGTCATTGTTAACTTTTTTTTGATTAATAATTTTGGAAAATAATCAAAAAAAATATATATTTTTTAAAAAAGAGCCTCTCCCCGGCTCCCAAGATGAAAGCCCCCCCCCCACCCCATGACAGGCAGGAGGCCGAGCCCCCTTCGCCCACCGGGGAGGGGCCGAGGCGAGGAGGCGCTCCCCGATTGGCCCTGGCCTCGGGGGGGGCGCGGCCGTCGGGGCCGCCCCGTCCCCTCCCCGGCTATAAAAGGCGGGGGGTGGCGCATCGGCGCCTGCTGCAGCAGATCCCGTCGCGGGCGGGGGTGGCTCTTGCTCCGGCGCCCGCTCCAGCAGCCCCCCGGCCGCCCCCAGCCCCCCCAGCCCCCCCAGCGCCCAGCCGTCGAGGGCTCGCCCCGAAGGGACACCGGCCATGTGAGTACCGCACCGGGCCAGGCGCCGCCGCTTGCCCGGGCTGGGTTGCGGCACCTGGCGAGTGGCGCATTGCACCACCGCCCCCCCCCTACCTCCCTCCCTCCGGTCCGGAGGGGGACGGGTCACGCCTAGCCCCCCAGCCTAGCCCCCTGGCCGGGCTGATCCCCTTAGGACTGCTCCCCCCAACCCCCGGGCGTGGGACTTTCCCAGCGTCGGGCTGCCCCGTAGAGATATCGGGGGGGGGTCGTGCAATAAAAGGGACGGAGCTCGGAAGATCCCGGCGGGCTGGCGTTCACACGTGACGCGCCAACACGCCTCGGAGAAGCCCTTTCCGCGCGTATGACCCTGGTGGTGGTGGTGGTGGTGGGGGCTGATCCGGCCGGTAACAGAAGCTGGGGGTTAGATCGATAGATCGATAATCTTTATAACGGTCAATAACCAGCACGGGGTTTTTTTTTTTGATGTGAACCCCCACTTCGTGATGGGCAGGTGGGAAGCCCCCCCTGCAAACGCCGCCCTCAACTTGTGTGTGGGGAGGAGATGGATCTTGAGGTTTGGACCCCCCCCCCAAAAAAAGGGTGGTGCATGACAGGTTACCCCAAGAGGAAGGGAGCGTGGGTGGGAGTCTGCGCTCCCTTGCCTAGCGGAGCCCAAACAGACCCTTCTGCTTCCCGGGGGTGGCTGGGTGGGTGTTGGCTTGCCGCCCTTTGCTTTGGGGTTCTCTGTGGCCTGAACTCTGACCTAGCTGGGGCTGCCCCACTGATCTGGTGTGCAGAGCCGATTCTGGCGCCGGATGGCCCGTATTGGAGAGACACCCCCCCAGGCCCCTTTCTTCTTGTTGCCCAGCTAGAAATACTGCCCCGGGCTCAGAACCAGAACCTTGTTCTTGGTTTCTTGGACCTCTTCCTTCCCTCCTGCAGGGAGGGACCAGGGCGGCAGGAAAGGCCAGGGGTTTTGCTGCCTGCCGTCCCCCGGCAGTGGGGGCTACAGATCCCTCTCTTGTGTGACACAGCAATTCCTTTGTGTGCTCTTGCTTGGCTTCCTGGGACGATGGTAAAAAACGAAGGCATCCTTCTCTCCCTCTCCGTGACCTTGTTTGCGGCACCGTTGGCTCTGACCGGGGAGCTGCGGCTAGCAAAATCCGGAGACGTACAGGGTGCATTTTCGAGTGCTTCCTGTACTTCCTCTTGGTGATTCACATGTAAAGGAGAAACGGGCTCCCAACGAAGCTTCTTGCGAGGCGGGCCCGCTTCCCCCTCGATTGCTGGGTTGTGGGGCTGGAGGACCCACTTGGCTGGTTTTGTGCTTGGCTGCCGTTCTTCTTGGGTTTGAAAGAGCCTTGCTGGTTTGGGCCAATGGGACACTGGGTCCTGCATCCTGTAGCCAGGAAGCGCTCAAAGGTTATGGAGGTGGACAGGGTTTCAACAGAGCCTGACCTAGCCAGGAATGGGAGGCAGTATAAGCCCAATAAAGAAATAAAAGTAAATAAAATATTGGGTGGCCACAGAAAGTATTCCTTTGAGCGAGGGCGTTCCATTGGGTTATGGCCCATAGATATTCAGCCCAATGGTTGCTACTGCCATAGGTTTTTCTTATGGTGCTGCATCTCATGAGTTAATTATGTGCGGTCTGAACTTCTGTTGGATCGTCTGTCAGCGTGGTGACAGAAGCCAGGGTGGTGGACTCTAAGCTGGAGAACCGGGTTCGATTCCCTACTCCTCCACGTGAGGAGCGGCGGACGCTAATCTGGAGAACCGGGTTGGTTTCCCCACTCCTCCACATGAAGCCTACTGGGTGACCTTAGGCTAGTCGCAGTTCTCTCCGAACTCTCTCAGCCCCACCTACCTCACAAAGTGTCTGTTGTGGGGAGAGGAAGGGGAAGGCGGTTGTAAGCCGGGTTGAGACTCTTTAAAGGTAGAGAAAATCGGGGTATAAAAACCAGCTCTTCTTCTTCTGTCAATCCATTTCATTGTGTGGCCCCTAAACGCTCCATGTGGTGGTGGAAAGTGCTGTCAAGTCGCAGCTGAAGACTCCATAGGGTTTTCAATGCAGGAGACGTTCAGATGTGGTTTGCCATTGCCTGCGTCTGTGTGGCAGCTGAGGACTTCCTTTGTGTTCTCCCTTCCAAATATTAACCTGGGCTGACCTACTTCTCTTCCAAGCTCTGAGGAAATCGGGTTAGCCTGGGCCATGTTGGTCAGGGTGAACCTTCCATTTACACCACCCTGTGCACTGTCTTCTAAATTCCTACCATATTGCCCTTTACCTGCCCTCTTCTCCTTGGGGGAATCACTCCTTGGTCATCTTGGTGGCCTTCTGTACCACCATTGGTTCTGAAATCCTTGGCTTTTTCATGCTCCTTGCCATGCAAGGAGGAGAGGGGCTGCGGCTCAGTGGTAGAGCATCTGCTTGGCATGCAGAAGGTCCCAGGTTCAATCCCCGGTATCTCCAGTTAAAGGATCCAGGCAAGTAGGTGATACTTTACTTTAATGGCATTGTTCACATGGCCAATTCGGCCCTGGACATTGTCACACTGAGATCAAAATAAGAAAAAAGAAAAAGTAACTATCTAACTAGCCCATAAGGAAATTAATATTTTTTTAAGTCTGGGAAAGAAATTTGGCAACTGTCAATGTAATATTAAAATCCACCCCTGCTAAAATAACCCTCAAATTGTCCAATTTGGAGACAGATTCCCGGATAAAAGGCTTTATCCATCTGTCTCTAGCCTCGCTGAGCAAGTCACAGCTAAACAAACCGTGCTGAAGAGTGTAGCGAGGAGGTGATGCGAAGGACCTCTGCCTGAGACCCTGGAGAGCCACTGCCGGTCTGAGTAGACAATACTGACTTTGATGGACCAAGGGATCTGATTCAGTAGAGGGCAGCTTCATGTGTTCAACCCTGCAGCGTCTGGGGCTGCCTCTTCCTGTAGCTGTTCAGCTGCTTATCTTGGTCTGTGAACACTGAGGATGGACAGGCGCTACCTTTCTTGTTTGTCTCCCCAGGTCTGATCCTGCTCAGCAGCCTGCCCCTGGGGCGGGAGAAGGGGGTGAAGGGGCTGGAGGCGCCCCGGGGCAACCTCCAAACCTGACCAGCAATCGCCGTCTGCAACAGACTCAAGCCCAAGTAGAAGAAGTAAGTTGGCAGAAGGGAGGGGAGGAGTTGTGGCTCAGTGGTAGGGCATTTGCTTGGCTGGCAGAAGGTCCCAGGTTCAATCCCCAGCAGCTCCAGTTAAAGGATCTGGCAGAAGGTGGATGTGTAAGACCTCCACCTGAGTCCCTGGAGAGCTGCTGCCAGTTTGAGTAGCCCGTACTGACCTTGAAGGACCAATGGTCTGACTCAGTATAAAGCAGCTTCACGCGGTAACGTCTTTGGCTGATCCACAGTGGATGTGTGCGCCTTGGTCCTTGATAGTGTGTAAGAGACAGAGAATGGCTCTCTTTCTCTCTTTCTCTCTTTCTCTCTTCCTTCCTGTCTCTCTGTCGCTCTCTCTTCATTTCTTCCTTCCTCTCTGTCTCTCGCTCTCTTCCTCTCTGTCTCTCGCTCTCTTCCTCTCTGTCTCTTCCTTCCTCTCTCTGTCTCTTCCTTTCTCTCTCTCTCTCTTTCTTTCTCTTTCTTTCTCTTTCTTTCTCTTTCTCTCTTTCTTTCTCTCTTTCTTTCTCTCTTTCTTTCTCTCTTTCTTTCTCTCTCTCTTTCTCTCTCTCTTTCTCTCTCTCTTTCTCTCTCTCTTTCTCTCTCTCTTTCTCTCTCTCTTTCTCTCTCTCTTTCTCTCTCTCTTTCTCTCTTTCTCTCTTTCTCTCTTTCTTTCTTTCTTTCTTTCTTTCTTTCTTTCTTTCTTTCTTTCTTTCTTCTTCTTTCTTTCTTTCTTTCTTTCTTTCTTTCTTTCTTTCTTTCTTTCTTCCAGGTGGTGGATATCATGCGTGTGAATGTGGACAAAGTCTTGGAGCGAGATCAGAAGCTATCGGAACTCGACGAGCGAGCAGATGCCCTCCAAGCCGGGGCCCAAGTGTTCGAAAGTAGTGCAGCAGCTCTCAAGAGGAAGTACTGGTGGAAGAATTGTAAGGTGAGTTGTCAAGAGGCGGGGTCTCACTACCGTTCTGAGATGACAACCGCCTGAGTTGGACAAGGCGCAAAAGGTGCCCCGCACGATCTCCATTTAAAAAGTCTTGGGTAGCAGGACTGAGAAATAGCATGCCTAGGAGAATTACTGTTGGGAGACGGCGGAGAGCTGGATAGACCAGTGATCTGACTTGGGAGAACGCAGCTCTGTATGGCCATGTGTAGAGTTGCATTATGGGGGAGAGTCTTCTCTTGGGAGACTTCCATGTGTCCCATATGCTTGTGATTTGTGGGGCTTTGGAGTTGAGGATGCATGGCCCCCGAACATAGAGAGAGAGATGTGCTGTGGAAGCATGGCTACGTCTAATCGTGGTGCAGTGGTTAAGAGCAGTGGTTTGGAGCGGTGGACTGTGGTCTGGAGAACTGGGTTTGATTCCACACTCCTCCACATGAGCGGCGGAGGCTAATCTGGTGGACCGGGTTGGTTTCCCCACTCCTACACATGAAGCCAGCTGGGTGACCTTGGGCTAGTCACAGTTACATTAAGAGCTCTCTCAGCCCCACCTACCTCACATGGTGTGGGAGGGGGAAGGAAGGTGATTGTAGGCCAGTTTGATTCTGCCTTAAATGGTACAGAAAGTTGGCATATAAAAACCAACTCTTCTTTTATGGTGACGTTGCATACTAGACATTACATACTAACTATACAGGGACGTGGCATACTAACTATGCAGCAGTTTTCCTGTTGTTGTTTATTTAAAGAAGCCTTCAGGGAAATTAGAGCGGAGGCTAATCTGGTGAACCGGGCTGGTTTCCCCACTCCTACGCATGAAGCCAGCTGGGTGACCTTGGGCGAGTCACAATGTCTCAGCCGCACCTACCTTATAGGGTGTCTGTTGTGGGGAGGGAAGGTGATCGTAAGCCAGTTTGATTCTTTCTTAAGCGGTAGAGAAAGTCGGCATATGAGAACCAACTCTTCCTTCTTCTAATCTGGCAACTCTTCTCTCCAGATGATGATCATGCTGGGAGTGATCTGTGCTATTGTGGTGATCGCGATTGCACGTAAGTACTGTGGGGAACCGGGCTACCGAGCCGCAAGCGCTGGATAGCGGGAACCCATCTGCCTGCCGGTTACGGGTGCAGGGGAAACAGTATCCGCTAACTTTCTCCTCTGGGTGATAGCCAGGACCAGCGAATCCGTGAAGGGCAGTGTGACCCTTTAGGGCAGTGGTTCCCAACCTTTTTTGAGTTGCAACCCCCTTTTACAATTGCCAAGTAACCTGCGACCCCCGCCACATTTGCAAGCCATAAAATGACATTTTCAATAGGATAAAGAAAACACATTAAAAGCTTTACCTGGGTGATTATGCTGCTAAAAGCTAAAATGATTAAACTGTGGCTATCACGGGAAGACAAGACTCACTGGAAAAGACAATAACGCTAGGAAAAGTTGAAGGCAGCAGGAAAAGAGGAAGACCCAACATGAGATGGATCGACTCAATCAAGGAAGCCATGGCCTTCAGTTTGCAAGACACAAGCAAGGCTGGTCATGATAGGACATTTTGGAGATCCCTAATTCTGAACTCAGAGGCTACTTGATGGCACACTGTGCACATGGACAGGCCCTCCGCTCTTGTGGTCCCCCACCCCACAAGGCGTAAAAATCAGGCTCTTTGGGGAAGACCAAGGCTGTCAGATGAAGGAAAGAGAGAAAGAAAGAGAAAGAAAGAAAGATTGGACAGAGGTAGTCTGGAGGCCGATCGCCGCCTGCCAGCATGCCTAGGTCTGCCCCCCCGGCCCTCTCCATTGCCAATCACGCCACTTTCCGCTTCCACCACTGCGGCTGCGGCGCAGGGGCTCCTTGCAGGCTGCGGCCGACGAAGGGTTCCTCCTCGCCTTTGGGCAGGACCCCGAGGAGGGGCGGCCGGCGGGCCTGGCCCTTTGAGGCCGGAGGGAGGGAGGCAGGGGCTGGCCGGCGGCGGGCCGGCAAAGGAAAGCCTCCTCCGCCCGACTCGCCTCGCCCCCTGCCACCTGGAAATGGCCCTCGGGTTCTCACGCCCCTTCGAGCTGATCCGCCTGCGGCGACCCCGTCCTTCCTCTGCGCCGGATCGTGGCCAGAGGAATCCCGCCCCCGCCCGGGTGGCTGTGCGCTTGGCAGGACTGGGGGAGCCTGTTAATGCCGCCCCGGAAAGAAACACCCTGGGTGGGGGGCGGGCTGGGAGAGACAGAGACGCGCACGTGGGTTTGGGCCCCCTCTTTTCCAGACAAGTGGAACTTTGGCCCTCTGGCAGCCACCATCACTCCCCCCCACCATTTCATATGTGCCTCTTTGAACTATTTATTGATGCCTCTATACTATAGATAATAACGTGGCGACGACCCCCCAGAAAACACTTCGACCCACAGGTTGGGAACCACTGCTTTAGGGTGACGGGGTGTGTTTCCTCTGCTGGAGGAGAGGCAGAAGTCTGGCCGGGGGAGGGAGGATCCTTTTTTCCGGGATGTTCAGCTGCCCGACGTGCGGGATGCTTGGTGTAATGTGCCCTCTTGTTCTCTCCTTTTCTTTTCCCGCCTTTTGTCCCCAGTCTATTTTTTTACCTGATAATGTGGTTCCCCCCCTTCCCCCCCAGTCTGCGGCCTCCTTTCCCCATCTCCCTTTCCCCGCCCCCCTTCCCCGTTTTTCTTCCTTTCTCCCCTTCATCCTGGCTTCGTCATCGGTACCCCGTTTCGTTTGCTTGCCTTCCATAGAGACACCGGCGCACCCGTTCCGGGTTTCGGTTCGAACCTCTTCATTGCTGCTGCAGCCCCCAAGAGGACCAACTCTTCTGTTTACTTTTTTTGGGGGGGGGGACAAAATAGCGGGCCTAGTGGAGCAGGGATGGGGGTGGGTGGGTAAGTTGATGCATTCTGCTAACAGCATGCAGGTTTCAGTTTCCGTCCAGGCCTGCAGGTTTCGGCTCTCCACTTCTCCGTACCCTGGTGCTTCAAGGCGTTCTGCTCGTTCTGACCTTGACGCTGCGTCTCAAAAAAACCTGACTTTGGAATTAGGGGGTGAGAGATGAGGCCTAGTGGTCTCCCTGCGGGGAGAACCCAATTTTTGTGACGACAGGAATGGAGTCCTCTCGTTCAACCCTGCAAGCTCTAGGTGTCTGATGACTATGCAAGAGCTGGAGTTGGGAGACCCGTCACTTTAGCCTGAAGAGGAGAAGAGTGAGAGGTGATATGAGAGCCATCTTCGAGTACTTGAAGGGCTGTCATATAGAGGAGGGGGCTGAGTTGTTTTCTGTTGCCCCAGAAGGTCGGACCAGAACCAGCGGGTAAAAATTAAATCAAAAGAGTTTCTGTCTAGACATTAGGAAGAATTTCCTAACAAGAGCTGTTCCTCAGTGGAACAGGCTTCCTCGGGAGGTGATGAGCTCTCCTTCCCTGGAGGTTTTTAATTAGAGATTAGATGGCCACCTGTCAGCAATGCTGATTTTGTGACCTTAGGCAGATCATGAGAGCGAGGGTATCTTGGCCATCTTCTGGGCATGGAGTAGGGGTCACTGGTGTGTGTATGTGGGGGAGGTAGTTGTGAATTTCCTGCATTGTGCAGGGGGTTGGACTAGATGACTCTGGTGGTCCCTTTCAACTCCATGATTCTACTGCTGGCCTCATGACCGGAGTAGAGAAATAGTTTGATTCCAGGTCTGTGCAGGGATGCGTTAAGGTTGCTGGGCAAAGTCCTCAAGGGCTGATGGCCTGTGGGACTGCTTCCCGAGTTGGGGCCACCCCAGCCTTAAGTGAGGGGTGTTCCCTGCCTCACCCCTGCATGGCAAAGGAAGCTCCTGTTGAAGCTGTGTGCAGCATGGGGCTGGCTAGGCAGGCTCTTATCCCTCCCTCCTTGGAAGGGGGAGGGGCTTTCCCATGACAGCGGTTCTTCCAAGCTCCCCCCTGGGTCTATGGTTGGGGCCACTGAAGAAAGCTCTCTGTTACTGGCAGAAACCCAGAGGTAGGATAAAGTCATGCCCCTCTCGGCCCCGGCTGGATGCTCCTTTTGGCTCGTCTGATGGATGGAGCCGCCGTTCCCCTAGCAAGATCCACACGGCTCGCTACATAACTGAAGAGCGAGTGGAGCGGGTCATCTGGAGTTGGGCGGATCCCGGGACCTCTGCCGGCTAAGAAGAAAGCGGGAGTCCTCATAAGCCAGCGTGGTGTAGTGGTTAAGAGCGGCGGACTCTAATCTGGAGGACCAGGTTTGATTCCCTGCTGTTCCACATGAAGCCTGCTGGGTGACCTTGGGCCAGTTACAGTTCTTTCTGAACTCTCAGCCCCACCTACTTCCCAAGGTGCCTGTTGTGGGGAGAGGAAGGGATTGTGATAGTACGCTGGTAGAGAAAAGCGGGGTATAAAAACCAACTCTTCTTCTAACCTTTGATTTTTTTGAAGGCTTCTGCGGACAGATTAGAATCCTTGTCTGTCTCCTTTAATAAAAAGGTCTCAAGTTAGAGGCAGAATATCTAGGGAGCAGACACACGCCTCTCTCTTCTTCTAGGGGGCTAACAGTTCCACATGCAAGCCATCCATCACTTGGACGACATTGGTGAGCATGCATGGACGAGTTCCTGCTTTGTTACCTGGCGCGTTGTGGAGAAGTTGCGTTACTCCGTGGCGCAAGGAATGCAGATTAGCAAAGGATAGCTTGTCCAAACTCCTGAGTAGGGGCACCGGGTCAGGGTACAACTACGAAGCCTGGTTTGAGAGGGCCGTTCAGCGCATGGCTATCGCAGGGTAGTGCCACGCAGGGTTTGGAAAGGATGCCAAAGAGAAAACTATGCAGGCAGGGAGGTAGACAATGTTGGTGGGAACGTAGGAGGGTGTAATACTTCATGGAAGAGATGGGCATACTTGGCCTTCGAAGCGGTTTTTATCTGGCCCCTTGTTGCCCCACCAAATTTTTAAATCTCGGTCTACTTGGATTAGCTTCTCCAATCCAGTCAACCTTTGTTGGCATGTACCCAGAAACATAACATTAGCATTGCACAAAATTCTCTGCCCATTCATGTTCAATTTAAATACCGTTTAAACTTTGGTCCTAGTTTTGACCGCTTCCATCAGAAACCCCGCCACCTTTCAAGTGACTTCAGGAATAGAATCATTCAGTAAAAACCGGCCTACAGAGGATTCTTGGCTAGATTTCATTTTATCAATCAAGGGTAGAATTTTCTTAAGGGGGCCGTTGTGCAGATGACAATTTATGATTATATGCTGTAGCGTGTCGTATTGACTCAAGCCACATAATCTTTTCTCGAAGGGAATATTTTTAAATCTACCAATTAGTACCTCCAAAGGAAGGGCATGAAGCCTGGCAAGCATAAATGCCCTCCGTTGAAGGGGTTCTTCAAGTGTATCAGATTAGCTTCTCACAGCATGCTGCGAAGGCGCTGATTTTCTTTTTGCATGCTCGCCGCCACGCGCCTGCATTTCACTCGCCCTGCGACTCCCCATCTCTTTCTCCACCTTGGGCGGGGGGAGGAGGATGTAGAAGAACAGGAACGATGCTATCGAAGTCTTCGGAAGAGTCTCAACGGAGCTGTGCCGGCAGACATACGACGGCCGCCGAGAAGCTGGGCTTGGATTGCGAGGAAGCACAGTAAAGTATAACCGGCCCCTCTCGCTCTCCTGGATGAGATTTTTTTGGTCCGCTCGGCTGCTGCCGTCTCTCTTCTCTCCCCAGAGAGAGACTCCTTCTTGTGTTTCTCATTTGTTCTCAAGGGTGTTGTATGTAGCCTCTTCCCCATCCACCCATCTACCTCTGCCATCTTTTTATGCATGGGCCAAAAATAAAAAATCACAGCCGCCCAGGCCCCTCTGCGCCTACAAGCAAGGGACTGTTTTTTCTCTATGCACAGGACTTCGGCCGCTTTCTCACCCGCGTGTGTTGTTTTATGTCTTTTCGTGAGGAACGCAGCTGTTAACTCTTCCTCCGGCATGTATAACAACCCGCCTCATGTACTCCTCCCTACCACTGCTAACAAACACTCCTGTGAGTCCACCTTAAATGAGTCTGGCTCGTCTGTCCGAGCGCTGGAGGGGGAAGGGGGAATTTTCCTGGCGGGTGGGCGAGGCGAAAGGACCCAGACAGATGATCGGCGCGCACCCGAGAGGGTCACCTTAAAAGTACGCTCCGTCGGTTACATGCACACCGCTCATAGCGGAGATGCTCACGCCGCAGCTGGAGGAGAGCAGAGGAACCTCCTCGGCCTGGTGTCGTTGCCCAGGATCTCATCTGTATCGCCGACGCTGGGCAGCTGCTCGACGGGTTGTAAACAGAATTACCCAATTTGACTGTATTTGAGCACTTCTACCTAGTGTTGTTTTGTTATAGTTTGGAGTTAAATGTGTCAAAGGCTGGTAGATGTTGGCGTGGACCCAGCCTCCTAAAGAGGGAGAGGGGATGCTTTTGAACAGCCAGGTCTGGCTAACAGCAAACATGGGCTTGGTGGCCTAAGGTGGTTGGGTCTAGGACCGCCTCTGACCTTCTGTCTCATGCTTAGCTCTCGTGTGTCCAGTTTCCTGCTTGTAGTTACTTTACTGGTAGGATGCGGTCTTCAGTTCATTTGTTTTTTCTTCTTCTCGTCTTTCTTCCCCCCCTACTGCCACCCAGCTTCTCTGGAATCCTGACTGAGCAAAATAAAAGTATGTCCAAATAACCAGCTACAGCGTGGTGTAGTGGTTAAGAGTGGTGGTGTAGTGGTGAAGAGCGGTGGACTCTAAGCTGGAGAACTGGGTTTGATTC
This sequence comes from Euleptes europaea, assembly GCF_029931775.1. Lineage (NCBI taxonomy): Eukaryota > Metazoa > Chordata > Lepidosauria > Squamata > Sphaerodactylidae > Euleptes > Euleptes europaea. The sequence continues at coordinate 11,960,134 of NC_079315.1, forward strand.
CCCACTCCCCCTCCCCACGAGTGGCGGACTCTAATCTGGTGAACCGGGTTGGTTTCCTCACTCCTACATGTGAAGCCTGTTAGGTGACCCTGGGCTAGTCACAGTTATCTCCGAACTCTCTCGGCCCCACCTACCTCACAAGGTGTCTGTTGTGGGGAGAGGAAGGGAATGAGATTGGAAGCCGGGTTGATTCTCCTTAAAAGGTAGAGAAAATAGGCATGTAAAAACCATCTCTACTACTTCAATGTGGTAATGGAAATTTCCTACCTGGCTTGGGTAGTGAAGCTTTGGAAGAAGTTGCTGTAAAAGCCACCACCTCAGATATTATTTGAGGGGAGTGCTTAAAAGATGCAGGAGCCCTGTGGCGCTTAAAAGATCCGCCTTCTTCTGCTTTTCCAGTAAAATATCATGTAACAGGTTGGGGGTAGCATTTTGACTAGTAGCCATGAATACTCCTCTTTGCCATGAACATGTCCACTCCCCTCTTCAAGCCTTCCACGTTGGCAGCCATCACCACATCCTGGGGCAGGGAGTTCCACAATTTAACTGCGTGCTGTTAAGAAGAAATACTTCCTTTTATCTGTTTTGAATCTCTCGCACTTTGTGTGTCATTTTGTACACCACAACCCCCATTGCCAATGTCGAAAAGCCCTCTCGAATGGTTCAGTTTTGCACAGTTTGTGGAAAGGCAGTATGGTGGGTAGCCTTCTTCACCTCATGCGGGGCCATTCCATAAGGTGGGGGCCACCACAGAGAAGGCACATATGCCGTGACTCGGCAGGGATCCCAAAAACAGGCTGTAGCTTTGCATTTAATATGCATGACAACCTAACAAGGGGGAGCTCCTTCAAAGCCCTCCCCCACACACAGTTGCCGATATATATCACTGTGACATAATAGGACATTCCTGCTTCCCCACTCCCAATAAACCCTTTCATGCTGAAATAGTTCTTCTGGGAGCTAGGGGACTCAGGAATGATTTTGGGGAGAGGGGGTTCCGCCACAGGAAAAGGGGAATCCGTAGAAATTGCCAATGTCACTCGGTGGCTTTTATCGTAATAGCTGTGAGAGAGAGGATGGAGAACTTTTTTCTCACTTTCCCAAAATACCAGTGATCAAGGGCACCTGGTGAAAATGATGGGCGATAGATTCAGGATGGACAAAAAGACGTATTTCTTAAGAACATAAGAAAGGCCCTGCTGGATCAGACCAAAGCCCATCAAGTCCAGCAGTCTGTTCACACAGTGGCCAACCAGGTGCCTCTAGGAAGCCCACAAGCAAGGCGACTGCAGCAGCTTTGTCCTGCCTGTGTCCCACAGCACCTTATATAATAGGCATGCTCATCTGATCCTGGAGAGAATAGGTATGCATCATGACTAACATCCATTCTAACTAACAGCCATGAATACCCCTCTCCTCCATGAATATGTCCACTCCCCTCTTAAAGCCTTCCAAGTTGGCAGCCATCACCACCCATCCTGGGGCAGGGAGTTCCACAATTTATGCATTGTGTGAAAAAATACTTCCTTTTATCTGTTTTGAATCTCTCACCCTCCAGCTTTAGCAGATGACCCCGTGTTCTAGTATTATGGGAGAGGGAGAAAAACTTCCCCTGTCCACTCTCTCCAAACCATGCATGATTTTATAGACCTCTATCATGTCTCCCCTCATCGGCCTTCTTTCCAAGCTAAACAGCCCTAAGCATCTTAACCGCTCCCCATAGGACTGTTGCTCCAGTCCCCTAATCATTTTGGTTGCTCTTTTCTGCACCTTCTCAAGCTCTGTAATATCCTTTTTTAGGCGTGGTGACCAGAATTGTACACAGTATTCCAAGTGTGGTCTCGCCCTAGATTCTTCACTCATCAAGTGATTCAAATGATGTACTGATAGCGACAGGGACAGCTTTAAAAGGGGGTTAGACAAAGCCAGTGGCTGCCAGCCATGGTGATCCTCCATGGTCAAATCTCTGAATCCTAGTGCCAGGAGGCAACATTAGGGGGGTGGTGGGGAGGCCTCGGCCTACACTGGTCACTGTCCTCCAGTTCTAACCCCTTAGCCACTGTGCGAGGCAGGATGCCGAACTGCGTGAACCACTGGAGAGATTGATCAAGGCTCTTAACGCTCCTCTCAAATGACGTGGTTTCCAGAGAAGGTACTCCTACTGTTTTCAGCTAGTAGGCCTAATGCCAGAAATGTGTGGACGAAACAGGACCCGGATCCAGCGTGGTGTAGGGGTTAAGAGCGGTGGTTTGGAGTGGTGGAGTCTGATCTGGAGAACCGGGTTTGATTCCCCACTCCTCTACGTGAGCGGTGGACGCTAATCTGGTGAACCGGGTTGGTTTCCCCACTCCTTCACATGAAGCCAGCTGGGTGACCTTGGGCTAGTCACAGCTCTTTTAGAGCTCTCTCAGCCCCCCCCCCACCTCACAGGGTGTCTGTTGTGGGGAAGGGAAGGTGATTGTAAGCTGGTTTGATTCTCCCTTAGGTGGCAGAGAAAGTCGGCATATAAAAAACAACTCTTCTTCATCGACGGGGTGGTACAAGCATGCCTTCATTGCCTTTCTTTCAGAGTTCCTCAGAAACGGATCTTGTTCGCCTCTCCAGTCCAGCGACCTTAAAGGAGCTGTAATCAAATGTCTCCGTTACGGAAGCAGGCTAGCAAGAGGCCCCGGTTTGCTGGGAAGCAGGCTGGGAGGTGGTTGTGGGATGCTGCATCAGCACGATTGGGAAAAGAGGCTGAGGTCATACGTGCTCAAGGACGCAAGAGGGAGCTCTTGGAAGGCAGCCACGCAAGAATGCCCACAGCTGATGGCTTTCCATTCTTGACCCATCTGAAATTTCCCTTCGGCTACATAAGAACATAAAGGATCAGACCAAGGTCCATCACGTCCAGCAGTCTGTCCACACAGTGGCCAACCAGGTGCCTCTAGGAAGCCCCCAAACATGACAACTGCAACAGCGTCCTGCTTGTGTTCCGCAGCACCTAATATAACAGGCCTGCTCCTCTGATCTTGGAGATAATAGGTATGCATTGTGACTAGTATTCCTTTTGACTAGTAGCCATGCATACCCCTCTCCTCCATGAACATGTCCACTCATAAGAACATAAGAAAAGCCACGCTAGATCAGACCCAGGCCCATCAAGTCCAGCAGTCTGTTCACATGGGCCAACCAGGTGTGTCTAGGAAGCCCCCAAACAAGACAACTGCAGCAGCACCGTCCTGCCTGTGTTCCACAGCACCTAATAGAATAGGCATGCTCCTCTGATCCTGGAGAGGATAGGCATGCAGTGGGGCAGTGCTGCTTCTGAGGGAAAGAAAGGACTGAGATCCTAACCTTATTGGCAAACTTTGCATTGGGGAGGGAGGAGAATGCCAGAAGATCGTTTCCTTTCTCTGGTGAGGGCCCCCAATCTCCAGGCCTGGAGATCTCCTGCTATTATGATTGATCTTCCGACAATAAAGATCAGTTCAGTGGGAGAAAGTGGCTGCGGAGCTTTGCGGGAAAGAGGACAGAGGTTCAGCCTCCCCGGCAGGCTGTGTTTTGGGGGTATATTGAAAAAGAAATGGAAGGGGAGTGCCTTCTGCAGAGCTTGGTACCAATGCTGCTGCTGTTAGAAGCAGGCCTGGGGCTTGCGTGTAGGCCAGCGTGGTGTAGTGGTTAGGAGCAGTGGACTCTGATCTGGAGAACCGGGTTTGATTCCCCACTCCCCCACGTGAAGCCTGCTGGGTGACCTTGGGCTAGTCACAGCGCTCTCTGAACGCTCTCAGCCCCACCTGCCTCACAAGGTGTCTGTTGTGGGGAGGGGAAGGGCAGGTGACTGTAAGCAGCTTTGAGTCTCCTTAAAAGTAGAGGCAAGCAGGGTATAAAAACCAACTCTTCTTGGAAAAAGCTGTATGTTGCTGTGTACTTCATTTACTTTCTCTCAAATGGGGATCCGAAGCAGCTAACATCCTTCTTCCCTCCACTGTTGCAGCCTCACAACAGCCCTGCACGGTAGGTTGGGCGGAGAGTGTGCGATTGGCCCAAGATCACCCAGTAAGCTGGGTTGTAGAGCCTTAACCAAATAGAAAATGGTGATGGTGCTGGTGCTGGGGAGCTTTGTCAACATGAAGCGGCAGATCTGAGGAAAACCTCCCCCCAGCCCGTGTGAAAAGGAGGTAGCCAAAGGAAGGACATTTTGCCTGGTGTTTCTGAAGCCAGAGTCTCCTCAACTTTGCACGGCTGAGGTGCTTATCTCTCCCTTAAATAAAAGAACCCCCCCTTTTGTTGTTACCCTCTGATATTATCCTGACAGCATAAACCAGGGATGTCGGACTCATTTGTCACTTGGTCGGGCCGGGTCATGCCTCGCCAGCCCGGATCGGGAGTGGGGTGGCGGCGCCTGCCTTCGGGGCCGGATGAGAGCTCTCAAGGGGCCGGATCCGGACCACGGGCAGTAGGTTTGATGCCCCTGGCATACGCATTCTCCACGCAAAGGGTGTCCTGCCTTTGCCCGTGTTGCTTCCCAGTGCCCAAGTCGGTTTTCTTTTCTGAGGGATTGTTCACAGAGTTCTCCTGCAGCTTCCTGTTCTTCAAAGCAGACTCCATCACCTTTCATGGCACAATATGGGAACTGGTGTTTTAAGCCAGCATGCTGTAGTGGTTAAGAGCGGTGGTTTGGAGTGGTGACGTCTGATCTGGAGAACCGGGTTGGATCCCCCACTCCTCCATATGAGCGGCAGAGGCTCATCTGGTGAACTGGATTTGTTTCCCCGCTCCTACACATGAAGCCAGCTGGGTGACCTTGGGCTAGTCACAGCTCTCAATGGCTGCTACCACACTAGGTATTCCCAGCGATGTATTAAGAGTTTGAAAATGTTATAAAAAATACTGTTCACACTTTCTATTTATTCCCACCGATGTATAAGAGTTTGAAACTGTTATTAAAAAATACTATTCGCACTTTGGCCCCTTTAGCTGTGAAGACGTCTTCCAACCATTTTTTAGCCGTGGCATCCAAAAACCCCTTTAAAGCGATGTTTTTTATAACGTTTTCAAACTCTTAATACATCGCTGGGAATACCTAGTGCGGTAACAGCCTAGTCTGTTGGGAGGGGAAGGGAAGGAGATTGTAAGCTGGTTTGATTCTCCCTTAAGTGGCAGAGAAAGTTGGCATATAAAAACCAACTCTTCTTCTTCTACTATCCGCATCCTTACTGCAGGTGCTTCCGACTGCCTGCCCTTAGTATGCTTGTTTCGGGGGGCTGCGATATGAAAAGGATCTCCCAAAAGCAAATGGAACTAAAGAAGGAACTATCAAGATGTGTGTGTGTTTTTTCCCTTCTTGAAGGGATCTCACAGGGAGACGGCGGGATTGTGTGGTTTTCTTGTCACCTGGCTCTGGACTCGGCACAACGGCTACGGGGGCCCATCCATGTGGCAGGTTTCCCCACATCGCCCCAGCCCTCCATGTAGGGTTGCCAACCTCCAGGTACTGGGAATCAGGAACAAAATAAAGTACCAAACAACGACTAGAATGCAAACACAGATTTAGTGCAAATTTCGTGCAAGTAAGACATCAGTGCAAAAAGTGAAACAATAACAAACATCACAATACAATTCTAGAATATATTGCTCCCAATGGAGTCTTCAATGAGAACGTCTAGTACTCTTTACAATGGTCCCAAGGACTTCATATAAGAAGCAAAAAGCAGAACAGGTCAGATCGTGGTCGAAACGCAGTCCGGATTAACTTTGACGTTTTCACCACCGCGAAGGCGGCTTCATCAGCAACTCTGTTCGGTATCAGGAGACAAGGCTCCTAAATAAAACTCCTATATAATACAATAAATACTATAAATATTTAAAATTAATACAAAATGCAATAAATAGATTACAACAAAGTCTGCCTGACATACCTTAATATAAGAGTGTATCAAAACTCTACAGGGAGGAGGATAATTCTACAGCGCTCACTGAGCTGCTCCGTTCGAAGTCGGATCCTGGGGCTACAGGTGATGTTAATTTATACAGTACTTTCCAGCAAAATTCTTAGAGAACTCAACTAAAAGGTGTATAGATATATAAAACTGAACCTAAACAATGGCAGCCAGATTAATATTAATAATTACAAAAAACAAGATAAATCCATTTCATTGTTGAGCCCAAACGGAGAGTAAGATTTAAATAAATATATAAAACGCATTTCCTGTTGTAATAAATTTTTTTGTACATTCTCCAAATCGAACTGATTACCTTTATAAGTCCAAATTACGAAAAATCGAATATCATTTTCGCTATGTTTATTATTTATAAAGTGCAAAGTGAGGGGAGCATCTAAAATCTTCTGTCTGATCCTAGATTTGTGCTCTCCTATCCTAAGCTTCATCTGACGAATTGTACTGCCCACGTATAATTTACCACACTTACATGAGATGCAGTAAACACATCTACTAGTAGAACAGTTTGAAAATTGATTAAGTTTGAAAGTAAAGTTGGACGTGGTAGATGTAAATGTTTTTAAAGGTAAACTTAAAGGGCAGAAAGAGCACGAGCCGCACGGAAAGTGTCCATTGATAGATGGGATAAGTCTCTTAGGGCGGCAGTCTGAATGAACAAGACGTTCTCTTAAAGAGACATTCCGTTTAAGACCAAACATCGGGGGATTCGAGCAACCAGGTATGGAAGAAAGAACATGCCAATGTTTATTGATAATTCTTTGTATGGACAAGGAATGGCGACTAAAGGTAAGTGAACAAAAAAATTTTTGGTTGTTACCAAGTTTCTGTTTGGGAATCAACATGGAGGATCCGACTTCGAACGGAGCAGCTCAGTGAGCGCTGTAGAATTATCCTCCTCCCTGTAGAGTTTTGATACACTCTTATATTAAGGTATGTCAGGCAGACTTTGTTGTAATCTATTTATTGCATTTTGTATTAATTTTAAATATTTATAGTATTTATTGTATTATATAGGAGTTTTATTTAGGAGCCTTGTCTCCTGATACCGAACAGAGTTGCTGATGAAGCCGCCTTCGCAGTGGTGAAAACGTCAAAGTTAATCCGGACTGCGTTTCGACCACGATCTGACCTGTTCTGCTTTTTGCTTCTTATATGAAGTCCTTGGGACCATTGTAAAGAGTACTAGACGTTCTCATTGAAGACTCCGTTGGGAGCAATATATTCTAGAATTGTATTGTGATGTTTGTTATTGTTTCACTTTTTGCACTGATGTCTTACTTGCACGAAATTTGCACTAAATCTGTGTTTGCATTCTAGTCGTTGTTTGGTACTTTATTTTGTTCCTGATTCCCGCATAAGTACCTAGTGCCTCCTTTCTCCAGCTCAACCTCCAGGTACTAGCTGGAGATCTGCTATTACAACTGATCTCCAGCCAATAGAGATCAGTTCCCCGGAGAAAAATGGTCGCTTTGGCAATTGGACTCTATGGGATGGAAGTCCCTCCCCAAACCCTGCCCTCCTCAGTCTCCACCCCCAAAATCTCCCACCGATGGCGAAGAGGGACCCGGCAACCACAGCAAACGTTCCTGTCGCAACACAAGGGGTCAGGGACTGATTTTTTTACAAAACCAACCAACTCCGAATTCAGAGAATCTGATAGACGTTGTATATCAGTGACAATAATACATCAAGTGCTGAGTTTTAAAAATAAAATTTGCCACTTCACCCCAACCAGAGGACTTTTGTGTTTTAAGCATGCTGGGGGGAGGGATTGGGGCCACAAAAAGGGTCCGGATATGGAAGGGACTGGGAGGAACCGGACCCTTCCTATCCACACAGGCACATCAGGTTTAGGAAAATGCAGGAAAGACGGAAAACCAGAGAGGTATGTGGAAGCACCACAGTGCTGTGTGGAAGTGGGAGAATAACCTGCGTGACCCCGCCAACATCCAAGCCAGGGCAAACAACGTATGTTATCCAAGACCTGATTCCTATCTTTGCTTACAATGGTGTGTGTGTGTGTGTGTGTGTGTGTGTGTGTGTGTGTGTGTGAAGTGCCGTCAAGTCGCTTCTGACTCATGGCGACCCTATGAATGAAAGTCCTCCTAAATGTCCTATCTTTGACAGCCTTGCTCAGATCTTGCAAATCGAGGGCTGTGGTTTCCTTTATTGAGTCCATCCATCTCTTGTTGGGTCTTCCTTTTTTCCTGCTGCCCTCAACTTTTCCTAGCATGACTGTCTTTTCCAGTGACTCTTGTCTTCTCACTGCCTAGAGCGACCTCTTATAAAGCGGTTTTCTTAAAGGCTGTGCATTCAGGGAAACTGGCCTAGGACAGAATGACCACAGCAGCAAGCCTGGAGTGAAAGATGGAAAGTGGAGAACCAGATGCGAATCAAAGGGTGTGTAGATGTTAGGGCTGTGGTTGTAGGGGGTTAAGAGCAGTGGACTCTGATTTGGAGAACTGGGTTTGATTCCCCACTCCTCCATGTGAAGCCAGCTGGGTGACCTTGGGCTAGTCGCAGCTCTCTCGGAACTCTCTCAGCCCCACCAACCTCACAAGGTGCCTGTTTAGGGTTGCCAACCTCCAGGTACTAGCTGGAGATCTCCTGCTATTACAACTGATCTCCAGCCGTTAGAGATCAGTTCCCCTGGAGAAAATGGTCGCTTTGGCAATTGGACTCTTTGGCATTGAAGCCCCTCCCCTCCCCAAACCCTGCCCTTCTCAGGCTCCACCCAAAACCTCCCACTGATGGCAAAGAAGGGCCTGGCAACCCTATGCCTGTTGTGGGGAGAGGAAGGGAAGTCGATTGTAAGCCGGTTTGATTCTCTTTAAAAAGTAGAGAAAATCGGCACATAAAAACCAACTTTTCTCCTCCTCCTCGCGGGGCTTACCATTCACTTGAAGGTCTCTCTCGTCACGCATCACCCAGATGGCATAAAAATAAAGCTCTTTTTGGATAGATGCAACCCATCTCTTTAATGTGGTTATTATTATTATTTTTTGATAGTTACAGACCACCTAATGTGAGTACCGCAAAGGAAAACCAGGCAAAAGGCAGATTCCACCTTGATTGGCCCTTGGCTGTGGCTACATCCTTGCCACTTTCTAGGAGAAGGAGAAGAGTTGGGTTTTTATATGCCGACCTTCTCTACCACTTAAGGAAGAATCAAACTGGCTCGTGTGGTGTAGTGGTTAAGAGCGGTGGTATGGAGCGGTGGAGTCTTATCTGGAGAACCGGGTTTGATTCCCCACTCCTCCACATGAGTGGCAGAGGCTAATCTGGTGAACTTGATTTGTTTCCCCGCTCCTCCACACGAAGCCAGCTGGGTGGCCTTGGGCAAGTCACATTCTCTCGGCCCCACCTACCTCACAGGGTGCCTGTTGTAGGGAGGGGAAGGGAAGGTGATTGTAAGCCGGTTTGATTCTTCCTTAAGTGGTGGAGAAAGTCGGCATATAAAAGCCAACTCTTCTTCTTCTTACAATCATCTTCCCTTCCCCTCCCCACAACAGATCCCCTGTGAGGTAGGTGAGGCTGAGAGAGTGTGACTAGCCCGAGGTCACCCCACTGGCTTCATGTGGAGGAGTGGGTGAACAAATCCAGTTCACCAGATTAGCCTCCGCCGCTCACATGGAGGAGTGGGGAATCAAACCCGGTTCTCCAGATCAGAGTCCACCGCTCCAAACCACCGCTCTTAACCTCTACACCACGCTGGTGTTTCCAGCTCCCTGCCCTGTGGAGGTGTCAGGCTTATCGCTCGGTGGTGGGTCGCAGGAGCTGAGCCCCTCTTCCAGCAGTGGTACATAGCAGGGCTGAATGCGGTTCGGTCTCACTCTCTTCCCCTGCAGGGAAAGCTGTGTGCGGCTAGTGATTCCAAGCTATTGTAGGAGGGCAGCGTGGCTACCCTGGTTGCCACGGGCAGGTGTTGTGGGGAGCCAGGTGTAACAGGCCCGCTGCAGAAGGCCGTGTTGTCGTGGCCACCGGAGGCGGGGAGGTCAGCGGATCGGTGCAGGTAGGCCCACTGCAAGGCAAGGATGCAGGTGACCGCCAGGAAGTCGAAGATCAGCTCAGCCAGCTCTACGACGGAGAGGACGGAGGAGCCGAACCAGAGGCTCCATTGGTTGCCCAGTTGGGACAGCAGCGTCACCACCTGCCGAGCGGAGAGCGCAAAGTCAGGGGTGGTGGTGGGAGAGCCACGGCGCACGGGGAAAGATCCCAAGAATGTTCTGTGGTCCCCCCACTGGTTTTTCTTTGGAACCCGCGGGCATGTGGGGCCCCTGGTTCTGAGTGGGACGCGGGGGCCTTGACCCGTTTCTTTTCCAACCCAAACTGGTGTTCTGGAGCTATTTGCCCTGTTGGGGGGGGGCAAGGATATGAGTAAGATACTGTGTCCATTGGGGCAAATAACAGCCTTGAGGTAGGGTTGCCAACTTTGGGTTGGGAAATTCCTGGAGATCTGGGTGGAGCCTGGAAAGGATGGGTTTTGGGGAGATATCCTGCCAATAAGTCCTTTCTCCAAAGCTGCCATTGCCTCCAGGGGAACAGATCTCGGTCATCTGGAGAGCAGTTCTGCCAGATCTCTAGGCCCCACCTGGAGGGTGGCAACCCTACACTGCAGGGCCGTTTAGTTTAGGAAATGATGTGTGTTGGGATGGGAAAGGGTTCAGCCTTTCTTCCTTCTGGTCCCAATACAACTGTTTCATGTACGGGTGCTGTTTCCAAGGACAAAGATGCGTGGGACCATGGACCGTAGAGACCCCAGAATCAAGAGCAGTTTTGCTGCCTAAGGCTGCCTTGTGTGCTCTTGTAAAGAGGGGGGTGGGGGGAGACAGAAATTCTGAAAATTTTTGAAATTTGGACTAGATCCAAATTTGATTCTCAAATGTTACAATCAAAACATGCGAAAAGAGCTGCCTTGGCAATCTCTTTTTGTATGCCAAGTGCCGGCAATACTAAATATTTGCAAAGCCACAGAGGACACTTTCGGCTTCCATTGCAGGATGGTCGGATAGGCAAAAATGAAATGTAATAAAAATTCAGACCGATTAGCCTCAAAATGCCTTGCTGTGCAGCATCAGGAAAACAAGGGGAGACGTTGCGTTTGGAAGCCTACTAACACGCTTTGCTCTGCTGTTTATCAGGTTTTTTTTCTTTTATTGCACTTTTGGCTTTAACTGTTTTATAAGACCTCTAATATGAGCGCCGTATTCTGAAGGGTGGTATGAAAATGCAATCAAATGAGGCAGGCGGAAAGGGAAAAGCTGCTTTGCTATTAAGTGATGTTACAGACACTGTCCAGTAGGTGCTGACGACTCTAACCAAAACATTGCTAACAGGATTTCAAACTGCAGTGTTTTCTGAACAAGGGCCCTTGGGGGGGGGGGGTTCATGCGCTGGGGAAATGCGCTACTTGGAAGACAGAAGCGTTTGTTTGAAAGAAGACCTCTAGATTCCCATTCAAAGCGATTGTAGTCCATGAACATGAACACATGAAGCTGCCTTCTACTGAATCAGACCCTTGGCCCATCCAAGTCAGTATTGTCTACTCAGACCGGCAGTGGCTCTCCAGGGTCTCAGGATGAGGTCTTTCCCATCACCTACTTGCCTAGTCTCTTTAACTGGAGATGCCGGGGATTGAACCTGGGACCTTCTGCATGCCAAGCAGATGCTCTACCAATGAGCCACGCCCCCCTCCCCTTAGTTAGACCAGCAGTTCTGGGCATCAGGAGTCTTCCACTGGGATGTGGGTTTTCTCCTGCTTGATCTGCCAATACAGTGCAGCAAGAGCAAGGCTTCCACATTGTGGGTTACCTCACACTTTCCCTACCCGCCGCCCCCAGCCATTCCCTCTCCCGCACCACCAGAAGGTCTTTTCAGGGTTTTAAAAACAATTGATCTATGGCTAAAGCATTACAAAGCTATAATGATATATACTGATCACCCCATCTTGTAGTGACGTGGCTGGGGTGGGAGGAATGGGGAGGCGAATAATTACACCAAAGTGGGTGGGACCAAAAAGGAATTGGGGTTCCAGTGGCATTCAACCTGGCTTTATTGCAACCTTTCCAAAAAAACGCTGTAGTGAGGCAGATTCAGGAAAGATGGTGACAAAGCCGGAAGACGTGTGCACGGACCAAGGGCTTGCGGGAAAGCAGGGAATTAAACCCTGTTTCACGCACACCAGACTGAAACAGTAGGGTGAAAGTGACCTTGGTCACCTATCTCGGGAGAGCAGCGCTGAAGCCAGCCCATGCCGAGCGACGCTGAACAGAATACATACTGTGAAAGCAGGAGACTCCCCGTTGCTTTTATAATTCCACTCCTGAAAAAATATATTCACTTTGGCAATTCCATTCCTAGTAATGAAAGAGGGATTGAGTGAACCCAGCTTTGCCAGGATGGGCACCCCCTACTCCGTCCCCTATGCCTTCTTCCCCCAATGCACTTCTTCCGTTCCTTTCACATTTTCAGCCTGCGGCCTCTTCGTAACCTGCCATAAGCCCATGTCTGTTGAAGCTGCACACGCGGCCCTGTAGCCCGGCAAAACTTTGGAAGCAATAGGAGTATCGACCCAGAAGCCCTATACCAAGTTCCTAGCTGACCTGCTTCCGCAACAAATGGATTCCTCTCTTTCCTGGTACATTTCATCAGTCTTACAGGCCTCCATCACCACTCGAGAAACATTTCATACCCCTTGCCATCAAATGGAAAAGGCGTGGCCCAGGGATCCAGCCCCGCACTCTGCCTCTGATGGGCTTCCAAGCGCCTGCTTGCTGCTTCCGCTAAAATAACTCTCCCTCGCCATGCAGACAACTGGTCCCGATGTTCCTCCGTCTTACTGGAGCAGGAGTGCTTCAGAAAAGCCCAAGAGGCATCACTTTTAGGTCTGCAGGCAGCACCCATTTGGATACAACTGTCTCCTCCACAGGAAGGTGCTCGGTTTGGAACATCCTAACGTTTTGTGGAGCTTCCTGACATTTTGTGATTGGCCCCCAACCATGGTAAGCCCTTTTGGGACTGGCTGTAAGCCCTTTTGGGTTTGGTCCCCAACCATGGTAAGCCCTTTTGGGATTGGCCCCCAACCATGGTAACCCCATTTGGGATTGGTCCCAACCAAGGTAATCCCTTTTATGATTAGCCCCAACCAAGGTAAGCCCTTTTGGGATCGGCCCCAACCATGGTAAGCCGTTTTGGGATTAGTCCCATTGCCACGGCAGCCATATTGTTATGGCGCCCTGCTACCTGTTCTCCAAATACCGAAAGTATCCACAGGCTCAGCAAGGTCAGGGATCCTGCGACCAAATCCCACATCCCAGCACCTTTTCACTCCTCACAGTGGATCCGGAGCGAATCCAAAGGTACAGGCACGTAGCACAGTTTTCTGTGGGACAGCCGGCTCTGGAAAGTGCACGGGGGGGGGGGGGCACTTCTTTGAAAGCAGTCTGACATCAATCTCCAGCACACAGTTTCCTGCCATGCCAGCTTTCAAAGCACTTTTCCCATGGAGGAGTTACTTTTGAGTAAGTTACAGGTGGGTAGCTGTGTTGGTCTGCAGCGGAAGAGCAAGATTTGAGTCCAATGGCACCTTAAGGACCAACAAGATTTCCTGGGTATAAACCTTTGAGAGTCAAATTCCCCTTTATCAAATATGTCAGATGACTCTCGAAAGCTTATTCCCTGGAAATCTTGTCTGTGTTAAGAACATAAGAAAAGCCCTGCTGGGTCAGACCAAGGCCTGTCAAGTCCAGCAGTCTGCTCACACAGTGGCCAACCAGGTACCCCTAGGAAGACCACAAGCAAGACTGCAGCAGCATTGTCCTGCCTGTGTTCCACATCACCTAATATAATGGGCCTGCTCCTCTGATCCTGGAGAGAATAGGTATGCATCGTGACTAGTATTCATTTTAATTAGTAGCCATGAATACCCCTCTCCTCCATGAACATGTCCACTCTCCTCTTCAAGCCTTCCAAGTGGGCAGCCATTACCACATCCTGGGGCAGGGAGTTCCACAATTGAACTATGCGTTGTGTGAAGAAATGCTTCCTTTTATCTGTTTTGAATTGCTCACTCTTCAGTTTCAGCAGATGGTATTATAAGAGAGGGAGAAAAGCTTCCCCCGTCCGCTCTCCATACCAGTCTTAAAGGTGTTCTGGACTCAAATCTTCCACTTTTGAATAAGAAACCTGGGGTATTATGGCTTATCTAATCCCATTATGGGGTGAATAGATCATTGCATATTGTGGTGAATCACCATTAGCTTCGAATGTTAGGGCTAAGCTGTGAAAATGAACTCCGGGAGTTTGAATCCAGAACTGTTCAGCCCACACGGGGCTCTGACCTGTCAGGCTATTTCACCATGACTAGGACAAAATGCTGAAATCTCCCAAGTTCATACTGATAAGGCCAAATTAGGCAACATAGTCTACTCTGATTGGTCTGTAGGGTCTCAGGAACAGGTCCTCCCAATCCCTGCTGCCTGTGATCCTTTAGTTGGAGAGGCCGGGGATTGAACCGGGGACCTTCTGCATGCAGAGCAGGCACTCCGTCACTGAGCCACTGCCCTTCTTAATATTCTCTGCCTCTGCCGCCTGGATTTGTAGGCAAGTCAGACACAGCGAAGTCATTTTGGCTCTAATCCAGGTCTAGTGGCGCACGACAAGCAGTTATTCTGATGAGGAAACTCAGTTGCTGCAAGAACACGTTCAGCCCATTCATTGTGTGTGCGCGTGCGCGTGTGTGTGCAAGTCTATTAGATGAGAATTGTGCTGCAGGGGTTTACTAGCTGCAGCAACAATACATGGCTTTCCCCAATTGGCGCATTTAGCCTCTGGGCTTCCATTGGTTGTGAGCAACTCGAAATGGAGAAGAAATGGGGGCAAACATATTTTAAAGCAAAATTCCTTGTAGCTACCTGCTGTCTGAACTAAATGCTAATCTTAAACACTGGACAAAGCCTCAAGCCCTTTTTTTGGGTCGCTCACCCATCTGTGGTTCCTGAGAACAACTTTGACTATTTTGGGGAAGAAGGGATTTCTTGTATCGCTTCTTTAATTCCATCGTTCCCGAAAGTCCAGCAGTGATTCCAGCAACCTGGCTAAAACTCTAAACCAAGGAATCTTTTCTCTGAGCCCAGAATTCACCACAGCTGCCTTCCAAGGAGCTGATGACATGGTGAAGTTCCATCCTCCACTAGGGTTGCCAACCTCCAGGTAGTAGCTGGAGACATCCCACTATTACAACTGATCTCCAGCCAATAGAAATCAGTTCACCTGGAGAAAATGGCCACTTTGGCAATTGGACTCTATGGCACCGAAGTCCCTCCTCTCCCTAAACCCCGCCCTCCTCAGGCTCTGCCCCAAAAATCTCCAGGTATTTCCCAACCCGGAGCTGGCAACCCTATCCTTCACCCTGTTCCCTTGAAAGTTTAAATCTACCTTGGGTTGCCAACCTTCAGGTAATAGCTAGAGATCTCCTGCTATTACAACTGATCTCCAGCCGATAGAAATCAGTTCACCTGGAGAAAATGGCTGCTTTGGCCATTGAACTCTATGGCATTGAAGTCCCTCCCCTCTCCAAACCCCACCCTCCTCAGGCTCCACCCCAAAAACCTCCCGCCAGTAGCCAAGACGGACCTGGCAACCCTACATCTAACCCCTGCAATCCCATGGTATCTGCCCACCAATGGAATTCTCTCCCTAAAACCTTCTTCTGAAACTCTAAAATCCACATTTTGGCTGTAGGTGGAGCTCTTACCTCTTGGATGTGATGTTGTACTTATTCTGCCGAGACAGCATGTGAAAGACCCAGGCCTGGAAAGACAGGATAGGAGATAGTTGCAAAATAACCAGAAAAGGCAAACAAACTCAGGAGCTAGCAATGTGTTACACCTAGAACGTGTCCAGAGGAGGGCAACAAAGATGGTGAGGGGGTCTGGAGACCAAGTCCTCTGAGGAAAGGTTGAAGGAGCTGGGTATGTTTAGCCTGAAGAGAAGACTGAGAGGTGATATGATAACCATCTTCATGTACTTGAAGGGCTGTCCTATAGAGGAGGGTGCCAAGTTGTTTTCTGTTGCCCCAGAAGGTCGAACCAGAACCGGTGGGTTGAAATTAAATCAAAAGAGTTTCCGTCTAAACATTAGGATGAATTTTCTAACAGTTAGAGTGGTTCCTCAGTGGAACAGGCTTCCTCAGGAGGTGGTAAGCTCTCCTTCCCTGGAGGTTTTAAGGAGAGGTTAGATGCCCATCTGTCAGCAATGCTGATTCTATAACCTTAGGCAGATGATGAGAGGGAGGGCACCTTGGCCATCTTCTGGGCATGGAGTAGGGATCCCTGGGGTTTGGGGGTGGGGGAGGTAGTAGTGAATTTCCTGTATTGTGCAGGGGGTTGGACTAGATGACCCTGGTGGTCTCTCTATGATTCCATTCTAGATTCGAATCCAGTGGCACCTTAGAGAACAACAGGATTTTCACGGTATGAGCTTTTGAGAGTCAAAGCAACCTTCATCAGATACAAACTCAAACACCCATAACTGAGATGTGGTGCCATTTTTTAAAAACTCAAAAGTGCTCTGGAAGGGGGAAATTTAGAAAGGGGAAAGTGCTCTGGAAGGGGGAATTTAGAGCAGACAGGGGAGAGGGAGCATTTAAACCTTTCCTATGGGGCTGTGGCTCAGTGGTAGAGCATCTGCCAGGCATGCAGAAGGTCCCAGGTCCAATCCCCTCCATCTCCAGTTAAAAGGGACCAGGTGGTGAGTGAGCGGGGGAAATCCTGCCCGAGACCCTGAAGAGCAGCTGCCAGTCTGAGTAGACAATACTGACTTTGATGGGCCAAGGGTCTGAATCAGCATAAGGCAGCTTCATGTGTGTTTATTCCTGTAATCTACACCCCCCTCCAATCATTTCCCCTGGAAGAAGCACCCTCTCCTACTTCACTCTAAACAGCCAGGACACAGGTGAGTCCAATTGATCTCTGGGATACAGAGGTTGGTTCCCCTGGAGGAAACAGCAACGTGGGAGGGTGGAGTTTATGCCCCTGATACACACTCCCTCCAAATCTCCATGATTTTCCGAAGCTGGAGTTGGCAGTCCTACCAGAAGTAGTTTGAGCGTGCATATACAACTAGAAAGTATTCCCTTTACCTCAGAGACTGGAGAAGGCCAGCGTGAATATCCAGCCGACAGCTGGTACTCGGTCATTCTAAAGAAACAAGAGACGTTTACAGCCACGGGGCTGACGGAACCTCCTGCCTATCCAGCTCCTTCTTGTGTTTTTAAAATAATTTTTATCTTGACATAGCGCTTTAAATAAATCATATTTTTATTATCTATATATTTTGTTTATCACACCCAACCTTGGGTACCCAGCTTCTGTTTTCTAGGTTGGGTTTCATTCCCCCCTTTTTTCTTCTATTATGGTACTGGACTCATCAGTTGGAGAAATTAGATAAGAACATAAGAAAAGCCCAAGGTCCATCAAGTCCAGCAGTCTGTTCACGCAGTGGCCAACCAAGGCCTCTAGCAGCGCATTCCTGAGATGCGCTAGCGGCCATGCCAAAAGGCCTTAGGAGGCCGGCAACGGCGCACACCGGCGCAAGGGCCCAAAACGCCAGCGCCCGGAAGGCGCACACTGGCGTGAGTGGCCCTATCGCCAGCGTGCAGGCCTGGACACTGGTCCCTGGCCGCCGCCACGGCAGCACTGGCCCTGGTCACCGCGGGAGCCTCCCGCTGGCATCTGGTTGCCGGCACAGGCTGCAGCAGCAAACCGGGAGGCGTTCCTGCGGTGTTCCGGCACCGGCCAGGGAGTGGGGCCGATGTTAGTCGGCCTCCTGAGCTGTTTCGGCTCAGGAATGCCCCTTTTTTTGTTGAGATATGCCACCTTTGAGGGTATCTCACCTTTGAGGGTATCTCCCTCAAATACACCTTTGGCGTATCTCCCGTGCAACCCTATGACTGCAGCAGCATTGTCCTGCCTGTATTCCACAGCACCTAATATAATAGGCCTGCTCCTCTGATCCTGGAGAGAATAGGTATGCATCATGACTAGTATCCATTTGACTAGTAGCCATGGATAGCCCTCTCCTCCATGAATGTGTCCACTCCCCTCTTAAAGCCTTCCAAGTTGGCAGCCATCACTACAACCTGGGGCAAGGAGTTTTACAATTTACATATAGTGAAAGTCCTCCCAAAAAACATAATGGAACAACTTAGCATTGCTGGACTTATTAAGATTGTTGGGAATTATGAGATGGGCCCACAAACAGAGTTTGGAAGGCTCGGGTGATACGACGTATCTAATCTTGAATCTCAACCCTGTTTTGCTTCATTTTATTGAATACTTTCTCCTGTTAAGCAAGTTCCGTGGAATTTGACCAGCTCCAGGAATGCGACTTTGCGAGTCTTGAAACATACTCACTTGCATGGTTTCCGACATTTGCTGAAACAGTCCAGAAAGCCTGCCTTGAACTCAGCCTGGAGTTTGTAATAACAATAACCTCAGCAGGGGAGAGAGAGATGAACATACAACGAGTTAGTTGCATAAGCCGCTTGCATGGGGTGAGCAAGTGAAGAATTAAGGGGAAGGGGTGGAAATGAGTGGAGCTCCACGTTTCGAAAGCCCCAATCCCCCTTCTGGACTTACCCCAGCCTGAGTGTTTCGTGTAGTCGCAATAAACTGCTCCAGGTGGTAATGGGTAGAAGTAATGGCCACAGCCGCAACGTTCCACCATGATAGTCTGAAAACAGGAACGAATGCAGACCTGGGAGAAGGCAGGGGAGAACCCATAACACACGGAAGCATCACGGTGCCCCAGGGAGCACGTGGTTGGCATGAGCTACGTGGTGGCAGCGGTGGGAAATGAAGATACCTGTTCAGTGTAACGGGACGGGTACAGGTTCTTCACTGGTACGTCGCTCCCATTTTCGGTGCAGTCACTGTAGCTGCCTCCAAGGCGGTTTGTTGTTTCCTGTCCCAACCATTTGAAATGTATCAGTTCTGTGCATCTTCCTCCCCTTCCTCCGGTTTCCACCTGCCTCTCCTGCCAAGGGGCTTTCTCTTGTTTCCCTCCCTGAGCCAGCGTGGTGTAGGGGTTAAGAGCGGTGGACTCTAATCTGGAGAACTGGGTTTGATTCCCTTCTCCTTCACATGAGCGGCGGACTCTAATCTGGTGAACCAGGTTGGTTTCCCCACTCCTCCACATGAAGCCAGCTGGGTGACCTTGGGCCAGTCACAGTTATCTCAGAACTCTCTCAGACCCAGCTTCCTCACAAAATGCCTGTTGTGGGGAGATTAAGGGAGTGTGATTGTAAGCCGCTATGAGACTCCTTTCAGTAAAGAAAAGCGGGTATAAAAACCAACTCTTCTTCTTCCCCCTGGTTATCGTACTGCTGGATTTTGGAGGGTAAACTGGCAATGTGATTGGTCTGAGGTCAGGAACTGTCCAGGTCTCCATGTGCTCAGCCTATATGTGTGCCATCAAATCACAGCTGACTTATGGCGACCCCATAGAGTTTTCAAGGCAAGAGGTGTTCGGAGGTGGTTTGCCATTGCCTGCCTCCATGTCACACCTCTGGTATTCCTTGGAGGTCTCCCATCCAAATACTAGACAGGGTCAAGGCTGAGTGTGTATGACTGGCCCAAGGTCACCCAGCAAGCTTCCATTGCCTGCCTCCACATCACGATCCTGGTAGTCCTTGGAGGTCACCCATCCACATTCTAACCAGGGCCGACCCTGCTTAGCTTCTGAGATCTGACAAGATCGGGATAGCCTAGGGCTGTCCAGGTGAGGGTTTATGCTCAGCAACTGCCCCAAAAGTCAATTGGCTTTTGGACTCCTAGGTGTGCCCTGAGCCACCAACTGGACAGCCCTGACCAGCCCTGACCACCAACTAGTGAACCCTGAGCTGCTGGACAGCCTGATGACCCTGGAGGCAGTGCTCGGGCCAAGGCTTGCCTGAATTTGGTGTCCCTGGGGCCACCCCAAACGCTGATACCCTGGGCCATTGCCAACTTCTAGTTGAGGCCTGGCAATTTCCCAGAATTCCAACTGAGCTCCAGACTACCTAGATCAGTCCCCCTGGAGGAAATGGCTGCTTCGGAGGGCAGACTATGGAAATATACCTCACTAAGCATCCTTTCCTCCCCAAAACCCAGTCTTCGCCCCTCACATCTCCAGGAATTTACCAACCCAGAGTTGGCAACCCTAGGGCTGCTCGGTGGGAGGGCCACCCCCTCCAGTGCTCAGAGCCCCCCCTCAATGCAATAGGATAAGGCAGGGGTCGGCAAACTCATTAGTCAAAAGAGCCAAATATCAACAGTACAATGATTGAGATTTCTTTTGAGAGCCAAATTTCTTAAACTTAAACTATATAGGTAGGTACACTGTTTATTAACTTAATAAACTTTAATTAAAGTTTTAAGTCTTAATTAAACTATAGGTACACTGAATAAAACTTGATATCATACTTAATAATGATCTTATTTATTGATAAAATTAAATTGTAAGTCCCTGCCATTTCCCCGTCCGGAGTCCTCGTCTGGAGGCCTGGTCTACTGCCATAAAAACCTATTGGTAGACCTGGCCTCCGGCTGAGTCCCATTGGGAGGCCAGGTCTACCCATTGGCTTTCTTGGCAGTAGACCTGGCCTCCGGAGGCCCATAGAAGCCAATGGGTAGACCTGGCCTCTGAAGGGAGACTTGCCCCCCCCTCCTCGGGAGTCCAGGTCTACCGCCAAGAAAGCCACCCTCCACTTACCGGACAAGCCCCTGCTGGCTCCAAAGTGTGCCTCTTCTCTACAGGAACCCGCAGGCCCAGAAGATGATGGGGGAACGGAGTCGGTGCCGCAGGAGACCGGGCGCCGCGGCCAGCGCCGCTGCTGGGGACGTGCCGCCAAAGGAAGCCCGGCCCGCCCAACAGCTGATAGGCGGGAGGGGTGGGCCAGGAACCACAGAGCCGCCCGCCCAGCAATTGCATGGCTAGAGGGGAGGGGAGGCTTTAGCCTCCCAACCATTGAGGGCAAGGGAAAGGGGGACCTGGCCATTCTCCACGGGGGGTGGGAGAGACAGCGCGCCCGCTCTCTCTCTCTCTCTCTCTCTCAGGTGCACCGGCTCTGCAGCCGGCACAAGTGGGCGCGAGAGCAGGGGCTTCGAACCAAGTTCGGAGAGCCGCACTCAACAGGCCAAAGAGCCGCATGCAGCTCGTGAGCCGCAGTTTGCCGACCCCTGGGATAAGGGATGTGCCGGCCCCTGTCATCTGCGAGAAGTATAAAGCCTCTGGTCAGCCTCAATATAAATACAAGGAGCCTACCCTCCTGCCCTCACCTGGCTACTAGGGTTGAATCTTCCACCTCCGCTGTCAGAGGGGTGACAGCAAGTGAAAAAGCCATGCATAAAAGACCTATGTCTGGCCTGTTATCTAAGGGTAATCTTCCTTCCTATATGGATTCTCTGGTTAGTCCAAAGTTACATAGAAAATTTATGCATTCAAAATTTAATGGCCATTTTTCAATGGTTTTGCTAGGCCGTCTGCTAAAGATCTCTTTTTTAGACCGGCTCTGTGTCCCTGCGCTTTTCAGTCAGTGGACTCCTTGGTACATATCCTTTTGTACCGCCCTTACATAAACCAACTTGGGCTAAAACGGATTATACCATATTTTAACAAATGATCCACACCTTCTTGAATAACTTTGGAGCAAAAGGTTCAGTTCCTCTTAGAGGACCCTGACCCTTGGTTTTTGGAGGCTGCAGAAAAAAAACGAAGGGAGGTGTTTTTGGAGATAGGTCTTATTTAAGTTTTATGGTTTTATTGTTCAAGACCTTGGTCTAAGAACAGGGGGAAAGAAAGAAAGAAAGAAAGAAAGGAAGGAAGGGAAGGGAAGGGAAGGGAAGGGAAGGGAAGGGAAAGGAAAGGAAAGGAAAGGAAAGGAAAGGAAAGGAAAGAAAGAAAGAAAGAAAGAAAGAAAGAAAGAAAGAAAGAAAGAAAGAAAGAAAGAAAGAAAGAAAGAAGACCTAGGTCTACACTTGTGGATTTCCCCACCAAACCAAATAGTGCTCCTCCAGGGTTGCTTCAGGTTAGGAAAATGGGGAGGGGGCTTGGAGAGGCCAGATGGCTTATCATTTTCTTTCCTGCAACTGCTAATCGGTCCCCCCCCCATGAAAAATCTTTAGACAATAAAGCGGTGATTGTCACCACGAAGGTTTATGACGCTGGCTGTTTGCTGAACTCTCTGGTTTCACGGCACTGCGTAATAACGGGAGTTAGTTTATTTCGACCTCTTCTGACCTGCAAATCCAGACAATAGACTGCAGACTGAACTAACCTCAGAAGAAAACGGATCTTGTTGCACCCACCACATGCTTGTCCTTTCCTGGAAATGGATCTTGTTGCACCCATATGCTCGTCCTTTCCTGGGCCCGTACCAACAGCTGCCTCCCCACTAAGGTGGTAAACTCTACATTGGAAAATTCCTGGAGATTTGAGAGTGAAGCCGGGCAAAAGCAGCATTTGAGGAGGGGAGGGACCTCAGTGGGGCATGATGCTGTAGAGTCCATCCTCCAAAGTAGCCATTTCCTCCTGGGGAACTGATCTCTGTCAACTGGCAATCAGTTATAAATCTGAGAAATCTCCAGGCCACACCTGGAGGTTGGCAACCTGCCATGCATGCTGGAGCTCCCCCCTTCCCCCTTACCTTTCTCATGCTGATGGAGGTTTCCATGCCGGGACGCACGTTAAAACCCCCCTCGTCCATGAAAGCTGGCTCATTCTGAGCATGGACCATCACCCGGGCTCCCGTCACCGTGGAGAGAAGAGGGATGAAGTCGTTCTGCTCTGTGCGGACAACCAGAGAGAGGCCTGAAGAGACGGGCAGAAAACGGTAAGAAAAGACAGGGTGTGAAAAGAGTCCGGGAAGGTTAGGTAAATCAGGTAGAATTAAGGATGGCAAAGAGACTGAGAACATGACAGAGTCTGAAGGGAATTCAGGGCCGAATCTAGGGCCACCAGGTCCCTCTTCGCCACCGACGGGAGGTTTTTGGGGCGGAGCCTGAGGAGGGCAGGGTTTGGGGAGGGGAGATACTTCAATGCCATAGAGTCCAATTGCCAAAGCGGCCATTTTTCTCCAGGGGAACTGATCTCTATCGGCTGGAGATCAGTAGTAACAGCAGGAGATCTCCAGGTAGTACCTGGAGGATGGCAACCGTAGCCGAATCTTAGGCCGAGCCAAACAGCCTTCAGAGAGTTGCCTTCTACTGCTGAGGCTTGGTTTCAATGAAAGTAGCTCTCTGTACTAGGTAGTCCAGAAAGGGAGTAGGACATAGGGTGGACTCTACGGCATGACATCCCTGCAGAGCTCCTGCCATTCCCCAAACCCCGCCCTCATCAGGCTCCACCCCAAAAATCTCCAGGAATTTCCCAACCCAGAGCTGACAACCCTAGGTAGGAGGTGTAACTGGGTAAGAGTGTTAGAATCGGGTGCAGGATGAGGTGGCATGGGAACAGGGAGGAGAGGGTTGCCAGCTCCGGGTTGGGAAATACCTGGAGATCTTTGGGCTGGAGCCTGAGGTGGGCGGGGTTTGGGGTGGGGAGGGGAGGGACTTCAATGCCATGCAGTCCAATTGCCAAAGTGGCCATCTTCTCCAGGTGAACTGATCTCTTATCAGCTGGAGATCAGCTGTAATAGCGGGAGATCTCCAGCTACTACCTGGAGGTTGGCAACCCTACGGCTGGGTCAACATTTAAAAAAGAGTCCTGGGCTGGAGCAGCTTTTTCTGGCATCCCTCACTACCCAACATTCACCTGCTCACCATTATTGATCCCGGGCAGGGAAGACATCCAGAGGGTGCTGTTATGGTCGTTGAAGGTGTAGCAGTTCCCATAAATGGGGTGGTGGAAATGCGTGTAGTTCCTGGGAGAAGAGATACGAAGCATCCTGGTCAACTGCATTCAGGTAACTGAACCCCCCCTTCCAACAGGCTCATTGTGTTGCTCCTTTCAAAGAAATCGAAACAGCAACCACAGCAGAATACTTATCAGTTAAAAAGTCACAAAGTGGTGTTCAAACTTTTGACTTTGTTACCATGCTTCTTCAAGTTGGATGTTTAGGTGGGAAAGTGTTTGTGTGTAGGGTGGGGTGAGATGTTCAACATCAGGGGTGTTGAACTCAGTTGTTACGAGTGCCGGATAGGACATAAGTGTTACTTGGACGGGGCAGGCCATGCCTCGCCAGCCCAGATTGAGAAGAAGAAGAAGACTTGGTTTTTATATGCCGACTTTCTGTACCACTTAAGGAAGAATCAAACTGGCTTACAGTCACCTTCCCCTCCCCACAACAGACATCCTGTGAGGTAGGTGGGGCTGAGAGAGTTCAGAGAGAACTGTGACTAACCCAAGGTCACCCAGCTGGCTTTATGTGGAGGAGTGGGGAATTGAACCCGGTTCTCCAGATTAGAGTCCGCCGCTCCAAACCACTGCTCTTAACAACTAGACCACATTGGGCAGCTGCCTTGGCTGGCTCCCGGGATGGACAAGAGCTCTCAAGGGGCCAGATCTGGCCCTCGGCCCTTATGTTTGACACCCCTGTAATACCTGATGAAAAAAAAAACAGATCTGCAATTTCTACAGTTTGGAGACTGAACAGAGAAAGTGGTTTGAAGATTTTGTTATATTAGAACAAGTAGTCTCCCAGTCTTGTTGAGTCAGTGGGACCTTTTAGAAAGCTGAGAATGGGGGATTTTATAGGGTTGCCAAATCCAGGTCAGAAAATTCCTGGAGATTTGAGGATGGAGGCTTGAGAGGGCAGGATTTGTGGAGGGGAAGGATCTCAGTGGGATATAGTGCCATAGAGTCTCCCCTCCAAAGCAGCTGTTTTCTCCAGGGTAACAGATTGCTGTCATTTGGAGATCAATGTAATTTGGGGAGATCTCATAAGTACATAAGAAGAGCCACACTGGATCGGACCAAAGCCCAGCAGTCTGTTCACGCTGTGGCCAACCAGGTGCCTCTAGGAAGCCCACGAACAAGACGACTGCAGCAGCATTGTCCTGCCTGTGTTCCACAGCACCTAATATAATTATATATAATATAATTATAAAAAGAACACAAGTAAAGCCCTGCTGGATCAGACCAAGACCCATCAAGTCCAGCAGTCTGTTCACACAGTGGCCAGGTGCCTCTAGGAAGCCCACAAGCAAGAGGACCGCAGAAGCATTATCCTGTCTGTGTTCCACAGAGCCTAGTATAATAGGCATGCTCTTGGAGAGAATAGGGATGCATCATGACTAGTATCCATTTGGACTAGTAGCCATGAATAGCCCTCTCCTCCATGAACATGTCCTCTCCCCACTTAATAAGAACATAAGGAAAGCCCTGCTGGATCAGACCAAGGCCCGTCAAGTCCAGCAGTCTGTTCACACAGCGGCCAACCAGGTGCCTCTAGGAAGCCCCCAGACAAGACCACTGCAGCAGCATTGCCCTGCCAGCAAAGCACCTAATATAATTATATATATGATATAATTATCATAAGAACATAAGAAAGGACATGCTGGATCAGACCAAGGCCTATCAAGCCCAGCAGTCTGTTCACACAGTGGCCAACCAGGTGCCTCCAGGAAGCCGCCAAACAAGATGAACGCAGCAGCATTCTCCTGCCTGTGTTCCACAGCACCTAATATAATAGGCATGCTCCTCTGATCCTGGAGAGAATAGGTCTGCATCATGACTAGTATCCATTTTGACTAGTAGCCATGAATAGCCCTCTCCTCCATGAACATGTCCACTCCCCTCTTCAAGCCTTCCACACTGGCAGCCATCACCACATCCTGGGGCAGGGAGTTCCACAATTTAACTATGTGTTAAATGCAGGCTCACCTGCATGTTGGCAGCCCTAGGGAGTGGGCACATCAACAAAATGGCTGCCATGGGGGTGCTGGAACCACAAAATGTTGGGAGGTTGCAAGCTGAGAGAGTGGAGGCAGGTATTTCTGATGGGTGCTCCCTGAAGACCCAAAGATGATGCTTCCCATCTTCTTCTCCTGATTTAGTGGGGTATAGAACAAGCAGAACTGGCTCTCTGCTTTGGGGAAGAAGCAAATGGGTCCCAGGAGACCCTTGAGTGAGAGCCAGGGTGGAGTAGTCGATAGAGTGTCGGATGAGCATCCTGGGAGACCCAGGTTTGAATCCTCCACTTCTACCATGGAAGCCTGCCGAGTGACCTGAAGTCAGTCACATTCTCTCAGCCTAACCTTCCTTGCAGGGCTGTTGTGATGAGGAGAAAATGTAGGAGAGGAGAATGATGTTCTAAGCTGCTTTGAGTCCCAACTGTGGAGAAAAGCTGGGGCATAAATAAATAAGTCCAAATGCACGCATGGTGGCCGTGGGTGCCGTGCTGGGGATTGCTGAATTCCAGCATCTGTTGGTCCTCCATCTCAGCATGTCTTGATGCTGCAATGTGAGATCTTTGCCGCACCCAGCAAGTCAAGCCTAATTAGGTGTGCATTCATGCATTCATGCCTCCTCCATTCCATTTGAAGATTGTTACACAGATCTGGGCTGTTAACCCTGCCCAGCAGCATCGTTTCCTCTCCTTTTGCTTAACATGTGTGCGTGTAAGGGCCATCAAGACGCAGATGACTTATGGCAACCCTATAGAGTTTTCAAGGCAAGTGACTAACAGAGGTGGTTTGCCATTGCCTTTCCACAAAATCACAGAATCACACAAGGTTGGAAGAGACCACAAGGGGCATCCAGTCCAACCCCCTGCCATGCAGGATCCCACAATAAAAGCGCTCCCATCAGATGGCCTCTGCTTAAAGACCTCCAAAGACGGGGACTCCCCCACACCAGGCAGGGCATCCCACCGTCGAACCACCCTCACTGTCAGAAAGTTCTTCCTAATGTTTAGGTGGAACCGCTTTTCTCTTCGTTTAAATCCATTACTCCGTGTCCTAGTCTCTGAAGCAACAGAGAACAAGCTAGTTCCCTCATCAACATGGCATCCCTTCAAATATTTAAACATGGCTATCATGTCACCCCTTAACTTTCTCTTCTCCAGACTAAACAAACCCAACTCCTTAAGTCTCTCCTCATAGGGCATGGATTCCAGAACTTTAACCGCTCTCCTCTGGACATGCTCTGCAGAGTGACCCTGGAATTCCTTGGGGGGACTCCCATTCAAATATGTCCTTGCTTAGCTTCCAAGATCTCATGAGATCAGGCTAGAGAGAGGGACAGCCAGTTGCTGTAGTGGTTAAGAGTGGTAGACTCTCATTGGGAGAACTGGGTTTGATTCCCCACTCCTCCACATGAGCGGCAGACTCTAATCTGGTGAACCCGGTTGGTTTCCCCACTCCTACACATGAAGCCTGCTGGGTGACCTTGGGCTAGTCACAGTTCTCTCCAAACTCGCTCAGCCCCAGCTGCCTCACAAAGTGTCTGTTGCGGGGAGAAGAAGGGAAGGTGATTGTAAGCCGGTCTGAGACTTCTTAAAGGTAGAGAAAGTTGGGGTATAAAATCAACTCTTCTTCTAGCCTGCGGTAATCCAGGTGAGGGCACTGCTTAAAATGCACTCTGAAAAAGAGGTCTACTGGACTCAAAAGCTGGCTCACTTGACCTTCATCAACTTACTGAAGCGCACTTGTGACAGACGAACCTTGCCAGAGAACATTTGTGACAGATGAACCTTGCCAGAGAACATTTGTGACAGACGAACCTTGCAAGAGAACATTTGTTAACCTTGCAAGAAAAAACCCATTGTGGGTTTCTTCTGTTCCCAGAGAAGCTCAAGAGCTTCCCAAATAAGGAAGGGCTTAGAACAACAGATGCAGGTAAGAGGTAGAGGTGACACCCTCAAGCTGTGTCTATACCATCAATAAGGGATCAGCGGCATCAGGTGCAGATCTGCGTGGCTTAAAGGCCATTCAAAGTTAAACCAGGATCAACAGAATTCAAGCCGTGAACCAAAACAGCCCCAAGTGCCAGCGACAGGTGGGTTTGGGAGGGGAAAAGAGGAGTAAATAAGTTGTGAAAGGAAGGTGAGTTGACAAAGGTGAGGTGAGGTGAGACGAGTTGACAAAGAACTGCAAACAACCGCTGGCTTGACTAGAGGCCAAGTTGGCTCAGGAGAACCACGATTCAGCTGCCCGGGGCATTCACTTCCTAGAAAAGGGGATGTAACCAGTGTGGCTAATGTAACACCGAAGGCCTGATTCGTAATGACCTCGGGCTGTGGCTCAGTGGTAGAGCACTGCTTGGCACCCCCCTGTGTCCCAAGTTCAATCCCTGCCATCTCCAGATAAAAAAAAAGGCATCGGGAAGTAAGTGATGCGACAGGCCTCTTCTGCCTGAGACCCTGGAGAAGCGCTGTTAATCGGAGTAGACACTATTGACCTTGATAGATCAATGGTCTGACTCAGTGGCCTCTTATGCTTGGCTGTTTCCCTCACTGTCACCCCTCTGACGACTTCGGATCTTTGTTTGGATTATGCATGCCCTTTCTGACTGTCAGAGGTCGCCTCGCTCTCCCCCTGCGTTTCCCCATGTTTTGCCCATGTTTTCAGAGACCTGTTTTATCTCATATTTGAAAACGTGGCCAAACTGCAGGGAAACTCTCTCAGCCCTTCCTACCTCACAAGATGTCTGTTGTGGGGAGGGGAGGGGAAGATGATTGCAAGCCGCTTTGAGTCTCCTTAAAAGTTAGAGAAAACTGGGGTATAAAAACCAACTCTTCTTCTCCCTCTTGTTTGTTCGTTGGATTTCTATGCCGCCCATTCGTGGCCAGGCCAGACTCTGAGGAGCTCACCATTACAATATAATTTTAAACCATAATTTACAGATCAAAACTAAATTGAAAACCAGGCTCTTGACTATAAGCAGCATAAAACAACGATGGGAAAACCATACAGAGGGAAAGGAACCGCACAACAAACAGACAAATTATCAGTAAAGGAAAAGGGAAGGGGAAGGGGGGCCAGCAGGATGGAAACTGTTGCTGTCCTCAACCACAGTGTTACAAGTAGGGTTGCCAGGTCCCTCTTTGCCACCGGCGGGAGGTTTTTTGGGCAGAGCCATGGAGTCCAATTGCCAAAGCGGCCATTTCTCCAGGGGAACTGATCTCTATTGGCTGGAGATCAGCTGTAATAGCAGGAGATCTCCAGCGAATACCTGGAGGTTGGCAACCCTACTTACAGGCCCTGTGGCACTGTTTCAAGAGGAGAGGAATCTAGATTGTACTGCTGATCATCATTTTTTTTAAAGACCGGCGTTAAATCTTCATAGGATTGCACCGTTAAGCAAATAACTTATTACAGCCTGATCTGATTTTTGAAATGGTTTACAGTGTGGGTTGCCAGCTCCAGGTTGGGAAATACCTGGAGATTTTGGGGGGGTGGAGGACGGTGTTTGGTGAGGGCGGTGTTTGGTGAGGGCGGTGAGGAGGGCCGTGTTTGGTGAGGGGAGGGACTTCAGTAGGGTATAATGTCACACAGTCCATCTTCCAAAGCGGCCATTTTCTCCAGGTGAACTAACCTCCGTCGCCTGGAGATCAGCTGGAATAGCAGAAGATCTCCAGCCACCACCTGGAGTGATAGGGTTGTGAGGTCCCTCTTTGCCACCGGCAGGAAGTTTTGGGGGTGGAGCCTAAGGAGGGCGTGGTTTGGGGAGGGGAGGGACTTTACTGCCATAGAGTCCAATTGCCAAAGCGGCCATTTTCTCCAGGTGAACTGATCAGTTGTAAAAGTAGGAGATCTCCAGCTAGTACCTGGAGGTTGACTGCTACGTCTTGTATCCCTACGGTAACCAGTTGACTATCCTGATGTAAGAGATGACTGGATGAATACATATTTGAATAATATTACATGTATAAGAATCGTTGTGGAACTGGATTAGAAGTGGGACTGAAGAAGAATTCGAAACGGCCGTATCCCCTTCTGCTTGGCTTGGTGGTACCCTTTTGGGACCTCCCCTTCTACTTTCTGGATGGTACCTGCTTTGGACCAAGATGGAACTTGAATTTTGAAATCTGAAGATCCACATATAGGACTTTTGCATTGTTTAAATTAGGATTAGGATAGTAGAGTATTTCATATGTATATTGTGATGTCACACTGTGGTTTTGTTATTGTAGCACTCAATATATAATTTTGCACTTTGTTGTACTCAGTCGCTCCTGTGCTGATTTCCAAACCTCTTGGTACTAGTACAGAGGGGTCCTTTTTTGTTAGTACCTGGAGGATGGCAACCCTATGGAGTGATATTTACAGTGATAATATCGGCTACCTTGAGCAACTATGGAAAAGGCCGAGTGTCAATCTTTTCAATTAATAAAACAGAATTCTGCAAACCAGACCAGAGCCAAAGGTAACAGGGGGCCCACGTCTGAAGATCACAGTCCTTTCGGGACTCACGCCTCGTTGCATGATGCCTCGTTGAAACGGCAGGCGTAGATGAAGCTCTCAAAGTTGGACTCGTCCAGGTCCTTGGTGGCAGGGATCCGGGCCAGGATGTTGATATAATGGAAGCTGTACCACTCACGCACAGCGTCCACACCTGACGAGTACATTTGGTGGAAACAGTCAGTCTTGTTTTCATTCCACTGCAAAGGGAATGAACAATCTTGTCAGGACACCCCAAGACTAGGCTGACCATATTTCCTTGGGACAAAAGCGGGACATTGGGTTGGCAAAAACGGGACAGTGGTTATGGAATATTGTGTATTCATGGGAAAGCAATTAAAAGACTCATTCAAATATGCCACAACAGCAGCAAGAGTAGTTCTTGCGAAGAGATGGAGACAATCAAACATGCCAGACATAGATGACTGGAAAGATAAAATGTTGTAATATGCCATAATGGCTAAAATAACCCACTTGATGAACATGACTGATGAAGAAACTCTTGAACAGTTCAACGCAAAATTGAGTTTGCTTTATAGCTATAAAGAAACTAGTAGCTGAAACTTTACAAAACAATAAAAACATTGGTTGAAGCAAAGTGAAGTTATTTTTTAGTAGAACAAGAACAAAGGTACAATTATTGATGATAGCAAAGTGAATATTTTCTATCGGAACAAGTTATTTAATTAATTAGTGAATTGTGGTAATCATGATGTAATTCCTTTTTATGTTAAAATGCTATTATCATTTCATACAAATGTACTTAATTTGCAGATGGCCCCCTATCCTTTCCCTTTTTTTCCTTCTGTATCCCCCCTTTTGAAATAAATTCAATACTTTTTTAAAACAAAACAAAACAGGACAGGGGTTATGTAATATTGTGCATTCATGGAAAAGCAGGATGATAAAAAACGTTTTATTACGTAACATATTGAGCTTGCCATTATTCTTCAGTGCCAGGACCCATACAAAAAAATAGGTAGGCGTAGAGGTTACCTATCTCTGTTGCTCCCTTCCTTCCCCCCTCCTCCTTCCTTCACACTCTTGGCATGGGGAGGTGGAGCTAAGCTCTGTGTAGTGTAACCCGATCGGAGCACAGTTTCTATGAGAATTTACCCAGCCATGCCTGCATGCAGCATAAGAAATGTCAGAACTGAAGGAAACAAAGGTTGGAAGTGTAATGAGGTGCAAAACGGGACAAAGTTGACATTTTAATTAAAAAGGCCGGGAAATATGATAAAAACGGGGCTGTCCCATTCAAAATGGGACATACGGTCAGCCTGCCCAAGACGAAAGCGACGGAGTGTGGAAACAAAGGCCTTCCTTATGCCAGGACAAGCAAAGGGAGACAGGATAGAGGTCTATACAGTTATGTGGAGAATGCACATATGCATGTGGAGAACTGGGTTTGATTCCCCACTCCTCCGCATGCAGCCTGCTGGGTGACCTCGGGCCAGTCACAATTCTCTTCAAACTCTCACAGCCTCACCTACCTCACAAGGTGCCTGTTGTGGGGAGAGGAAGGAGATTGTAAGCCAGTTTGATTCTTCTTAAAAGGTGGAGAAAAACCAACTCTTCTTCTCCTCCTCCCATGATACTAGAACCCTGGGATCATCCACTGACGCTGAAGGGTGGGAGATTCAGGAGAGACCAAAGGGAGTACTTCTTCACACAACACATAATTAAATAGTAGAACTCACTGCCAACAGATGTGGTAATGGTTGCCAATTTGGAAGGCTTTAAAGGGGGAGTGGACAGATTCATGGAGGATGGGGCTATCAATGGCTGTTAGTCGTGATGGATATCTACTCCCTCCACAGGCAGTATGCCTCTGAATCAGTTGCTGGGAGTATGGGCTGGATGGTGCTGCTGCAGTCATCTTGTTTGTGGGCTTCCTAGAGGCACCTGGTTGGCCACTGCTGGACTTGATGGGCTTCGGCCTGATACAGCAGGGCTATTCTTATATTCTTACGTTCTTAACACAAATATCAAATGGACATAACACAGGTACATAGAAGGTTCGATGAAAATAACGCATTGGGGGCAGTAAGCTGAAGATCTAGTCGCTCAAGGAAGACTGTGTTACAAGATATATACGTATTCAGGGCCTGTTTATACTACAAATGGGATTAACAGCTATTCCCTTGCCTTTGGAGAACATTTGAAGATACAGGTTTGTGAGGAGGGGAAATAGTAGGGTTGCTAGCTCCGGGTTAAGAAATACCTGGAGATTTATGGGGCAGAGCCTGAGGAGGGTGGGGTTTGGGGAGGGGAGGGACTTCACTGCCATAGAGTCCAATTGCCAAAGTGGCCATTTTCTCCAGGTGAACCGATCTCTTATCTGCTGGAGATCAGTTGTAATAACAGGAGATCTCCAGCTACTACCTGGAGGTTGGCAACCCTAGGAACTAGGAATGTGTATTAGAGTATTCCAAAATTACTGTTCTCAGGATTTTTTTTGGGGAGGGGGGAGTTTCTGCCTCATAAAAATCTGAGTCATCATGGCAAGGCAATTCTATATGTTTACCCTTCTCAACCCTCCTACTTTCCTAGCACTAGCAAACATACTAAACAACTACAGGCAAGACTCCTGTGTGGAAGAGATACAAGACAGAAATGGAGGGAGTGAAGGTGAATCTGGAGTGGGAGCCAAAGGGGAAGGGAAGTGTCCTCACCAGGATGAAGCCAATTCTCCAGTCATTCATGCCCACTTCGGGATTGTTATCCTCCATGCTGCCTTGATTGTCCCGCTTCTGTCTACGCAACGGGTGACGCCGGATGTGGTAATATAGGCTTCTGGATCTGCGTTTCCGACTATTCTGCCCCATACGGTTTTTCTGCCCCAATGGCATGTTGTATTTGTACATATCCATCAGTGTTCGGTGGGTGATGCGATCCAGGTCTTCAAGATCATGCTGCAGAGCACTGTACCTAAAAGATGGAAAGATGGGCTTGCCAGGTCCATGTTTCTACAGGTGGATCCTCCTTCAAGGATAGACCTCAGGGGTACCCAACCCTGTTGAGCCCATGGGCAATTTTGGAATTTGGAGAACAGGAAGAAGAGTTGGTTTTTATACCCCAATTTTCTCTGCCAAAAGGAGTCTCAAAGCGGCTTACAATCACCTTCCCTTACACTCCCCACAACAGACACCTTGGGAGGTAGGTGGTGGGGCTGAGAGAATTCAGAAAGAACTGTAATTAGCTCAAGGTCACCTAGCAGGCTTTATGTAGAGGGGCGGGGAAACCAACCTGGTTCACAGGATTACCGTCCACCGCTCTTGTGAAGGAATGGGGAATCGAACCAGGTTCTCCAGATTAGAGTCCTCCGCTCTTAACCACTACACCATGCTGGCTCTCTACCACAAAACCGCTACCACAGTTGCAGGACCAATCACAAAATGACTACCATGGTTGGGAAGTTCCACAAAATGTTAGGACGTTCCGAAAAATTATCCTCCTATCACAGAGGAAGCCATATCCAAATGGGTTGCTTCCTGTAGACCCAAAAGCTATGCCTCCCGGAGAAGTCAAGATTGGCTCCTTGCTTTGGGGAAGAGATATTTTAGGGAAGAAGCAAGTGGCACCAGTATACACAATGGTGTGGGCCACAGCACCCACCGACACCATGTTGGAGATCACTGGTATACACCATGCTTGGGCAGAAGGTAGACTGTGGACTATTGGCCAATTCCTGATAAACAGCCTCTTGCAGACTGCTGAACAAGATGAAGATTGGTCTGCAGCAAACCATTTATGTTCTTAGAAGAAGAGTTGGTTTTTATACCCCGGTTTTCTCTACCTTTTAAGGAGTCTCAGACCAGCTTACAATCAACTTCCCTTCCTCTCCCCACAACAGACACCTTGTGAGGTCGGCGGGGCTAAGAGAGTTTGGAAAGAACTGTGACTGGCCCAAGGTCACCCAGCAGGCTTCATGGGGAGTAATGGGGGAACCAATCCGGTTCATCAGATTAGAGGCCGCTGCTCATGTGGGGGAGTGGGAATCGAACCTGGCTCTCCTGACTACAGACCACCGCTCTTAACCATGCTGGCTCTCCATACTCAGGATCACCTTGTACAAACTGTTAGTACCTTAACTTTTAAGAGATTCTGAATTATGTACTCTGGCTTTGTAAATCAGCAAACTACATGGATTCTTGCAACAAGAACAACAAAGTAGACCATGCAAGATTCAAGTCACCCCTGCAGTAGAAGAAGAAGAAAAAGAGTTGGTTTTTATATGCCAACTTCCTCTACCACTTAAGGGAGACTCAAACTGGCTTACAATCACCTTCCCCTCCCCTCACCACAACAGACACCCTGTGAGATAGGTGGGGCTGAGAGAGCTCTAAGAGAACTGTGACTAGCCCAAGGTCACCCAGCTGGCTTTATGTGGAGGAGTGGGGAAACCAACCCAGTTCACCAGATTAGAGTCCGCTGCTCACCTGGAGGAGTGGGGAATCAAACCCGGTTCTCCAGATCTGAGTCCACTGCTACAAACCACAAACTCTTAACCACTACACCACGCTGGCTCTCATAGCCAAATCTCATAGCCAAATCATTGCGACCTCACTGGACTTACCGGTAGGGGTTGAGGGTGCACAGTGTGACAGCTGGAAAGGTAAGTCTATCGGAATTGAGGTTCAAGTTCAGGTTGACAGGAAAGCTGAAGTAATCACCATACATGATGCCAAACTGCCAGTACATGAGGCCAAAGGTGAGGAAGAAGAGGACCGACCAGAAGGCAGTCTTCATCTTGTTCCTCTTAGAGCAAACCAGCCGGATGGCCCCATGGATGGTCGTGTTGTTGCAGAAGAACTGGAAGAGCTCCTGGTAGGAATTGAAGAATCCAATGAGACCACTGTCATCCTCTTCTTCTTCTTCCATCTCTGCCTCCTCTTGTGCTTTCGGCTCCTTCGTCTCCATCTTGGACGGCTCTACCCGCTTGCCCTCGGGCTGTTTTGCAGACTTCATGGTTGCAGTCAGAGCTAAAATGAATATTCACAAATGTTTAGAGTTTACACATGTTTCCAGTGTCATCCTTCGAGTTCTCATAGCGTTGCCAACCTCCAGGTACTGGCTGGAGATCTCCCAGTATTACAACTGACCTCTAGCTGATAGAGATCAGTTCCCCTGGAGAAAAATGGCTGCTTTGGCAATTGGACTCTATGGCATCAAAGTCCCTCCCCTCCCCAAACTCTGCCCTCCTCAGGCTCCGCCCCCAAAACCTCCCTCCCGGTGGCAAAAAGGGACCTGGCAATCCCCTTGGCCTTAACGTGCTGCTGCTCGGCTCAGCAGGCAGCTGTTTCAATACACAGTTAAATCGGTCATAAACAAAACGCTGCATTTAAAAACATCCTACCATTCAGGATGCCTTTAAGTCGCCCCTAGCGAAGTTAAGGGCTGCCAACCTCTTCCAATCTCCAGCGTTTTATGCCTGCCCGGTATTGCAAAAAACCCTGATGCAAACAGGTTCAGGGGGTGTTCAATTTGTTCAGTGATTGGCCAACATCTGATCGCCTCTGTCAAACCAGGCTTGCCAACCTCTAAGTACTACCTGGAAAGGGACCTGGCAACCCTAATCCCAACCAATAAGGTTACTAGCTCCTGGTTGGAAAATACCTGGAGATTTTTAAGGGTGGAGCCTGAGGTGGGCGGGGGTTTGGAATGGGGAGGGACTTCAATGCCATAGAGTCCAATTGCCAATGCTGCCGTTTTCTCCAGGGGAACTGATCTCTATCGGCTGGAGATCAGTTGCAATAGCAGGAGATCTCAAGCCATCACCTGGAGGTTCAACCCCCCAAAAAAACAACCTATGCTGAAAATACAGATGAGCTGAGACAAAAAGAACAGCACGCAGGCTCTATATCTCTATCCACCTATTTAATGCGAATACATATACTAAAGGAAACTTATAGAAAGGAAACTTATAAAAACCGTTGCACTCTACTTTAACTCTAAGTGTGATACTAACCTTAAACCTAACTAAGCATCTCTAGCAAACTACAATCTCTAATACCATATACTCTAACCAACAGCAAGTTACACACAAGAGACCATATGTACACACAAACAATATCTATTGGGGGCTGTTGCTTGTGTGTACATATGGTCTCTTGTGTGTAACTTGCTGTTGGTTAGAGCTGTGGTTCTCAACCTTTTTCCGACCGTGGCCCCCTTCCGACCTTCTTTCCTTCCTGCGGCCCCCCTGTCCTACTGGTAGAAAGGCAGCTGTTTAAATGCTTTGTTTGTAAATAGCCAAGGAACAAAGAAGCATAAACAGCCACACAAAATGCACACATGCAGTTCTTATTGGGAAACTGAAATTTACAAAAAAAAAATACCCCACAAAAAGGGAATACAACACGCTAATAAACAACAATTGGGGTTACCGCATTATGTATTCCCAGTGATGTATTAAGAGTTTGAAAAAGTTATAAAAAACATCGCTTTAAAAGGGTTTTTGGATGCCACGGCTGAAAAATGGTTGGAAGACGTCTTCACAGCTAAAGGGGCCAAACAAAGTGCGAATGGTATTTTTCATAACAGTTTCAAACTCTTAATACATCGCTGGGAATACATAATGCAGTAACACCCATTGTTCACATACAAGGGAGAACAAAGTCTCTACCACTGTTTTCTATTTTCTTCCCTTCTCTGTTTTCTTTTTTTTTTTCTTTTTTCTTTTCTTGGTCACTTCTCTGTTTTCTTCACTTCTCACTTCCCTCTGTGTCCCCCCATTTACGCAATTTTCACCTGTGGCCCTCTGGGAATATCCTGCCCCCCCGGGGGGCCATATGGCCCCAGGTTGAGAACCACTGGGTTAGAGTATATGGTATTAGAGATTGTAGTTTGCTAGAGATGCTTAGTTAGGTTTAAGGTTAGTATTCACACTTAGAGTTAAAGTAGAGGGCAATAGGTTTTATAAGTTTCCTTTCTATAAGTTTCCTTTAGTATATGTATTCACATTAAATAGGTGTATAGAGATATAGAGTCTGTGTGCTGTTCTTTTTGTATCACCTGGAGGTTGGCAACCCTACCAACCAAGTCCCCTGGGTCAGTGGGCCTTGAACAAACAGCAGCATCAAGGACCCTTAGGGTTGCCAGCTCCAGGTTGAGAAATACCTCGAGATTTTGGGGGTGGAGCTTGAGGAGGGTGGGGTTTGGAGAGGGGAGGGACTTCAATGCCATAGAGTCCAATTGCCAATGTAGCCATTTCTTCCAGGGGAACTGATCGCTGTCGCCTGGACATCAGTTGTAATAGCAGGTGATCTCCAGCCACCACCTGGAGGTTAAGCAATCCAAATAAACACCTCTGTACCTGTACCCAAGGTTAGAAAGAAAGTACAGAAAATAGCTGAAAATTCTACTGATAGCACATTATAACAAATCTGTATTCACAATAACAAGTTGCATTCAGCCAATTGAAATGCCAGGTAGTGGCAATATACAAGTACAGTTACAATTCACTCCGAGGTGGAAGTCTTCAATGAGCAGAAAAGTAAACTGGGATACGATCGTTTCAATTCTTTGAATTCTTCCTCAGTCCCGTTTCTGTACAATATGTGAAAAGTGATACATCATAACATCAATAATCTACAATTCTTATCAATGTTAACAAATAAATAAAATGGTTTCTTACTTACAATCATCTATGTTGGTTATTTTTCAATATAAGCTGATATAGCTTCAATCTTTCTTTATACAATTCTTAATCCTTTTACAGGATACAAATAGCAACCACATGTGTCTTTTCACATTAATGATTCCAATAATAGGATATCCAATTCATATAGTTGCTCAGACAAGTTTACA
The DNA here is from genome assembly GCF_029931775.1 of Euleptes europaea. Lineage (NCBI taxonomy): Eukaryota > Metazoa > Chordata > Lepidosauria > Squamata > Sphaerodactylidae > Euleptes > Euleptes europaea. The sequence continues at coordinate 11,998,268 of NC_079315.1, forward strand.
ATATGACGTTCCCTCACAGGATACAAGCTGTAATGAATAAACTCTACAGCAAGGCAGCTTAAGTCTCAGCCAGTGTGACACAACAGCAAGTTCTTAAAAAGACAGCAAGTTCTTAAAGGGACATGGTTCTTATATGAAGCATGACAAATCATTTACTAGATGTAGATTATTGATGTTATGATGTATCACTTTTCACATATTGTACAGAAACGGGACTGAGGAAGAGTTCAAAGAACTGAAATGATCGTATCCCAGTTTACTTTTCTGCTCATTGAAGACTTCAACCTTGGAGTGAATTGTAACTGTACTTGTATATTGCCACTACCTGGCATTTCAATTGGCTGAATGCAACTTGTTATTGTGAATACAGATTTGTTATAATGGGCTATCAATAGCATTTTCAGCTATTTTCTGTACCACCTGGAGGTTGGCAACCCTAAGGACCCTACATGTGCTCACCCTTGTGTAACCATTAATCATAAGCATAATCATAAATTGCATTAACATTATCTGGTTCTTTTATCTGGCATTTCCCTCTTAACTGCCGGAATAACCACAACTATGCTGTGAATACAACTCTGGCAAGAAACCCAGATCCGAGATGGAGGCCAAGATGTTAGGAGGGTTACAGGAGCATGAGCAGGGTTGCCAGCCTCCAGGTGGGGCCTGGAGACCTCCCAGAATTACAACAGATCTCCAGGCAACAGAGATCAGTTCCCCTGGAGAAAACGGCCACTTTGGCAATTGGACTCTATGGCATTACCTTACTGAGGCCCGTATCCTCCTCAAACCCTGCCCTTATCCAGGCCCCACCCCCTAATCTCCAGGAGTTTCCCAGCCGGGAGCTGGCAACCTTAAGCATGAGAACAAAACACCAAACACACAATATGTGTTGCAACATGTTTGCCAAATAAAGGCTGTTGTTTTCTACGGATCTTTCTTTCTTCGATTAGTAATTCAGAACTGGTCCATCCCCACCCTTGAGAAAGCAGGATCACGGCCCCAGGGGGATTTCCGGCTGATGTGGCTGATGGTCATGTGAAAGAATTAGTAGGCCCCTCCAATCAGGAGACCTTATGCATGGTTCGTTGGACGTGAAGGGCAGTACAACATCTCTTTGCACCAAGTACCAGCACTATAGAGGGGGCGGTAACACGATCAACACTATTGCTTCTAAGAGCCCTAGGGTTGCCACTAAATTTGGGTTGGGAACTTCTTGGAGATTACATAAGAACATAACATAAGAACATAAGAAAAGCCCTGCTGGATCAGACCAAGGCCCATCAAGTCCAGCAGTCTGTTCACATAGTGGCCAACCAGGCGCCTCCAGGAAGCCCACAAACAAGATGACTGCAGCAGCATTATCCCGCCTGTGTTCCACAGCACCTAATATACTAGGCCTGCTCCTCTGATCCTGGAGAGAATAGGTATGCATCATGACCATTTTGACTAGTAGGCAATGGCAAACCACCCTGTAAACATAGTCAGCCTAGTAAACGTCGGGATGTGACGTCACCTCATGGGTCAGTAATGACCTTTACCTTTTACCTCTAGCCATATTGAGGGGAAAGTCCTTGAAAGAGTCACAGCAAAACAACTCGAAGGTATTCTTGGATGAAACTGATTATCTAGATCAGGGGTGTCAAACATATGGCCCGGGGGCTGGATCCGGCCCCTTGAGAGCTCTTATCCACCCTGCGATTCAGCCAAAGCGGCCACCAATCAGTCTCAATCTGGGCAGTTGAGGCATGGCCTGGCCCGACCAAGTGACATTTAGGTCATATCTGGTCCTCATAACAAATTAGTTCGACACCTCTGATCTAGATCCTTTACCATCTGGGTTCCATCCTGATTATAATAAAGAAACCACCACTTTCACCCTATCTTCATTAGTTGATTGGCAGGTGAGTGCGCCTCTAGTGATGCCCTGAAACTCAATGAGATTTAACACCATCAACTGGAATATTCTCTTGGACTGGCCATTGGCTTATGGGGCATCACAAGGTTCCATTTTGTCCCTTACGCTACACAAAGCCACTGGGAAATATCATCCATCAATCTTAGGGTTGCCAACCTCCAGGTACTAACCAACAAACACCTATGCTGCAATAAACCTAGTTAATAACCAAAGAACAGCACGAAGACTCTACTATTGCTATTCATACATTTACTCAATTCATCAAAATACAAAAACAATTCCAATAAACGGTATACTACTACAACTAAAGAATACACTATGTGACTGTAATATACAAATAATCAACTCAAAAAGCAGTCCAGAGGTGTCAAACCAAATCCAAGAGTCTCAACAGACTAATGTTCCACAGTCCACAGCAAGTGATAGTAAACCACTCACAGAATCAGTCACAAGTCCAAATGAACTGGGAAGTATAACAGGACGTGACCCAAAGGAACTCTCCTCCATCTGTAAATGAGCCGGGGAAAAATGCGGACCCATTCAGATGTGAAGTCAGCAGGTAACAAATCGGTGCAGGAGACGAAGCCAGCAAGTACGTGTCTTCTAGAGATATACACGTTTCGTCCTGAATCAGACCCTCGGTCCATCAAAGTCAGTCTTGTCTACTGGACTTGAATCTTATTGTTTTAGTATACCTGATGTTTTTGCTGGTAAATATTTTAATTGATTTTAATGGTAGCGATTATGGCAAATGTTTAGTTGGACAAAACGCAGCAAATAAAAGTAACCCTCCCCAAAAAAGACCCAGCGATCCCTCAACTATTTTGAGGGATCTGTACAGTCTGGGAGGAGCATGCCTATTATATTAGGTGCTGTGGAACACAGGCAGGATAATGCTGCTGCAGTTGTTTTGTTTGTGGGCATCCTAGAGGCACAGGGTTGCCAGGTCCCTCTTTGCCACCGGTGGGAGGTTTTGGGGGTGGAGCCTGAGGAGGGCGGGGTTTGGTGAGGGGAGGGACTTCAATGCCATAGGGTCCAATTGCTAAAGCGGCCATTTTCTCCAGGCGAACTGATCTCTATCGGCTGGAGATCAGTTGTAATAGCAGGAGATCTCCAGCTAGTATCTGGAGGCTGGCAACCCTATAGAGGCACATGGTTGGCCACTGTGTGAACAGACTGCTGGACTTGATGGGCCTTGGTCTGATCCAGCAGGGTTTTTCTTATGTTCTTATGTAATGCAGACACCAGGCTATTTTGCCTTGAAGTGCCGCAAGAAAAAGAACGCTACTTCAGATTACCTGAAAATCTACTTAATGGTTGCCTAATGAAATCTAAGGTCCAGAAATGTCCCTGCCTTTGTCTTCTTCTCCCACAGAAAGGTAAACTCATTCAGTTATTTGTTCGTTCAAAACCTGTGCTCCACCTTTGGGCTCTCAAGGCAGCTGCTACAAAATGAAAAGAACCAAAAAAGAAAGAAAGAAAAAAGGTGTATTTGATGTCCGCCCAAACTCACCGAATTCAGCTCGTTGTTTTCCCACCTTGTTTGACTTCGGCTCTATTTATTGAATTAATGGGACAACAGGTTCTTTGTACTATTCTTGAAGAAGTAAAAGAGTCAAAGTGTAATTCAATAAGTGTAGATTCCACTCCAGACATCTCACACACAGATCAACTGACATTTACTGTCCGATACATTAAAGGCTGTGAGCCTGTGGAACGTTTCTTGATGTTCATCCCCATCTTTTCTCATGGAGCAAAGGACAGACACTGTTGTGGATTTTCTTAATGAGAACAACATTCCACTATCAAACTGCCGTGGTCACTGGTCAGTCATACAATAATGCCTCAAATATGTCTGGACGATATACTGGATTGCAAACACGGATTCATCAACTCAATGAGTTTGCCATTTATGTCCCCTGTGCTGGACACAGCCTGAACTTGGTGGGAGTAAAAGCAGCAGAGTGTTGTCTACTGACTGTAAAATTCTTTGACTTTGTTCAGCACCTGTATTCATTTTTTGCTGGTTCTACTCATCGCTGTAATGTATTGACATCATCTGTAGGAAAAGATTTTGTGGTCAAGCATCTGTCTGACACAAGATGGTCAGCACATTTTGATGCTGTTCATGCTCTGTATGGGGGTTTCGAGAAAAAAAAACATGCACTGGATTCTCTATCAGCTGACAATGAACAGCAAGTGAATACAAGGCGAGAGGCAGAAGGATTGAACAAAAAAATGGAAAACCTGGAAACAATTTTTCTCACAATTCTTTGGAATGACATGCTAGAAAGAATGAACAAAACAAGCAAGGTCCGCAATCAAAGGATGTGAACATCCTTGTTGCCACGAATCTTTTTGAGTCTATGAAAACCTGTCTTTTGGAAACTAGAGACAAATGTAGTGAATATGAATTCAAAGCCAGGAGTATGTGTCCAGATACAGATTACAGTGATGGGAAAAAACAGGAACAAAAACGAAGTGTGCGTCTTAGTAGATATGATGGATCAGAACAGGTACTTCTCAGTAAAACTGAAAAGTTCAGGGTGGAAACTTTCCTCCCTATTCTGGACACTCTAATCTTTGATCTGACAAAACGTGCACAGGCTTATTCAAAGATTGGAAATCTGTTTTCTTTCTTTCTTCAGTGAATTGAAAACCATTGCTTCTGATGCACTAAAGAAAAAGTGTGAACATCTGGCTAATATGTATCACAAAGACCTGAATTATAATGACCTTTTAAATGAATGTGAGCATCTCAAGCACTACATGGCTCTTGATGAAAATTGTGAGACTCTCCCTGCACTGTACAGAAAAATAATTTTGGACAATTTGAAATCTGTATTCCCGAATTTTGAAATTGCACTCAGAGTGCTCATGTGCATGATGGCGACCAACTGTACAGGAGAACGTTCTTTTTCAAGACTGAAACTTATAAAAAATCTGCTTTGTAGCACAATGGGGCAGCATCATTTGAACTGGCTTTCACTCATGTGCATGGAAAATGACATCCTGAAGACCCTTGACTTCAAGCCAATAATAAAGCAATTCTCTGAAAAGAAATGCTGCAAGTGCTTGTTATAATAAGAAGTTCGTAGTAATTTCATACTCTAATCTGTGTGGCTTACTGAGTATTATTGTTTTTCAAGCCTTGTGTATTGTTCAAATTTTTATCATGTTGATTAGTTGCTGTTGTACAGCATGTTTTTAATGTTTTAACACCAGTTTTGTTGACGTGCCAATAAAATAAATATATGTTTAATATTTTCAACCATTTACTTTTTATTCCTGTGAGTGGTTGTCGTAGGGGCCCCAGCATACTGGTTTGCCCAGGGGCCCATAATGCTGTTAAGACGGCCCTGGTCCCAATTGCCAAAGCGGCCGTTTTCTCCAGGAGAACTGATCTCTATGCCAATTTGGAATAACAAGCGTCAGGTAATCGACCACCTATGTAATCTACTTAAGAGGAGCAGTGCTACAATTGACCTGTTATCGACTGAACCCATCACAAGTCCGAAACAAACACAAAGAGTGATGTTAACCTTTAAGAGCACAAGAATCCACTCCTTGATTTTGTCTCAGAAGGCCAACCTGAGAAGTAGAGGGATTTTTCCAGGATGGGTTTTTACAAATACAGTAATTAACTATCTCTTTATAAACCAACTATCAGCTGTGCGCTATGAGGAGGCTGTGGACTTCATCAAGAAATCTGAAAGAGAGACTGCACAACATCACTCAACTACACAACATGGATTTCAGATGACACCTCATGAATTAACTTCTATACCCGGTTCTACGAAAATGCCTCTTAGGGAAGAAGACTTAATACCATCTCACACAGACCCTAGTTGCAATCCAACTACAAATTCCCAGGAGAAGGAACCAACTAATATCCTCCCAACTCCCTCAAGCCAGAAGCAAGTGGCAATTATTAACAATAATGATGAAGCGACATCCAGCAGCTACTTAGATGACCTGAATATAGCCAGACCCCCAGCACAGACCTTAATAGAGCATCCCCCTGTTCTGGATACCCAAGATATCCTCAATGCTGTTCCCCAGAATTTGCCACTGTCCCCTGGAATTTACACAATGGACACTGATTTAATTGAGCTTGATACCCCTGTCTTTGAAAAAGTGGCAGCTACGGACAGACTGGAAGCAGTGACTACATGCCTCCGTGAGAACATTGTGGTTGTACCCAACCATGTACTTACTCCAATGAACATAAGTAAGACCCTTCAGCAGATTCCTGGAGGTAAGCCACACCTTACAGTTCAAGCTGAGGTTCACATTCCTACTCTGAAGCCAAGTAATATGTCCTTAAATGTGACACCTGAAACATCCCAGCAAAAACCTAGACATTCTCCCTCAGGTCTTCATGGGTGTCATAGTAGTACAGTTAATGGCTGCATACTCCAAGATACCAGCAGTTGCCCAGACCTTCTTTCCTTAGCAGATTGACACATCTTAGCTCCTCCATCTGCTGCTATAAAAATAAATTTGTGGAACATCGCAGGTTGGAGGAGTAAAGCCAGAGAGGAAGACTTTCAATGTTATCTGAAAACCTTTGATATCATGCTCCTCCAGGAAACGTGGTCCCAAACGACGATTCACCTGGAAGGTTTTAATTCTTTTTCTATCCCAGCCTTTCAAACCAACCCCAAAGGTCGCTCTCATGTTGGACTATCTATCTTCGTGTCTTCGCTTTTAAATTGTAATATTAATGTGTTACCGGTTGATAGTCATACTGTACAGGCTGTCAAATTTGTTCTTGGAAATTATACCATGATAATTATGAATTTGTATGTACCTTCCTCTCTTGACAGACACACTCTCAGCATTGGGATCACTTAGCTACTCTCATGGAAGATATGGAAAGGAAACACCCCACTGCCGAAATTATTACTGCGGGGGATTTTAATGCAAGAGTAGGGAAGGACCTCTTAATCTTTTTTAGGGCCCTTGGCCTCAATTTGAATGACTCCCTTCCCCCCTTCTTTTCTTATGGAAATTCTCTAAAGATAATAAAACCAATCTGGCAGGTCTGTATCTAACTAAATTTTGCCACCAATTTAATAGGATATGGCTAAATGGGCTAACCGGCTTTCCTAAGGCCAGTGAGCTTACATTCATCTCTTTAAGAGGTGGCAGTGTGATTGACTATTTTTTAGTATCTCCTTCCCTGAAATCCTGTGTTATGAATTTTGAAGTGGGAGATTTTATCATCAGTGACCATCTTCCTCTTATTTTGGCACTCAATATTGGTCGCTCTGTCGTACCTCACCCCCCCCCGTTTCTTCAAATATCAAACTAGAAACTCTCCCTAAAATCGTATGAATGACAGTACTATTCAAGAAGCTAGGCGTCTTCTTAAGTGCAATATTTTCCTGGATCTCAGGGCTGCCCTTACTGATAATACAGAACCTACCTGCAGTCTTTTGGCATATGATGCTATGATTTCTCAATTATCTCGATCACTTAGCATAAAATATGATCCAGCAACTAAAAAGGGTAATAATGGAGTTAAGCTGTGGTTTTCGAAGAATTGCAGCAAACTTAAAACCCAGCTGCGTAAAACCTACAGGCAATTCCGTTCTTCCAACGACCCTGCCCTTCTTTTTAGTTACTTCCAAACAAAAAAAACAACTACAGGAAAGCATGAATAAAAGCAAGCTGGAGTTTTACAATAACCAATGGGAACAATTATATCAAGCTACGGTCCTGAATAACTCTAAGATGTTTTGGGCCATAGTTTCCGGTTCCTTCCGGGAGGAGTCTTTTTCCACGGTTACTATCTCCCCCCAGGACTGGTTTCGCTACTTTTTCACCTTATTCCAGCAGACCCGAGATAATTCTGTTAATTTAATTGACTTTGGTGAAGAGGGCCTGTCTGAATGGCCCCCAGTGACCTCTGAAGAAATAATGGAGCTAATTGACCAAATGAAGTCTGGAAAAGCCCCTGGTCCTGATTTGATCCCTGCTGAACTCTTAAAGTTGGATAAGGAAGGTTGGGCAGCCCCTCTTGCTTCCATTTTAACTATGATTGATCGAACGGGACTTATTCCAGAAGCCTGGCGGAATACAATTATAGTCCCGATTTATAAGAAAGGCCATCGCTCTAACCCTTCCAATTACAGGCCAATCAACCTCCTATCTATTTTGGGCAAATTATATGCCAAACACCTACTCCTTAAATTAACTCTGTGGATGTCTGGAAAAAAATATCTCAGGCCCTGAACAACTTGGGTTCTGTAAGGGCAAATCCACTTTAGATCATTGCATTACCTTAGCGCACTTGGCTGAAAAGTATACTAAATCTGGGAAATCTAAACTCTACGCAGCCTTCCTTGATCTCAAAGGTGCATTTGACTTAATTGATAGAGAACTATTGTGGGCAAAACTGCACCAGTTGGGTATGGACAAGAGGTTACTCAAATTAATTGTCTCACTATAGTCTTTACTATGTGTCAAATCAAATGCCCAATCTCAGGAGACATAACACCTAAAATCCCCTTTACCAAAGAAGTTACGCAAGGATGTATTCTTGCCCCTTTTTTTATTTAATCTCTTTCTTAATGATTTAGCTCCTTTCTTAGCATTAGAAGACTGTCATTCCCCTAAACTTGGTACCACCCATGTATCCATTTTACTTTACTCGTATGATGCAGTATTACTTTCTCGCACAAGAGTGGGCCTTAGACGCTTGATGAATAGATACCTAAATTATTTCTCTACTAATAAGTTACAACTGAATTATGAGAAATCCAAAATATTAGTATTTGCCAAGTCCTGCAAAATCCAAAAATGGATATTTGCGGGAAAAGAAATAGAGCAGGTAAAGCAATTTAAATACCTAGGTCTCTATTTTGCCTATAATCTGTCTTGGTCAAGTCATCGTAAATCAGCAGTCAATATTGCCACCACTAGTGCATTGGCTATCTCCCGCTTTTTCTACAGCAGGGGCAATCAATTTGTTCCAACTGCGTTGAAAGTTTTTATGGCCAAAGTAATTCCACAATTACTCTATGCCATTCCAATATGGATTAATGCCTTTGATATCTGTGTTGAAAGGGTTCAATACAAGTTTGTCCAGAAAATCATGGGTTTCCCATGTTGTGTCCCTTATGCAGCCCTATGCTTAGAAACTGGCCTTACCATGGTCGAAACAAGAGCCTGGCTTATGTCAATCAAGTATTGGCTGCGGATACACTTCCAAGCCGACCCCAGGAGTTTTTTACACCATATGCTGTCCGAATTCAACATCTCTAACATTATACATTAGTATAATGGGTAAAATAAATCCAATGGGTCTTTCCATTGATTCTCTGTTTACACTTCCCTTCCTAAGTGCATATAAAATGGTTAAACGTAGAATTTTGGACATTGAATTGCAAACCCTTGATAGCCTTGCCAAAAAAATCTGCTCCTCTTTGAGTTTTGAAATCCCCCTAACTACCGGTCGACTGGCTTCTTATTTGTCTGCCCTACCTGCTCCGCAAATGCGTAGAGCATTTGCACTTGCTAGGTGCAATGCTCTCCCTTCAGCTGTTACTTTTGGACGATATAACCAAACCAGTCATTTGGCAAGGCTATGTCCCTGCAACTCAAATTCAATTGAGTCGGTTTCCCATATCCTTCTTTATTGTCCTCAGTTTGATGTTATTCGTCACAATCTACTCGATCCTATTTTAACTAATATGTCAGGACACTCGGAGGCCCTGAAAGTTTATTGTCTTCTCAATTACTTGTCAACCGACATAACTGAAAAGTAGCTGTTTTTTTAAGTTCAGTAATCAAAAACAGATTGGTTAAGGTTAATGATTGATGGTGTCCAATATTCCTTGTTTTCCTATAGCTATTCATCATTTGTATGGATAACTTATTGTATTGTATGCCAATAAAGGTCTTGAATTGAATTGAATTGAATTCCTGTGAGTGGTTGTCATAGGGGCCCCAGCATACTGGTTTGCCCAGGGGCCCATAATGCTGTTAAGACGGCCCTGGTCCCAATTGCCAAAGTGGCCGTTTTCTCCAGGGGAACTGATCTCTATCGGCTGGAGATCAGTTGTAATAGCAGGAGATCTCCAGCTAGTACCTGGAGGTTGGCAACCCTAGCCACAGCATGCATCAGTCCTGTTTCTCCCCAGACAAAACCATTGCATGGTCAGATGGCGTCGCTGCAGCCAAACACACAGAACTATATCTGGGTTTGTTTCGAAGCCAGCGATCTCTAGTTAGAGGCACAAACTCTCCGGAGGCACAAGGTAGAGTGTAAAACCGCAAGAGGAGTGGCTGGACAAACAATGTGAACGGGGTGGGGGGGTGGGGGGTGGGAGAGAGGGAGAAAGCGAGACATTCTGTACTACAGTAAGCTACATGCCGTCATTTCTAGGGCAGGAGGGCAGGAGCCGTGCCTTGGGATGGAGCAGGACGGCTGCAGGTGGTTAGCCTGCAACTTCAGCATCTGAATTGGTCCAGGAAACGGGGGACTCAAACACCTTGCTGGAAGGGGCAGGTTGCCTGTCATGGGCTAAGCGAATAAGGCAGGATGCATCAAACCTCCCAGAGGGCTGCTTGCTTAAAAATAATAATAATCCTCAAACCTAGCACTGTTACTCCTGTGTTGCTCAAGAGCTGTCAGATATGTCCAGTTTTTGGAGGGGAAGCATTTCCTGCAGGGTGGACGTGATCATGATTTAAGTCACTAGTCAATAAGGCTAGATTTAAATCATCGTTTTCTACCTCAACAGCACTACTCATGATTTGGGCCAACAGGCCTGGCATTTCTTTGTGGCCATGCTTGCATTTTGCCCACATGCCTGCCTTACCCATAGAGGTACTTCATTAAAATATTCCCAAACTGAGTCTCTCTTTTACAGTCTGCTGCCTTTATAGGTTTTCTCCTCCAGGGAGAGAATAATATGAAAAAGCTCAGGCTAAACACAGAAAGATCGCAAGACCTGTGGATAGGGTTGCCAGCTCTGGGTTGGGAAATAACTGGAGATTTTTGGGGCGGAGCCTGAGAAGGGTGGGGTTTGTGGAGGGGAGGGTCTTCAACGCCATAGTTCGATTGCCAAAGTGGCCATTTTCTTCCGGCTGGAAGAAGAAGAATTGGTTTTTATATGCCGACTTTCTCTACCACTTAAGGGAGAATCAAACCGGCTTACAATCACCTTCCCTTCCCCTCCCCACAACAGACACCCTGTGAGGTAGGTGGGGCTGAGAGAGCTGTGAGTAGCCCGAGGTCACCCAGCTGGCTTCATGTGTAGGAGTGGGGAAACAAATCCAGTGCACCAGATTAGCCTTTGCCGCTCATGTGGAGGAGTAGGGAATCAAACCCGGTTCTCCAGATCAGACTCCACTGCTCCGAGCCACCTCTCTTAACCACTACACTAAGCTGGCTCTCAGTTGTAATAGTGGGAGATCAGTTGTAATAGCGGGAGATCTCCAGCCAGTACCTGGAGGTTGTCGACCCTACTTGTGGAGAATTCTGCTCGAAAGGTTTCACGATCAATTTTACTGCTTGCCCCTCCCTCCTCACACCTAGCTCCTTGAGCAGATCTGGTCCACTCCAATCAATCTTCTATTCATTGAACTTCTTTAAATTTATCACTTAAGAGGTAAGGGGTTGATTCTGTGTACATAGATTTGCAAAGGAGCAATGGGATAAAGGACTTTTTCTCAGCTCTGTATGTTTATTTTATAACATTTTTGCCGTGAAGAAGAGGCATGTTATCTCTTCAGACACAAATTCACAGTTTTAAGAACAGCAAAACCATCTGTGATAATATCTTCTAGATAGAAAAATTGCCCAAAATAATCTTACAGAAACCTCTGGAAGAGCATGATTAATGGAATTCATTTACCCCAAAATGTAAAAATTGCATCAATATACACCCTCATGCTACATAATTAAAACTAATCCTTATTTCATGATGAATAACATTTGGACTATGATGTATCTTTAATAGAAAAGTATTTTTAGATAGATTTTTCCTCAAAAAACATTGCATTTAAAAATCTGATTTAAATTTTAAAAATCAAATAAAAAAAATCATTTATTTTTATCCACTTTGATTTCCTGGCATGGAGATGGGGAAAGGATGCTTCACCTGGTCAATAGCTACCTGCCTAGTTTTTGCAGGGGAAGCATTTCCTGGCATGGAGATGGGAAAAGGATGTCTCACCTGGTAAATAACTACTATAAATTCCTGGACGGCTTACCCTGATCGTATAGTGGTTAGTACTCTGCGTTGTGGCCTCAGCAACCTCAGTTCGAATCCGAGTCATGGCAGGAAGGAAATTCTTTAAGGGAGGGCTGTGACTCAGTGGTAGAGCCTCTGCTTGGCATGCAGAAGGTCCCAGGTTCAGTCCCCGGCATCTCCAGTTAAAGGGACTAGGCAAGTAGGTGATGTGAAAGACCTCCGCCTGAGACCCTGGACAGCCGCTGCCGGTCTGAGTAGACAATACTGACTTTGATGGACCAAGGCTCGGATTCAGCATAAGGCAGCTTCATGTGTTCATGTGCATTTGCCCAGTTTTTGCAGGAGAAACATTTCCTGGCATGGAGATGGAGAAAGGCTGCTTCACCTGGTCAATATCTGCCTGTCCGGCTGCTTTTGAAGGCACTGGAGTACAGCTTGTAACCACCCCCCCCAGCAAGATTTGGATTCCCCATCAAATTTGCTCTAAGCGCTTACCTGTTCACCTACCTGATCTCCTGCCGACCCACATGCATCTCTCCCATCTTCTGTCCCCACCTCCCCACACCCGACCGCCTTGAAAGATGGTAATTAAAATCAGCACAAGAGTCTCTAGACACCAACCTCCTGCATCTTGCCTTTGGGTGATGCTTCTCTCCTGGTGTCTTTTGTTTTCGGGGGGGGGGCCTTCCTGACCCCTGGATGGGCTGTTCCCCCAGCAGCGGGGGAGGTCTGCCCTCCCGATCTCCTCTCCTCTCTCTTGACCTGATCTTGGAAGGCTCTCTCTGCCTTGCTGGCAGCTGGCTCCCTTTTCCTGAGGGTGAGGATTAAACTGGTTCCTTTCCAGATCAATCTAGCAACCTGTCTTGCTCTGGCCCTGCCTGCGACTCCCCGCCCATGCGAGGGGCTGGAATGAAAGGAGAGTCTCTTCAGCCACAGCAGCAGCAGCAGCAGCGGTGACTCAGTTCACTAGTCAATCATGGGGTGGGGGGAATTGGGGAAAGGAGAAACGAGAGGGGAGAGAGGGAGAGAAGTGGCCTTAGAGAGAACGAAGAAGAAGAGTTGGTTTTTTATATGCCGACTTTCTCTACCACTTAAAGGAGACTCAAACTGGCTTGCAATCACCTTCCCTTCCCCTCTCCACAACAGACGCCCCATGAGGTAGGTGGGGCTGAGAGAGTGTGACTGGCCCAAGGTCACCCAGCTGGCTTCGTGTGCAGGAGTGGGGAAACAAATCCAGTTCACCAGATTAGCCTCCACTGCTCGTGTGGAGGAGTGGGGGAATCGAACCTGGTTCTCCAGATCGAAGCCCACCGCTCCAAGAGAGAACTAAGCTTGGTATCTGCACTGAGGGACAGCCTGGTTGAATTTGGAAAGGGATTTGTATATTATTGAACTACGGGGGCTACTTTTATAGTTCAATTCCTCACTGCATATCCTGTTCACGGTATCACTTGCGCCTTCGTATTTGTGGGGGGGGGGGAGGTTAATTTCAGGTTCAGGTTTTTTTGGCTTGATTTTTTTCTGGTAAACCTGGATGGCCCAGGCTAGCCTGATCTCGTCAGATCTCAGAAGCTAAGCAGGGTCAGCCCTAGTTAGTATTTGGATGGGAGACCACCAAGGAAGTCCAGGGTTGCTGTGCAGAGGAAGGCACTTGCAAACCACCTCTGTTAGTCTCTTGCCATGAAAACCCCAAAAAGGGGTTGCCATAAGTCGGCTGCGACTTGACGGCACTTTACACACACACACACACACACACACACACACACACACACACACACACACCTGAAATCAGCCAAATACCCATAGTGGTAAATAAATTTTGGTTATTCACTGCAGATCCTGCTTTTCCCTGATAGAGATATAAAAGCCGCGTTATGTCAGCGGCAAACCAAACCACTTCTGAGCCGTACTTTCTAGTAGAAGCGCGTTTTGTTGCTCGGATGCCCATGAAAAAATGTTTGCTTCGCTCCCCGGGACGTCTTCTTTCTCCTCCCCCAAGAACGGTGATTGGCTGGGGGAGTTTCGCGCACGGACAAGAATACCGCCCCTTTGGCTGCCTGCCTGCCTGCCTAGAGTCCTGGCACTTCTCTCCCTCCATCCCAGAGGCTGGCGGGCGGGCAGGCGGCACGCCTTCCCCGCCCCTCGCCCGGGATGGGCCTTGGAGCTGGGCCCACACCTCCAAGCCCAGAGGGACGTCGGACGGATAGCTCCAGGGGGAGACTGGCGGGGCCATGCCATGTGCTCCTCGCGCGCTGGGGGTGGTGGTGGTGGCAGCTCGGTCTAGGGCAGCTGGACCCGTGGGGGGGGATGTTCAAGGGAAGGGGCTGTTGGCCCCTCTACCCCAGCGGGGAGGGGGGATTTTTGAGAAATCGGATGGGAAAAATGTGCATCCTGAGAGTGGAAAACCCAAGGCAAAACTCCCTCCCATCACTCTTCTGAAGAGGGGTGGCCAGCCTGCTCTTATCTCCCTCCTCTCTCTCAATGCACTGTGGCCGGATAATGGCCGGCGCGCAAGCCAGGGGCCTTCTTTCCTCTCCCCCCCCCCCCGCCATTCCCACTTTCAGCTAAACACTTCTCTGGGCACATGGATGCAATTCCTGCCCCTCCCAATCCTGTCTATCATTAAAGGGCAATGGGTTCCACACCTATAGAAAATAGAGGGAAGCTTTGAGGAAAGCGCTGCCTTGCCCCCCCCCCAATTTGGAATCTGACTGTTCCAACAGCAGAACAGAGCGAGGGTGGAAGAAAAATGGAGGAGACCAGAGGGACTGGTGCTTGTTTTTTGCGCTGGGGCTGGTGAACCGCACGAGGTAATCTGCTGGGTGGAGTTGGGGTGGAGCTGGGGGCAGGCATAAACAATGAGCCTGTTGGAAGGGGAGGCCTCCTGCAAAAGGGACAGACCAAACCGTTGTCAAATACAGCGTGCTTTGTTCCCATGAAAAACCAAAACTACATCGAGATTGACAGGGATAAATCGCGGCCATGAAAAAAACATTTAAATCGTGTTTTTTTTTTTAGTCCGTGGCAAAACAGAAGCAAAATCTACCATGAAAAATGCCCCCCCCCAACCTGAAATCAGCCAAATACCCATAGTGGTAAATATGGGTATTCGGCTTACATTTGTGGTGAGGGGCTGTGGCTCAGTGGTAGAGCATCTGCTTGGCATGCAGAAGGTCCCAGGTTCAATCCCTGGCATCTCCAGTTAAAGGGACTAGGCAAGTAGGAGATGATGGGAAAGACCTCTGCCTGAGACCCTGGAGAGCCGCTGCTGGTCTGAGTAGACAATACAGACTTTGATGGACCAAGGGTCTGATTCAGTATAAGGCAGCTTCATGGGTTCATGTGTGTATATGTTCAAGCTGCACCATCAATTATATTGACCCTGGAACAAACACACTCCACAGGGACTGCCAACAGAAGGAAGAGAGGCTACTAGCGATAGGGATGCCAGCTGTTTCATTGGCCCTGCTACCGCGCCTTTCTCACCAACTTGACACAGTAATGTCCTGGGTGACCCTTTTCCGTGTAGAACGCGAAAGTGAAGGGCAGAGCTCTGCTTGCTTAATTCCTCTATGCCAGGATGCAGCCAGTAACATAGCTTGTGACCATTTACGTAGTGTGTCTTGTTCAACTTGACCTGAAAGCGGCCAGGAGAAGGAACAACAGTTTCTGCTTCAGGGTATAAATGAAAAAAACCTGAAAGAACGTCCTGTTCCTAGACTGGGGGGGATGGGGGGTGGGAGGGACTGGCAAGTCAACAATGTCCCAGCTACAAAAGAAAGAAGGAAGGAAGAAGGGAAGGAAGAAAGAAATACAGAAAGGGACTGAGAAAATGAAAAAGGAAGAAAGAAAAAGAAAAAACAAAAAAAGAGAAAGAAAAATTAAGAAAAAGAAAGAAATTGAGAAAGTGAAGAAAAGGAAGGAAGGAAGGAATGGGAAGGAAGGAAGGAGAGTTGGTTTTTATATGCCGACTACCACTTAAGGGAGAATCAAACTGGCTTACAATCACCTTCCCTTCCCCTCCCCACAACAGACAACCCGTGAGGTAGGTGGGGCTGAGAGATCTGTGACTTGCCCAAGGTCACCCAGCTGGCTTCATGTGGAGGAGTGGGGAAACAAATCCAGTTCACCCAATTAACCTCCGCCGCTTATGTGGAGGAGTGGGGAATCAAACCCGGTTCTCCAGATCAGAGTCCACTGCTCCAAACCACCGCTCTTAACCACTGCACCATGCTGGAAGGAAGAAAGGAAGGATGGAAGGAAGATTAAAACATGATGATGGAAGTTTCAAGTTTAGAGCTCACAAGCAGTTTTTCTCCCTGGACAGCAAGTGTACAGAGCCCCATTTTGGATCAGAACCATGGCAAAAGATGAGGGGGTTAACTCCCCCCCCCATGTCATTTCCCCAACTGGAAAAGATCCCATTGGGCAAACATATCAGAAACATACACAGCACCTTCATCTTTGCCCACAAACATGTTGCATGTGCTGGTATGCACATAAAAATCCAAGTCTGGGGGGAAATCAGTCCAGCTCTGTTCGATCCCCGAGGTCTGAAAACATTCACTGTGAAACTGACCAAGAGGGTGGTGGTGGTGGTGGTGGGGAATCAGCCCAGCTCTGTTTGATCCCCAAGGTCTGAAAACACTATCTGTGAAACTGACCAGGGGAGGCATATGAGGGGAGGGTGGGAAATCAGAGAATGGGCGTGGGGAGTCAAACCCAAAGCAAAACTAAATTAAGGAGCGGCTTTTGCTTTGGGACAGGCTTTGAGACAGGCTTTAAATTTGAGGCAAAACATCATCTTGAAAGCTCAGGGAAAACACGGGGAGGGGGAGAGCAAAGTGACTACCCAAGGTCTGAAAAAATCATGCATAACTTCAATGAAGCCCAAAGCAGTCTGGCGGTGATTGCAACGCCAACTATCCATGCATAAAAGGCCATGGCATCATAGAGTTGGAAGGGCCCATACAGGCCATCTGGTCCAACCCCCTGCTCAATGCAGGATCAGCCTAGAGCATCCCTGACAAGTGCTTGTCCAGCCTCTGCTTGAAGACTGCCAGTGAGGGGGAGCTCACCCCCTTCCTAGGCAGCTGATTCCACTGCCAAACTACTCTGACTGTAATTCCCCCCCTCCAAATATCCAGACAGTACCTTTCTGCCCATAATTTAAACCCATTATTGTGAGTCCTATCCTCTGCTGCCAACAGGAGCAGCTCCCTGCCCTCCTCTAAGTGACAGCCCTTCCAATACTTAAAGAGAGCGATCATGTCCCCCCTCAATCTCCTCTTCCCCAGACTGAACATTCCCAACTCCCTGAGCCTTTCCTCGTAGGACTTGGTCTCCTGGTCCCTGATCATCCTCGTCGCTCTCCTCTGTACCCGCTCCATTCTGTCCACATC
The DNA here is from genome assembly GCF_029931775.1 of Euleptes europaea. NCBI lineage: Eukaryota > Metazoa > Chordata > Lepidosauria > Squamata > Sphaerodactylidae > Euleptes > Euleptes europaea. The sequence continues at coordinate 12,015,796 of NC_079315.1, forward strand.
CTTTTTGAAGTGAGGCCTCCAGAACTGCATAGTGCGGACAAATGCAGTGTACAGTGGGACTATGAAATCTCGCGATCTGGATGTTATGCCTCTGTTCATACACCCCAAGATCACATTAGCCATTTTTGCCACTGCATCACACTGGCTGCTCATGTTTAGACTACAGTCCACCTGTACCCCAAGATCTTGTTCTTACCCATTGCTACCCAGAAGCATATCCCCCACCCAGTATGCATGTTTCTCATTTTGTAGTAGAACTTTGCACTTGTCCTTGTTAAATCGCATCTTGGCTTGTTCACATCCGGCCACTTTTCCAATGTGTTCAGATCTTGTTGAATTCTCTGTCTTCTGGCGTGTTCACTGCTCCCCCCAATTTGGTGTAATCTGCAAATTTAATGAGCAGTCCTTTGGCCTTATCTGTTATCAGTGAACCACCCAGCAGATTAAAGTAAAATAATCCTTAGGGCAGGGCTGGGCTGGGCTGACTTGAATATTGTGTGAGCTAGCTGGTTTCATTTTTATTTTTAATTACAGGAGACCAAGGAATGTTTAAATTGATAAACGTCAGTATGTACTCAGGTTCGCTGAACAGTTACGGCATCACTAATCTGTACAAAGCAATCCCTGGTATGAATCCTTATTAAGGAACGTAAGAAGTGTCTTGCTGGGTCAATTCAGCATTCTTTGCGAGCAACCAGAAGGCCGGAGATGGCTCGCCAAGCATCTGGACTGTGACCCCCACACCCCAGAAGATCACAAAGAGCCTTTTATTCACTTCTGCCTTATGATATTGTTACAGATGATGCAAGCTTGGTATTTGTGAGTGGCTTTACTCTGCAGACTTGGTCTCAGACAATATGTCTGGAGGAACCTGGACCCATGTCAAAAGAAGGGGTAATATTTGTTAAAGAGAGGAGATAGCCTGTCTCAGTAATAGGTAGCCAACTGCCATGTAGTAGCAGGAGATCTCCTGCTAATACAACTGATCTCCAGCCGACAGAGATCAGTTCACCTGGAGAAAAATGGCCGCTTTGGCAATTGAGCTCTATGGCATTGAAGTCCCTCCCCAAACCCCGCCCTCCTCAGGCTCCGCCCCAAAAATCTCCTGCCGATGGCGAAGAGAGACCTGGCAACCCTAATGATAGGTTTGGGGAGTGGAGATAACTTAGTAGGATATAATGCCTAGGGTTGCCAACCTCCAGGTAGTGGGGGAAAAGATAGACACCCCTGTACTGATATCAAACAGATTAGGAAATTAGATCCTTACCCTTTGTGGGACACGTGATGTAACCTACAACTTATTGATGAAAATGTAAGATTATAAGAAGCCCAATGATTGAAGGACTGATGAAGAATTATTAATTAAGAATTTGAAACGGCCGTATCCTCATCTTATTTGTGGCTTCTACAAGACTAAGAACATAAGAACATAAGAAAGGCCCTGCTGGATCAGACCAAGACCCATCAAGTCCAGCAGTCTGTTCACACAGTGGCCAACCAGGTGCCTCTAGGAAGCCCACAAACAAGACAACTGCAGCAGCACTACAGGATATCTTTCTTCAATGAATCCATTGTACTCTACTTAGAGACATTATTGAAACTTTTTTGACTTCATTGGATATTTATCACCTTGTTTGTTATACTGTAGGTCATGTCTTTGTATGTTCACCATGATGTGTTTGTGTATTAATGAGTAGCTTATAAATATTTTTGCACTTTGTTAATGATTCTCGCATCTGTACTAACCTCCAGGTAGTAGCTGGTATTACAACTGATCTCCAGCCCACAGAGATCAGTTCACCTGGAGAAAATGGCCGCTTTGGCAGTTGGACTGTATGGCATCGAAGTCCCTCCCTTCCTCCTCAGGCTCCACCCCAAAAATATCTCGCTGGTGGCGAAGAGGGACCTGGCAACCGTAAAGCAGGCAGATGTGCGTCTGTGTGAAATAGGAGCCATGTGGTGTCCTGGATAGCCAGTGTGGTGTAGTGGTTAAGAGTGGTGCACTCTAATCTGGAGAACCAGGTTCGATTTCCCCACTTGTCTACATGAAGCCAGCTGGGTGACCTTGGGCTAGTTACAGTTCTCTCAGAACTCTCTCAGCCCCAACTACCTCCCAAGGTGTCTGTTGTGGGGAGAGGAAGGGAAGGAGACTGTCAGCTGCTTTGAGACTACTCAAAGGTAGAGAAAATTGGGGTATAAAAACCTTCAGACCCTCTCATTGATGCCTTCAACTTCTACCCCCACCCCCAGTCCTCTCTCCTCCCAAGGGAACCTGCCTCTCAAATTTCCCACTGCTTGGAGAAGTGTGACAGAGTAACAGAATTTCCCCCAAGCAGCAGCTAAAGTGCACTTTCCACACAGACCACTTGCCTCGTTACGCAACGTCCTCGTTTTGTTTCCTTGCCGTCTTCGTGTGACAAAGTGGGGCACACCTTTTGCTTGCGAGAGGATTTGTCGTGCCCCTATTGTGTGCGTTTCCTAATTAATCACATTTATTATTTTTTTGCTCAGTAAAGCTAACATTGACCTCATATACACCTCTATATAACATCATACAAGTAGCCCTGCTGGATCAGTTTCGAGTAGGGTTGCCAGGTGCCACCAGCAGGGGATGGGTGGCAGCAGGGTGACCAGTTCCAGGAAACTCCTGGAGATTTGGGGACGGAGCCTGGGGAGGACAGGGACCTCAGTGGTGTACAAGGCCATACAGCCCACCCCCCAAAGCATCCATTTTCTCCAGGGGAACTGATCTCTGCAGGTGAGTTGTCATTCTGGGGGTTCCCCAGATCCCACCTGGAGGCTGGCATCCCTAGATTAGAGATCCCTCTAATCCAGTGGTTCCCAATGTAAGGCACACTCCCCACAGAGGGGCAATTTGATTTTTAAGGGGGGCAATTTGAGAATGAGTTATTAACAGTGAATTTTGTTTGCATTTCTTATGGTTCTAGGGGCCTCATATACAGTATATAAATATATATTGTGACATACACATTTTAAAAATTAAAATCAGAATGTACACTGCGGTCAGCTGGTGACAATGGAGAGGGGGAAAGCCTGCTAAGAATTATATGTCACGGGGTGGGGGAGCATCTGGATTTTTAGAGATCCAACACTGGCCAGACATATGCTGTAGGGAAGTGTTGCCATATGCGCTGCCTGACCTCCCGCCCTGGTCATGGCAACCACACCAGAGACTCGCTGAACTGTTTAAAGAGCCAACAGCCCACCGCTCTGGGCTAGCGCTCTGATGCATCACCAGGCTGTCTGAGACAAGAGACCGGCTCGTTCCTGCAGAACCAGCAAGAGGGAAGCCATGATCCTGATTGCCTCTTGAACCAAAGAGTAGCCATAATGCCTAAGCGAGAGCATCACGTCGCTCTCTCTCTTGCAGTTCCCCCCCTCTCCAGTATCCTGTGAGAAAAACATCCGCTGCAATCTGCATTCTGCGGCATCCCTGGAGTGTAAAGATTTACACCTTCCTGACATGAGAAGACGTCGAGCCATCCTGAGGATGTGCAAATCATCGGTGCCAGCTTAGTTTACAAATTGTCACTTTGCCAGATCTATGGATCCAAAGTCTTTGATCCCTATTGTTTTAGATAGGAGCCATCTGGGGAGTCTCAACCTCCCCCCCTCCCAGAGAAGGGTATATTTTGCCCTTCCCAACAGAGCAGACACAACCTTTTTTTTTACTTCTTGTCTTTCTTTGCTAAATCTTGTGCCATGTGTGTTGAGTTTTGCAGAGCTCTACACCCCCCCTCCTTTACGGTGACTTGGCTGGCTCAAGGCTCCAATACATCCCTCACCTATCCCCTGCTATATTTCATTTTTGCATCTTTATGCCACGGATTTTGGACATCTCCACTTCTATATCAGTAACGTATCACCCAATCAACAGCATCCTCTCTTTGAGAACGTCTCTAATGCTACCTACCTTTTATTCTTAGTTTCTTGTATGTATGTATTTGCAACACTGAATGAATGAATATACATAAACACTTTTAATCTGGAAATCTGTTGTTATTCTAAGAGTCACTGAAAACAACCCTGGTATACATTGGGTGATTCCGCTATATAAATATTAGTGCCTCTGCTCATGCTAATTTCCCCAATCTAAGAGCAGTTTTGGTAACAAATTTTTGGTAACAGAAGGCCACGCAGATAGCCCACAGACAACAGCCCTTCTCTGCTGAAAATCGGAGACAGATGAACCCGGAGGCCCTGTTCAGCTAGTATGAAAAAAAAAGCCAGCAATACATCTGTCCTGCATAAATCTGTCCACCTCATCCCCTTAAATCCATCTATCTCTGGCTATCACCACATCTCGGGGCAATGCATTCCACAGCTACTCATTGTGCAAAGTAGTACCACCCAGGGAAAGGGGGTAGGCAGCAATGCCTGCAACTTGCTATGGGTCTCACAGGCTGGCTGCAGGCTCCTTACGGTCTCTGGGCCCCCAGAATCTGTCTGATGAGGCCAGCCTCGTTTGGTTCAATGCTTCAGCCACGGTGCACGGCTGGTGCTCTCCCGGCATTAATTTCATAGAATCATGGATGTTGGGACCACCAGGGTCATCTAGTCCAACCCCCTGCACAATGCAGGAAATTCAAAACTACCTCCCCCCCCAAACCCCGTGACCCCTACTCCATGCCCAGAAGATGGCCAAAAACCCCAATCTGGGCTGGCGAGGCATGGCCTGGCTCGACCGAGTGACATTTATGTCATATCCGGCTCTCGTAACAAATCAGTTCGACACCCCTGATCCAGAATTTGTTTATTGCAGGTACACTTGGCAGTAAGTCTGAAAGTGTGCTATTGTTATGGCTAAATAGTCTTTCACACCAGATTATCAAAGACAGTAGGGTTATGTCGATAGCCTGGAAGGTATGTAAGGAAGGACTGCTTGTGACGTTTTGGAGTCCTGGAACTGCTACGATTTGGGGGACTCGCCCTCTGGAAGTGCTTCTTGGGCTTAAAAGGGGAGGACCCTGAAGGATTAAAACGGTCACCTGTACCTGGGCACAGTGCCCAGGTGGCTGGGATCACGTCACAGGGAGGCACCAAGGTGAGCTGAAACCTCAGCCTGAACCCAGGCAAAAAGCGCCAGACAAACATTAGCTTGGCTGTCTTTAACCCCAGTTCTTCCAGAAATGGAGACAAGAGCCCATCTTCTATTACAAGTGAAGGTTTTCCACTGTTCCTGCTTAGATGAAAAACATTCTCTGTCTCTGGGTTTGTGTTTACAGCTTGTCTCCTGCAAATATTTGTGATCAAAGGAACAGAGGGCCATGTTTCATGGGTCATTTAGGGGTGTACGCTCACATTCACCCCCGGTCTGACTCGGTTGTTTCTTGGAGTTATGCATGAGTTTTCTGTCCATTAGAGATGACCTCGCGGCCAGTCCATGCAAATCCCGGGTCTTCCTGTTCCTGTAATAACCCGATTCTCCAATCTCCCCTGAGATCAGCCTGGGTGAAATCTCCATGCATAAGCCAAAGCGCATGACAGGGGAATTGGGGTGTGTGTGACGTTTTTCTCACAGTAAGCACTACAGCCAATTACAAAGCAGAGTTTCAAGGAACAGGGACTCAAATGCTTCTCAGAGTTCTTTCTGAACAGACTCACACAAGAAAGGATTTTAAAACAATGCTTGGGTTCTCCCCCCACCCCGCAGTTCCTTTTAGAGAGCTCCATTTTCTGAAAAGGAAATGTTGTAAAATGGCACTTGAGTTTCCTCTGAGGAGAGAGAGGAACTGGACATTTTTTCTCACAGTAAGCACTACAGCCAATTACAAATCAGCGTTTGAAGGGGCGGGGACTCAAATGCTTCCTGATTTGAGCTTGGTGACTTCTGGTGCAAAGCAGTTCTTGAATTCGCAACAGAACAGTGTGGGTTGAGCAAGCATCAAACCGCAGGTAAAACTCCAATGCATAAACAACCATGGTGGCTGGGGAGGAGATCAAAAGTGCCTTTAATACCCCAATGACAGGCAAAACTGAACAGATACAGCTTCCTGCCAGCGTGGTGTAGTGGTTAAGAGCAGTGGCTTGGAGTGGTGGACTCTAATCTGGGGAACCAGGTTTGATTCCCCACTTCTCCACATCAGCGGCGAAGGCTAATCTGGTGAACTGCATTTGTTTCTCTGCTCCTACACATGAAGCCAGCTGGGTGACCGGGGGCTAGTCACAGCTCTCTCAGCTCCACCTATCTCACAGGGTGTCTGTTGTGGGGAGGGGAAGAAGAGGTGATTGTCAGCCGGTTTGATTCTGCCTTAAGTGGCAGAGAAAGTCAGCATATAAAAACCAGCTCTTCTTCTTCTTCTTCTTCTTCTTCTTCTTCTTCTTCTTCTTCTTCTTCTTCTTCTTCTTCTTCTTCTTCTTCTTCTTCTTCTTCTTCTGATTCTGATTCTGATTCTGATTCTGATTCCCTTCAAGACTGCATCTCCACAGCTGAATAGATTGGGTCTGTCATAACTTCATGTGGGTAAGTATGTTAGTCTGTAGTAGAAGAGCTAGATTCGAGTCCAGTGGCACCTGAAAGGCCTACGAGATTTCCCAGGTATCAGCTTTCGAGAGTCAAAGCTCCCTTGGTCAGATACCAGAGATCAGATACCATATATCTGGTTAATATATGGGCGCCCTGTCAAAAGAAAGAAGAGACAGACAGTAACCCTACTGAGAAGAAACAAAAGGTACTGGGAGATCTGTCCTCAGGTGACAGGTACTCCAGTTTCTAGTAGAACAAAAGCAAGGGGGAGAATGGAAGAGAACAGGTTTCTTGACAAGCCGGGCACTTTGGGTAATACTTCTAAGACTGGAATGAGGAAGCAGGAGGCCCAGGAGAATGGAAAACCACAAGTCAGTGCTCCTTGAAACAGAAACACAGAGGATTTCTGATCTCCAAAGTGCGGCTCTCAACCTCTGCTCCAGCAAGGTCACACATCTCGCTCCACGAACACACTGAGCCTTAGGACTTGCTCGAGTCTGTCTCCGTTCCTCCATTATGTTCGCTAGAGTGGAACCAGCTCTGAACAGTGAATAGGGTTGCCAGGTCCCTCTTTGCCACCGGTGGGAGGTTTTGGGGGCAGAGCCTGAGGAAGGCGGAGTTTGGGGAGGGGAGTGGCTTCAATGCCATAGAGTCCAATGGCCAAAGCAGCTATTTTCTCCAGGGGAACTGATCTCTGTCGGCCGGAGATCAGTTGTAATAGCAGGAGATCGCCAGCTGCTACCTGGAGGTTGGAAACCCTACTGGCTGGGGAGAAGGGGAGAGAGTGAGGCCTTTGCCAATATCTCAGCTCCTGAGCTCCCCAAATAGGGGGAAGGATAGGTCTGTCTGTTTGGGGCCAGGCAGGAAGCCTCAGAACCATCAGGTGCTTATTCCTGGATGGTTCCATTTATGTACTTTACCTGTGAAGTCTGTGGAGATTTTGTGTATACTATGGGGCTAATTTGGGGGAGGGTTGGGAGGAACCCACATACACATGGGTTTTCCCAACAGGCCAGATGACTCCCTCCCCTGCACACACTAGGGTTGCCAGGCCCCTCTTTGCCACCGGCGGGAGGTTTTGGGGCAGAGCCTGAGGAGGACAGGGTTTGGGGAAGGGAGGGACTCCAATGCCATAGAGTCCAATGGCCAAAGCAGCCATTTTCTCCAGGGGAACTGATCTCTATCGTCTGGAGATCAGTTGTAATAGCAGGAGATCTCCAGCTACTACCTGGAGGTGGGTGATTTATCAAAAGCTTTGGCCAGTAGGGGTTACCCTTCCAAAGTGATCAATAATGCCCAATCCAGGATCAATGGAGTAGATAGGCAAGATTTATTATATAGGGAACCAAGAATCAGGAATGAAACACAGCCCATTACTTTTGCTTTTCAATACACTCACTTATCTGGACATATTGCAAGTATTGTGAAAAAACACTGGCACCTTTTGAGGGAGATTCCGGGATGCGGGACTCCGCCCCTTATAGGCTTCCATAAAACGCAGTCCATCAAAGACAAGATAGTGCATTCAGATATTTATAGGGATGTTTCAGGTAAATCTATTGTGGGCCACTACAAGTGCCATAAATGCATGGCATGTGATCTGTGTCTAGAAGTCAAAGAATTTAGGAGAACTGATAGTGATTTTGTTTTCAAATTATGGTCTTATACCAACTGTGACACGCGTTTCTGCGTTTACTGTTTGAGCTGCCCGTGTGGCGAATTTTACATAGGCTCATCAATTAGACCAATAAAAATGCGTATATTGGAGTATAAATCCAGGATACGGGCTAAGATAGCATCTGCTCCGATTGTAGAACACTTTCTCGAGATGCACCATAATGAAAATGAGCTTCGCTATTTTGTAATCTGGCGACTGCAGAGGAAACGTTTTAATATAGGTAACAATGAAAAATTGTTAAGGCAGAAGGAGGCTTTCTTCATTCACCTCTTGAACACGATGTCCCCAAATGGATTAAACCTGGAAAATGATCTTTCTTGCTTCCTTTAGGGTAAAGCTGATGTAAAATCGCTGCTAAAATATGCACTGTCACTTTAAGAATTCTAACTCCCTTCAGGGATCCATTATCAGCAACACCTGGGTTTTCTTATGTAGTTGACTAAGACTCTGCTCTAGTCTATTAGCTGTACAATGTGATGTACTTAGCTGACGTCTGATTGTAATTCTTTATACTTACCCTGTGTGGGAAGGAATGATGAATATGTAACAGCACTTTTGTATTGTAAGTATATTGTATTAACTTATTTTTAATAGTCATAATCTTTATATATTTATATACTGATGGTAATATATTAATTTTTAGAAGGACTGAAGAAAGATTTCCACTGCTGTGGATCTGAAACGGCCGTATCCATCTTTGATTGTGGCTTCACATGAACTTTACACAAGGATTACAATATTATCAATCATTTGGTACTCTGCGGAGACCTTTGGAACTTTTATTCAATTTTTCTGTGTAAATTGTATATATTGTATATAATTGTGTTGTATATATGTCAAATATATGGTCTAAGTTGCATCTCAGTAGCTTATAAATATTTGCACTTTGTGTGTATACAAGTTTCCTGTACTGTTTTTTATAACCTTTCGGTACAAGTACAGAGGTGCTGTTTTTCTCCCCACTACCTGGAGGTTGGCAACCCTAACAGTGAACCAGAGTGTCCCATTTCTGCTGCTGGCCGTTAAGGAGAGGCAGATTAGTGGCAAGAAGGAACGCAGGGGGCCACTTTCCTGGGCTTGCCTCCCAGCCATGAACCTTCTGCAATGGTTGGATCTTTTTCCTTCTCTGGGGTTGGGATAGGGTTGCCAACTTCCAGGTACTAGCTGGCGATCTCCTGCTATTACAACTGATGTCCAGCTGATAGAGATCAGTTCCCCTGGAGAAAATGGCCGCTTTGGCAATTGGACTGTATGGCATTGAAGTCCTTCCCCTCACCAAACCCCTCAGGCTCTGCCCCCCAAACCCCCTGCTGATGGTGAAGAGGGACTTGGCAACCCTAGGCTGGGACTTCCTGTGAAAAGGAGCAAAGGAATAGTTTGGCAACAAGAGGGAGAGGGGCTTTGTGGCCACCTTTTCTACTGGCCTCATGTCCTAGTAGCCAAGAGTGGGCACAGAGGCATGCATTTGAAGAATAATAATAATCATAGAACCATGGAGTTGGAAGGGGCCAATACAGGCCATCTAGTCCAACCCCCTGCTCAATGCAGGATCAGCTTAGAGCATCCCTGACAAGTGCTTGTCCAGCCTCTGCTTAAAGACTGCCAGCAAGGGGGAGCTCACCACCTCCTTAGGTAGCTTGTTCCACTGTCGAACAACTCTTACTGTAACCCCCCCCCCTAATATCCAGCTGGTACCTTTCCATCCTCAATTTAAACCCATTATTGCGAGTCCTATCCTCTGTTGCCAACAGGAGCAGCTCCCTGCCCTCCTCTAAATGACAGCCCTTCAAATACTTAAAGAAGAATAGTTGGTTTTTATATGCCGACTTTCTCTACCACTGAAGGAAGAATCAAACCGGCTTACAATCACCTTCCCTTCCCCTCTCCACAACACATACCCTGTGAGGTAGGTGAGGCTGAGAGAGCTCTAACAGACAAGGTCACACAGCTGGCTTCTTGTGGAGGAGTGGGGAAACCAACCCAGTTCACCAGATTAGCGTCCGCCGCTCACATGGAGGACTGGGGAATCAAACCCGGCTCTCCAGATCAGAGTCCAGTCCACCCCTCCAAACTGCCGCTCTTAACCACTACACCCTGCTGGCTCTCCTGGCAACCCAAGAAAGAAGGTAGCATGGCCGCATGGTCACAAATAGCACATCATGAATAAATATGGGCAGGCGCCATGTGGGCACAGCTTGCAAGGGTGTTGCTTGCAGAGCAATGACTCAGTCCCTCCGTCCGCTCTGGGACACTGGAGTTTGACGTTTTCCTCCTTTCCCTGAGGGCAGAGCTACACATTGTGCGTAGTTCTGTGATCATAATCAAGGGTTTGTGTTAATTTTTTTTTGTTTTTGCTTTTTTCTGAATGGAGCCACGCCTGTGGGAGCACAGCGCTGTTTGTTATTGACAACCGGGTGCTCACGTTATTGAGAGAAGACATCGGACCAATGGGAAGGCAGGTATTGCGTCTGCCTCTGTTTCCCCAGTCTATAGCCACTACCTGTATGCCAAGATGTATAATTAAAAGATGTGCTCCTGTCTAGCAGGCACAACACAAGGGGACTGAATAGCTCAAGGAAACGGCAGCCACAATTTATATAAAATCCAAGCCCTTTCCAAGCCAGCTAACTACCAATCTGCTTGGCGTAAATACCTTGGAAAATCTCAAAGGATCGACAAATCTTTCTCAGCTGATTGGTAAATGTCCCTGTCAGTTACATACCTGTTCTCTCCTCCTTCCCTCTGACTTTCAAATCTAAGACAGACAGCCCAGTGCCAGAATAATGGGCAGATCTGAAGATTTCTGAATACTACCGATTTGTTAATTTTTCTGTTTGGATTAGTTATAACAACCATCAGGAGCCCGGTGGCGCAGAGTGTTAAGCTGCAGTACTGCAGTCAAAAGCTCTGCTCACGACCTGAGTTTGATCCCAACAGAAGTCGGTTTCATGTAGCCGGCTCAAGGTTGACTCAGCCTTCCATCCTTCCGAGCATCCTTCTGAGGTCGGAAAAATGAGGACCCAGCTTGCTGGGCGTAAAGGGAGGATGACTGGGGAAGGCACTGGCAAACCACCCTGCAAACAAAGTCTGCCTTGGAAACGTCGGGATGTGACATCACCCCATGGGTCAGGAATGACCCGGTGCTTGCACAGGGGACCTTTACCTATAACAACCATATTAATGAATAGAGGGTTATTGGTATGGGTTTTGAAGAGGTAATGTCTGAATGCACATTCCAAGATGAAATGGCTTAGAGAAGCCTTAGTTCAGTCGTGTAGCTGTTATGCTATAATGGGTTTGCTCCTGCCAGCTTTTCCACTCAGTCTCAGCCAATATGCCCCTCCTGCAGCTAGTCCTGCTGGAAAATGGCTGGAAAATGGTATCCATAGTGACAGTCTAAGAATTTCCCCATGCCTCTATGGTCTTCCTTTACCAAAGAGATTAGGAGGAATTCCTAGAGGGTCATCTGGAAGTGATGTCACATCCTCCCCAAACTCCACTCTCCCCAGGCCACTACTCTCAAAATGTCCCTGCATTTGCTGTGGCAGAGCTGGAAACCCTCCCTACAGTTCCCATCCCAAATGTTTTTTTTTATGTGGGCCCCAGGTTCATCAATGTAGCTTTTTTAGAGGTCAAAGTGAACCCTCCTTTGCTTTTCACCCGCTGAAAAGCTGGTTGTGTCCAACCTCATAGAATCATAGAGTTGGAAGGGACCACCAGGGTCATCTAGTCCAACCCCCTGCACAATGCAGGAAATTCACAAATACCTCCCCTCTCCACACCCCCAGTGACCCCTACTCCAGGCCCAGAAGATGGCCAAGATGCCCTCCCTCTCATGATCTGCTTAAGGCCATTGAATCGGCATTGCTGACAGATGGCCATCTTGCCTCTGCTTAAAAACCTCCAGGGAAAGAGAGCTGACCAACTCCCGAGGAAGCCTGTTCCACTGAGGAACCCTCTCACTGTTAGAAAATTATTCCTAATGTCTAGATCAGTGATTCCCAACCTTTTTTGGGCCATGCCCCACCTTAGCATCTCTAAAATTCTGATGTCCCCCCTGTGACATATAATTCTTAGTGGGCTTTCCCCCTCTCCACTGTCACCAGCTGACCACCGTATACATTCTGATTTTAATTTTTAAAATGTGTATGTCACCATATATATATTTATATACTGTATATGAGGCCCCTAGAACCATAAGAAATGCAAAAAATTCACTGTTAATAACTCATTCTCGAATTGCCCCCCTTAAAAATCAAATTGCCTCCCTGTGGGAACCACTGGTCTAGATGGAACATTTTTAATTTGTATTTTTAATTTGTATTTTGGATGCTTAGGGTTGCCACTAATTGGTGTTCTAGAAGACAGAACTGGTTAGAGTCCTGTTGGCCATCTCCCATACTTCTCTCAAAGTTGACCTTGGCCATTACAGGAAAGGAGGCAGGGGATTTTGGGTTTCCAGGTTCAGCTCCAGTGCAAAAAGAACACCTGTATGCAGATGAGCATTTAGGTGTAACTTGGTATCTCGGTGTATCTTTAAGGCAGCTATTAAGTAATAAACTACCGATAGAGTAACAGCCTTATCTTTTCCAGACAGCAGATAAATTAAATGGTAATCATGAGAACAAACACATCAATGGAGTGATAAAAGACTATCTTAAAGAAGAATGTAAACCACAACTGAATAAAAAGTGGGTCAGTGTTTCTGTCTTTGCCTTTCCACATGGGCAGATTCTCTGATCAATTGGGCTATTTAAGAATCTGCCTTGACTCAATAAAGGAAGCCACAGCCTTCAATTTGCAAGATCTGAGCAAGGCTGTCAAAGATAGGACATTTTGGAGGACTTTCATTCATAGGGTCGCCATGAGTCGGAAGCGACTTGACGGCACTTAACACACACACACACAAGAATCTGCCAAATAATTAGGAAGAATTTTCTAACAGTTAGAGCAGTTCCTCAGCGGAACAGGCTTCCTTGGGAGGGGGTAAGCTCTCCTTCCCTGGAAGTTTTTAAGAAGAGGTTAGATGGCCATCTGTCAGCAATGCTGATTCTATGACCTTAGGCAGATCATGAGAGGAAGGGCATCTTGGCCATCTTCTGGACATGGAGTAGGGGGATTCACTGGGGGTGTGGGGGGGAGGTATTTGTGAATTTCCTGCATTGTGCAGGGGGTTGGACTAGATGACCAGGTGCCTCTAGGAAACCCACAAGTAAGACAACTGCAGCAGCATTGTCCTGCCTGTGTTCCACAGCACCTGATATAATAGGCATGGCTCCTCCGATCCTGGAGAGAAGAGGTATGAATTATGACTAGCATTCATTTTGACTAGTGGCCATGGATAGCCCTCTCCTGTATGAACATGTCCGCTCCCCTCTTCAAACCTTCCAAGTTGGCAGGCATCACCACATCCTGGGGCAGGGAGTTCCACAATTTAACTATGCGTTGTGTGAGGAAACCCTTCCTTTTCTCTGTTTTGAATCTCTCACCCTCCATCTTCAGCAGATGACCCCGCGTTTTGGTATTAGGAGAGAGGGGAGAAAAGCTCCTCCCTGTCTGCTCTCTCCATACCATGCATAATTTTATAGACCTCTATCATGTCTCCCCTTAACAGCTTTCTTTCCAAGCTAAACAGCCCTAAGAGTTTTAACCACTCCTCTTAGGGTTTACATGCATCCTTCTCCCCAGGATTGTGCTACAGCTGGCTGGACGCCTGTGACGTCATGAAAGAAACCTCCTTCCAGGAAAAAGTTTCTCAACTCTTTAAAAAACTGGAGCATTTTTTTTAAAAAGGTGCCAGATAAACATCACATCTGATAAAATCAGATTGCCTGAAGCCGTGGGGGGGGGAGACTCTTCAGCTTTTATCCTGCTGATTGATGGCCCCTGTCAAAAGCACTGCAATAGCCAGGGAAGCCTGAATTGCTACATATACTCGTGTGGAAAAACCCAGTTGCAGGTCTGCCTGCATTCTGTCTTATTGTCTGAGGGATCTCCTCCGTGCAAACAGGATATTATTCCTGAAAGCTGGAAGAATCTACCTTGTGGGTAGACCCATGCCAACAGGGACTTCAATGCCATAAAGTCAAATTGCCAAAGTGGCTATTTTCTCCAGGTGAACTGACCTCTATCGGCTGGAGATGAGTTGAAATAGCAGGAGATCTCCAGCCACCACCTGGAGGTTGGCAACCCTAGTAAAGAGGGTGGGGTTTCGGGAGGGACTCCAGTGAGGTATAATGCCATAGAGTCCACCTACAAAAGCAGCCATTTTCTCCAGGTGAACTTATTCATGTCACCTGGACATCAGTTCTAATCCCAGGATATTTCCATCTACTACCCGGAGGTTGGCAAACCTACTGCTAATCCCCCAAATCTATGGGGATTTCCCTATAATGGAGTTGGCAACCCTACCCGTTCCCCTTAGTCAGGGACACATGAACACATGAAGCTGCCTTATACTGAATCAGACCCTCGGTCCATCAAAATCAGTATTGTCTACTCAGACCGGCAGTGGCTCTCCAGGGTCTGAGGCAGGGGTCTTTCACATCACTTACCTGCCTATTCCCTTTAACTGGAGATAGAATCATAGAGTTGGAAGGGACCACCAGGGTCATCTAGTCCAAACCCCTGCGCAATGCAGGAAATTCACAACTACCTCCCCCACACTTCCCCAGTGACCCCCACTACATGCCCAGATGCTGGGAATTAAACCTGGGGCCTTCTGCATGCCAAGCAGATGCTCTACCACTGAGCCACAGCCCCTCCCCAACACATGAAGCTGCCTTATACTGAATCTCAGACCCTTGGTCCATCAAAGTCAGTATTGTCTACTCAGATTGGCAGCGGCTCTCCAGGGACCAGGAAAACAGGCTTCAGCAAGCACAAGGGGGAAAGGAAAAGTCCGCATATACCCCCGGCATGGGGGTTGCGTGCCTGAGCCCTGAGAAAATCCTGCTGTGGTGGAACCACTTTCCTTGGCAAACAGAAGGACAACAGGGCATTCTTGTTTTGCATTGATCCAATATTTGAGGAGAAACAGCGCCACAAAGAAGTCCCATGTCTTGGCATGTGAGCCGAGCTGTTTCGAAAGGTTTGCAATGCATAGCCTTCACTGGAACTTTGACTGCACACTATTAATTGGTTCCATGCATAGAGTGCAGCCCAATTACATCCCTGCCCTCACATGCATCTGTGCACAACCTGTTCACCTTGCCAAAGGGGGGGGGGAAATCACAAACATTATAAAAACAGTTGCAACACTGCATTGAGAACATGGAAATATTAGCTTTTGCATCCATTACAGGTAGGTAGGGTTGCCAACCTCCAGTTACTCAAACCAAGTAACAGCAGTACTGGCTACGAAAAATACAGAAAACTATAATATGGACAGCGTAGCTTTGTTGTCAATTGAATACTGTTCAAAAGTACATTCAAATACAATCATATAATACAATGTGCAGTTCTTACATGAACAGAACTGTCGTATTCTTGATATAAAGTAGAGAGAATTAAAGTCCAAGTCCATGCCCAGAACTCCTTGAGACGGAAAGGAACAATCAATCCCAATCTCCTTGGAGCTGTGTAGCGAGGTGCAGGACTTCAAAAGTGGACAATAATTGGTTCAAATGAACCATCACAGGACAGGGATCTGGTATTCTTCCTGTTTCGGTAGGTTCTTCATCAGGGTTCAGTAATAAATATGAACAGTCATATAAATGTACCAATAAAATGTATATAAACTGATACAAAGAGAGACTATGCTAGGATAACTGAGCACTTATCGGAGCACTTAACAGGAGATGCTGGGGATTGAACATGGGATCTTCTGCATGCCAAGCAGCTGCTCTGCCACTGAGCTATGGACCTTTCCCCCAAACCTGTCTCCTTTGAGGTGGAATTGAACTAGCAACCTAAGGCAATCCTACTCAATGGGCTTCAGTGGCTCTGCTCAAGCAGCCAATTTGGGCTAAGTTGATGAGCCCGCATTCAGCTGAAGGAAACAGGCTAGGGTTGCCAACCTCCAGGTACTGGCGGCACGAGGGCTCAAATACAAAACCACACTGGAAATAAACAAAGGTCATATATTATGCTGAACTGCATTCACTCATGCATACAGTACAAAACAGAAATAAATATAAACATGCTCAGCACAAAAAAGAAACCACAACGAAAATAAGGGAGAAAGCTCCCAATGTAGCCAATAACAATCAAGTACAAACGGGAAATTCCCGTCATCTAAGTCCAAGTCACTAGTTCAAAAGGTCCGTAGTGACAAACTAAAGTCCAACAAACGGAAACAAGGGAGAACGTGTGGCTAGTCGTTGGTGCACGTTTCAAAGGCTTTCTTCAGCTCCAAATTATAAGGCAACTAAAGCTTTTAATCCAATTTTGGTGATAAGCAAGTTGTCTCGAAGACCGTCAGCTTGTTTAAGCGGATGTGGTTTGATCAAGAACAGCTCACAAAATAAGCCAGCCGTTTCTTTACACCCCTTTTGATCACCTGAGCCTGGTTCTATAGCACCTTCAAGTTGGCAGGTATGATACGGCTGGCTTATTTTGTGAGCTGTTCTTGATCAAACCACATCCGCTTAAACAAGCTGACGGTCTTCGAGACAACTTGCTTATCACCAAAATTGGATTAAAAGCTTTAGTTGCCTTATAATTTGGAGCTGAAGAAAGCCTTTGAAACGTGCACCAACGACTAGCCACACGTTCTCCCTTGTTTCCGTTTGTTGGACTTTAGTTTGTCACTACGGACCTTTTGAACTAGTGACTTGGACTTAGATGACGGGAATTTCCCGTTTGTACTTGATTGTTATTGGCTACATTGGGAGCTTTCTCCCTTATTTTCGTTGTGGTTTCTTTTTTGTGCTGAGCATGTTTATATTTATTTCTGTTTTGTACTGTATGCATGAGTGAATGCAGTTCAGCATAATATATGACCTTTGTTTATTTCCAGTGTGGTTTTGTATTTGAGCCCTCGTGCCGCCATTTTCTTTAACGCAGTTAAATACGGCACAGGTGTGTTTGTTATTGTAGCAAACCTCCAGGTACTAGCTGGAGATCTCCTGCTAGTTCAACTGAACTCCAGCCTATAGAGATCAGTTCATCTGGAGAAAATGGTCGCTTTGGAAATCGGACTCTATGGCATTGAAGTCCTTCCCCTCCCCAAACCTCACCCTCCTCAGGCTCTGCCCCCCAAGCCTCCCGCTGGTGGTGAAGAGGGGCCTGGCAACCCTACAGGTAGGGTTACCAATTCTGGGTTGTGAAATTCCAGGAGATTTGGGGGCAGAGACTTGGGAGTGTGGAGTGTGGGGAGAGGAGGGAGTTTAATGGAAATTTGATGCCATACAATCCATTCTCCAAAGCAGCCATTTTCTTCAAGGAACTGTAGTCTGGAGATCAGTTGTAATTCTGGGAGAACAGACACCTCCTGGAAGATGGCAACCTTGTTGACAGGGCAGAATGACTGAACCAATGTATACAATAGTTGCAAACTGCTGTATTGGCCCACGTAATACCTGGAGTAGTGTGGTGTAGTGGTTAAGAGCCAGCATGGTATAGTGGTTAAGAGCAGTGGACCCTAACCTGGAGAACCAGATTTGATTCCCCACTCCTCCATAGGAGCTGCGGACTCTAATCTGGTGAACCGGGTTGGTTTCCACACTCCTACACATGAAGCCTGCTGGGTGACCTTGGGCTAGTCACACTCTCTCCGCCCCCCCTACCTTACAGGGTGTCTGTTGTGGGGAGAGGAAGGGAAGGAGATTGTAAGGCGGTTTGATTCTCCTTAAAAGGTAGAGAAAACTTCCATATAAAAACCAACTCTTATTCGGGCCAACGAAATTGACCCAAAACATGACGCCAGCTTTCGAGTTCACCAGAACTCTTCGTCAGGCCAGACATTACAAATGAGAAACAATGTTTTAAAGGGGTATGGGAGCCAGATTTTTCAGGTCAAGATCTTAAGACCCTGCCTTGTCCGCATTTGCTATTAGACGCTGACTGGCTTGTGATTTTATTGCTGCTGGTGTTTGAATACGGCCCTTGCATTCCAGGAAGAAGGAACAAACAACAGAGAGCCGTCTAATTTGGAAAAATAAAGTCCAAATGTCACTCAAAAACCCAGGCAAGAAGCATAGATCTCTTTGCGGGCTGAGAAGAAGAAGGAAGAATTCGGTTTTATCCAGGACAGCATTAATAGTTTCTCTGCCTATCGGCAGTTTTAAATTGTGATTTTGATCCATGGCCTTTTATGCGTTTCACTGTATTTTTATGTGTTACGTTTAGGGTTGCCAACCTCCAGATGGTATAGGTAAACCAAAATTAGAGTGCTGTGGGTGGTTAGCAAACTAAAGAACAGCTGTTCTTTAGTTTGCTAACCTCCAGATGGTGGCTGGAGATCTCCCGCTATTACAACTGATCTCCAAGCGACAGAGATCAGTTCACCTGGAAAACATGCTGCTTTGGAAGGTGGATTCTATGGCATTATACCCCACTGAAGTCCCTCCCCTCCCCAAACCCCACCCTTCTCAGGCTCCACCCCCAAAATCTCCAGGTATTTCCCAGCCCAGAGATGGCAACCCTTGTTATGTTCTATTTACATTGTAAGCTGCCATGAGTTCCATAAGGCAGAAAGGTGGCCATGGCCAATAAATGTTTTAAATAGATAAATAAATAGTCTTTATTTTAACAGTGTCTGAGATAAATTTCAAATGGTTCATAAAGTAGGGTTGCTAGTTCCCCTGAAATGAAAGGGCAGAAAGTTTACATAACTTTGGAGTAGCACATGCCTGTGATATTCCATGTGCTACTCCAAAATTATTTTATTTTGTATTTATTTGATTAGAATTATACCCTGCCATTTCCCAGCAGGACCAGGCTGAGGGCGGTTTACAACAGTCAACAATAAATAGGGTTGCCAGCTCTGGGTTGGGAAATACCAGGAGATTTTTGGGATGGAGCCTGAGGAGGGCGGGGTATGGGGAGGGGAGGGACTTCAGTGCCATAGAGTCCCATTGCCACAGTGGCCATTTTTTCCAGAAGAACTGATCTCTAACAGCTGGAGATCAGTTGCAATAGCAGGAGGTCTCCAACTACTACCCGGAGGTTGGCAACCCTAACAATAAATAGCGTACATTTTTGGGATGGAGCCTGAGGAGGGCGGGGTATGGGGAGGGGAGGGACTTCAGTGCCATAGAGTCCCATTGCCACAGTGGCCATTTTTTCCAGAAGAACTGATCTCTAACAGCTGGAGATCAGTTGCAATAGCAGGAGGTCTCCAACTACTACCCGGAGGTTGGCAACCCTAACAATAAATAGCGTACATTTTTGGGGTGGAGCCTGAGGAGGGCGGAGTTTGGGGAGGGAAGGGACTTCAGTGCCATAGAGTCCTATTGCCACAGTGTCCATTTTCTCCAGGGGAACTGATCTCTATCGGCTGGAGATCAGTTGTAATAGCAGGAGATCTCCAGCTACTACCTGGAGGTTGGCAACCCTAACAATAAATAACATACATTTTTGGGGTGGAGCCTGAGGAGAGCGGGCTTGGGGGGGGGAAAGGGACTTCAATGCCATAGAGTCCAATTGCCAAAGCAGCCATTTTCTCCAGGGAAACTGATCTGTATCGGCTGGAGATCAGCTGTAATAGCAGGAGATTGCCAGCTACTACCTGGAGGCTGGCGACCCTACCACTATGAAGATTGGCCCCTCACAGCGTTTTAAATTTTAATACAGCAGCAACTTCTACAGGTTGGACCTGTGGAGACTGTCACATCTCGTCCGGCCCCAAGAGCCATTGCTCAACAGTAGCGCCCAGGAGTCAAGACCTTAGATACAGAGCTTGTATTGTGTTCTCCCTGCAGAGCCTTTTGCAAGAAAAGGTCTTGCTTAATCTCTCTCTCTCACACTGTGTCCTACATTCTTATAGTCACAATTTTGCAACCTCTATAAAATCTCAAGTATCTTGAGAGAAATGAAAAAAATAAGAACCCTGCTCTTTTTTTTCTTCTGAAATTCAATATTTATTCAATAGTTAACCCTTCTGTGAAAGATCGGGCTGCTTCCAGTGCGCTACACATTACAAACAGGGTTGCCAGCCACCAGGTGCTAGCTGGATATCTCCTGCTGTTACAACTGATCTCCAGACTGTAGAGATCAGTTTGCCTGGAGAAAATGGCTGCTTCGGCAATTGGACTCTATGGCATTGAAGTCCCCCCCCCAAACCCTGCCCTCCTCAGGTGAATGAGGGACTTCAATGCCATAGGACATTGGAGGGACTTCAATGCCATAGAGTCCAATTGCCAAAGTGGCCATTTTTCTCCAGGGGAACTGATCTCTATCGGCTGGAGATCAGTTGAAAGAGCAAGAGATCTCCAGCCAGCACTTGGAGGTTGGCAACCCTACACAGAGTCCACCTTCCAAAGCGGCCATTTTTCTCCAGGTGAACTGATATCTGTCACCTGGAGATCAGTTGTCATACCAGAAGATCTCCAGCTACCACCTGGAGGTTGGCAACCCTAATGGGGACCCAAAGCAGCTTACGTCATTCTCCTCCCCTCCTTTTTATCCTCCCAGCAACCCTGTGAGGTAGGTTAGGCTGAGCGTGTGTGACTGGCCCAAGGTCACCCATCAAGCTTCCATGGCAGAGATTCAAACCTGGATCGGACACTTTAACCACTACTATACCATGCTGGCAGTCAAGTTTCAATTACCACAGAAATAAATAGAAAACATGCAGTTCTGTTAAGCTTCAGTTTCTCGGTTCTGTAAGGCCAACCGAAAATGATCTTATGCTGTGGGGGAAATGGTTCAGGGGGAAATGGATGCAATACTAAACTATTGGGTAAATGAATTGGATGGGTTAATGTTTCCCTTAGAGCACTGGTTCCCAACCTTTTTTTGACCAGGGACCACTAGGACTTTTTTGTTCGGTGCAGGGATCCCAAGGTTCAAAATAAAAATTCCAAGAATTTGAAAATAAACTTTAATCATAACTGTTAGTTAAACATTAAACTTAGAATAATATTTGAATATATTTTTTATAATAGAGAACTTTTAATTGAAAATATTAATTTATTATGGGTTTATAACTTTGTTTCGCGGACCTTAATTTAGTTCTCGCGACCCCTGGGGGTCCGCGGACCCCTGGTTGGGAACCAGTGCCTTAGAGCAAGAACTGAGCTGTGTTGGCCTTCGGAGCTATAAGGTAATGGATCTTGACTCTTTATGCCCAGATTCTCGTGTGCAGTGGCATAAAGCTCTCTGCTTCCTGCAAGAATGTGTGGACGAGGGCCAACGGATATTAAATTTCGTTTTAACTGAAATGCCCCTCATTTCTCCACTCAGCTGTGGTGGCATAAAGATTTGCTGCACAAACTGCCTTCCGTTCCGGCTGAAAGGAATTCAAGTGGCAACCCGCCCCCCCTCAATCTATGCCTGAGATCTCAGAGATCTGTTGCCTACCAGATTAGGCAATAATGGGTAGACCTGGAGAGAAAACCAGGGTCAAATCCTTGCCAAGCCTTGAAACCCATAAAGCGTTCTGGACCAGCAACGGTCCCTCTCAAGGCAGCTAGGGTTGCCAACCTCCAGGTGGTGGCTGAAGGTCTCTCGTTATTACAGCTGATCTCCAGGCGACAGAGATCAGTTCACCTGGAGAAAATGGCTGCTTTGACCATTGGACTCTATGGCACTGAAGTCCCTCCCCTCTCCAAACTCTTCTCCTCAGGCTCCACCCCAAAATCTCCAGGTTTTTCCCAACCTATAGTTGGCAACCCTAAAGGCAGCCCACCTGTTAAGGTGAGGATAAAATGGAAGAGGGAAGAACTATGAACTTCACACGGAGCTTGTTAAAAAAAAGGAAGGATAAAAATGGGATATAACAGCTGTGAGGGGCAAGTTGCCCCCCCCCTGTTTTGCCATCAAGTCACATCAGATTTATGGCAACCCCATAGGGTTTTCGAGGCAAGAGACTTTCAGAGGTGGTTTGCCATTCCCTGCCTCCTCGTGGGCCGAGAGAGTTCTGAGAGAACCGTGACTGGCTCAAGGTCACCCAGCAAGTGTCCATGGCAGAGTGGGGGATTTGAACCTGGGTTTCCCAGATCCTAGACTGACACTTTAATCACTACGCCACACTAGGTCTCCTAAAGTTGCCCTTTCAACAGGGAAAAAAAGAGGGGCAACATGTAGTTCTGCCCTGTACTGCCCAGGCTCGCCCAATCTCACCAGATCTCGGAACCTAAGCAGGGTCAGCCCTGGTTAGTTGGTTGGGAGACCGCCAAGGAAGTCTGGGGTTGTTACGCAGAGGCAGGCAATGACAAACCACCTCTGAATGTCTCTTGCCTTGAAACCTCTGTGGGGTCGTCATAAGTCAGCTGGGACTTTTTCTTTTCTTTTCTTGTTTTTTTACAGTAAGAGTTGTTCGACAGTGGAATCGGCTACCCAGGGAGGTGGTGAGCTCCCCCTCCCTGGCACTCACCAGCAGAGGCTGGACAAGCACTTGTCAGGGGTGCTCTAGGCCAGTGATGGCGAACCTTTTAGAGACCGAGTGCCCAAACTGCAACCCCAAACCCACTTATTCATCGTAAAGTGCCAACACGGCAATTTAACCTGAATACTGAGGTTTTAGTTTAGAAAAAACAACTCATACGTTAACATCTTATGCTCACAAGCATAAGATGATCCAAACAAAGTAAGGAAAGCAATCCCAAGTGCTTTCATTGACTTAAAATTATTTGGCAGAGAATTCCACACATTAAGGATTTCATTTTCAGAACTAACTGTGCTATCCTTTGTCATCCATAAAATTAAATCATGGCAACGACTGACAAACACCATTTTTCCATCTGCATTCTCAAAACTCTGCAGGGGGGCTTATTGTTGAGTTGTGCATCTGAGTGGCAAGTCCAAGGCTAAACCTCCCATTCACAAATAGACAATAACCCCCCCCCCCCATGCAGTTTTGAGAATCTGGATGGGGGAAATGTGCATCTCAGTGGCAAGTCCAAGGCTAAACCTCCCATTCACAAATAGACAACAACCCCCCCATGCAGTTTTGAGAATCTGGATGGGGGAAATGTGCATCTCAGTGGCAAGTCCAAGCGAAAGAGCCGCCCGCCGCCAGCCTCCCGCCAGCCTCCCGCCGCCCGGCTCCGCCTCAGCAGCAGCGCTGCCGCCCCACCCAGGCGCCACTCTGGACCCGCCGCCACCACCGGCCGCTCATGCTCGGCCCCGAGGGATGCCCTGCCGGCCACACCGCTACGCCCATCGAGTCGCCCCCGCGACAAAGTTGGCTGCGGCGCGGTAGAAACGTGCGCCGATGCCGCGAGGAAGGGTGGAGGAGGGGGACGGGCAGCCAAGGGGGCGGAGGAGGGGGCGGGGGCGACTCAGCGGGCGTAGCGGTGCGGCCGGCAGGGCAGCCCTCGGGGGTGAGCATGAGCGGGCGGCGGCAGGTCTGGAGCGGCACCTGGGTGGGGCGGCAGCGCTGCTGCTGCTGCTAAGGCGGAGCGGGGCGGCGGGAGGCAGATGGCATCGAGGCCGTGAGGAGGGGGCGGGGGACGGGCGGGGGGGCAGCGGCTCCACGCGTACCCATAGAAAGGGCTCAACGTGCCGCTTGTGGCACGCGTGCCATAGGTTCGCCAACACGGCTCTAGGCTGATCCTGCATTAAGCAGGGGGTTGGACTAGATGGCCTGTACGTGCCCCTTTGACTCTATGGGCAAAAACGCAGGGTCGCTTTATCCTCCTTTAATCCCTGTTTTAGCCAGGATCGAACGCACATTAGGCGAAACGCGTGTGTTCGATCCTGGCTGAATCCCGGCTGAAACAGGGATTAAAGGAGGATAAAGCGACCGTGCGTTTTTGCCCTATGATTCTATGAACTGTCCCCCAGCTTCTTGCAGGGAGGCAGAATCTAGCGATCCAGTATGCGCTGTTTCTTTCCCACGAAAGTGAACAAGAGAACAGGATTGTACCCATGCCGTGTTTCCTAACCTTTCTCCTGCTGTTTTTTTTCCCCCCCCAGCCTCACGGCTTATTTATTTCAGCAAATATCGTGTACGGTTTGCAAGAGAGCAAACAGTTCTCTGCTTATGATTGTTTCCTCCTCTTTTTATTGCACCTCCTTTTTTTGGGGGGGGGGGTTAAGGACCAGAAATGTCCTCAGTAGTCTGCTGTATCGTGGAGCTTTGCAGGGTTTTACATTTCCTACCATTTTCTCTAATAATGAGTGATACTTCACTGCGTTGGACTGGTGAGGAAGTTTTGACCTCAGGTGGCAGAGCCGAGGATCCAGAACGTGGCTCTTTTCAAAGTGGGCCTCAGTAAAGCAGTAGCACCACCTGCTGGGAATTAGTGCAATGAATTGTTGAAGAGAATGCATGCCTAGCATATTTTAATAGGTTTAACTTTGAGAAACTTGGTGGGGTTGTAGAAGAGCTAAGGCATACTGGAAGAAAGTGATCCAAACTATAGCTAACAGTCTCGAAGTAAATATTCCAGCAAATCCTGAGACCATTTTACTAAATTATATACCAGATATACAAAAAGATCTACGAGACATATTCCTTCATATGGTAACAACAGCTAGAATGAACTTTGCAAGATATTGGAAAGGAAAGAAATTCCCGGATATAAACAACTGGATAGATAAGGTTAAACAAATGTATGTATTAATTAAGCTGACTTATTATAAAAATGATAAAGATATGAAAGATCTAGATGCTGTCTGGATCCCAATAATCTCCAAAATGGAAAAAACTGTCAAAAATCTGGAACGTGGAGAGGAAGACGAGTAATGTTTTTGCTGGCTTTAATATGCGTAGCTGAGTTCATTATCTATCTATCATCATCATCATCATCATCATCATCATCATCATCATCATCATCATCATCATCATCATCATTATCTGTAACGGTATGTAAATTTGACTGATATTTTTGTTTCTTTTTATTTCCCCCAATTTTATGTATGTATGTAATTTTTATGTATGTAATAACAAGTTTAAAATTATTTTTAAAAATAAAAATAATTATTCTGGAAAAATAAACGTAGAGAAGCTTGAACACTACTTAAGGAGGTCAGCTATTCCTGGGATATAGTATTTATTAAGCACTCCCTCTTTGACAGGGCAAGTGAGAGAGATAAATACATCAAATGCCCCCTTTCACTGTTCTTTGCCATGTGCATGAAACCACTGGCAAATATAAAGATTCTTGGGATGTGAGTCGTGACTGGAATTGAGATAGGCTAGAAAGAATTTATTTAAATTCCTGTAGTGCATTTTTATCCCACCCTATCTCACCGGAATGCAAGGTCGTGTACACGGTTCTGCCCTCTTCCCTTTTACCCTCACAACAACCCTGTAAGGTATGCGAGGCTAAAAGCTGATATAGGTTCCCTCACATTGCATTGCACGTTGTTCCTGAAAGACCCCCAGGGAAGCTGCACTTTTGTGAACACAGCAGGGTGGCAAGTTGAAGTGGATGGGCAATAGGTACAGGACAGACACTTGTAAAAGTTAAAGGTAGTCCCCTGTGCAAGCACCAGGTCATTACTGACCCATGGGGTGACATCACATCATGACGTTTACTAGGCAGACTATGTTTATGGGGTGGTTTGCCATTGCCTTCCCCAGTCATCTTCCCTTTACCCACAGCAAGCTAGATAATCATTTTACCAACCTCGGAAGGATGGAAGGCTGAGTCAACCTTGAGCCGGCTACCTGAAACCGACTTCTGTCGGGATCAAACTCAGGTCGTGAGCAGAGCTTTGACTGCAGTGAGACAACAGCTCCACTTACGAACATGTGCAAGAAGAAAGCACCTGCTTAAGTGGAATGGTCGCCAGAATGTCAAACAGCCTTTGATTTAACTGCTAAGTAACCCTGACCTGGATAACCCAGGTTAGATCGATCTCATCAGATCTCAGGCTAAGCAGGGTTGGCCATGGTTAGTATCTGCATGGGAGACCACCGAGGAAGTCCAGGGTCACAACACAGAGGAAAGCAATGGCACATCACCTCTGAACCTCTCTTGCACTGAAAACTCCATAAGTGAGTTGTGACTTGATGGCAAACCCCCCCCCCCCCCAAACCTCCTTAAGATCTAGGGTTGCTAGGTCCCTCTTTGCCACCGGCGGGAGGTTTCGGGGGTGGAGCCTGAGGAGGGCGGGGTTTGGGGAGGGGAGAAACTTCAATGCCATAGAGGCCAATAGCCAAACCAGCCATTTTCTCCAGGGCAACTGATTGCTATCAGCTGAAGATCAGTTGTAATAGCAGGAGATCTCTAGCTAGTACCTGGAGGTTGGCAACCCTATTAAGATCCCTTCTTAATTCTTTATATCTTTTGAATGTGTATTATTGCTCATTTGTGCGTGTGCGTGTAATAAACAGAATAGGTGATCTCCTTTCTGTTTGTTATAACGAAGAACTTATTCCAGTCTAATTTTTGCTTTCTTCTGATACTGTTCTACTAGTGGACATGATATTCCTAACATGTGGGACTGTGTGGCAGTAGCAATGATCTCATGCTCTTTTTCTAGTTAACTAGACACCTGCTGGTTATGTCATCCTTTGTTTTAGAGAAACAAGGCCTGGGAAAGTACTTTTCATGATTTGGCCATGGCCTTCTACCTT
The DNA here is from genome assembly GCF_029931775.1 of Euleptes europaea. NCBI lineage: Eukaryota > Metazoa > Chordata > Lepidosauria > Squamata > Sphaerodactylidae > Euleptes > Euleptes europaea. The sequence continues at coordinate 12,042,595 of NC_079315.1, forward strand.
GCTATCTCAGAATGAGCCCATAAGTATTTGCTGAGCGGTCATTTGCTTCTGTGCTGTTATCACTTATTACAAGAGCCAAACAGATACTTAGAAGTAGCCACGTGATTGTGAGAATCAACTTTAGAGAATGATCAGATAGATAATTTTATCTCTAAATGGTTGTGAAAAGCAAATTGGATTTCTTTGAACTGAAGTCTCAGAATGCAGAGGTTGAAGAATCACTGATATTGGCAAGACGATGGGATCTTTGAGCTTATTTGATAATGCCTAAAAGCGATAGACATGAGGCTGAAACCTGATTTGTTTTAAATATTATAATCAATTTTGATATGTATTAATAATGTTAGGAAATCTAATTATAATAGCCTGCATATTAACATTTTGTGTACATATAATTATCTTATGTCTTTATTGTATAATGTCTTGCTTAATAAAAAGAGTCTCTTCTTTAATTAATAAAAGATAAAAAGATTCAACTGGTGTTTTGGTCTATTCCTGGTTGCTCGAATAAGAGGGAAAACAGGACTCACCGTCCAAAAGATTATATTGTATTAACAACAGTTAGAAGGGGTAGTAACTATCTGGCATGATAAAACAAAGATGGATGTGTTTCAATTGCAATTGTTTCAGAAGCTGAGCTCCTGGGGGAATTCTCAGTTCAAAATCTCTCTAAGGCCATTTATGCAGGGGTATTTAGCTTGCTTTCCCTGCTGGACTGCTTTGAGGCTTCCTTTGCATTATTCATGATTTTACCAACCTTTAGAAGTCACTTCGCTCTCGCCTCGTTCTTCCTACACAATTCTAGGATGCTGTTTTATGATGAATTTGAATACTGCTTCAAGGCAAGAGCAATGCAAATCCCCGCCTTTTCCATGCATATCTCTAACTTTGGGTTTCTCTCTCCATGCCCATTTTGGCTTCTCCCTCCCAAGTGTCTGTCCCTCCCATCTAACCCCTTCCCTCAAAGCAAAGCACAAACGAGAGAGTTAAACCATCATGAAATGTGCCGGAAGAGAGGGGCTGCAAAGGTTGTCAGAGAGAGAGGCTGCAAAGATCGCAAGGTGGCTCCCGGTAGGGAGCAGTTGAAGAAAGGTGGGGAGGAATACCCAGCAAAAGAACAGGCAGTCCCTTTAAGAGCTGACCCGCCCCCTCCAAGTAAACTGCAACAAGGCTTTATAAGCAGAGGCTAGATGGCCATCTGTCAGCAATGCTGATTCTATGAACTTGGGCAGTTCATCGGAAGGGGGGGCATCTTGGCCATCTTCTGGGCACTGGGTGTGTGTGGGAGAGGTAGTTGTGAGTTTCCTGCATTGGGCAGGGGGTTGGACTAGATGACCCTGGCGGTCCCTTCCAACTCTATGATTCTATGATTCAGAAGCTGCATGATTGACTGGGGATGCCTAATTAATCACAAGGTACTCCTGAATTTTTTTTTTGGGGGGAAGCCCTTATGCATATGATGTTTGAGAATTCGGAACAGAAAACTGTGCAGCAAACCAAGCACAAACTTCCCCTGCATAAATGACCTAACTGTTGCGAGGGAATAAGTCTCACGCTACAGGACTATAGTTCTTATTTTGTTTAGAACGTACCACAGAAAAAACCACAGCTAAAACAGTCATTATCATTTTTTTTGTTCTCATTCAAAGGGTACAAACTAGCCAAGTCACAGCAATATATGAAACAGAGATGAAATGAAGAAGGTTATTTGAAAGTGAGAAGGATGCTCAAACTTAACTACATAGCAGTCACTGATATTCAACTGCGAAATAATAGTGAATAAGAAACAGTGATTTAAAAATGCAGGATCCAAGAGTTCAATCCACTGGGAGGTGGTCTTCACAGAACCAATTTAATGTGGATTGAACACCAAGAGGACTTCTGAATGGGCTGTGCCTGAAGGGTTTTTCAGGTTTCTTCCTCCTCAAGAGAATGTCCTCTTCCTGAGTTCTTTTGGTAGGCTTTAAGAAGGTCTTTCCCTCAATGGACATTTTAAGCGTTGTATCATCTTGACCCATGCCTGTTTCAGTTTGGGGTTAATTAATATCAGGATAATGGCATGCACAGAGGGATACAGAGCGCTCACATTGTGAAATAACACAGATAATCTCCGAGAGGGATCATTGCTTTTCCAAGCCAGCGTTGATTGTAAAGTGAGTGCCACAAAACTGGACAGGTACAAAATAGCAAAGGAAGCCAGAGCTTTGATGGCGCTCAAATGAACTTGCGTGCTGAGATCCCTGACTCTGATTCCACTGCGTTGCAAATGTCTTATGTGCTTCCACAGAGAGATTATTAACAAGATCATGGATGACAGGAATATCACAGAAGGCATGAAATTTGTAGCAATAACCGTAATGCCAAAGTGACTAGAGGAGAGAGGCGTTTCAGTTTCTGAATCACAGCTATTAGTTAAAAGTAATTTGTAGCGATCAACAACGGTAAACTGACTACTTGTTTCTGCAGTATCTATAATAGTCATAAAAGCAGAGAAGACCACTGAGCTGAGAAGCAGCCATGGGACCAATCCAGAGAATCGCAGCTTCGCTCGTAGGAACACGGAGTGGGAGAAGGTGGCAATCTTTACAAAGTACAAAACGCTGAGCCAGGCGGCAAACCAAAGGTTGATGGCGTTTGTAAAGAGCCACATGATGGCAATCATTAATCGTAAGTGTCCACGTTGCAGTATATAGATGTGCTGAAAAAAGGAAACCCTGGTCATATGCAGCATTAGTGTTGCTTGCCACAGGAGTCTGGAGAAGCCAAGACAGGTCAGGATCAGGTCAGTCGGGGACTGTTTCCTCCTTCGGAACCAGTCGATGCAGTTGATGAGGACAATAAATCCATTTGCTACCATTCCAGTGAGGGTTTCCATAATGAGAAATGCAAAGCCAATTATTGACAACAAAGTGGCCATCTTTGTAAGCACAGAACAAAATGGTTTCTTCTGCTGGGAAACTCGCACTTTCCACCGACAACCCACAGCACAACACTGGGGCCCTCGGTTGAAGGACGCCAAAATATCTGGGAGGCAGGAACTGTTTTTCAGCGTTTACCCTGTGAAGATGCAAATCTTCCTAGAAAGGATGGTATTACTAAAGCTGTATCCTGTTCTAAGATGTCCTATTTGCACATTTTCCATAGATGCTAATTATGTTCTTTGCATCTGTCGTCACAAATGAGGACGTACTATGCTTGTGGGATTTGTTGACTTGCAAATCACTATTTAAAGTCAATTATTAGTTATTATATTTATGGAAAGCCTTTCTATTGATTGATTAACAGTGCAATCCTAAGGGGGGAATGCGCTCAGGAAGCTGACTGATATTTACACTGACATTTCTCCGAGATACGCCAGTACAAGGCTCACTTACTCCAGTGCAAGCTCCCAGCACCGTTCCTCCACTCTTGGTCCCCACAGCTGCTGCCCGTCTATGCAATTGAGGCAGAGGCCCCTGTGCCAGAGTGGCTGTGGGCCGTTCTGGGGCCATGACTAGAGTTAGTTGGCTCTCTGAGCCCTTTCGGCCTGGGAACGCCCCCTGTCAGAGGAAGAAAGTTAGCCAACAAAAAATATGGTATTACAAAATCAAGTGCCCCACTCTTGTGGCCACCCCCATGAGGCCTGAAGCAGCTCAGGATGCCAACTACGGGCACGACCAATCTTCTTCCTCCTCTGCGGCAGCCAAGTTCCCTCCCCAGCACCCAGTTGCACCCCCCGGCCTTACAAAGCCCCCAGCAAGGATACTGCACAACTCACGAAGTAGGATGAGTGGCACAGGACTCTGTCAGAGAGCTCCCTGCCGTGCGGGCTTAGAATGAGCGGGGAGGAACATTGGTGGTGGGAAAAGCTCAGAAAGGGCACCTAGCAATACTGGGCAAGCACTTTGCACTAACATGCAAAGGGGAGAGCAAAGTCAACACTTTGTGGCTGTCTTCTCTCATTTTAGAACCCTAACAGATACCCCTGGAGTGCCCCGTGGCACAGAGTGGTAAGCTGCAGTACTGCAGTCCAAGCTCTGCTCACGACCTGAGTTCAATCCCGACGGAAGTTGGTTTCAGGCAGCCGGCTCAAGGTTGACTCAGCCTTCCATCCTTCCAAGGTGGTAAAATGAGGACCCAGCTTGCTGGGGTAAAGGGAAGATGACTGGGGAAGGCACTGGCAAACCACCCCGCAAACAAAGTCTGCCTAGTAAACATAAGAACATAAGAACGATGTAAGCCACTTTGTATCCCTATTGGGGAGAAAGTTGGGATATGAATACAGGAAATGAATGAAGTAAATAAATGTGTGTCTGCTCTATGAAGGAGTGTTTGTGACACCCAGGGAAAGACATATGGGAAGGGATCACCGAAGGGTAGGGTTGCCAGGTCCCTCTTTGCCGTCGGCGGGAGATTTGGGGGCGGAGCCTGAGGAGGGTGGGGTTTGGGGAGGGGAGGGACTTCAGTGCCATAGAGTCCAATTGCCAAAGCGGCCATTTTCTCCAGGTGAACTGATCTCTATCGGCTGGAGATCAGTTGTAATAGCAGGAGATCTGCTATTACCTGGAGGTTGCTATAAAAATACACACCTGTACTGTATAGTTGGCAAGAAAAAATAGTAACCAGACTCACTAGCCACTTGCAAAGGATGCAACTTCTATAATAGTCATTATACGAAATGCACAATACAAAAAGCGTCGACGGTTTACCATCACATACAATCAATATCCCCCACAACAAACCAAACATAGACAAAACTACAATGTTAGCGGTTCATAGAACTCAGCATGCTACTATATAGTCCTAAGCGGAATAGACCGATAGAGTCCTCGGTCCGCGGATATTGTCTTCTAAGTCTCATGGTCACCCCTTCTTAGGCACAGACAGTCATTCCACAAGGATTACACTCAAGGAGACTTGTCAGACAAAACTGAGCAGCAAAGAAATGCTCTTCCGGAGTAATATGCGTTGCCACCACTAGGTGGCTTCATCAGCCTGATGTACATAAAGCATAATCAATTGGTAACCTCAGTTGATACACAATCTTGATTTCACTCAAATTATTTATTTATCTTTCTAACATCCCTTAGATACTTTTCTACATACCTTTCTTCAAAGGATTCATGAAACACCAAGGAATTCAATCGATTCCAACCAGTTCACCTCTCCCAAACGGGCTGCATTAATTTCTAGGTTGTTCTCCAATGACTAATCTACTCCAGGATGTGCCCTAAATAAGATACAGGTTTTGAATCACCATGAACGGCAGAAGCCTCTACTTCCTTGTACAGATCTTAAAGAAACCTTACTAAGGGTATATTAAATGAAACTTGATTGTATGAAGCCTGATTGAATGAAGCCTAATTAAATAAAACAACCTTGAAGTCAAGGCGAAATGGGGTGTCTACAGGCAGCCTGACACCCATACGTTTGGCTGTGCTTTACAGTAGCTATGCTTCCTCTACACTTTGATTTCAGCATGTCTCTTTGTTGCTTTGGATAATACCTTCTTAGCTTTTAAGATACAGCTCATCATGTAACATCTTAGTAAGTATTATGTAGGCAGCTAGATTTACAGTGCATTCCTCAAATGCGCTGGCGGCTGCAGCGAAAGGCCTTAGGAGGCTGATGAAGGCCTCCGCCAGCACAGGGGCCCACACCACCGGCGCCCAGATGGGGCACGTTGGCGTGAGTGGCCCCAGCGCCAACGTGCAGGCCCAGCCGCCGGTCCCCGCCATCCGCCGCCGCAATGCTGGGCCTGGCCCTCGCAGCAGCCTCTCGCTGGCCTCCAGCCGCCGGCACAGGCTGCAGCAGCGAGCCGGGAGGCGTTCCAGCACCCCAGGAGGCATTCCCGGGGCATTCCCGGGGCGCTGGCCAGGGGGTGGGGCTAATGTTAGTCAGCCTCCTAACCTGTTTTGGCTCGAGAACCCCCTTTTTGTCTTTCACAAGATACGCCAGCTTTTTGCGGGCATATCTCCCGTGCAACCCTACTGCAAAGCATAGCCAAACGTATGGGTGTCAGGCTGTCTGTAGACACCCCATTTCTCCTTGACTTCGAGGTTGTTTTCTGGTGCAGCTGCCAGCTGCTTTGCTTCGCTTCGCTTCCCAGGGTCTGAGGTCCGTGGGAGCTTGATATTTCCAGACCGCTTCTGTAATCACGATGTGACTGTAATTCTATGTCTGTATTCTCCGTATAGCCAAGTGCACCCCCATCCCCCTCCGTTCCTGCCTTTTGGTTTCTAAGCTCTGCATGCCTGTTTCAATAAACCAACTCTTTTGGATCTTTGTCTCTTGATGTGGCTATTGGATTTAGGATCACAAGTGCTTACAATGGGGAAATGAACTCAGGTGAGATGACCCTCAGCTCCCAATCAAGGTGGACTTTTGGGAGAAGCCTCTAGATCAGTGGTTCCCAACCTTTTTTTGACCAGGGACCACTAGGACTTTTTTGTTCGGTGCAGGGACCCCAAGGTTCAAAATAAAAATTCCGAGAATTTGAAAATAAACTTTAATCATAACTGTTAGTTAAACATTAAACTTAGAATAATATTTGAATATATATATATTTATAATAGAGAACTTTTAATTGAAAATATTAATTTATTATGGGTTTATAACTTTGTTTTGCGGACCTTAATTTAGTTCTCGCGGACCCCTGGGGGTCCATGGACCCCTGGTTGGGAACCAGTGCTCTAGATGGTTCAAGCTGGTCTAAGCTAGAATGATCTTCTCAGAGGGAAAGAGGGATCTCACCCCTCCCATCTTCCCACAGATGTGCTGGTTCAACGAATTTGGATGGTATGAGCTACTGACCTTGATAGCTCGGCCCCTTAGCGTAACAAGCTACAGGTGTTGTTTGTGAGACCAGAAGGAGCTAACTTGTGGGAAATTACCAAGTGCTAAACTCCCACAAAATGGAGAACAGCGAGGTGGCAAAGAAACAAAATGGCTTTTCTGTCTTTTTTATATATATATATAAAATATATATATATATATATATATTTTTAATTGATTTTATTTGGGGTACAGAAGGGAAAAAAGGGAAAGAAGGGTGATGGGATAAATTTAACAACATTTAAGGTTGACGTCTACGACACCCCCCCCCCTTTCAACCACTTCAATATCCCACTCACTCCGCCCGGCCATATATGCTGAGGGAAAAGCGTTGGCCTGAGTATATTTGTGAGGAGATTATTTTCCTTCTCCTCCCGTCCCGCACCAGTATTTACCTCAGTGAGAAACAGGAGACGAGAGGCTTTTTAACTTGAACAGACAAAAGAGGGAAGTTTATTGAAGAGAACTCACAGAGATTGGTTTACAAGAAAAAGGCAGAAATTGGAGGGGAAACTCAAGTCAGATTTTTACACACAAGATTACTTCAGAGAAATAGCTTAGATGTTTTCTTCACTCGAGTTCCTTCAGTTCTCAGTTTCTGGTTTAGTTCTGTCCCTCAGAACTATTATTCAGACTTTCAGACTCTCGGTCTCTGTCATTCAGCTTCATGGAAGGTTTTGCATTGGATTTGCCACTCTTTAGATGCACTTTCCCCCCATCCATATTCTCAAAACTCAACCATAAGCCGCCTTGCAGAGTTTTGAGAATTCAGATGGGGAAAATGTGCATCTATAGAGTGACAAATCCAATGCAAAACCTTCCATGAATAAATGGCCTCAGTCTCTGTCCCCAGCCTAGCTCTCTCTGACTACCCCACCTTAGTGGCTGTAATCCTCCACACCTTCCTGCTACCGGAATAGCTCTACCTCAGAGACTAATTCCCCCTGTGACTTGAGAATGGGCCCTCTCTAACCCAATTCTTTTTTTTTTAATAATTTTTTTTAATTTTTATAATATAAAACAAAACAAATACAATAATAACAAACAACAAAAAATAAATAAAAAGAAAATACAAAAGAGTATCAATTATGATTATACAAAGTTATAACGTTCAACAAAGCCAAAATACCCTTTTGACCCTCCACCCACCTTAAAATGTGACCCTTCACCTGACTTCCGCAGAAGTGTCTAAACAGTTTTAAAAGTTGTTAATAATAATAATAATATAAAAGTAAATAATCTTGTTTCTATAACTCACGAACTAAAGTAGTAAAATCCATTTTTGCCAGTTTGTCGCAATATGTGATGGCCTTTGCCCATGTTTTTTTGAATTCTTCCATATCTTTTCCATGTAGGAATTCTGTTAATTTGGCCATCCTCATATACATCCATAGTTTCCCTTTCCAGTCACGAATTGAAGGTTTATTCACTTGCTTCCAAACTTTAGCTATTACAATTCTTGCAGCTGCAAAACTATATTGACAAATGACCCTATCATTACTGCCCATTTTTTTCTTGTGGGATTCCCAATAAACAAAATGCAGGTTTTCTTTTTACTTTCATATTAATCAAATTATTAGTTTCTATAATAACTTTTTTCCAAAAACTTTTTTTTTTTACATATCCACCATGCATGCATAAATGTTCCTCTTTCCTTTCCACATTTCCAGCATAAGCCCATATCTCCTTTTTTTTCTAACCCAATTCTCACTCCTGTCACTACCACAGGTTGTGTGTGTCAATAGCTTTGGCTTTCACAGAACCTGAGGTTCACCGAGCACAGTCTGGCTTCCGCTTAGTCTTGCTACCAAGCTTCCAATCTAACACAGCCCTCTCTGGCTGGTCCCAAGCTTCGACTCTCTTCACAGCCTCCTATCCAGGCTGGGTCCCAAGCTTCAAATCCTTTCTGTCTCTCAGAGCTCAGGGTGTCAGCTCTCTGACTCCGTCCACTTTTGGTCTGTCAGCTCTTGCTGCAGATTAACCCCTTATCCGTCACAACGTCCCGGACAGATCCTCTACTTTCTTCTTGTCCCTATTTTACTTCTATCTTATTCCTTTTTGTCTCTATTATCTGTCAGATCAATTTTGATCTTATGTCTAGTTTTTACTTATTTAGTCTATAATAGTTCACAAATTTCATACTATAATAATATCATTTCTCATTATATCTATTCTAACTGATATCTATGATCTTGTCTATAAACCCTTTACTTCTAACATATTTAACCTAAATTCACCATATATCTTTGTAGAATAGTTGCCATCTCTGTTCATATTCTTCTGGCTTTTCTGTCTTGACATGCCCCCTTCTAAGAGTTAGAATCATTGGCCAATGTTGATGTTATAATGTTATAACTCCACTAACACACACAAATACATTGCAATCCTACAAAGCTACTATGCTGATCAGCTCACATGCATACATGAGGTAAAAAGTTGTAAAATAGCAGCATCTGAAAACTTACTAATAAGCAATGCAATAATTCAGAGAAAGAGAAAAACACATCCGAAATCAGGAATTCATTCCCCACTGTGACTAAGTGAACCTGCCACCACATTATCTTTTCCCTTAATGTGTGAGATGTCAGTCTGGAAATCTTAAAGACTCAAAGCCCCTCTCAGAATTCTGGCATTTGTTCCTTTCATTTATTCAGAAAAGCTAGGGGATTGTGATCTGTCTGTAGGTAAAATCCCCCCCCCCAAATTAAGTATGGACAAAGCTTGTTAATTGTCCACACAATCGCTAAGGCCTCCTTCTCTGGAACCAGATAAGCCTTCTCTCTATCTAAGAGTTTCCTGCTCAGTTAAGCAATTGGATGTAACTCATGGTTTTCATCTTTCTGAGCCAAAATTGCACCCAGGCCTTCCTCAGAAGCATCTGTCTGAAGATGAAAAGTACAGGCACTTGCACCAACCTTTGCTTAATCTGGTCAAAAGCTTGCTGACACTCTTGTGTCCACACCCCTTTAATAGGTGCTTTTTTCTTACAGGTAAGAGGTGCAGCTAAATCAGAGAAATTCGGGATTAATCGTCTGTAGTAATTAACCAGCCTGGTGAAACTCTGAACTCCTTTCTTAGTAGTGGGTACAGGCCACTCCACTATGCTAGCCACCTTAGCCTCTAAGGGTTTCATCTTTCCACCCCAACCCAGTGCCCAAGGTAAGCAACCTCAATACAACCTAATTGACATTTCTGTGTTCTCACAGTAAGCCCTGCATCATTCAATTTCTGCAAAACAATACGGAAATGCTGTAAATGTTCTTCCCAGGTAGAGGATATGATGAAGATGTCGTCTTGGTAAGCACAGGCAAAAAGCAAACCTTCTAGAACACGATCCATCAGTCTCTGGAAAGTTTTTCTGGCTCCACTGAATCCAAATGGGGTACAGGTAAAATGGAATTGTCCCAAAGGACAAACAAATGCAGTCTTGTCAGATGCTTCAGGTGTCAAAGGGACCTGGTAGTAACCCCAAAGACAATCAGTTTCAGTTTCAGTCACCTTTATTGGCATGATAATAATAACGAGAGTGCATATGTGTACTCCATCTCGCTCAGAAGGGTCTCACATACAACAATATAACTAAAACATGGCTATCAAATTAAAACTCTTCAGTTTAAACGCTGTAATAATACATTCTTCCGGACAACAGATAAGAGCCACAGCTAACAACAATTAAGACCAGCACCCTTTTATTTATTGGTACCCAGTATCTATAAGTTGACTCGGTTTTATCTATTTATTTCCTAACCCTCTTTTTTTAAATAACAATTGTCAGAAATTCTGCCCCATGTTTGGAAACAACAGGTGTTGTGTCCGCTAATAAAAATGTGATGCCTTCATGTGCTGGATTTTTAAAGGGCATAATGTGAGGATTAATCAGTTCTAGACATTGTTTATAATACAGGGGGCAATAAACAAGAATATGCTCTACTGATTCTGGTTCTTTCAACTGGCAGTTGCAAAGACTTTTGTTCCGGGGAATACCCCGATATCTGCCAGAAACTATGGCTGATGGGAATGTGTTTAATCTGGCTAACATAAAGGCTCTGCGCTGGGAGGGATGGGTCAGCTTGGAGAAGTATTCAGCCATTGTTCTTTTTGGAAAAGAGAGGCCAAAAAAGGTAGGTGAGCAGATCTTGTTCGCTCTGGCATTTATTATCTGCAATTCCACGCCCCAAATTCTCCCTGTGATCATCCGAAGAATATGAGCTTCCCCAGAATTTGCCAACATATCAATGCCAAAAGAGTTGATTTTCCTTTCTATGAATTGGGACCATTTGGAAACATAAGGATCTGCGACCAAACTGCCTATAAGGCTATTTGAGGGAGCACGAAAGTGTAATCACAGCCAGAACTTAATGGTAGAAATCCAAGCTCTAGATTGAATAAGATGAAGATCTAACTCCGCATAGCGTGTAAAGTAACCAACTGAGTTGGGAATACCAAGTAAGTGCCACAAAGAAATCAGATTTGTCCATTCCACCCCCTTGTTAAAAGCTTGAATCCACACAGGGATGCCATACAGTAGGTGTGGACTTATCGTGGCCTGAAAGATTCTTATAGCCGCTGGTACAAATTGGTTTCCTTTTTGATAGAAAAATTGGGTAATAGCTGAAAGCTTGCTTTTAGTTGAGACAAGGGCGCGTTCCCTATGTGTAGACCAGTTCAGGTTATAAGAGAAAAGCATCCCCAAATATCTGAATGTTTTAACTTGTTCAATTTCCTTATCACCAATTCTCCAGACCTCCCATTTCCATGATCTGGAGAAAACTAGAATGTTAGTTTTGGTATATAGCAGTAAGATGCAAAAGCTAGCAAAGATTGCTTCATACCTACTCTGGTATAGGAAAGCATCACTGCGTCATCCGCGTACAAAATAATGGGAACATGATAAGAGTTCAATTTTGGGTAGGTATTTTGGGTAGGTATAATTATCCCATCGTATTCCCTATTACTATGTATGGGTGTGATAGCTGGACAATGAAGAAAGCTGATAGGAAGAAAGTAGATTCCTTTGAAATGTGGTGTTGGAGGAAAGTGCTACAGATACCCTGGACCGCCAAAAAAACAAATCAGTGGGTTTTAGATCAAATCAAGCCTGAACTGACCCTAGAAGCTAAAATGACTAAACTGAGGCTGTCGTACTTTGGACATATTATGAGAAGACAAGAGTCACTGGAAAAGACAATCATGCTAGGAAAAGTTGAAGGCAGCAGGAAAAGAGGAAGACCCAACAAGAGATGGATTGACTCACTAAAGGAAGCCAGGGCCCTCAGTTTGCAAGATCTGAGGAAGGCTGTTAAGGATAGGACACTTTGGAGGACATTGATTCATAGGGTCGCCATGAGTCGGAAATGATTTGATGGCACTTAACACACACACACACACACAATTATCTTATGTGTTTATTGTATAATGTCTTGCTTAATAAAAAAGAATCTAATCTCTCATTAATAAAAAATAAAAAGATTCAACTGGCATTTTGGTCAGTTGATGGTTGCTTGAATAAGAAAAGACATGGTCCAAAAGATTATATTGTATTAACAAAAGTTAGAAGGGGTAGTAACTTTATCTGGCATGATAAAACAAAGACGCCTGTGAAGCTGCAATAATTTCCGAAGCAGGGGAATTCTCAGTTCAAAATCTCTCTAAGTGTTGTGAGGGAATAAGTCTCACGCTACAGGACTATAGTTCTTGTTTTGTTTAGAACGCACCACAGAAACAACCACAGCTAAAACTGTCATCTTTTTTTGGTTCTTATTCAAAGTGTACAAACTAGCCAAGTCACAGCAATATATGAAACAGAGATGAAATGAAGGATATCTGAAAGTGAGAAGGATGCTCAAACTACACAGCGGTGTTTAAAAATGCAGTATCCGAGAGTTCAGTCCACTGGGTGGTTGTCTTCACGGGAACAATTTAATGTGGCTTAAACACCAAGAGGACTTCTGAATGGGCTGTGCCTGAAGGGTTTTTCAGGTTTCTTCCTCCTCAAGAGAATGTCCTCTTCCAATGTTCTTTTGGTGGGCTTTAAGAAGGTCTTTCCCTCAACGGACATTTTAAGTGTTGTATCATCCTGACCCATGTCTGTTTCAGTTTGGGATTAATTAATATCAAGATAACAGCATGAACAGAGGGATACAGAGCACAGATATTCGGAAAAAACACAGATGCCCAAGAGCGATCATCATTGCTTTTCCAAATCAGTATTGCTTGTACTAAGACTGCTACAAAACTGGACAGGAACAAAATAGCAAAGGAAGCCAGAGTTTTGATAGCACTCAAGTGAACTTGTGAGTTGAGATCCCTGACTCCAATTCCACTGCGTTGCAAATGTCTTATGTGCTTCCACAGAGAGATTATTAACAAGATCATGGATGACAGAAATATCACAGAAGGCATCAACTGTGTAGCAATAATTGCAGTGGAAAGGTACCCAGAAGCGTGAGGCGTTTCAGTTTCTGAATCACAGCTATTGGTTAAATGTAACTTGTAGGGATCAACAGCGGTGAGGTCCCTGATCAATCCTGGAATACCAATAATAGTAGTAAAAACAGAGAAGACCACTGAGCCGAGAAGCAGCCATGGGACCAGTCCAGAGAATCGTAGCTTCGCTTGGAGGAACACGGGGTGGGAGAAGGTGGCGATCTTTACAAAGTACAAAACACCGAGCCAGGTGGCAGACCAAAGGGTGATGGTGTTTGTAAAGATCCACACCGTGGCAAGCATTAAATATCCATGATGCAATATATAGATGAACGGAAACAAGGAAAGCATAGTCTCGTGTACCATGACTGTTGCCAGAGACATGAGTCTGAATAGGCCAAGACAGGTCAGGATCAGGTCAGACGAGGACAGTTTCCTGCTTCGGAACCAGTCGATGCAGTTGATGAGGACAATAAATCCATTTGCGACCATTCCAGTGAAGGTTTCCATAATGAGAAACGCAAAGCCAGTTATCCACAGCAAGGTGGCCATCTCTCTCTAAGCACAAACTGAAAGAGTTTCTTCTGCTGGGAAACTTGCACTTTCCTTCAACAACTCTCAGCACAACACTGGGGCCCTCCGTTTAAGGACACCGAAACATCTGGGAGGCAGGAACTGTTTTCCAGTGTTTACCCTGTGAAGATGCAAATCTTCCTATAAAGGATAGTATTACTAAATCTATATCCTGTTCTAATATGTCATATCTGCACATTTTACATAGATGCTAATTATGATCTTTGCATCTTTCACAAATGAGGACGTACTATGCTTGTGGAAATTGTTGACTTAAAAGTCCCTATTTGCCAAATGCCTGTTAATGGCGGGCAATTGCCCACCGATTAACAGGCCTGCCCAAGGCCCCTCAGCTGGCCGATGAGGAAAACAGGCCAGCTAAAGGGGGGGGGGGTACAACCCCATAAGCATGCATGGTGGTGCATGGCACAATAAAGTCCCCTCTAGGGTAAACCTGGAAACCATAGAGTTTTGGGAGGAATATGCTAGAGTACCCCATCACTTACAGGTTTGATGGGGATGCTCTAGCACATTCCTCCAAAACCTTTATGGGTTCCTTAGAGTTTTTTGAGGGACATGCCCATCACTTCTGGGCTTTCCCCATAAGGGACATTATTGTGTGTGCATGCTGCGAATCCCCCCCCACACACACACACACACTGAAGCTCCTACTAGTGGCAAAGGGGTGCCCGGCAACCCTACTGCTTGCGGTCTCCACGAGAGGGGGATTGCTGGGGCCCTAGCCAACTCCTCAGCTGCCCAGGGGCTTGTGACAGGACTCTGCCCCTTTAAGGGGGTGGGGGGAGTGTTTTGCAGACCTGGAGCCAGCATCCCTGGCTACAACCCTCCCCTCACCTGTGACAAGGGCATGGCCTTGCAAACTCATATGAAAGAGTTTCTTCTGCTGGGAAACTTGCACTTTCCATCCACAGCCCACAGTACAACTCTGGGGCCCTCCGTTGAAGGACACAAAACCTTCTGGGGAGGCAGGAGCTGTTTTCCAGTGTTTACCCTGTGAAGATGAAAATCTTCCTATAAAGGATAGTGTTACTGAATCTATATCATGTTCTAATATGTCATATTTGCACATTTTACATAGATGCTAATTATGATCTTTGCATCTATTTTCACAAATGAGGATGTACTATGCTTGTTGAAATGGTTGACTTAAAAGTCACTATTTGCCAAATTCCAGATGCCCGTTAATAGCGGGCAATTACCCACCAAATAACAGGCCTGCCCAAGGCCCCTAGATTGGGTATTGAAGGGGGGGGGGTACATGCACAAGTGTGTGGAGTGGTGTGTGGCACAATAATGTCCCTACTGGGTTAAACCTGGAAACAATAGAGTTTTTGGAGGAATATGCTAGAGCAGGGGTGGGGAACCTTTTTTCCGCCAAGGGCCATTTGGATATTTATAACATCATTCGCGGGCAAAACAAAAGTATCAACTTAAAAATTAGCCGACCAAGCCCCAAGCAGGCAGCTGCCCAGATGACACCCCCCCGGCACGGGCAAACAGGCAGGCATCCAACCACTTGCCCACCTGGTGGCTGTCCGCGGGAGGGGGCGGATCACCAGTCTTAGATCCTTCTGAGCTAGAGATCTGCCAGGACCCACAAAGGGCCAGACCAAATGATTTCACGGGCCTTAAACGGCCCCCGGGCCTGACGTTCCCCACCCCTGTGCTAGAGCATCCCTGTCACTTCCAGGTTTGATGGGGTTCCTCTAGCACATTCCTCCAAAAACTCTATGGTTTCCATAGAGATTTTTGAGGGACATGCTAGAGCATCCCCATCACTTCCATGCTAACCCCAGAAGGGACATTATTTCACATGCACGCTGCACACTCGCGAATTACCCTCCAGTGAAGCTCCAGCCAGTGGCAAAAGGGGAACGGGCAACCCTACTGCTCATGTTCTCCAGCATCATGTAGTGGTTAAGAGTGGTAGTTTGGAGTGGTAGACTCTGATCTGGAGAACCGGGTTTGATTCCCCACTCCTCCACATGAGCGGCAGATGCTCATCTAGTGAACTGGGTTGGTTTCCCTGCTCCTACACATGAAGCCAGCTGGGTGACCTTGGGTGAGTCACAGCTCTCTTAGAACTCTCTCAGCCCCACCTACCTCATGAGGTGCCTGTTCTGGGAAGGGAAAGGGAAGGTGATTGTAAGCCGGTTTGATTGTTCCTTAAGTGGTAGAGAAAATTGACATATAAAAACCTCTTCTTCTTCTTCTTCTTCTTCTTTCTCAATGGGAGGGGGATTGCTGGGGCCCTTGCGAACTCCTCAGCTACCCAGGGGCTTGTGACAGGACTTGGTCCCTTTAAGGGTGGTGTGTGGGTATTTCACAGACATGGAGCCACCGTCCCAGGCCACAACTCTCCCCTCACCTGTGACGAGTGCATGGCTAGGACGCCATGTCTCTTGATCCCTGATTGGTTCTGTCTGCATTGTCCATCACGGTACAACCTGGTTGGGATGCTATGCCATGGTCGTTGGAGACGCTGACACACTTTTTCCTGCCGGCCGCGCACTAAGAAAACCCCTTAGAGAGAAGACTAGTGGCTACTCCAGGTAGTAGCTGAAGATCTCTTGCTATTACAACTGATCTCCAGCTGATAGAGATCAGTTCACCTGGAGAAAATGGCTGCTTTGGCAGTTGGAGCCTATGGCATTGAAGTCCCTCCCCTCCCCAAACCCCACCCTCCTCAGGCTCCACCCTCAAAATCTCCCGCCGGTGGCAAAGAGCAACCTGGCAACACTACCCATCTGGGTGGTGGCTCATGACAGCTGCGGGGTCCTTCACCACTGTGGTTGACTTAAAATTGTTGACTTAAAAGTCACAATGTTCCAAATTCCAGATGCCTGTTAATGGCAGGCAATTGCCCACCAATTAACATGACTGCCCAAGACCCCTAGATTGGGTGTTGAAGGGGGGGGGTACATGCACAAGCGTGTGGAGTGGTGTGTGACACAATAATGTTCCTACCGGGGTAAACCTGAAAACCGTAGAGTTATTGGAGGAATGTGCTAGAGCATCCCTATCACTTCCAGGTTTGATGGAGATCCTCTAGCACATTCCTCCAAAAACTCTATGGGTTCTATAGAGTTTTCTGAGGACATGCTAGAGAGTCCTCGTCACGTCCAGGCTT
The DNA here is from genome assembly GCF_029931775.1 of Euleptes europaea. NCBI lineage: Eukaryota > Metazoa > Chordata > Lepidosauria > Squamata > Sphaerodactylidae > Euleptes > Euleptes europaea. Next base: position 12,059,558 of record NC_079315.1, read on the forward strand.
ACCCCAGAAGGGACATTATTGCACATTCACGTTGCACACTCGGAAATCACCCTCCCCTTCAATGAGGCTCCCACCAGTGGCAAAGGGGACCTGGCAACCCAACTACTAGCATTCTCCAGTGTGGTGTACTGGTTAAGAGCAGTGGTTTTGAGTGGTGGACTCAGATCTGGAGAACTGGGTTTCATTCCCCACTCCACATGAGAAGCAGATGCTAATCTGGATGCTAATCTGGTGAACTGTGTCTGTTTCCCCTCTCCTCCACATGAGCAGTGGACTCTAATCTGCTGAACTGGAGTTGTTTTCCGCACTCCTACACATGAAGCTAACTGGGTGACCTTGGGCTAGTCACAGCTCTCTTAGAGCTCTCTCAGCCCCACCTACCTCACAAGGTGTCTGTTGTAAGGAGGGGAAGAGAAGGTGATTCTAAGCCGGGTTGATTCTCCTTTTAAAAAGGTAGAGCTGCATACTGAACTGGCATGCCGAACTTCATGCATGTCATGTGGTAGAAAGTTTCCCCGTGGTCGCTGCTGGCCTTGGCCCCAACAAGTCCTCTCTCAAAGGCCAAAACCACACTGGATATGACCTTGACCCTCCCCCAGCCTATTCTTGACAGAAACCAAGAGCTGAAGGATGATAATACTGATGTGGTTGCTTAGCAACAGCCACACCGAGTATTAGATATATTGTTAATGTGTACGGCAGGGATGGGGAACCTCAGGCCCGGGGGCCGCATACAGCCCCCAAGGACATTTTTTGTGGCCCTTGGGAGCTCCGGGGCCCTGCTGCGGAGGCACGGCGCAGGACGGCCCTCCCCGAGGGTGTTCCTGGGGCCGCGGCTTGCAGGGGTGCTACAGCGCCCTTTGGACCTCCTCTCGCTGACTGCTGTTGGTCGGTGAGAGGAGGGGGAGGGACCCTTCCCCAAGGCTGCCCCCTATTGCCGCAGCATGCAGGAATGCCGGGGCACACTGTAAGCCCCTCTCACTGCCGGTCGGCTGTTGAGCAGCGAGAGGGAGAGGTGGGAAAGAGGCCCGCGGCTCCCGGTGGCAGAGCATGCGCGCAGGAGCTGATAGGGCTTCGGGGGGCCTTTTGTGGACTCTGGGGGAGGTCATGGAGCCTGGGGCCCGGTTGCGTGGGGCCGGCAGGTGTGTGTGTGAGGGGGGGAAAGGCTTTTCTCTCTCCCTCTCTTTCTTTGTCTGTCTCCCTCTGTCCTTTTCTTTCTCCTCCTCTTTTCATTTTTTTCTCCCTCTCTCCCTTTTCCTCTTTCTCTGTTTTCCTTCCTTCCTTCCTTTCCTCCCTTCCTCCCTTGCCGATCGAATGCGGGCTGCGCCCCCCTGGCGCCTCATTTTCTCAAGCCCACCACTGGCTGCCCTCCAGCCTGGGAGGGGGGGACCGGGGGAGCCCTCCAGGCTTTCTCTGCATGGCCTCCCCTGGGGTTGCCAACCTCCAGATGGTGGCCGGAGACCTGGCAACCCTAGCCTCTCCCCCCCCACTCGGAGATCTACACCTGGTATGGCCCCCAAATGATGTTATAAATGTGCAAATGGCCCTTGGCAGGAAAAAGGTTCCCCACCCCTGGTGTACGGTGATAATACACCATTGAAGAATGCAATGTTTTCAAACTTAAAGATTTAACTCATTGTGACTATTGTCGATTGTGGCTCTCCGGGACTGTTTCAGTCCAAATACCATAAGTTCTTTTGTTTACTACAGTACGTGCTTTCTGTGCTCAGCTTTAATGTTTCCCTACTTTTCAAATGACTCAGTCAAGCACTTAAAATACATGTGCTGAGTTAGCATTGGGTGTGTCGTGACCCCCGCCAACCAGCTCAGCGACTCAGACTTCTCAGAAGAAGAGCCCAAGGAGACATAACCACCAGCTGAGGAGGCCCAGCAGGACCAGGGAGAGCCTACGTCACTCCATGGGTCAGGAATGACCCGGTGCTTGCACAGGGGACCTTTACCTTTTTTTCTGGTTAGATTTGCATCTCAACCGAATCAACACTAGAAAATAGTTCCTGACTCTCCAGATTATTTTCAGCTCCTAAACTGAAGGCCCCAGGGTTATGCTCTGACAAGGTAATATCAGTGAAAGGACAGCACGGGAAAATGTGTCAACATCAAAGCAGAGGAATTATGGTTCTTTTGTGCTCAGAAAGATGACAGCTATCTTATCCACGGTTATCAGCTTCACGCTTGTTATAGAAATCCTTGTTGGAATGGTAGCAGATGGGTTTAGGTTCTTCATCGATTCCTTTGACTGGTACAGAGGGGAAAAACTTTCCTCAACTGACCGGATCCTGATCTGTCTTGGGTTATCTCAACATATCTGGCAGGCAATTGGGATTCTCAATGCAGTTATATTTTTCTTTTTTCTGGGTCCCTATCAATTGAAGTGTCTTGGTCTGTACGACCCACGATAGCCCAACCTTGTCAGATATCAGAAGCTAAGCAAGGTTGGCCCTGATTAGTATTTGGATGGGAGACCACCAAGGAATACCAGGGTCACTATGCGGAGGCAGGCAATAGCCAACCATCTGTGAAATCTCTTGCCTTGAACACCTTATGGGATCACCATAATTCAGCTGCGACTTGATGGCACAATAAAATAAAAATCCATTGATTCCGAACCCATTGACCTGGGGTACTCTAGTGCCTGCCAGTGTGTTTTATAGCTCCCACCTGGGTGAAATACCTCTACTATGAGGTGCCCCCTTTGCCTGCCCGGGCTCCCTACCATCTGTCGTGATCCTGGGAAGTTTCGCCTGGCCTCAGAATGGGGGATGGCCTCACCAGCAAGAGGTCCTGGCTCCCCTGGCTCTCAGGTTTAGCCTTGCCTGGCTGACCCTTCTGCCTTCTTCTTCCCCTGCCATCTGGTGTTTCCTCCTTTTTATGCTTTCCCCCCACCCTACCTTGTCCAATTTCCACTCCACTGCTGATCCATCTCAACTGGCAGGAGCCCTGTCCTCTCCCTCCAAACAGCCCTCTCTCCCGGTCCCGGGATCTCCCAGGCCTGTCGTGGGCCAGCTCCCACCTCCCCTCTTCCCTCTCTTCTGGCCTCGCTGAAAAAGAGGACACCTGTGCAACAGCCTCCTCAGGTTGAGCCAGGTGGCAAACCAAACATTGGCGGTGTTCGTAAATATTCAGGTGATGGGAATCATATAGGCAATTCCAAACATGAGTGCTCAGAGAAAAAAAAGACATAGTTTGATCCAGAAACACGACTGCCTGAAATGCAAGTCTGGACAAGCCAAGGCAGGTCAGGATCAGATCAGCTGGGGATAGTTTCCTGTTTTTGAACCAGTCAATGTAATTCATGAAGACAATAAATCCATTTGCTACTATTCCAACAAGTGTTTCAATAACCAGCAGTGTAAAACTGATGATCATGACTAAGGAAGCCACTATCTTTCTGAACACAAAAGGAAAGTGTTTCTTCTGCTGTGATGTTCAAACTTTCCCCAGTGCTGTCTTTTTAGTGTTTAGTCCCAACAGAGCACAACACTCAGGCCTTCAATTTATAGCACTGAAGAACATCTGGAGAGGCAGGAATTATTTTCTAGTGTCTTTAGTGTGTTTCTAGTTGCACTTCTTGAACCGCGCCTCCTGGCACTTTGCCCCAGGTGCCTCCCAGGTTGCGGCTGGATATTTCCCATCTGTAGGGTTGCCAACCTCCAGGTGCGGAATCAAAATAATGCACTTGTACAGCTAAAAATAAAAGCACAGACTCAAACTGAAATGCAATTAGGTCTATTCAAAAGAACAACCTCAATAATAAGAATAAATACGTGCTCAAGGAGCAAAAGACAAAAACCAATCAAAATTCACAGTTACAGTATCCCAAAGGTAAGTGTAAGTATACAATTTCTCTAAAAGGTAAATAGAGGTATAAGAGGCAAAAAGTCCAAGCATCCAACTGGTAAGTATGCACAGGCAACGGAGTAGTTATAAACCGCAATGGGCTTCCGGTAAAGTCCCCATTTCATATATATTTTTCAAGCTTCAAATGTATCCGTGTGCCAATAACCTAAAAGCCAAAAGAGAAAATGCAAAACCACCAATAATATATACTAAAATTACTGTTAAAGTCAATTGATTCATATTGTATACATACCCTTATGGGAAAAGAAGCTTATAAGCTTGCAATTAAATATGGACAGCTTTGGTAAAGCGTCTAAAGTGACTTATGCTGAGTTACATTAATATAACATTCTCTTAATTCCACAGGTGTCATCAGTTTGCAGTCAAGCTGGAGGTTACCGTATATACAGAAAAATAAGCACCATAACATTTTACAGAAAGCTAGAAAGGTCCATAAAGGAGTTTAAACCATTTGGAATAATAGTATCAAATAAAAAGATAAAGCGAGACTCTTGTTGTGACAATATTCTATCCATATCCTGGTTCTGAAAAGGTCTACCATGGTACTGCCATATCACAAAAAACTGCATTTCTGAGTCAGAATGTTTGAGATCCCTATAGTGCTCCGTGAGTGGAGCCTCTAAATTTAAATTTCTAATTCTAGACCTATGCTCCCCGATACGGAGTTTAATAGCCCTCTTCATTTTCCCCATGTACAAAAGACCACATGGGCAACGGATCAAATAAATAACACACTTACTATTGCAATTACTAAAATGTCTTAATGTAAAAGTAAAGCCTGTCCTGATATCCCTGAATTCCTTTACTGGTAGCGCCTGCGCACAAGCGCTGCAGTTGCCACATTTAAAATGGCCGACGGGCTGTGTGTGCTGTGGAGGGGGGGGGAAGACAATCAGATTTAACTAGTCTGTCTCTAAGGGAAGCTGTTCTTCTTAAACCAAATCTGGGTGGCTCATTACAGCCAGGAATGTCAGCTACTAAGTGCCAGTGTCGTTTTATTATATTTTGTATTTCTCTAGTTTTGCAGTTAAATTGTAATGCAGAGGTAATGGCGGAAGTGGTGTTCTTTTTTCTAGCTGCCAGAAGTTCAGATCTCGGGCGCCTGTCTGCGCGAGATTTAGAAGTACAAATGACATCAGGAGGGAAACCTCGATCTACCAAAGTATCGGTAAGAGAGAGAGGCTATTTCATAGTCATTGGCATCTGAAGCATTCCGTTTTAAACGTAAAAACTGACCGTATGGCAGATTCTTTTTGAGATGGTGAGGGTGAAATGAAGAGTAATGTAATAATGCACCCCGATCAGTACTTTTCTTAAAAGGTCTTACTGCTAAAGTCTGGGTTTCCTGTTGCAAAAAAACGGAAACATCCAAAAAGTTCACCATGAAGGGGCTATGTGAAGCAGTGAATTGTAAATGAGGATCCCTACTATTTAACCAAAATAAAAAGTCAGGAAACAAGTCAGCAGGTTGAAAAATACAAAAAATATCATCAATAAAACGGGTAAATGCAATGATAGTTTCGAAGAGGGCTATTAAACTCCGTATCGGGGAGCATAGGTCTAGAATTAGAAATTTAAATTTAGAGGCTCCACTCATGGAGCACTATAGGGATCTCAAACATTCTGACTCAGAAATGCAGTTTTTTGTGATATGGCAGTACCATGGTAGACCTTTTCAGAACCAGGATATGGATAGAATATTGTCACAACAAGAGTCCCGCTTTATCTTTTTATTTGATACTATTATTCCAAATGGTTTAAACTCCTTTATGGACCTTTCTAACTTTCTGTAAAATGTTATGGTGCTTATTTTTCTGTATATACGGTAACCTCCAGCTTGACTGCAAACTGATGACACCTGTGGAATTAAGAGAATGTTATATTAATGTAACTCAGCATAAGTCACTTTAGACGCTTTACCAAAGCTGTCCATATTTAATTGCAAGCTTATAAGCTTCTTTTCCCATAAGGGTATGTATATAATATGAATCAATTGACTTTAACAGTAATTTTAGTATATATTATTGGTGGTTTTGCATTTTCTCTTTTGGCTTTTAGGTTATTGGCACACAGATACATTTGAAGCTTGAAAAAAGAATATGAAATGGGGACTTTACCGGAAGCCCATTGCGGTTTATAACTACTCCGTTGCCTGTGCATACTTAACAGTTGGATGTTTGGACTTTTTGCCTCTTATACCTCTATTTACCTTTTAGAGAAATTGTATACTTACACTTACCTTTGGGATACTGTAACTGTGAATTTTGATTGGTTTTTGTCTTTTGCTCCTTGAGCACGTATTTATTCTTATTATTGAGGTTGTTCTTTTGAATAGACCTAATTGCATTTCAGTTTGAGTCTGTGCTTTTATTGTTAGCTGTACAAGTGCATTATTTTGATTCCTTGCCTTCCTTGTGCACTTGGAGCCAGTTTTTGATTACTCAACCTCCAGATACTAGCTGGAGAGCTCCTGCTTTTACAACTGATCTCCAGCCGATAGAGATCAGTTACCCTGGAGAAAATGGCCACTTTGGCAATTGGATACCATGGCATTGGAGTCCCTCCCCTCCCCAAACCCTGCCCTTCTCAGGCCCCGCCTCCAAATCTCCCGCTGGTGGCAAAGAGCAACCTGGCAACACTACCCCCATCTGGGTGGTGGTGAGGCAGCTCCTGGAGAGGCTGGTGGCAGCTGTGTGGTCACATGAGCACATGAAGCTGCCTTATACTGAATCAGACCCTTGGTCCATCAGAGTCAGTACTTTGCCACTGTGGCTTTGCAGCTCCCCTCCATCAGCATACTCCTGGAAAGCCCCACACAGTGCAGCCCTGCTGTTTGGTAAGTGTCGGGGCGCCACAAAACTGCCCTAGTACCATGACTTCCCTGCTTTGGGCCTCAGCCCAGGGGATGGGCGGCGCATGCAGCAGCAGGAAGGGCAGCTGCGCTTACAGCCTCTGACCAGGGCAGCTGCCTCTTCCCCCTAGATCTGCCCCCCTAACCGAACCAAAAATCCAAAGGAGTTTAAAGGCCTTTTAAAAACAATTTATTAGCTTTACAATTAAATACATTTACAAGTATCATCAGTTACAAGTACAATATTGATCGCCCCCCTCTGTCCGCTGCCCAGGGCAGCGATCCCCTCCCCCCTAGTTCCAGCCCTGCAATCTCTGAGCCATAGATACGCCCTCACGGATAGGCTAGTTCCCATATCTTCTCTGCTCACTCTTTTGTGACTGGAATTATCCACAATATCTCATATGCAAAAACTATGCCAATTAATATCATATAAACATCTTCCATAATTTCCTAGAACCGACAACTTGATTCTTTTAAATGGAGACACTGGGGATTGAACCAGGGACTTTCTACACACAAAGCAAATACTCAACCACTAAGTTACAGACCCTCTCGAAATTAAGGTTTCGCGTTATGCTGAGTCAGAAACAAACTCAAAGATCAGGTCCTCAGTAACCCCAACTAAACCAAAAATCTAATAGAACTAAATGGACTTTTAAAGAGAATTTAGTAACCTTAAAATTAAATATAGTTACAACTATCACTAGTTGCAACACAACTACAATATCGATTGCATATGTAGGTGTAATATAATTGACAATATGATGTATTGATAAGAACCCAGATAGATACTTATTTTGTGTATTATTATTAGAACATTATAAAATATAATGTAAGTAATAAAGACTACAATGTACATGTTTTCTTCAAACCTTTGTACTAAAACTTGCAGATGATAACAACCTCAGTATATTAAATGTGGGAAACTTTTGCATTTCCAAAGAAATGTATAATATTACATATCTATCATTATTTATATATTACCCTCTGCCCTTGTATCAAAATCAAAAGGAACATATCTAACCAAAGTGGATACATTTCTTTGACTGAAATAGTTAGTGGAAGAGAAAATTCACCATTAGCAAAATACATACATTCGTGCGAAAGGGGAAGCATAGCGCATATACTAATGAAGAACTTCCTGTATGGTTGTGTCCCGAGAGTTTTTCAGGAAGAGAACATCCTCTTCTTAGAGTCTTTTGGTTAGTTTTAAGATGACATTTCATTCAAAGAGCATTGCAAGTGATGTAGCATCCTGACCCATGTCTGTTTTAGTTTGGGATTAATTAATATCAGAATAATAGCATGTCCAGAGGGATAAGCCGCAATAACACTATTAGTCAGCATCCCTTGCCAAGTGTGATTCATGTTATTCAAGATCAGTATTGCCTGTGCAGTGAATCCTAGGAAACTGGACAGGTACAGAGCAGAGAAGGAAGCCAGAGCTTTCATGGCCGTCAAGTGAGCTTGAGTGTTGAGATCCCTGACTCCGACTCCATTGCGTTGTAAATGTCTTGTGTGCTTCCACAGAGAGGTTATTAACAAGATGGATGATGACAAAAATATCAGAAGGGGAATAACCTTTGGGACAGTGGCTAGAATAACAAAATACCTACTTGAGTCAAATGTTTTCATTTCTGAACCATTAATGCTCAAATGCCATGAGTAGCAATTGAGTGTGGAGAAACCATCGATCCAGGTTTTGACTACAGAAATAGTCGTAATAGCAGAGAGACCAACAGAGCCCAGAAGCAACCACGGCACCAGTCCAGAGATTCTTTGCTTCACTTGGAGGAAAATGGGGTGGGAGAAGATGGCGATCTTTGCAAAGTAGAAAACACTGAGCCAGGTGGCAAACCAAACATTGGCAGTGTTAGCAAAAATCCAGGTGATGGGAATCATTAGATATAGGCAATTCCAAACATGAGTGCTCAGAGAAAAGAAAGACATAGTTTGATCCAGAAACACTACTGCCTGAAATGCAAGTCTGGACAAGCCAAGGCAGGTCAGGATCAGGTCAGCTGGGGATAGTTTCCTGTTTTTGAACCAGTCAATGTAATTCATGAAGACAATAAATCCATTTGCTACTGTTCCAACAAGTGTTTCAATAACCAGCAGTGTAAAACCGATTGTCATGATTAAGGAAGCCACCATCTTTCTGAACACAAAAGGAAAGTGTTTCTTCTGCTGTGATGTTCACACTTTCCCCAGTGCTGTCTTTTTAGTGTTTAGTCCCAATAGAGCCTTCAATTTATAGCACTGAAGAACATCTGGAGAGGCAGGAGCTGTTTTTTAGTGTTGACTCTGTCGAGATGCAAATCCTACCGGAAAGGATTGGGTTACCATCAGTATCCTATTCTAATATTTCATATTTGCACATTCTGGAGAGATGTTAAATACGATCTTTGCACCTGTCTTCTCAAAGGACAATATGATACTCTTTTGGGAGCTGTTCACTTAAAACTAATATTTTCCATCCCCACTTATTATTAATAATACACTAATTTGTTTACATTATGCACCAATAGCCATCCAGGATACAAAACCATGGATTATTGTGGCAAAGTCAAGGAAAGGATGAAATTGGTGATCCAAATGCATCTGATAGAAACAAACAGCAAAATTGGGTTGATGAGCACTTCAGCTCTTAACCTGTTCTGCGTTTGCCACCAGAAGGTGATCCAGACACTAGACCAGTGGAATAGTTTTTATCGCCACCAAATAGTAACAGAGCTGGGAAAGAATGATGCTGTAGTTGTCTCCCATTCACCTTCATATCTCTCAGCTCTCAGGAAAAACTGGGTGAGTCATGCAAGTTGAATGGTAGAAAGTTTCCCAGTGGTTGCTTCCAGGCCTGGTCCCAATGAGTCCTCCCTCAAAAGCCAAAGCCACCCTGGAAAGGGCCTTGCAGCTCTCCCCTGCCTATTCTTGACAGAAGGATGGCAATATTGATGTGGTTGCTTGGCAATGGCCACATTGGGTATTAGATATATTGTTAATGTGTGCGATGATAACAGGAGCCCCGTGGCGCAGAGTGTTAAGCTGCAGTACTGCAGTCAAAAGCTCTGCTCACGACCTGAGTTCGATCCTGATGGAAGTCGGTTTCAGGTAGCCGGCTCAAGGTTGACTCCGCCTTCCATCCTTCCGAGTACCCAGCTTGCTGGGGGTAAAGGGAAGATGACTGGGGAAGGCACTGGCAAACTACCCCACAAACAAAGTCTGCCTTGGAAACGTCAGGATGTGACGTCACCCCATGGGTCAGGAATGACCCAGTGCTTGCTCAGGGGACCTTTACCTTTTTTTTACGATGATAATACGCCATTGAAGAATGCAGTGTTTCCAAACTGAATGATTTAACTCATTGTGAGTATTGTCCGTTGTGACTCTCCGGGAGTGTTTCAGTCCAAATACCAAATGTGAAGGAGAAATGGGCCAGCGGGTGATCTGGGTGAATGAGCCACTGTGGTGCGGTGGTTAGAGCAATAGACTAGGATCCAGGAGCCTCAGGTTCCAGTCCCCCACTTGTGCCATGGAAGTTAGCTGTGTGGCCTTGGGACAGTCACTGAGAGGGTTGGTGTGAGGATGAAATGGAGAAGAGGAGAACGATGTATGCCACTTCGTATCCCCATTGGGGAGAAAGGTGGGATATGAATACAGGAAACAAATGAAGTAAATAAAGATGCACCTACTATAGGAAGGAGGGGAGCTGTAAAACCCAGAGGAGGAGGAAGAAGAAGAAGAGTAGTAGTAGTAGTAGTAGTAGTAGTTGGTTTTTATATGCCAGCTTTCTCTACCACTTAAGAAAGAATCAAATCAGCTTACAATCTGCTTCCCTTCCTCTCCCCACAATGGACGCTTGTGAGATACTGTAAAGAAACTGGGTTCCCCAATTTCTTTCTGTTACAATTCTTTGGTTCAGGCAAACGCCTGCTATGATTTGATATTAAACTCAGGAGGCCTAAAAGAGGCAAATAGTTCACTCAGCAATTTACAACCATGAGAACACTTTCGTTTTAAGGAATGTGCTTTGAAGGAAGGGGGCAGAGTAAACCAGATGTAGGCTATCTCGCCTCCCTTCCTCCCTAAACTGAAGGTCATCACCATGGTTACAAATCTGCCAAGCTGTGTCTTATTTTCGGGTTGAGTATCTCCAGGTGCAGGGAGTTCTGCAGGCTCCAAGTACCTGTGACATATTCTGATGCAATTGAGGGTCAAATGATTTGACACGTCTATCAATTATTGGTTTATGGACCTCTTCGCAATCTATGTGGGCCCAGGCCGTTGGGATTGTGACGATAAAAGTAGACCAGCTTTATTCCAAAAGCTATGAACGTTAGGTTATGGCTGATCCATGCCTGACTTCATCACCAACTTGTTTTTGATTTGCCCTTTCGCAGGGAGAACTCTTGTCTGACTGAACTGTTGGAACTTGCATGCTGAAACCAAGACGCATGAACCTTTGGAGAACTGGTAACTTGTAACCAAACCTCTTGAAACATCTATTCCAGAAATGAAATCAGAAGGGCCATTAAACCAAACAAAATCAGAAAACTTAGGAAAAACAGTCTCCCATAGGAAAGGTATTCTTGCCATTTATTAAAGGAGTCACTGATACTTGGAGAAACTTTTGAAAAAACAACCTACAAACAGTGTTTAAACCCACCAAGAAAATACAACAGATGTTACAATCAGGCCCGTGAACACACCAGCAACTTACCTCGCTATTTACACGCGTCCAGCACGAAAGTATCCAAAACGAGTTTAAATTTCTGTTCCCACCGCACTGCCTTTGTCCGCTACTTTTGATAAGCCCAGACCGGCACGCATGCCCAGTCGGCTTCTCCAAGCAAGGACGGCAATTGGTCCAGCGTGAGTAAGGGAGGCAGGGGGAGTGCGGGGGTTGGCTGCCAGCAGGAAGTGGGCTGGCAGCAGGAAATGGATCGAACCCAGTTTGCATGTTCCCACTGTAAGGAACTGGGTGTGGAGGACGTTTTATTTTTTTAATGCGCCGTATAAGCGGATGCCCTTAACACGGCGAAATTGTGCTCCGGAGACGTCCTCAGAATCCTTTGGGTGAGTTGCAGTGGGAACATGCAAGGAAAGCCCGCGGAAGCCGGCACCGCAAATGGTAAGTGCGGACATGGATCAGCAAAAGACAAAAGAGACCCCCTCATCTCTGCAGGAGTATATCGTATACCTTGCAGTTGTGGACAAGTTTACATTGGGACCACACAACGCAGCATACAAACAAGGATAAAAGAACATGAAAGATACTGCAGACTTGGCCAACCTGAGAAATCAGCAGTGGCTGAACATGGACTGACACAAACAGGGCACAGGGTCTTATTCCAAGACACTGAAAGACTGGACAATCCTACCAACTATTTTGTCAGATTGCACAGAGAAGCCATTGAAATTCATAAACATCAGCACAACTTTAACAAAAAAGAAGAGAGTTTAAGAATGAATAAGGCTTGGCTTCCTGTCCTGAAAACCTCCAGACTAACTATAGTCCACAATAGCCATGCGGATTACCTTTGGATTCCACATGTTAACAGATAACTTCAGGATACAATGGTTCCATATTAACATACCACACCCTCATTAGCACATTATCTTGATACTTACAGGACAATGACTCAGCTCAAACCCAACCCCTTTCTGACTATATATTATTCTTCCTTCACACTTGACACTGAGAGACACTGTCCTTCAGTGTTACTCCTCTGAACATGCCTGCCACAGCTGCTGGCGAAACGTCAGGAAAGAAAATACCAAGACCACGGTCACACAGCCCGGATAACCTACAAGAACCAAACCTCTTGAAACTTGCCTTAAACTTTGCCAAACTTTTGAACCTAAGAACCTGACTGTGTAGCTAGATATATTAAGCTTTGTTATTTTGTGCTTTAATCCTTCATGACTTTTCCTTTCTGTAACGAGCACAAATCTTGATAATAAATCTTTAACCTATATTTGGCTGTGTTTCTTGACTCTGTGGGTCCCAAGGCTAAATCTGAAGTGCCTTTTTGTTTGTGTGACCACCTACTAAGGCTTAAAACCTTTTGTTAGCATAACCCTCGCCTGCTGGGCATCCTACCTTGCAGGAGAGGCACTGTGCTTTAATTTGGAAACAGCCAGCAGAGGCTGCCCCTATCCTCTGCCGGGGCTGACTGATTGCATAGGGGTTGGTGGCAGCTACCCGCTGAGTGCAGGGAGGCTCCTTGGCTCAGTGCTTTGTTTTGGGAATTCTTTGGACCACCCTTAACAGAGGAAGTTGTCCTGTGGAGGCAGGGCATCCCCTTTTCCTCCACAGATACATGGGGCTGAGAGAACTCGAAGAGAACTGTGGCTAGCCCAAGGTCACCCAGCTGGCTTCACATGTAGGAGTGGCGAAACCAACCTGGTTCACCAGATTGGCCTCCGCCGCTCATGTGTAGGAGTGGGGAATCAAACCCAGTTCTCCAGATTAGAGTCCACCGAACTTAACCACTACACCACGCTGGTAACATCCAAGCTAGATTACTGTAACACACTCCCCCTGGGGCTGCCCCTGAAACAGTACAGAAACGCCATTTGGTACAAAACACGGTAGCAAGGGTATTGACAGATATGCACCGTGATGTGTACATCTTGTCAGTTCTGTACCAGAAGTATCAGCTGCTAATTTGTTTCTGGGCTGAATTCAGGCTGCCGGTTTTGGAGAGAACCGTGACTAGCCCAAAGTCACCCACAGGCTGCATGTGGAGGAGTGTGGAAACCAACCTGGCTCACCAAATTAGAGTCCCCCACTCCAAACCCACGTTCTTAACCACCACACCACGCTGGAAGACATATGGGGAGTCAACGGCTATGAGAGAGGCAAGCAGTGGGCAGACTTGGGTCAATTATTCACTCAAAAAATTGCTGCTCTCTTGAGGTGGAGCAACCCCCCCCCCGAACTTAAAAGGTTATTCATGGATGCGAATCTAATTCATAAAGCCCGATGTAGCTAGGATTACTCATGAGAAAAAGGTCGCAGCATTTGACAGCGGTTGTGTCTGCCCCTGGCATTTCAGCCCTCCCCCTGCCAACAAGCTCACTGTTGAGGCCTGCCCCCACCTCCGTCACAACTCCGCCCATCACAGTTCCGTAGAGGGGAGGCATCCGAAGGAGAGGGAGAAGGAGAAGTCCTATCGGGCTACAAACTGCTCGACTCCACTTTCAGGCAACCGAATGCATGGGGAGTTCTGCCTTGGATTTGCCGCTCACTCTAGATGTACATTTTCCCCATCCGAATTCTCAAAACTCAACAATAAGCCCCCAATACAGAGTTTTGAGAGTTTTGAGAATTTGGATGGGGGAAATGTGCATCTAGAGAGAGCAGCAAATCCAAGGCAAAACCTCCCCTGTGTAAACAGCCCTTGTCTCCCTTTCTGCTTTGACTCGGCATGGTATTCCCCCCACTTCCCTTTCAGCTTTGGATTCATTTTCCCATTGACTTCTGTTTTCTGCTTCTGTCCACTTTCCTTGTTTCTCTTTTAGTCCCCCCCCCCCACTTTTTGATGGTGTGTCCTGACTTGTTGCTTCGTCCCCCTTTGGAATAGTTCTCTTTTCACTACTTCCCTCATGATTTACACTTGCGCACCCTTTTTTTCTTCACCCTCCCTATTCGTTTCCCCCTTATTTTTGCTTTCTTCATTAGGGCAGAAGCCAAAGCGCCCAGGGCCATTTATGCATGGGAGGTTTTGCCTTGGGTTTGCAACTCTTTTGATGCACATTTACCCCCTCCAAATGAGCCACACATCTCTTGTAATCTTGCCGTAGAGATTTGGATTTGGTATGGCACTCAAGCACGGATCTTGTGTGACCCCTCCGCGCCATCTCTGTAGCAATCCTCTCAAAGAGATCGATATTCCGGTGAGTTGGCCAATAGCCGCCCCTGTGGTGGGGAGATGTAGGAGAGGGAGGAGACATTTGCCAGGATGGGCAGGGAGAAGAAATCAGACTCCAGGGAGTTTGGGGCAAAGTGAAAGATCATGGCTACACAGGTTTGAGTTGCTGCGGGGATGCTGCGAATTTTGTGTGCCAATCCGCGGCAGCTGTGAAAAATCAAAAATTAGCTGTGGAGCAACAAAGCATGGAAACCGCAGCAAACAGCCATGAATAAATGACCTTGATGTCATTGGAGGGGGCGGGCAATGGTAGGGAAGGTAGGTAGCTGACTCAGGTCCTGGATGCTGTAGCAAAGGACTCAGAGCCCTTGCTGGGGCTCTGGGTGGTAACTGAGCGGGAGTGGCTGGAGAGCTGCCATGGGGGAGGGATGCCTTCTCCTGGGGCGTGGAGGGGTTGGCTGGGTAAGTGGCAGCAACTGCCAGGCACCTGGAGGATCCGCTACAAGTCTCAAGGGACATCTGGGACAGCCAGTTGGGCACTGAGAGGGGTGTCCTAAAACTGTAGTATCGTGAACACAGGACACATCAGCTTTGCTTAACTTAAGAAGAGTTTTATTAAGGTCTCTGACTGTTACTGTTGGTAGTGGTTTCAGGGATTGGTCCCAACTTACTTGGGCCAAATTTTACAATTTGCACAGACCACAAACCTCAAAGTTCATCATTTAATGAAATGAAAGCAGTACCACAGATGGGAGGGGGTGTGTCTCAGTGGCAGAGCATCTGCTTGGCATGCAGAAGGTCCCAGGTTCAATCCCCAGCATCTCCAGTTAAAGGGACTAGGCAGGTAGGTGATGTAAAAGACCCCTGCCTGAGACCCTGGGGAGCTGCTGCCGGTCTGAGTAGACCTTGATGGACCTTGATGGTCTGATTCAGTATAAGGCAGCTTCATGTGTTCATGTGGCTTTACCAAGGATCCAGAGATGGGCTGTCACCTTGCGAGCTATGAGTATAATATTTTGTATAGAGCTGGAAAAGAACTGGGGAATCAAACCCAGTCCTCCAGATTAGAGTCCACCGCTCTTAACCACTACACCACACAGGTAAAATCCAAACTAGGTTACTGTAACACACTCCCCCGGGGGCTGCCCCTGTTACTGTAATTGGTTGACAGATTTCACCCAAAGAGTGCTTGTTAATGGTTCCTCATCCACTTGGAGAGGAGTGACTATGGAGGGCCTCAGGGATCTGTCCTGGGCCCTGTGTTGTTCAATATCTTTATGAATGATTTGGATGAAGGAATAGAGGGGATACTTATTAAATGTGCAAATGATATTAAATTGGGAGGGGTAGCAAATGTGGTAGAAGACAGAGCCAGGATACAGGATGATCTTGACAGGCTGGAGAATTGGGCTAAAACCAATAAAATGCATTTCATCAGAGATAAGTGTAAAGTTCTGCATTTAGGTAGGAAAAATCAAATGCATAATTATAGGATGGGGGAGACTTGTCTTAGCAGTAGTGTGTGCGAAAAGGATCTTGGGGTCTTAGTAGACCAAACACTGAACATGAGTCAGCAGTGTGATGCAGTAGCTTAAAAGGCAAATGCGATCTTGGGCTGTATCAACAGAAGCATAGTGTCCAGATCACTTGAAGTGATGGTATTGCTTTATTCTGCTCTGGTTAGACCTCACCTAGAGTATTGTTTTCAGTTTTGGGCACCTCAATTTAAGAAAGATGTAGACAAGCTGGAACATGTCCAGAGGAGGGCAACAAAAATGGTGAGGGGTCTGGAGACCAAGTCATATGAGGAAAGGTTGAAGGAGCTGGGTATATTTAGCCTGAAGAGGAGAAGACTGAGAGGGGATATGATAACTATCTTCAAGTACTTGAAGGGCTGTAACATAGAGGGCTGTAACAGCATTGTAAGTGATGTAGCATCCTGACCCATGTCTGTTTTAGTTTGGGATTAATTAATATCAGGATAATAGCATGACCACAGGGTTAAGCAGCAATAATATTACTAATCAGCATCACTGACCAAGGGCGATCCACATTATTCAAGATCAGTATTGCCCGTGCAATGAATGCTAGAAAACTGGACAGGTACAGAACAGAGAAGGAAGCCAGAGCTTTAATGGCGGTCAAGTGAGCCTGGGTGTTGAGATCCCTTACTCCGATTCCATTGAGTTGTAAACGTCTTGTGTGCTTCCTCAGAGAGGTTATTAACAAAATGGCTGATGACAAAAATATTAGAATGGGAATAACATTTGGGGCGGTCACTAGAATCTCAAAGTACCTACAGGAGTCAGCAATTTTAATTTCTGAACCATTGGTGCTCAAACGTGATGAGTAGAAATTGCACATGGACAAATCACTGCTTAAGCTCGTGACTATAGTAATAGTCATAGTAACAGAGAGAACAACGGAGGCCAGAAGCAACCACGGCACCAGTCCAGAGATTCTTTGCTTCACTTGGAGGAAAATGGGGTGGGAGAAGATGGCGATCTTTGCAAAGTAGAAAACACTGAGCCAGGTGGCAAACCAAACATTGGCGGTGTTCATAAATGTCCATGTGATGGGCATCATCAGATATAGGTAATTCCAAATATGAGTGCCCAAAGAAAAGAAATACATAGTTTGATCCACAATCACTACCGCCTGAAATGCAAGTCTGGACAAGCCAAGGCAGGTCAGGATCAGGTCAGCTGAGGGTAGTTTCCTGTTTTTCAACCAGTTGATGTAATTCATGAAGACAATAAATCCATTTGCTACTATTCCAATGATGGTTTCAATAACCACCAGCATAAAACTGATTGTCAGGATTAAGAAAATTGCCATCTTTCTGAGCACAAAAGGAAAGTGTATCTTCTGCTTTGATGTTTATGCTTTCCCCAATGCTGTCCTTTCAGTGATGTTAACCCAAGCGAGCACAATTCTCGGGCCTTCAATTGAGGCACTGAAAAAGATCTGGAGAGGCAGGAGCTATTTTCTCTTGTTGACTCTGTCGAGATGCAAATCTTACCAGAAAGGTTACCATTTATATCCTATTCTAATATTTCATATTTGCACATCCTGCAGAGATGTTAAATATGATCTTTGTGTCAGATAGGCTCTCCGCCGGCCCCGGATAGAAACAAGATGGTTTCCCCCATGGACAAAATGGAGTCCTTTTGCACTCCGTCCCTCCCCGTTTGCACCTGGTCTGCTGCCCAAGATCTGCAGCTCAATGGAGACCCGCCCCAGTAATGGCTGATCTGATACCGGGTCCCGCAGAACAATACTGGGAGCTTGGGAAGATCAGCCACTTAACGCAGGCATTTAACTCTGAATACTTTTGCTCAAGTCTTTACCAGTAGTTAGCTTCGGTATTGTGTCTTTGTTTCCAATATTCCAATCAACCCCATTGTATCCACCCTATATATGTTTTAATATTCCCCCATTCCTGTATGCTAGCCTTAAGTCTTTTGACCTGCTGAAATCGCTGCTCTTCTGAAATAAACTTTTAACTCGCTGCATCGTCTGGAGGAAAGTTATTGCCAGGAACGCATCGACTTGCTGAGGCCTGACACTTTGCACCTGTCTTCACAAAGGACAATATCATACTCTTTTGAAATCTGTTCAAAAGATCTGTTTTGAGATCTGTTTTCCATACCCACTTATTATCAATAATGACTAATTTCACTGCATTCTGCACCCGTAGCCATTTCCTAAGGGTCTTCTAGGGCAGCCCAACATAGAGTGCATTATAGAAAACTAACCAGGATACAAAACCATGGATTATTTTGGCAAAGTCTAGGAAAGGATCAAATTGGTGGTCCAAATTTAGTTGACGGAAGCAAACAGCAAAACTGGGTTTGATGAGCACCCCCAAGCTCTTAACCTGTTCTGTATTTGCCTCCTGAAGATGATCCAGACAGGGATTGGTCCCAACTTACTTGAGCCAAATTTTACAATTTGCACAGACCACAAAACTCAAAGTTCATCATTTAATGAAATGAAAGCAGTACCACAGATGGGAGGGGATGTGTCTCAGTGGCAGAGCATCTGCTTGGCATGCAGAAGGTCCCAGGTTCAATCCCCAGCATCTCCAGTTAAAGGGACTAGGCAGGTAGGTGATGTAAAAGACCCCTGCCTGAGACCCTGGGGAGCTGCTGCCGGTCTGAGTAGACAATACTTTGATGGACCTTGATGGTCTGATTCAGTATAAGGCAGCTTCATGTGTTCATGTGGCTTTACCAAGGATCCAGAGATGGGCTGTCACCTTGCGAGCTATGAGTATAATATTTTGTATAGAGCTAGAAAAGAACTGGGGAATCAAACCCAGTCCTCCAGATTAGAGTCCACCCTCTTAACCACTACACCACACAGGTAAAATCCAAACTAGGTTACTGTAACACACTCCCCCGGGGGCTGCCCCTGTTACTGTAATTGGTTGACAGATTTCACCCAAAGAGTGCTTGTTAATGGTTCCTCATCCACTTGGAGAGGAGTGACTAGTGGAGGGCCTCAGGGATCTGTCCTGGGCCCTGTGTTGTTCAATATCTTTATGAATGATTTGGATGAAGGAACAGAGGGGATACTTATTAAATGTGCAAATGATATTAAATTGGGAGGGGTAGCAAATGTGGTAGAAGACAGAGCCAGGATACAGGATGATCTTGACAGGCTGGAGAATTGGGCTAAAACCAATAAAATGCATTTCATCAGAGATAAGTGTAAAGTTCTGTATTTAGGTAGGAAAAATCAAATGCATAATTATAGGATGGGGGAGATTTGTCTTAGCAGTAGTGTGTGCGAAAAGGATCTTGGGGTCTTAGTAGACCAAACACTGAACATGAGTCAGCAGTGTGATGCAGTAGCTTAAAAGGCAAATGCGATCTTGGGCTGTATCAACAGAAGCATAGTGTCCAGATCACTTGAAGTGATGGTATTGCTTTATTCTGCTCTGGTTAGACCTCACCTAGAGTATTGTTTTCAGTTTTTGGGCACCTCAATGTAGACAAGCTGGAACATGTCCAGAGGAGGGCAACAAAAATGGTGAGGGGTCTGGAGACCAAGTCATATGAGGAAAGGTTGAAGGAGCTGGGTATATTTAGCCTGAAGAGGAGAAGACTGAGAGGGGATATGATAACTATCTTCAAGTACTTGAAGGGCTGTCACATAGAGGAGGGTGCCGAGTTGTTTTCTGTTGCCCCAGAAGGTCGGACCAGAGCCAACAGGTTAAAATTAAATCAAAAGGGTTGCTATCCAAACATTAGGAAGACTTTTCTAACAGAGCGGTTCCTCAGTGGAGCAGGCTTCCTTGGGAGGTGGTAAGTGCTCCCTGGTTTTTAAGCCGAGGCTAGATGTCAGCAATGTTGACTCTATGACCTTAGACAGTTCATGAGAGGGAGGGCATCTTGGCCATCTTCTGGGCTTGGAGTAGGGGTCACTATGTGTGTATGTAGGAAATAGTTGTGAAATTCCTGCATTGTGCAGGGGGTTGGACTAGATGACCCTGGTGGTCCCTTCCAACTTTTTGATTCTATGGACCATGCAGGTGCCTTGCGCTGTCTACCATTACCCAAAACTGGGTTTGATGAGCACCCCCAAGCTCTTAACCTGTTCTGTATTTGCCTCCTGAAGATGATCCAGACACTAGACAAGTGAGAAAGCTTTTATCAGCACTAGATAATAACAACTCACGAAGTTGGATGATTAGCACAGGACTCTGTCGGATAGTTCCCTGCCAGGTGGACTTAGAACGAATGGGGGAGGAACATAGGTGGTGGGAAAACCACAGAAAGGGCACTTAGCTCTACCCGGCAAGCACTTTGAACTAACACCCAAAGGGGGGGGGCAAAGTCCACACTCTGTGGCTGACGTCTCTCATTTTAGAACCCTAACAGATACCCCTGGGAAGCCCCGTGGCACAGAGTGGTAAGCTGCAGTACTGGAGTCAAAATCTCTGCTCACGATCTGAGTTCGATCTCGACGGAAGTTGGTTTCAGGTAGCTGGCTCAAGGTTGACTCCGCCTTCCATCCTTCCGAGGTCGGTAAAATGAGTACCCAGCTTACTGGGGGTAAAGTGTAGACAACTGGGGAAGGCACTGGCAAACCACCCTGTGAACATTGTCTGCCTAGTAACCATTGGGATGTGATGTCACCCCATGAGTCAGTAATGACCCAGTGCTTGCACAGGGGACTACCTTTACCTTTTTTTTAACAGAAAACCCATTTCTGGAGGCTTGATCCAAAGGGGCGGCCGCACACTAACAGTTAAGCAGGGCCCTGTATCCCAAACCTCCTTCTCCCTTGCTTGTGGCTAGGGAGCCACCCTGGTGATGCTGCCTCCCACTCCCCAGTCCAGCAACGTTGCAGCTGAGCGGGGGCAGCTGGAGCCGTGGCCTTCTGGCACCATGACCCCTCGTACACAATTATTTTATTTTATTCAATTTATACCCCGCCCTCCCCAGGCAAAAAACCCTGGCTTCCAACAATAAATACCATCATAAGCATAACTTGCAGACTTCAATTTCAACATTACTCTACATATTAGAAGAAGAAAAAGAACAGTTGGTTTTTACATGCCGACTTTCTCTACCACTTAAGGGAGACTTAAACCGGCTTACGATCACCTTTCTCTTCCCCTCCCCACAACAGACACCCTGTGAGGTAGGTCGGTCTGAGAGAGCTCTGAGAGAACTGTCACTGGCCCAAGGTCACCCAAGACTTCATGTGTTGCAGTGGGGAAACCAACCCAGTTCACCAGGTTAGAGTCCGCTGCCCATGTGGAGGATCAGGGAATCAAACCCGGTTCTCCAGATCAGACTTCACTGCTCCAAACCACTGCTGTTAACCACTACACCACGCTGGCTATTAGAATGATAAAATCACTTCTAATTAAGTGTAAAATGGCCCCAGGTAAGCAGCCACTCGAGTCATCAGACCATGCCACGCTTTGCAGTTCAATAAAGTCTAGCTTGTGTCACACCCGTGTCTCTGTTTGACTGCCTGGCAGGAGCTCTATGCCCAATTCTACCCCACTCCCTCCCAACACCATCTGTGACTCCCCCGAGGGCTGCCTGATGACACATCCAAGAGGGAGGGTTTGTGGGTGGCTGAGGATGGTTGTGCGGGGGCCCCTGGTGCTCTGTTGTGGTCATCTGCCCAACATCGGGGGGCCCCCGGCAGTGGCTCCAAGGCTGGCCTCACACCTGGTTCCCCTCCACTCACCACTCTGGTGGCTATGTGAACAAGGAATGGGCCAGGAGGTGGTCTGGGTGAAAGAGCCACTGCGGTATGGCTCTTAGATCATCAGACTAGGATCTGGGGGCTTTAGGTTTAAATCCCCACTCGTGCCATGGAAGCTAGCTGTGCTGCCTTTTTAAAAAAATATATTTTTTATTTTTTTCATTTAACATATCAACATAAAAACAATATCCAATACTAAAAATAATAGTAATAATAAAAAAACAACTAATATCACTAATTTAACAATAAAATGACTTCCCCCTCTCCCTCTTCCATCTAAAAATAAATTGTATAAACTTTTGCTAACTGAGCTAATCCCAATATTACTTTAATTAACCTGTTCTTATCCTATCTAACATTATTGAATCAGTACCTAATATAAGATTAATACAAAGTATATTTTAATTAATATATTCTTGTCCTATCTAACATTATTAGATCATTACCTAATATAAAATTAATAAAAAGTGTAGATATGGAATTAGATCAAAGAGTATTCTTTAAATGGTCCCATTAAGAATTAATTTTTTCCAAAAATATTAAACGCATAGTTTAACAATTGACATAAACAGTAAAAAATAAAAACAGATAGGAACCATTATTGAAGATATTTATGTATAATCAAAGATATATTAACTTCCCCTACACCTCCCTCCATTTCCATTAAAGATTAATTATTTTGTAAGTCTTCCATTTCTCCCTAAATTCATTTAAAACATATGGTTGTAGTAAATTAATATCATATATGGTTCTATTTCCATTAAAGCCAATCCTTTTAACCAGTTCCTTTTAATCTTTTCCACAAGAGGAACTAAACTCTTTTAAATTAGTCCCTTAGCTCAGAATTTCCAACATTTCCTTCTTTTCCCCATTAACAGTAAGCATCGAAGAGAGTCCTTGGAGGTTGTTGGTATAGTCTCTTCTGCAGATAGATGATCTTCATAGTATATCCACGTTGCAATATCTTCCATCCCAAAATCAAAGAAAAGGATCCTGACATCTCCAGTTTCTCTACTAATTAAGTCCTCCAAGCAGGTATTGAAAAGTTCATCAGGCAGATTGAAGAGACAGAGGTCTAAGTCACTCACTTTCAGATCCATTGTTGCCAGCTGGGTTATTGCAATTTGTTTGTTGTAGATCTCCATTTCCTCTGCAAAATTCTTCTGTTCTTCATCTCTCTTGTCAGCTAGAGGGACATCTTTAAGGTCTTCTATTATCTCATTCATTTTTTGTAACTGACTGAGTAAAAGTGTTCAGCATGGCAGTCATTTGTTCCATCTGTTTTGACATCTGCTCTTGTTGTTTTGACAGCTGTTCATGTTGTTTTGCAGTTGTCTCATTTTGTTTGGCAAACATATCTTGGATTTTCTTTTCCATATTTACTTCTTGCGAGAGTCTTTAAATTTAAACAATTTTGGCAGGTCTTAAAAAGTGTGTGGGTAGTTTAAAATCTTATGCTGAACAAAATTGCTTGGATATTTAAGCACAACTCCTCCAAATCAGCATAAAAAAAGACTTATAAAATTTGAAGTACCATCGGGTTTTCTGGACACTCTAGGTCGACAAGCAGACAGGAAGTAGGAAGTCGATCAATAGAGTCGCGGACCTTCCGTTGTCCCCTTTCAGTAGTTCTTAGTGTCAAACCTTTTAGTTGGTACACCGAGGGGAATCTCTTCCGGTCCTGCGCACCTCAGTCCTTCCCGTCTCTCTGTTATGTCTTGCAATGCAATGGTGCTGGTTCTAGAGATCTTCCGGTACTTCAAAATGAATCTTGAAGCTGGAGGACCTTCCCGATCCAGAAAAGGCAGCATGACCAAGGGGTAGGAGGGTTTTGTTTCTTTTCCCCCCTCAAACTTCACGGAATCTGATTGGTAATTGCCCCGTCTTTCAGAAAACTCAGTTGTTTAGTCTACCCACAGATCTACTTGAGAAAGTCCTTGCCATTTTATCTGATATCTTATCCAAATAAGAAAGTTATTGTACGATGGGTGTGGGGGGGGGAGAATGCGGAGTCCCAGTTAATTCTATCAATCGATTCAGCTTTCCTTTCCCGGTAAGATCAAAAGAGTTCTTGTTACGCACTTAGATTTCAGAGGGTGAGGTTTTTCTTCTTTAAACAGTTCATAAGTTGGTTATAGGTAATGGAGGTCTGAGCCTAAAGCCAAAGAGACGCTTGTGGCGATGCTTTCTCCCCTCGATGCCAGCGGGACAAACATCCACACCTGCTGGGGGACTTAAAAAAGCTCCCTCGGAGAGTATGGGAGTCACACCGCTTTCTTTGGGCTGCAGAGGAATTCCTGCGTCCCGGTCCACTATTTAGAACCGGGTTGGTGTGCTAAAAGCACTCCAAATCAAAGTGTTTCTTGGATTCCCTTGGGAGCTCTCCCAAGGGATGTGTGCTGGGACCAGCTCAGTTACCGGAAGTCCTAGCTGTGCGGCCTTGAGGCAGTCTCACTGACTCCGCCTAACCTCCCTCAAGGAGTTGGTGTGAGGATAAAATGGAGGAGAGGAGGACAATGTAAGCCACTTTGTATCCCCATTGTAATATAATTGACAATATGATATATTGATGAGAGCCCTGGTAGATGTTTATTTTATATATTATCATTCGAATGTTATAAAATAAATTGTAAGTAATAAAGACTTCAATGTACATGTTTTCTTCACACTTCTATACTAAAATTTGTAGATGACCTCAGTATATAAAAAAGTGGGAAATATTTGCAATTCCATAGAAATTTATAATATTAAATATATCTCATTATTTATATGTTACCCTCTACCCCTGTATCCAAATCGAAAGGAATATATCTAATCTGAACAGTTCTGAAGCAAAGAATGATTCCATTGGTATATCATCATTGTGGATACATTTCTTCTACTGAAATAGTTAATGGAAGAGAAAGTCCACCATTAGTAAAATACATACATTTGTGTGCAGGGGGAAGCATAGCGCATGCACTAAGGAAGAACTTCCTGTAGGTTGTGCCCTGAGCAATTTTCAGGGACCTCCTTGCAGAAGAGAAAGTCCTCTCCTTAACGTCTGTTGGTCAGTTTTAAGGTGACATTTATCTCGAACAACATTGTAAGTGATGTAGCATCCTGACCCATGTCTGTTTTAGTTTCGGATTAATTAATATCAGGATAATAGCATGACAAGGGGAATAAGCGGCAATAATGTTACCGATCAGCATCATTGACCGAGGGCGATCCATCTTACTCCAGAGCAGTATTCCCAGTGCAGTGTATGCGAGAAAACTGGACAGGTACAGAA
Source organism: Euleptes europaea (assembly GCF_029931775.1). Lineage (NCBI taxonomy): Eukaryota > Metazoa > Chordata > Lepidosauria > Squamata > Sphaerodactylidae > Euleptes > Euleptes europaea. The sequence continues at coordinate 12,084,672 of NC_079315.1, forward strand.
CAGAGAAGGAGGTCAGAGCTTTAATGGCAGTCAAGTGAGCTTGGGTGTTGAGATCCCTGACTCCGATTCCATTGTGCCGTAAATGTCTTGTGTGCTTCCACAGAGAGGTTATTAACAAGATGGATGATGACAAAAATATCTGAAGGGGAATAAAATTTGGGGCGGTCGCTACAATAATAAAGTACCTACATGAGCCAGGAATTTTAATTTCTGAACCATTGATGTTCAAAAACGATGAGTAAAAATCGCACATGGACAAATTGTCCCTCAAGCTTGTGACTACAGTAAGAGTCGTAATAGCAGAGACAACAATGGAGCCCAGAAGCAACCATGGCACCAGTCCAGAGATTCTTTGCTTCACTTGGAGGAAAACAGGGTGGGAGAAGTTGGCGATCTTTGCAAAGTAGAAAACACTGAGCCAGGTGGCAAACCATACATTGGCGGTGTTTGTAAATGTCCAGGTGATGGGAATCATCAGATATAGGTAACGCCAAATATGAGTACCCAAAGAAAAGAAATACATAGTTTGAGCCAGAAGCCCTACTGCCTGAAATGCAAGTCTGGACAAGCCAAGGCAGGTCAGGATCAGGTCAGCTGAGGGTAGTTTCCTGTTTTTCAACCAGTTGATGTAATTCATGAAGACAATAAATCCATTTGCTATTGTTCCAACGAGGGTTTCAATAATCAGCAGTGTATAACTGATTATCATGATTAAGGAAGCTGCCATCTTTCTGAGCACAAAAGGAAAGTGTTTCTTCTGTCGTGATGTTCACGCTTTCCCCAATGCTGTCCTTTCAGTGATGTTAACCCAACCAAGCACAACCCTCGGGCCTTCAGTTGAGGCACTGAAAAACATCTGGAGAGGCAGGAGCTATTTTCTCTTGTTGACTATGTTGAGATGCAAATCTTACCAGAAAGGACTGGGTTACCATCTATATCCTATTCTAATATTTCACATTTGCACATCCTGCAGGGATGTTAAATATGATCTTTGCACCTGTCTTCGTAAAGGACAGTATCATACTCTTTTGAGATCTGTTCACTTAAAACTACTGTAATATTTTCCATGCCCACTTATTATAAATAATGACTAATTTCACTGCATTCTGCACCAGGGATCTTTGCAAAGTAGAAAACACTGATCCAGGTGGTAAACCAAACATATTCGAAAATATCCAAGTGATGGGAGTCATTAGATATACGTAATTCCAAGTACAAGTGCTCAGAGAAAAGAAATACATGGTTTCATCCAGAATCACCACTGCCTGCCATGCAAGTCTGGACAAGCCAAGGCAGGTCAGGATCAAGTCAGCTGGGGATAGTTTCCTGTTTTTGAACCAGTCAATGTAATTCATGAGGACAATAAATCCATTTGCTACTATTCCGATGAGGCTTTCAATAACCAGCAATGTAAAACCGATGATCTTGATTAAGGAAGCCGCCATCTTTCTGAGCACAAAAGGAAAGTGTTTCTTCTGTTGCGATGTCCACGCTTTCCCCGATGCTGCCTTTTCAGTGATATTAACCCAACAAAGCACAACACTCCGGCCTTCAGTCGAGGCACTGAAAAACCTCTGGAGATGCAGGAGCTATTTTCTTGTGTTGACTCTGTCGAGATGCAAATCCTCCCAGAAAGGACTGGGTTACTGTCTATATCCTATTCTAATATTTCATATTTGCACATCCTGCAGGGAGGTTAAATATGATCTTTGCACCTGTCTTCACAAAGGGCGATGCCATACTCTTTTGAGATTTGATCACTTAAAACTAATTTTTTCCATGCCCACTTATTATTAATAATCACTAATTTGACTGCATTGTGCCCCAGTAGCTGTCCAGGATACAAAATCATGAATTATTGTGGCAAAGTCAAGGAAAGGATGAAATTGGTGATCCAAATGCAGCTGATAGAAACAAACAGCAAAATTGGGTTGATGAGCACCTTAGCTCTTAACCTGTTCTGCATTTGCCACCAGAAGGTGAACCAGATACTAGACAAGTAAAAACATTTCACTGCATTCTGCACCAGTAGCTATTTCCCAAGGATCTTCTAGGGCAGCCCAACATAGAGCGCATTGTATCCAACCAGGATACAAAACCATGGATTATTGTGGTAAAGTCAAGGAAACTATGAAATTGGTGATCCAAATGTAGCTGATAGAAGCAAACAGCGAAACTGGGTTGATGAGCACCCCGAGCTCTTAACTTGTTCTGCGTTTGTCATCAGAAGTCAATCCATACACTAGACAATTGAAAAAGGTTTTAGTGGCACCAGATAATAACAAAGCTAGGAAAGAAAGTAACAACATTCACAGGGTTCAAATGAGATGTTATCAAGTCTCAAACCACTTTGAACATCTGTGGTGGGAAGGGGCTGTGGCTCATCTGCTTGGCATGCAGAGGGTCCCAGGTTCAATCCCCGACATCTCCAGTTAAAGGGACCAGGCAAGTAGATGATGTGAAAGATCTCAGCCTGAGACCCTGGAGAGCCACTGCCAGTCTGAGTAGACAATACTGAGTTTGATGGACCAAGGGTCTGATTCAATAGAAGGCAGCTTCATGTGAGATTCAGATTATAATAATGCTAGTAGTGGGAAAAAATTATTTCACTGGCATGTAAATGGACTTTGTGGTGTCCTTTGTTTGATTTGTCCTGAGTCTCCCATTCCTCTTCAAATTCCTCAGCTGGGTGAGTCATGCAAGTCGTGTGGTAGAAGTTCCCAGTGGTTGCTGCCAGGCCTGGCCCCAATGAGTCCTCCCTCAAAGGCCAAGACCACCCTGGAAGGAGCTTCATGCTGAATTGGTATGCTGAGCTTCATGCATGTCATGTGGTAGCAAGTCTCCCTGTGGTTGATGCTGGCCCTGGCCCAATGTGTCTTCCCTTAAAGGCCAAAACCACCCTGGAAAGGGCTTTGCCCCTCCCACTGCCTATTCCTGACAGAAACCAAGAATTGAAGGGTGGTAATTAAGGCTGCACACCATTTTTTTGGTATTTGGGGTTCAATAAACCCAGAAATTTTTGAAAAAAATCTGAAAAATCTAAATATGATTCGGCTTTTTCAAATAATTGAAAGTTTTCGGGTTTATTAAATGCGAACCCGAAAAATATGCCGCACAGAGCTGATTGCTGAATTTGGCGGAGCCAAGCGTTCAGTTCTGCGCTGTCTGCGGCCTTGGGAGTCCACGTGAACTTCGGAGGTGGCGGGCTGTGGTGATCTGCCTGCCAAGCATTCTGATCACTGCCACCTGCTGCCTCTAAAGGCCGTGTGGACTTCGGAGGTGGCAGACGGCAATGATCTGAATCCTGGGCCACCTCCGAAGTCCATGTGGTCTATGGATGCAGGGGGTATTCAGCCAGCAGGTAAGTATGGGTGGAGGGAGGGGAAGGGAGGGACAGAGGGGGGAATGGCAAGGCCAAAGCAGCCCCAAATAATGCCAAAAAATTGGCATTGCTCAGGATCCGCTTTTTTTTGGGTCCTTTTAATTGCCACCATTTTTTTAAAAAAAACTGATATCACCCCCATCTGAAAAATACTGAAAAGGTATTTTCCAAGTTTTTTTCAGTTAGGCTTTAGCCGATTGCACTCCCTAGTGTTAATACTGATGCGGTTCTCACTTCTCCCTCCCACATGTCTGTCCCCCTCATCCGACCCCTCACCTCAAAGCTATCTGTGAGTGCACTAGCAAGATAATAATGCTGGGTTACCCTGAGGCTGCTTATTTGGTCAATTTCACACCAAGTGTGGTCAGTTTCAGACCTCAGCCTGATCTAACAGTTTTGTTGTTGTTTGCGACTTGTGAGAATGCTAAAATAATCTTGTATGCAGCTGCTTATTTGGTCAGTTTCACAGTGAGTGTCGGTCAGTTTCAGTTCTCAGAAGGATGGAACAGTCCCAGGCTGATTTGCTGCCTTCCCCTTATACGCGTCCTCTTATAGGCATAAAAGCTTGTGTGTGTGTGTGTGTGAGTGCAAGACTATTGATTGAGATAGCCAGAAACCAATTGGTTGTGTGTGTGTGTGTCTGGATCCTTCTCTGCTTTGGCTGTAAAATGGCCACTTGGTTCAGATCAAATGAAAGAATCCCTCTGCAGGGCTGGCGGAGGACTGGTGACATATTTTTAAAAATACACCACAGCCAAGTACAAAGCAGCATTTTCACGGGAGAGGGACTCACGTGGCTCAGAAGCACCACAATTTCATTGGGGATGCATAATTGATCACAATTTCTTGGGGGGGTGTGTGAGACCCTGTGCATAGTGTTTTGAGAATTCGATTGCAAATACTGTGCATTTAGAGAGTAGCAGATCCAGCAGAAATAGACCGTGCATAAAAGGTCCAGGTCTCTGGCAGCAGTCTTGTGTGAATAGATGTTATAAATAGGGATACTTCTAGAATTTCCTCATTCAATATTCACCTGAATCCTGGTGAACTGAATATCTAGTTCTTTTTTCTTAAGTGGAACCAATGAACCAGGAATGCAAGGAGCTGATCGATGCCAGTATTGGTGGGATTTTTGAAAATCTGCTCCATTCCATCATTATGGCATGCAAAGCTGCAGGGCTGTGTTCTTGAAAGATCACAGAAGCACAGGTAATAGAAAGCTGAAGCTGGGGGAAACCTGGAACGTGGATGGTTAGAGAACAGTGTTATATAGATGCTCTGAAAAACAGCATTTCAGCTTGGCAGCAAAGAAAGTGAAAAAGGTCCACATGACAGGGGCCAAAAGCTTGACCAGCAGTCAAAGACTGTGATCCCAAGAACACTTGACTGGGGTAAGCCCCATTGAATACACTGAGATTCACTTCTAAGTAGACCTCCTTAAGAATGTTTCCTAATTCTCGATATCTTTTGGGTATATGTGTGTATATAATAATATACAATATAGTTACTATCCCATAATGTTTTACAATACTATATAATATACTGTACTATTATGTTATACACACACACACACACACATACATACATACATACATCTATATCTATACATACATACACACATACTCACACACATGCACATATATATACATATAATAAACAGAATTGGTGATCTAATTTTTGGATGTTATAACCAAGAACTCATTCCACTATTTATTTATTTATTTATTTATTTATTTATTTGTTTGTTTGTTTGTTTGTTTGTTTATAACCCGCCCTCCCCGGCCAAAGCCAGGCTCAGGGCAGAGAACAACAGTAAAATCACAAGTACATATAAATATATGTTACACATCATACAGGTTACATATCACAAGTACATATAAATATCCGTTAAACGCATCTAAAACCACAACCCAGTACATAATTCACAGGAAATAGAAACAGATGGCACGCTAATCTCTACAGCTCCCACTGAGATGTTATAGACAGACAGGCAGGTCTCCCCCTATATAACCAGTTATACCAAGGAAGTGGGGGGGGGGAGGTAGAGAGGCCAGCGTTAATAGAGTCACCTGTGGCTACCGTCAATTGTAGGCCTGGTGGAAAAGTGTTGTGTAATTTTTGAGGTTATAGATCATTTGATTGTGGCTACATGAAAGTCAATTAAGGCACACACACACAATAATCAGACCAAGCCCTTTTGTCTTAATAAAACAAACTTTACTCACTATAAAGGGTGGGGAAACTTGGAATGAAAAACAATTAATCCTTGCTACATATCTAGTTTCCTAAACTTGCCAGGCATGAGCTGGCAGGTATCTAACCTTAATCATAGTGCATTTCTAAGAGACAGAAATGCTCCATCCTTTCTGTTTGAATCCCAAAAAGTAACTGCTTCTGCACTCTCTTCTTAGACAAAGAAAGAGCAATAAAATGCAAATTCTAGTACGTGACCAAAAACATGTTGACAACAGATTCTTACTGACCAATAGCTAATTGACACATTGGAGATTACATCACCTTCTTGAACTGGTTAACATCAATACAAATAAGTTAACCCTTGACTGCCTAACAGAAACGAAGCTCGCTATCTATACCCAACAAAAAACTCTGTTTTACAGGCCCTGAGGAACTCTTTTAGGTCCCGCAGGGCCCTGATGTCACTAGGCAGAGCGTTCCACCAGGCTGGGGCCAGGGACGAAAAAGGCCTGGGTCTTGTCGAGGACAGACACACACTCCTGGGGCTGGGGACCACCAATAAGTTCACAAGCTCACAAGGTTGGAAGAGACCACAAGGGCCATCCAATCCAACCCCCTGCCATGCAGGATCCCACAATCAAAGCACTCCTGACAGATGTCCATCCAGCCTCTGCTTAAAGACCTCCAAAGATGGGGACTCCACCACCCTCTGAGGCAGCACATCCCACCGTCGAACAGTCCTCACCGTCAGAAAGTCCTTCCTAATGTTTAGGTGGAATTGCTTTTCTCTTAGTTTAAATCCATTACTCCGTGTCCTAGTGTCTGGAGCAACAGAGAACAAGCTAGTCCCCTCATCAACATGGCATCCCTTCAAATATTTGAACATAGCTATCATGTCACCCCTCAACCTTCTCTTCTCCAGCCTTAACAAACCCAGCTCCTTAAATCTCTCCTCATAGGGCATGGATTCCAGACATTTGACCATTCTGGTCGCCCTCCTCTGGACATGCTCCAACTCGTCAACATCCTTCTTAAATTGTTGAGCCCAAAACTGGACACAGTATTCCAAGTTATTATTTGAAGAACCGTAATGATCTTCGTGGGGTATACTATGATTTCTATTTTCTTCCAATACTGTTTTGCTAGTGGACATGATGACTATCCAAACACTTGGGACTTTTCTTCTTATTTATTTTGTTTTAGAATGTATCACAGAAACCACCACAGCCAGAAGAGACATTATCATTCTTTTTGCTCTAGCCTCCCCCTGTCATCATTCAAAGTGTACTAGCCACAGCAGTACACGAAACAACGATGAAGTAAAGAAGGATATTTGAAAGCGAGAAGGATGCTCAGGCTTCAATACACTGCAATCTTTGAACTTCAATTGCAAAATAATAGTAAACTTAGGTAAGCCATATATAGGATTTTAAGTTACAATTTTTATAAAGATATTGTATACTTCTGTGAATTTATAATTTTAAAATGTTTCTTTTCTCAAAAGTTATTTGATACTGGAAGTCTGAATTATGATATGGATTTTATTTTATTGGTCTTGGACTGTATTAAATAAATGTATTTATTTATAATAGTGAATTAGAACAGTGATTTAAAAATGCAGGATCCAAAAGCTCAATCCATTTGGAAGTTGTCTTCACAGAAACCATTTAAATGTGGCTTAAACACCAAGAGAACTTGTCAACGGATTGTGCCTGAAGGGTTTTTCAGGTTTCTTCCTCCTCAAGAGAATGTCCTCTTCCTAGGTTTTAAGAAGGGGTTTCCCTCAACTGACATTTTAAGTATTGTATCATCCTGACCCATGCCTGTTTCAATTTTGGATTAATTAATATCAAGATAACAGCATGCACAGAGGGATACAGAGCACTCACATTGTGAAGAAACACAGATGTCCAATAGAGATCATTGCTTCTCCAAACCAGCATTGAATCTAAAGTGACTGCTACAAAACTGGACAGGTACAAAATAGCAAAGGAAGCCAGAGCTTTGATGGCAGTCAAGTGAACTTGCGTGTTGAGATCCCTGACTCCAATTCCATTGCGTTGCAAATGTCTTATGTGCTTCCACAGAGAGATTATTAACAAGATCATGGATGACAGACATATCACAGAAGGCACTAAATGTATAGGAATAACTGCACCAGCAAGGAGCCAAGAAAAGTGAGGCCTTTCCATTTCCGAATCGCGGCTATTGTTTAAAAGTAAATTGTAGGTATCACCAACAGCTAAGTCACTTCTCGATTTTGTAATACCAATAGTAGTCATAAAAGCTGAGAAAACCACTGAGCTGAGAAGGAGCCAAGGGACCAGCCCAGAGAATCGTAGCTTCACTCGGCGGAAAATGGGGTGGGAGAAGGTGGCAATCTTTACCAAATACAAAACGCTGAGCCAGGCGGCAAACCAAAGGCTGACGTGGTTTGTAAAGATCCACATGATGACAAGCATTAAACGTCCATGTCCATAATTCAATATATAGATGTGTTGTGAAAAGGAAGCCCTAGTCACATGCAGCATTATTATTGTCTGCCAGATGAGTCTGGACAAGCCAAGACAGGTCAGGACCAGGTCCACCGGGGACACTTTCCTGCTTCAGAACCAGTTGACACCGTTGATGAGGACAATAAATCCATTTGCTACCATTCCAGCAAAGATTTCCATCATGAAAAAGGCAAAGCCAATTATCCACAACAAGGCGACCATCTTTGTCAGCACAAAATGAAAGAGTTTCTTCTGCTGGGAAACTCACACTTTCCTTCTACAGCCCTCAGCACAACAGTGGGGCCCTCCATTTAAGGACACCGAAACATCTGGGAGGCAGGAGCTATTTTCCAGTGTTTACCCTATGAAGATGCAAATCTTCCTAGAAAGGATGGTGGTACTAAAGCTATATCCTGTTCTAAGATGTCGTATTTGCACATTTTACATAGATGCTAAAAATTATGTTTGCATCTGTTTTCACAAATGAGGGCATATTATGCTTGTGGGATTTGTTGACTTTAAAGTATCTAGTTTTAGTCAATTATTAGTTATATTTAAGGAAAGCATTGACTTCTTCAGTAAATGTGTGCAAGCCCCCAACATCACTCCTCCACTCTAGGGCCCCACAGCTGCTGCCCATCTGTACAACTGAGGCATAGGCCTCTGAGCCAGTAGTGTTTCCAGGTCACTCTTCGCCACTGGCGGGAGATTTTTGGGGCGGAGCCAGAGGAGAGCGGGGTTTGGGGAGGGGAGTGACTTCAATGCCATAGAGTTCAATTGCCAAAGCAGCCATTTTTCTCCAGGTGATCTGATCTCTATCGGCTGGAGATCAGTTGAATTAGCAGGAGATCTCCTGCTACTACCTGGCAGTTGGCAACCCTATGCGCCAGAGTGGTTGTGGGAAGTTCTGGGGGCATGGCTCAGGTTAGTTGTCTCCCTGAGCCCTCTCAGCCTGGGAATTCCCCCTGTCGGAGGCAGAAAGTTAGCCAACAAAAAAATATGGCACCTATTGTACTAAAAAATCAAGTGCCCCATGAGGCTGGCCCAAAGCAGCTCAGGATGCCAACTACGGGCATGACTCTATTGGACAGCCCTGCCCTCAGTGATCCCAGAAGGCAGATTTAAGAGATTACCAAGATCAGAATGGATCTGTAAGTCAGGTGAAGCCGAATCTCCTGCACATGTCTTTTTCAGGTGCTCTTTCTACCAGGAAGTCCGATGCAGGGTAATTTCCCCTCTCCTTGATCTAATAAAGGATACCTCCGAGGAAGGGAGACTGAGGAGTCTGCTATGGGATGGATCAGACCAGAGGGCGAAACAAGTAGCGAAATTCTGCGCTGCAATATATAAGATCAGTCAGTCAAAGCTGGGGCTTGGCAATTCAACTTAAAATGGAGAATGTTTTACTCATTCGAGGCCTTTTTATTTTTTTTTAAACTGTCTATGAATTGTATATCCTACAGTTTTAGTTACTGTATACTCTCCAGTTTTAATTCTGTAACCGATACAAATGTTTTTTTAATGGCATTTGCCGTATTAATAAATGATCTCCAGCCGATAGAGATGAGTTCACCTGGAGAAAATGGCCTTTTCAGTCATGGTATGCTGTGCTTCTGACCTCCCCGCTTTCCATAATGTCAAAGCATTCTCTTATTTGTTTGCATAATTTTGTATTAAGTATCCAATTAATAAGAAGACGTTCCCTCACGAACTCAAAAACTGTAATAACGGAATAATTGTAAATCATGTACAATTATTAGGGCTGTCAGGTCCCCTCTCTCCTCTGGCGGGAGGCTATGGGGCTGCGATCAAGATTGGGCATGTGTGCATCACTTCCGGTTTACAGCTGGAAGTGCCGCCTCTCGAGGGGCCTTTTCCTCTTCGTTTGAGTGGTAAAGCGGCCCTTTGTAAACCGGAAGTGCCGTGCATGCGGTGTGTATGTGCGCATGCACATTTGCCCGCCAACCCTCAGGTGGTCGGTGGGCAGAGTGGCCAATTGCCGGGGGTTTGCCCACCACCACCGGACACCTGGAAACCCTAACAATTACAATGAACAGAAACAGAAGTATTGGCAATAGCGCTCAAAACCGCAACAGTGATGGTTTGTCAGCTAATGTCCCGTTCCGATCTGTCTTCAGATTTCGAGCGATAACTTTTGACATAAACACCTTGCAACCTCTGGTGCTGTGCACCTTTTTTTCTTCTTCACCCTTTGTGAGGACAGATGCAAACATATTTAGCATCTCTGTAGAATCTGCAAATATGAAAGATTAAAACAGAATATCAATCTAGTAACCTTTCCGGTTAAGTTTGCATCTCAATAGAGTCAACACTAGAAAATAGTTCCTGCCTCTCTAGATTATTTTTAGTTCCTAATATCGAAGGCCCTAATGTTATGCTCTGAGATGTTAATATCACTGATGATATTAAAAGGAAAGCACGGAAAAGGTATGGACATCACAGCAGAAGAATCATGGTTCTTTTGTGCTCAGAAAGATGACAGCCATCTTATTCATGGTAATCAGCTTCACACTTGTCATGGAAACCCTTGTTGGAATGGTAGTGAATGGGTTTATGTTCCTCATTGATCACTTGGGCTGGTTCAGAAACTTTCCCTAGCTGACTGGATCTGTCTTGGGTTATCTCAATATATCTGGCAGCCACTGGTGATTCTCAATGCAGTTATATTTTTCTTTTTTATGGATACCTATCAATGGAAGTGTCCAGACCTGGATAGCCCACGCTTGCCCTATCTCATCAGATCTCAGAAACCAAGCAGAGTTGGCCCTGATTATATTTGGATTGGAGACCACCAAGGAATACCAGGATTGCGATGCAGAAGTTGTGCTGGTTTTGCTCACCAATACACACACATACCTGTCCCTATTTTCATTTTTGTAACGTTGGGAGGGTGTGATGTCATTTGTTAATTTTGCCAGGTAGTTTAATTCCCATATCTTATCTGCACACCTTATTTCCCATCACCTACAACTTGATTCTTTTAAATGGCGATGTTGGGGACTGGATTTACAGACACACAAAGCAGATGCTCAGCCTCTGAGCCATAGACCCGTCTTTTCAGGTAGGCTAATCATAAGAACATAAGAAAAGCCATGCTGGATCAGACCAAGGCCCATCAAATCCAGCAGTCTCTTCATACAGTGGCCAACCAGGTGCCTCTAGGAAGCCCACAAACAAGACGACTGCAGCACCTTCTTGTCTATCTTTCACAGCACCTAATATAATAGGCCTGCTCTTCTGATACTGTAGAGAATACGTATGCATTATGACTAGTATCCATTTTGACTAATAGCCATGGATGGCCCTCTCCTCCATGAACATGTCCTCTCCCCTGTTAAAGACTTCCAGGTTGGCAGCCATCACCACATCCTGGGGCAGGGAGTTTCAGAATTTAACTATGTGTTGTGTGAAGAAATACTTCCTTTTATCTGTTTTGAACCTCTGGCGCTCCAGCTTCAGCAGATGATCACACATTCTAGTATTCTGAGAGAGGGAGAAAAGCTTCTCCCTGTCCACTCTCTCCATACCATGCATAATTTTATAGACCTCTATCATGTCTTCCCTTAACTGCCGTCTTTCCAAGCTAAAAAGCCCAAGGCTAATCCCCATACCTTCTCCACCCACTCTTTTGTGACTGGAATTGTCTATCTCACATACAAAAACGATAGCAATAGATATCATATAAGCATCTTGCATAGAGATCTTTCGTAGAACTGACAGCTTGATTCTTTTAAGTGGAGACACAGGGGATTGAACTAGGGACCTTCTACACAAAAAGCACATACTCAGCCACTGAGCCACGGATCCTCTCGAAATTAAGGTGTCGGGCTATGTGTGTGTGTGTGAAGTGCCATCAAGTCACAGCCAACTTATGGCGACCCCTTTTGGGGTTTTCATGGCAAGAGACTAACAGAGGTGGTTTGCCAGTGCCTTCCTCTGCACAGCAACCCTGGTTTTCCTTGGTGGTCTCCCATCCAAATACTAACCAGGGCTGACCCTGCTTAGCTTCCAAGATCGGACAAGATCAGGCTAGCCTGGGCCATCCAGGTCAGGGCTATACTGAGTCAGAAACAAACTCAAAGATTAGGTCCTCAGTAACCCTAACCGAACTAAAAATCCAAAGGCACCAAAAGGACTTTAAAAAACAATTTATTAACCGTACAATAAATACAGTTACAATTATCACACAACTACAATATCGATTGCATACATGGGCATAATATAATGGACAATATAATATATTGATGAGAGCCCAGGTAGATGTTTATTTTATGTATTATCACTAGAACATTTTAAAATAAGTTTTAAGTAATAAAGACTTCAATGTACATGTTTTCTTCAAACTTTTGTACTTAAACTTGTAGATAAGTTTTATGCTGACTTTCTCTACCTTTTAAGGAGACTCAAACTGTCTTACAATCACCTTCCCTTCCCCTCCCCACAACAGACAACTTGTGATGTAGGTGGGGCTGAGAGAGCTGTGACTAGCCCAAGGTCACCCAGCTGGCTTCATGTAGAAGAGCGGGGAAACCAACCCGATTCGCCAGATTAGAGTCCACCGCTCTTAATCACTACACCATGAGGGCTAAACAACCTCAGTATATATAAAAAAGTGGGAAACATTTGCATTTCCATAGAAATGTATAATATTAAATATATATCCTTACTTATACGTTATCCTCTACTCCTGTATAATGGAACATATCTAACTGACCAGTTCTGAAGCAGAGAAAAGAATGATTCCATCGGCATATCATCAGCGTGTATGCATTTCTTCTACTGAAAAAGTTGGTGGAAGAGAAAATCCACCATTAGCAAAATACACACATTCGTGTGAAAGGGGAAGCATAGTGTGTGTATTAATGAAGAACTTCCTGTAGAGTTGGGCCCTGAGAGTTTTTCAGGGTCCTGCTTGCAGAAGAGAATATTCTCCACTTAAAGTCTTTTGGTCAGTTTGAGATGACATTTCACTTAAACAGCATTGGAAGAAGAAGAAGAGTTGGTTTTTATATGCTGACTTTCTCTACTACTTAAGGGAGACCCAAACCGGCTTACAATCATCTTCCCTTCTCCTCCCCACAAAAGACAGAGAGAGTGTGACTTGCCCGAGGTCACCCAGCTGGCTTCGGGTTTAGGAGTGGGGAAACAAACCACCAGATTTGCCTCCACGGCTCATTTGGACGAGTGGGGAATCAAACCCAGTTCTCCAGATCAGACTCCTGCGCTTCAAACCACCGCTCTTAACCACTACACCACACTGGTTCTCGTAAGTGATGTAGCATCCTGACCCATGTCTGTTTTAGTTTGGGATTAATTAAGATCAGGATAACAGCATGTCCCGAGGGATAAGCAGCAATAACGTTATCGATCAGCATCATTGGCCAAGGGAGATCCATCTGAGCCCAGAGCAATATTCCCAGTGCAGTGAATGCGAGAAAACTGGACAGGTACAGAACAGAGAAGGAGGCCAGAGCTTTAATGGCAGTCATGTGAACTTGAGTGTTGAGATCCTTGATGCCAATCCCATTGCATTTTAAATTTCTTGTGTGCTTCCACAGAGAGGTTATTAACAAGACGGAGGATGACAGAAAGATCAGAAGGGGAATAAAATTTGGGGTGGTCGCTGCAATATCAAAGTACCTACAGGAGTCAGACTTTTTCATTTCTGAACGATTGGAGCTCAAAAGTGATGAGTTGAAACTGCACATGGACAAACCATTGCCCAAGCTTGTGACTACAGAAATAGTTGTAATAGCAGAGAGACCAACGGAGCCCAGAAGCAACCATGGCACCAGTCCATAGATTCTTTGCTTCACTTGGAGGAAAACATGGTGGGAGAAGATGGCGATCTTTGCACAGTAGAAAACACTGAGCCAGGTGGCAAACCAGACATTGGCGGTGTTCGTAAATATCCATACAACGGCAATCATTAAATGATTCCAAATATGAGTACTCAGAGAAAAGAAATGTATAGTTTCATCCAGAATCAGTACTGCCTGAAATGCAAGTCTGGACAAGCCAAGGCGGGTGAGGATTAGGTCAGGTGAACCAGTCAACGTAATTCATGAGGACAATAAATCCATTTGCAATTACTCCAACGAGGCTTTCAATAACCAGCAGTGTATAAGTGACTATCATGATTAAGGAAGCCTCCATCTTTCTGAACACAAAAGGAAAGAGTTTCTTCTGCTGTAATGTTCAGACTTTCCCCAATGCTGTCCTTTCGGTGATATTAACCCAAAAGAGCACAAGACTTGGGTCTTCAATTGAGGCACTGAAAAACATCTGGAGAGGCAGGAGCTGCTTTCTATTGTTGACTCTGTCGAGATGCAAATCTTACCAGAAAGGACTGGGTTACCATCTATACCCTGTTCTAATATTTCATATTTGCACATTCTACAGAGATGTTAAATACAATCTTTACACCTGTCTTCGCAAAGGACGATATCACACGCTTTTGGGATCTGTTCACTTAAAACTAATATTTTCCATGCCCACTTATTATTAATAATGACTAATTTGACTGCATTCTGCACCAGTAGCCAAATATTCTAGGGCAAATCTTTTGGGATCAAACAGCATTGCAAGTGATGTAGCATCCTGACCCATGTCTGTTTTAGTTTGGGATTAATTAAGATCAGGATAACAGCATGTCCGGAGGGATAAGCAGCAATAACATTATCAGTCAGCATCATTGGCCAAGTGTGATCCATGTTATTCAAGATCAGTATTGCCTGTGCAACGAATGCTAGATAACTGGACAGGTACAGAACAGAGAAGGAAGCCAGAGCTTTAATGGCAGTCAAGTGAACTTGGGTGTTGAGATCCCTGACTCCAGTTCCATTGCGTTGTAAACGTCTTGTGTGCTTCCACAGAGAGGTTATTAACAAGATGGATGATGACAAAAATATCAGAAGGGGAATAACATTTGAGGCATTTGCCACAATATCAAGGTACCTACAAAAGTCAAACCTTTTAATTTCTGAACCATTGGTGCTCAAATGTGATGAGTTGAAATTGAATGTGGACAAACCATCGCTCCAGGCTGTGACTAGAGTAATAGTCTTAATAGCAGAGAAAAAAACGGAGCCCAGGAGCAGCCGCGGCACCAGTCCAGAGATTCTTTGCTTCACTTGGAGGAACACGGGATGGGAGAAGATGGAGATCTTTGCAAAGTAGAAGACACTGAGCCAGGTGGCAAACCAAACATTGGCGGTGTTTGTAAATACCCACACAACACTATTCACTCGATTTAGGTAATTCAAAATATGAGTGCTCAGAGAAAAGGAATAGAGAGTTACATCCAGAAGCACTACTGCCTGAAACGCAAGTCTGGACAAGCCAAGGCAGGTCTGGATCAGGTCAGCTGGGGAGAGTTTCCTGCTTTTGAACCAGTCAATATAATTCATAAGGACAATAAATCCATTTGCTACTATTCCAATGAGGCTTTCAATAACCAGCAATGTAAAACCGATGATCTTGATTAAGGAAGCCGCCATCTTTCTGAGCACAAAAGGAAAGTGTTTTTTCTGTCGTGATGTTCACGCTTTCCCCGATGCTGCCTTTTCAGTGATATTAACCCAACAAAGCACAACAGTCGGACCTTCAACTGAGGCAACTGAAAAACATCTGGAGAGGCAGGAGCTATTTTCTAGTGTTGACTCTGTCGAGATGCAAATCTTACCAGGAAGGACTGGGTTACCATCTATATCCACCTCTATGATATCCTCTTCTAATATTACATATTTGCACATTCTGCAGAGATGTTAAATATTATCTTTGCACCTGCCTTCACAAAAGATTATGTCATACACCTTTGGGATCTGTTCACTTAAAACTGATATTTTCCATGCCCACTTATTATTAATAATGACTAATTTGACTGCATTCTGCACCAGTAGCCAAATCTTCTAGGGCAGCCTAACATAGGTGTTTTATGCATGGTCACTTTACCCTCCTTTATTCCCTGTTTCAGCCAGGATCAAATTGTTCAGTATGCACGTTACCTCTTTCCTTGGAAGCTCAACGCTGTTTCAACGCAAAGTGAACCCGCCTTTTCCTATTCCTCTTCTGGCCCGAATTAAACCATTTATCCTGGCCCATTCTGGAGTCACAGAGCATGCATACTCTGTTCTCGGTTCAAGCTTTGCCCCACCCTTTTCCAAAGCCCTCTTCAAGGCAGCATGCAGATAGCCAAACAGGGGAAGCACAGAAGATTGGCTTCTCTCATAGCCAATCACTAAGCAGTGTGTAAAGAGGCGGGGATTCAAGTGCTTCCTGCTACCTCGGAGCTCTTTCTGAGCAAATCAAAGGCTTTTTTAAAGGCTTGGATTTCTCCTCCCCCCCTTCTTTCAGGTAGCTCCGTTTTGTCCCCCCCCCTTAAAATGCTTTTTTTATACGGCAGTTGGGTTTGGGGGGAAGGAAATCTCTCAGGGTGAGTAGTTCAAAGTGGCCAGCTGCAGTACTGCAGTCCAAGCTCTGCTCACGACCAGAGTTCTATCCCGACGGAAGTCTGTTTCAGGTAGCCGGCTCAAGGTTGACTCAGCCTTCCATCCTTCCGAGGTCAGCATGAGAACTCAGCTTGCTGGGGGTAAAGGGAAGATGACTGTGGAAGGTGATGGCAAACCACCCAGTAAACATAGTCTGCCTAGTAAACATCAGGATATGACATCACCCCATGAGTCAGGAAGAAGAAGAAGAAGAGTTGGTTTATACATGCCTACTTTCTCTACCACTTAAGGGAGAATCAAACCAGCTTACAATCACCTTCCCTTCCCTTCCCCTCCCCACAACACACCCTGGGAGGTAGGTGGGGCTGAGAGAGCTGTGACTAGTCAGAGGTCACCCAGCTGGCTTCGTGTGGAGGAGTGGGGAAACCAACCCGGTTCGCCAGATTAGCCTCCGCTGCTCCAAACCATTGCTCTTAACCACTACACCACGATGGCCGGTGCTTGCGAAGGGGAATACCTTTACCTTTACATTTATCCCAGGCTGGTGTGTCACAGCCATGCACCCCCAACTTGACCATATACAAAAACACATGATTAATCTATTTATTTCCTTTGTTTTAGTTCACTCCAGCATGTCTTAGAAGCCAGGACCGAATAGAACTCTGTCAGAAAAGGGCCTTCAACAATGTGTCACGAGGAGCTGGTCTGAGGTAGTTGTGCTGGTTTTGCTCACCAATACACACACACACACATACCTGTCCCTATTTTCAATTTTGAAATGCTGGGCGAGTGTGATGTCATTTGTTAATTTTGCCAGGTAGTTTAATTCCCATATCTTATCTGCACACCTTATTTCCCATCACCTACAACTTGATTCTTTTAAATGGCGATGTTGGGGACTGGATTTACAGACACACAAAGCAGATGCTCAGCCTCTGAGCCATAGACCCGTCTTTTCAGGTAGGCTAATCATAAGAACATAAGAAAAGCCATGCTGGATCAGACCAAGGCCCATCAAATCCAGCAGTCTCTTCATACAGTGGCCAACCAGGTGCCTCTAGGAAGCCCACAAACAAGACCACTGCAGCACCTTCCTGTCTATCTTTCACAGCACCTAATATAATAGGCCTGCTCTTCTGATACTGTAGAGAATACGTATGCATTATGACTAGTATCCATTTTGACTAGTAGCCATGGATGGCCCTCTCCTCCATGAACATGTCCTCTCCCCTGTTAAAGACTTCCAGGTTGGCAGCCATCACCACATCCTGGGGCAGGGAGTTTCAGAATTTAACTATGTGTTGTGTGAAGAAATATTTCCTTTTATCTGTTTTGAACCTCTGGCGCTCCAGCTTCAGCAGATGATCACGCATACTAGTATTCTGAGAGAGGGAGAAAAGCTTCTCCCTGTCCACTCTCTCCATACCATGCATAATTTTATAGACCTCTATCATGTCTTCCCTTAACTGCCGTCTTTCCAAGCTAAAAAGCCCAAGGCTAATCCCCATACCTTCTCCACCCACTCTTTTGTGACTGGAATTTTCTATCTCACATACAAAAACGATAGCAATAGATATCATATATCTTGCATAGAGATTTTTCCTAGAACTGACAGCTTGATTCTTTTAAGTGGAGACACGGGATTGAACCAGACACACAAAGCACATACTCAGCCACTGAGCCACGGATCCTCTCGAAATTAAGGTGTCGGGCTATACTGAGTCAAAAACAAAACTCAAAGATCAGGTCCTCAGTAACCCTAACCAAACCAAAAATCCAAAGGCGCCAAAAGGACATTAAAAAACAATTTATTAACTGTACAATTAAATACAGTTACAATTATCACCAGTTGCAACACAACTACAATATCGATAGCATATGTAGGCGTAATATAATTGAAAATATGATATATTGATGAGAGCTTAAGTAGAAGTTTATTTTATGTATTATCATTAGAACATTATAAAATAAATCGTAAGTAATAAAGACTTCAGTGTACATGTTTTCTTCAAACCTTTGCACTAAAACTTGTAGAGAAGGAGGAGAGGTGGTTTTTATATCCTGATTTTCTCTACATTTTAAGGAGAATCAAACTGGCTTAAAATCCCCTTCCCTTCCCCTCCCCACAACAGACAACTTGTGAGGTAGGTGGGGCTGAGCGAGTTCGGAGAGAGCTAAGACTAGCCCAAGGTCACCCAGCTGGCTTCATGTGGAAGAGCAGGGAAACCAACCCGGTTCCCCAAACTAGAGTCCACCACTCATGTGGAGGAGTGGGGAATCAAGCCCAGTTCTACAGATTAGAGTCCACTGCTCTTAACCACTACACCACACTGGCTAAACAAACTCAGTATATAAAAAAGTGGAAAACATTTGCATTTCCATAGAAATGTATATTACAGTGTTATTTCCTGTTGTTATTCTGTCTCTCACAGCTACAATAAACCTACCATTAAAATTATGGACTGGTCATTTCTTCGTCAGAGGGCAAATGGGCAAATTTAGCAGGGGATCAAATACTTTCCCCCCTCACTGTAAGTATATATCATTACTTATATGTTACTTACATGTTATCCTCTACTCCTGTATCCAAATCAAAAGGAACATATCTAACCTGAACAGTTCTGAAGCAGAGAAAAGAATGATTCCATTGGCATATCATCTGTATAGATGCATTTCTTCTACTGAAGTAGTAAAATACATACATTCATGTGAAAGGGGAAGCATAGCATGTGTACTAATGAAATACTTCCTGTACGGTTGTGCCGCGAGAGTTTTTCTGGGTCCTTCTTGCGGAAGAGAATGTCCTCTCCTTAAAGTCTTTTGGTCAGTTTTAAGGTGACATTTCACTCAAACAGCATTGCAAGTGATGTAGCATCCTGACCCATGTCTGTTTTAGTTTGGGATTAATTAAGATCAGGATAACAGCATGTCCGGAGGGATAAGCAGCAATAACATTATCAGTCAGCATCAACGGCCAAGTGTGATCCATGTTATTCAAGATCAGTATTGCCTGGGCAATGAATGCTAGGTAACTGGACAGGTACAGAACAGAGAAGGAAGCCAGAGCTTTAATGGCAGTCAAGTGAACTTGGGTGTTGAGATCCCTGACTCCAGTTCCATTGTGTTGTAAACGTCTTGTGTGCTTCCACAGAGAGGTTATTAACAAGATGGATGATGACAAAAATATCAGAAGGGGAATAACATTTGAGGCATTTGCCACAATATAAAAGTACCTACAAAAGTCAAACCTTTTAATTTCTGAACCATTGGTGCTCAAATGTGATGAGTTGAAATTGCATGTGGACAAACCATCGCTCCAGGTTGTGACTAGAGTAATAGTCTCAATAGCAGAGAGAACGACGGAGCCCAGGAGCAGCCATGGCACCAGTCCAGAGATTCTTTGCTTCACTTGGAGGAACACGGGATGGGAGAAGATGGAGATCTTTGCAAAGTAGAAGACACTGAGCCAGGTGGCAAACCAAACATTGGCGGTGTTTGTAAATACCCACACAACACTATTCACTCGATTTAGGTAATTCAAAATATGAGTGTTCAGAGAAAAGGAAGAGATAGTTACATCCAGAAGCACTACTGCCTGAAACGCAAGTCTGGACAAGCCAAGGCAGGTCTGGATCAGGTCAGCTGGGGAGAGTTTCCTGCTTTTGAACCAGTCAATATAATTCATAAGGACAATAAATCCATTAGCTACTATTCCAATGAGGCTTTCAATAACCAGCAGGGTAAAACCGATGATCTTGATTAAGGAAGCCGCCATCTTTCTGAGCACAAAAGGAAAGTGTTTCTTCTGTCGTGATGTTCACGCTTTCTTCGATGCTGTCTTTTCAGTGATATTAAACCAACAAAGCACGACACTCAGGCCTTCAGTTGAGGCACTGAAAAACATCTGGAGAGGCAGGAGCTATTTTCTAGTGTTGACTCTGTTGAGATGCAAATCTTACCAGGAAGGACTGGGTTACCATCTATATCTACCTCTATGATATCCTCTTCTAATATTACATATTTGCACACTCTGCAGAGATGTTAAATATGATCTTTGCACCTGCCTTCATAAAAGATGATGTCATACACCTTTGGGATCTGTTCACTTAAAACTAATATTTTCCATACCCACTTATTATTAATAATGACTAATATGCCTGCATTCCACACCAGTGGCCATTTCCCAAGAGTCTTCAAGGGCAGCCCAGCTTGGAGTTCATCTCAGAAAACCAACCAGGATACAAAACAATGGATAATTGCAGCCAGCAGTATAATGTAGACGCAGGCAGGAATCTTTAGATCTTGGGCCATGGGCTGGGGATCCTAGTTATTGGTGTGTGTGTGTGCGGGAAGTATTGCGGTGGGACCAGGTGTTATAAGGGAAGGAAACAGAGATATGAGTATGCTCAGTGTCCTTCCAACCTGCAGCCCATCCCGAGAGATGATGGTAGGGGGGGTCTAGGAATTACCCAACTCCAACACTGCTGTTGTGTAACTCCGAGTCCATAAATAATATCGCCACCCTACACAATTACTTTGTCTTGCAGAGTGTGGACCTGACTTGGGTGTGAGAAGGTGAAGTTGTCTACCTGAAAGAACTAACTCCCTCAGGCTTCTCGGTCCTTCACCAGTCTCGGAAGTTTGGCCGGGGGTGTGTGACTTTGGTCGTCTGGGAGGTTTTTTCCTTCAGGGGCATTCCTAATCTGGTGGTTCATGGCACTGAATGTGTTGGCCTCATGGAAGCCAAGGAGAACATGACTATCTGCCTGGTGTACCAGCTGCCCAGCACACCAGCAGATACCCTGTTGAGCTTGCTAGAGATGGGCCTTGGAGTTCCCCAGGCTGATAGTTTGGGGGGATTTCAATGTCCATGCTGATGCTGGACCTTTCTCGCATGTCTCTGACCAGGTGTCATACATGTTAGCACTGGGGTTCTCACAATTTGCCTTGTGTCCCACTCATCAAGAAGGCCACACACTAGATCTAATCTTTGATTCTGGGATAGGGTTGGATCTGGTGCCCAGTGAGGAAGTACCATGGTCAGATCACTTTATCCTGAAGGCCTGAATTGGTCTTTTGCCTCCACCCTGGGCAGCGAGCTGATATATGTGAGCCCATGAAGACTCATGGATCTGCTTGGATTCCAGAGGTCTCTGCAGGATCTATTCACCCTGGTGAGGATTGGCATGGCCGTCTCTCCACAGTCATAGATGAAGTCTCTCCACAGTCATAGATGAAATTGCACCCCGATGCCCTCTTTGCCCTTGCTGAAACTGGGCCCCCTGGTATACTGAGGGGCTCCAAGGTATGAAGCGGCTGTTTAAACGGCTAGAGTGAGTTTGGTGGAGAGCTCATGATGAAGCTGCAAGAGTATATTATAGGACATTTATTAAAGTGTTACCAGCTTTAACATATGTATTTTATGTTAGTGTTGTACATAGACAGAATTTCCCTATTTTTGAATCATTGAGCTCCCATTGAAATCCATTTCAAGGTTTGTCTCTCCTTAGTAACGACTGGAGAGGCTGGTCATATAATGGCTGATCAGGCATGAGTATCTTTCCCTATAAACAAAGTGGGGAAGGCAAGGACTGCTTCTCTTCCATTCATTGTTAAAGCGTCTTTTGGCTGCCTTAATATTTAACATTGTGTCAGTGAAGAGACCTTGAGTACATTCCAAGTGTTATGTCCACATTCAGGAATGCCATCTCTAGCTAACATCCAGCTGTGATATTTTTCAACCTCAAAATCATGTCTCATTTACAGCCCAGTGCAAAGTGTCTAACAGTGCATTCCTGGGAGGGAACTCCTTAGGAGGAGGCACGACCTCGCCGCCAGCGTAAGTGTGTGTAATCACACACTATAGTCTGCTAGTAAATGTTGGGATGTGACATCACCCCATGAGTATGTAAGAAGTAGAAGTAGTAGTAGCAGCAGCAGTAGTAGTAGTAGTAGTAGTAGAAGAAGAAGAAGAAGAAGAGTTGGTTTTTATATGCGACTTTCTCCACCACTTAAGGAAGAATCTCCTTCCCGTCCCCTCCCCACGACAGACACCCTGGGAGGTAGGTGGGGCTGAGAGAGCTGTGACTAGCCCAAGACCAGCTGGCTTTATATGCAGCAGTGGGGAAACCAAACTGGTTCACCAGATTAGTGCCCAGCGCTCATGTGGAGGAGCGGGGAATCAAACCCAGTTCTCCAGATTAGAGTCCTCCGCTCCAAACCACCGCTCTTAACCACTACACCACAATGGCCGGTGCTTGTGCAAGGGAATATCTTTACCTATACATTCATCCCAGGCTGGTGGGTCACAGCCATGCACCCCCAACTTGGCCATCTACAAAAACACATTATACATTTATTTATTTTCTTTGTTTTAGTACTTTCCAGCATGTCTTAGAAGCCAGGACCGCATAGAGCTCTGTCAGAAAAGGGCCTTAGACAGTGTGTCACAAGGAGCTAGTCTGAGGTAGTTGTGCTGGTTTTGCTCACCAATACACACACACATACCTGTCCCTATTTTCAATTTTGAAATGTTGTGAGAGTGTGATGTCATTTGTTAATTCTGCCAGGTAGTTTAATTCCCATATCTTATCTGCACACCTTATTTCCTATCACCTACAACCTGATTCTTTTCATAGAAACATAGAATCATAGAGTTGGAAGGGACCACCAGGGAGATGTTGGAGATGTTGGGGACTGGAATTACAGACACACAAAGCAGATGCCCAGTCGCTGACCCATAGACCCACCCTCTCAGGTAGGCTAATCATAAGAATATAAGAAAAGCCATGCTGGCTCAGTCCAAGGCCCATCAAAACCAGAAGTCTGTTCACACAGTGGCCAACCAGGTGCCTCTAGGAAGCCCACAGACAAGATGACTGCAGCAGCATTGTCCTGCCTGTGTTCCATAGCACCTAATATAATAGGCATGTTCCTCTGATTCTGGAGAGAATAGATATGCATCATGACTAGTATCCATTTTGACTAGTAGCCATGGATGGCCCTCTTCTCCATGAACATGTCCACTTCCCTCTTAAAGCCTTCCAAGTTGGCAGCCATCACCACATCCTGGGGCAGGGAGTTCCACAATTTAACTATGCGTTATGTGAAGAAATACTTTTTATCTGTTCTGAATCTCTTGCCCTCAAGCTTCAGCAGATGACCACATGTTCTAGTATTCTGACAGAGGGAGTAAAGCTTCTCCCTGTCCACTCTCCATACCATGCATAATTTTATAGGCCTCTACGATGTCTTCCGTTAACTGCCTTCTTTCCAAGCTAATCAGCCCAAGGCTAATCCCCATACCTTCTCTGCCCGCTCTTTTGTGTGTCTGCAATATCTCACATAAAAAACTGTAGGAATTTTAAAAACAATTTATTAGCCGTATAATTAAATACAGTTACAATTATCACCAGCTGCAGAACAGCTACAATATCGATAGCATATGTAGGCATAATATAATTGACAATATATTGATGATAGCCCAAGTTGAAATTTATTTTATGTATTACCTTTAGAACATTATAAAATAAATTTTAAGTAATAAAGACTTCAATGTACCTGTTTTCTTCAAACTTTTGTACTTAAACTTGTAGATAAGAAGAAGAGTTGGTTTTTATATGCTGACTTTCTCTAACTTTTAAGGAGAATCAAACTGGCTTACAATCTCCTTCCCTTCCCCTCCCCACAACAGACACCCTGTGAGGTAGGTGGGGCTGAGAGAACTCCAACAGAGTTGTAACTTGCCCAAGGTCACCCAGCTGGTTTCATGTGGAGGAGTGGGGAAGCCAACTCGGTTCACCAGATTAGAGTCCGCTGCTCATGTGTAGGAGTGAGGAATCAAACCTGGTTCTCCAGATTTTAGTCCATTGCTCTTAACCGCAACACCACACTGGCTACAGAACCTCAGTATACAAAAAAGTGGGAAACATTTTCATAGAAATGTATAATATTAAATATATATCATTATTTATATGTTACCCTCAACTCCTGTATCCAAATCAAAAGGTACATATCTAACGTAACAAGTTCTGAAGCAGAGAAAAGAATGATTCCATCGGCATATCATCAGCGTGTATGCATTTCTTCTACTGAAATAGTTAGTGGAAGAGAATACCCACCATTAGTAAAATACATACATTCGTGTGAAAGGGGAAGCATAGTGTGTGTACTAATGAAGAACTTCCTGTAGGGTTGTGCACCTCAAGGTCCTGCTTGCGGAAGAGACTATCCTCTGCTTAAAGTCTTTTGGTCAATTTGAGATGACATTTCACTCAAACAGCATTGCAAGTGATGTAGCATCCTGACCCATGTCTGTTTTAGTTTGGGATTAATTAAGATCAGGATAACAGCATGTCCGGAGGGATAAGCAGCAATAACATTATTAGTCAGCATCAACGGCCAAGTGTGATCCATGTAATTCCAGATCAGTATTGCCTGGGCAATGAATGCTAGATAACTGGACAGGTACAGCACAGAGAAGGAGACCAGAGCTTTAATGGCAGTCAAGTGAACTTGGGTGTTGAGATCCCTGACTCCAGTTCCATTGCGTTGTAAACGTCTTGTGTGCTTCCACAGAGAAGTTATTAACAAGATGGATGATGACAAAAATATCAGAAGGGGAATAACATTTGGGGCAGTTGCTACAATATCAAAGTACCTACAAGAGTCAAACCTTTTAATTTCTGAACCATTGGTGCTCAAATGTGATGAGTTGAAATTGCATGCGGACAAACCATCGCTCCAGGTTGTGACTAGAGTAATACTCTTAATAGCAGAGAGAACGACGGAGCCCAGAAGCAGCCATGGCACCAGTCCAGAGATTCTTTGCTTCACTTGGAGGAACACGGGATGGGAGAAGATGGAGATCTTTGCAAAGTAGAAGACACTGAGCCAGGTGGCAAACCAAACATTGACGGTGTTTGTAAATACCCACACAACACCAGTCATTAGATATAGGTAATTCCAAACACGAGTGCTCAGAGAAAAGAAATGTATAGTTTCAACCAGAATCACTACTGCCTGAAACGCAAGTCTGGTCAAGCCAAGGCAGGTCAGGATCAGGTCAGCTGAGGGTAGTTTCCTGTTTTTGAACCAGTCAATGTAATTCATGAGGACTATAAATCCATTTGCTACTAATCCGACGAGGCTTTCAATAACCAGCAATGTAAAACCTATGATCATGACTAAGGTATCCGCCATCTTTCTGAGCACAAAAGGAAAATGTTTCTTCTGTCGTGATGTTCACGCTTTCCCCGATGCTGCCTTTTCAGTGATATTAACCCAACAAAGCACAACACTCGGACCTTCAACTGAGGCAACTGAAAAACATCTGGAGAGGCAGGAGCTATTTTCTAGTGTTGACTCTGTCGAGATGCAAATCTTACCAGGAAGGACTGGGTTACCATCTATATCCACCTCTATGATATCCTCTTCTAATATTACATATTTGCACATTCTGCAGAGATGTGAAATATGATCTTTGCACCTGCCTTCACAAAAGATGATGTCATACACTTTTGGGATCTGTTCACTTAAAACTAATATTTTCTGTACCCACTTATTATTAATAATGACTAATTTGACTGAATTCCACACCAGTGGCCATTTCCCAAGAGTCTTCTAGGGCAGCCCGATGTAAAGTGCATCACAGAAAACCAACCAGGATGCAAAACCATGGATTATTGCAGCCAGCAGTATAATTTTATTTTATTTCTGCTGCCTTAGGGTGTTGCTGCCCTGACCTGGATGGCCCAGGCTAGCCTGATCTCGTCAGATCTCAGAAGCTAAGCAGGGTCAGCCCTGGTTAGTATTTGGATGGGAGACCACCAAGGAATACCAGGATTGCTGTGCAGAGGAAGGCACTGGCAAACCACCTCTGTTAGTCTCTTGCCATGAAAACCCCAAAAGGGGTCACCATAAGTCAGCTGTGACTTGAAGGCACTTCACACACACACACACAGGGTGTTGCTAGCATCAACTTTAGGGATTTAAATTTAAATAACAGCTACCTACCAGCAATGTGTTTTAACTTTGCTCTGGGGTCTCCTCTGCTTTGTTTCCGAGTCCGCAGCCCCATTGCTGTGACCATCTGTCAAGACAGAAACCTTATTTTGCAGGCTTGACCAAAGTTTAATTTCCATAGTTGAATGCTGAGATGTGAACTGTAATAATTTTCCAGATCTCAGTTCACAGAGGCTCTCAGGTAGTGTCAGGTCCGTGCTACCTACTGGAATACTTCTGAAGAGGAGGGAGCTTGGAGTCGCCAAGCAAAAAATGAACCGGGTCTGCTGTAATTGGAGCTCCGCAGCAGACCGCTTCAGCCGAGAAGCCGAGAGCTCCACAGATGGTGAGCGAAATGGGGGGGACTGTGTTTCTGGACGTTGTGTTACAAAGTTGTAAAGGAGGTCCCTAAATGAAAGTGGAGGCTTTAGTAGACTCGGGGTGTGCACGAACCTTGATCAGTGAAGAGACTTTCAAGGCCTTAAAAGTGAAAGCCGTGCACTTGCCCCAAGCCATCCACTTTGCACAAATGGATGGCAGTGAGTTTCGGGGAGGACCTGTTGACCGCCGTACGGGCTGAGTGGCCATGGGGGTGGGGTCGCACTGGGAACAAATCTATTTTACCATTGCTCCAGGCATCAGGTATCCAGTGGTACTAGGAGCAAATTGGCTGCAAGGGCACAGCCCCGCCATTGATTGGGCAGCCAGAACTATTATCTTCGCCCAGCCACAGTGTGACCGCCACCTTAAGGAGGTGGCTGTCAAAACCAATGCCATGTCAGTAGGGGTTAGGAGTCCCAGTACTCCCCAGTTGCCAAAGGAATACGCCGCCTTCGCCGATGTTTTCGATGAAAGGGAATGTGATATTCTGCCCCCCCCCATCATAAGACAGACTGTGCTATTGAACTGGTGGGGGAAGGCAAACTGCCGAAGGGGAAGATTTACCCCATGAGTCCAAAAGAGAAGGCGGTACTGCAGGAATTTCTAGACAAGAATTTAGCCTGTGGGTTTATTCGACCCTCCAGTGCTCCGTGTTCAGCTCCCACCTTTTTCTTGCGAAAGAAGACAGGGGACATGTGGTTGTGTATAGACTTCCGCAGGCTCAACGCGGTCACCCAGACTAATGCCTACCCCATTCCATTGATTCCAGATCTACTCAGCCAGCTGAAGGAAGAACACATATTTACAAAACTGGATTTGGTCGAAGCTTATTACCGTGTTCGAATCCGAAAAGGAGATGAGGGGCTGACAGCTTTCGCAAGTTGCTTTGGGATGTTTGAGTTTCTGGTGATGCCCTTCGGGTTATCTGGCACCCCAGTGTCTTCATGCAAATGATTAATGAGGTGTAACACGACTTAAGGGGGTGATTGTGTATCTTGATGACATTTTTATTTACTCCAAGATGTATGAAGAGCATGTAAAACTGGTTAAAGAGGTCTTGCAGTGCCTCCGTGATAACCAACTATTTGCTAAGGTGTCCAAGTGTGAGTTTCACCAAAACAAACTGACTTTCTTGGGATATGTGATCTCCCATAAAGCTTTAGCAATGGACCCTGAGAAAGTGCTAGCTGTGGTGGAATGGGAGACACCCACTACTCACAAACAACTACAACAGTTCATCGGTTTCGCAAATTTTTACCGGGGTTTTCGCAACAATTTTGCGCAGATTGAGTTGCCCATAACTGACTTATTAAAAACAAAAGGGAAGGGGAGTTTGCCTACCCTGCCTTCTTACCGATTGGCCTGGATGCCAGACTGCCAACGAGCCTTTGAGACTCTGAAAGAATTGTTCACTTCTGAGCCTGTGCTCAAGCATCCTGACTGTGAAAGACCTTTTGTTGTTCAGGTTGACGCTTCAGATGTAGCAATGGGGGGGGGGGGCTCTGCTACAATTGGGAGATGCAGGGCTGCTTCAACCTTGTGCGTATTTCTCTAAGACTTTTTCTCAGTCGGAACTGAATTGGCCCATTTGGGGAAAGGAAGCAGCTTCAGTCAAGCATGCCTTAACAGTGTGGAAACATTTCCTAGAGGGGCCGAGGTTCCTTTTGAGGTGTGGACGGATCACAAGAACTTGGAGGCTTTGAAAGGGACACATAAGCTCACAGCCAAACAAGTGTGTTGGGCTGAATTCTTCTCGAAGTTAAGTTTTGTGTTAAAACATGTTCCTGGCAAGCAAAATCTCTTGGCAGATGCTCTATCCCGACTCCCGCAATACCAGTGTAAGATGGAGTGCCCAACTGACTCTCTCTTTACCCCAGAACAGAGGGGGGTTGTGCCTAGTTTGGCCGTGCAGACTTGCTCTCAAGTACGGCAGTCCCCTAACGTGGATGGGGCACCGGACTTGGCTAAAGAGCCCCCTCCCATGGATCAGCCACTTGGCTTCAACCATGAGGGGTTGCCTGTTTCCCCCAAAGTTGCACAAGAAGGGTTGCCCCTGGAGGGGCTGCCAGACCCTTTCAAAGCGGCCTTAATCCAAGCCTACCAAGCAGAGGGCACAGCAAATACTCTCCCAGATAAGTTGACTCTGAAGAGGGGGGGTTCTGGTTCAAAGACAATATGTATGTTCCTGCATCTCTGCGGAGGGAGGTGATGGATCGGGGCCATGGTTCCAAAGTAGCGGGACACTTTGGTTTTGTCAAAACTCTGCATTTGCTTCGCAGGCAGTTTTGGTGGCCGGGGATGAGAATGGATCTGGACTCTTTTATTCGCAGTTGTCCCACATGTGCCACAGTGAAACGGCTGATGGGGAAACCACCCGGACTTTTAAAGCCTTTAGAAACACCTTCGGGGCCTTGGGAGGTTATTGCCATGGACTTCATTACCGATCTTCCCCCCAGCCGGGGGAAGACAGTACTTTGGGAGGTTACGGATCTGTTTTCTAAACAAGTGCACTTAGTTCCTTGTACGGGACTACCTACAGCCCAGAAATTGGCTAAAATGTTTATGTCACATGTCTTCAAATATCACTCATTTCCATGCAAAGTGATTTCGGACCGTGGTAGTCAATTTGTGGCTAAGTTTTGGAAAGAGTTTCTTAAGCTGGTGAGGGTGGAACAAGGACTATCTAGTGCGTACCACCCCCAAACCGATGGACACACTGAACATGTCAATTCTGTTTTAGAATGCTATTTACGTTGCTATGTAAATTACCATCAAGACGATTGGGTAGATTACCTGCCTTTTGCAGAATATGCCTACAATAATGCAGTTCATCAATCCACAGGTTTCAGCCCGTTCCAAGTGGTCTATGGCAAGGACTTCGGGCCCTTTGGTAATGTGGATTTCTCCGGGGAGGGGGGCTTCCCTGAAGTGGCTGACTGGGTCAATGTGATACGAAACACCTGGCCCTGGTTGCAAAAGAATCTTGAACGGGTCAAAAGCCAGTATAAAACACAAGCAGACAAACACCGTTCCCCAAGTATACCTGTCCACAAAGGACCTGCGCTCCTTACACCCATGTAAGAAGCTGAGTGAAAAATTTGTAGGACCTTTCCAAGTCTCCCAACGTATAAATGAAGTCACAGTAGAACTCATTCTGCCAAAGTCCCTGAGAGGGATCCATCCAGTGTTTCATATCAGTCTCTTAAAGAAACATGTCCCTGCTCCAGAATGGCATCCTGAATCGCCACCGGAAGTCCCGGTGTTGGTGGAGGGGGAACAACATTTTGAAGTGTCAAAAATATTAGATTCTCGCATTCGCAGGGGAGTGCTCTACTACTTGGTGCGCTGGAAACATTTGAGCCCAGGTCATGATGAGTGGGTGGCCGAGCACCATGTAGCGCCCCCCTGGTTGATTCGCCAATTCCACGTAGCCTATCGTGATAAACCTCAATCAGCTATGAGTAGCGGGGGGGGGGGCGGCTTAGGGGGGAAGAACGTCAGGTCCGTGCTACCT
Source organism: Euleptes europaea (assembly GCF_029931775.1). Classification (NCBI taxonomy): domain Eukaryota; kingdom Metazoa; phylum Chordata; class Lepidosauria; order Squamata; family Sphaerodactylidae; genus Euleptes; species Euleptes europaea. The sequence continues at coordinate 12,115,113 of NC_079315.1, forward strand.
ACTGGGATACAGGCTCAAGACATATGCAGGCCAGGGGCTGGCTTCTGTTCAAGGCCAGAGCCGGGTTGCTTCTCAAGGTCTGATTCTCATGCTCATAAAGCCTGTGTACAGTTTCGGTTCCTCTGATTATCTCAGATGTTTGATGTTATGGCGTCTCTCCCTGGGAATCACTATCACGAAGTAACTTCATGTTTTGCTTTCCCTGCCTAGAAATGCTTTTAACCTATACCTCGCATACCGAAAATCATTAGCAGCCTTACCTGCGTGTAAGGCAGTCAGCTTCTTTAATCTGTCTTTTTTACTCTTAATAAAGTAGCATTGCTTATGATCACCTGCCTGGGCATGTGTGCTTCTTGGGATACTAGGGACAGACGCCTGAGTCTGACAGGTAGTTGTTCAAGAGGACACCTATATTCCAGCTTAATTGAATGGTACCGTGCATCTGTGAGAAGATGGGAAGGGGGATGAGATCACTCCTCTGTGCTTGGGAACTAGGCCAGTCAGAACTGGTTGGGTCCATCTAGAATGTTCTCCCAGGGTTACATTCTGATTGAGAGAAAGTGGGACATCTGACCTGGGTCCAAAATTCCATAAGGGCTGTTAGACCTTATTAGGGTTGCCAGGTCCCTCTTCTCCTCCGGCAGGAGGATTTTGCATTTAAGTGCCGATGCACACCCAGCACTTCCGGTTAAGAACCGGAAGTGCCACCTTGCAAAGGGCCTTTACCTCTTAGTTTGAGTGGTAAAGTGGCCCTTTACCACTCAAACTAAGAGGTTTAAGGCCCCTTGTGAGGCAGAACTTCTGGTTCTAAACTGGAAGTGCTGCGCTTGTGCATGTTTGCCCACCAACCCTCAGGTGGTCGGCGGGCAGAGGGGTCAATTGCCGGGGGTTTGCCCTCCACCAGCGGACACCTGGCAACCCTAGGCCTTATGGTTGGCGGGCAAACATACACAAGCGCAGCACTTCCAGTTAAGAACCAGAAGTTCTGCCTCACAAGGGGCCTTAAACCTCTTAGTTTGAGTGGTAAAGTGGCCCTTTACCACTCAAACTAAGAGGTTTAAGGCCCCTTGTGAGGCAGAACTTCTGGTTCTAAACTGGAAGTGCTGCGCTTGTGCATGTTTGCCCGCCAACCCTCAGGTGGTTGGCGGGCAGAGGGGTCAATTGCCGGGGGGTTGCCCTCCACCAGCGGACACCTGGCAACCCTAGGCCTTATGGTAAAAAACTCTTTTCCGTACCCCCATACTTATGCTCGCTTTGCTTCTCAAGAAACTGCACCTCAAGTAACGCAAAGTTCGTGCCCAACCAGCTTGGCTGAGACCAGAGCCAGCTTACAGCAGTGAGTTAGACCACCTTCTAAGTAATAGGTAGCAAATATTCTGATTAGCGGAAGACTTTGTTATTTTCTTGCCAGTGTGCCTTAAACTGTAACCTGTGTTTTAATCTGCATTTGAACTTTCTTAATAAAGCCTTTTCAGCTTTTTAAAAGCTGTCATTTATTTTGTTTTTGTTTTTTTTACTTTTTTTATTGTAGGTATAGGGTACAGAAGGGAAAAAGGGGAGGGGGAAAATATCATCCGTCTACACTTAATATAGATCCTTATTGGTCATTACGATACATATTGAAAACATTTCATATCAAAATATTGGTTGCTACAACAATTTTTATTGTAGGTATAGGGTACAGAAGGGGAAAAGGGGAGGGGGAAAATATCATCCATCTACACAATATATATCCTTATTGGTCATTACGATACATATTGAAAACATTTCATATCAAAATATTGGTTGCTACAGTACTGGTTAGTATTTGAATGGGAGACCACCAAGGAATACCAGGGTTGCTGTGCAGAGGGAGGCACTGGCAAACCACCTCTGTTAGTCTCTTGCCATGAAAACCCCCCAAAAGGGGTCGCTATAAGTTGGCTGCGACTTGACGGCACTTTACACACACACACACACACACACACACACTACTTATTAAAGAAACATTTCATATTTAAGTGTGTCTAATTGTATTATTTGAAGTCTTACGTTGAATTCACTAGGATATTATTACAACTCAAAGAAACATCGGAAAATAAACTTACTCTAGATGGTGACTGATATGTATCTATAAAATGGTTGCCATTTTACAAAAGCTGTGGTTTATTTTGGATATGCTGGTCCACGCTCGGTCCCTGTATCAACAAGTCCTTGAGCTCCCGGAGAGACCTCAGGCTTGACACCATCACATTGGAGACCGGCATTCGTCTTTGCGCTGTTATCAGGAGCAGGCTGGAAGGTGGGGTACAGGGATCCGCTGCGGGCATGTGGACTGGCTTGGATTCTACCTTCCTGGTGAGAGCGGGGAGCTGGCAGCTATGGAGCCATTCTCGGTCAGGAGGACCTGGGGACCGACCGTCTTTTGTCCGCTCTCTAGTAGCTAAGTGAGGCTGAGGCTGGGTCAGGTCAACTGCTGTCGGAGTAGTCCAGCAGGGAGAGGGCTCACCTCAGTCGACCTGTATGCTTTAGCGAGCCGCTGAACATCGCTCTGTGTCCAGCTATCTCTGTGGCAATGTGACCTGCTGCGGGGAGCCTTCAGAGGCTGTCAGAGTGACTCTGCTGAGAGCTTTGGGGTTTTTGTTGACCTGGGAATCCTCGCGCCGGCAAATTCAGGCTTCAGTCTCAGGACTATCCTGGCTATACCTGGACTCTAGGTGCCTATGAAGGCACGGAAGATCTTTGTTTGGTTTTTTTCCCTCACTTCCTCTTTAATGCTTCACTTTTCCAAGTCATTGGAATTGCGATCTACCAACCGGGCAATTTCAAACTGGGATATCAAGAAGTGGCACCCTTTGGTGTGCGGGGTGCCGCCGGGTGCAATCCTCTCCCCCATGTTGTTTAAAGGTACCCCCTTGCCCAGCTTGTTTGGAGTTTCGGGCTGGCATGTCATCAATATGCTGATGACACCCAGCTTTATCTGTTGATGGATGGCCATCAGGATTCCGCCCTGGACACACTGACCAGGTGCTTGGATGCCTTGACTGAGTGGTTGAGGAAAAGCCACCTGAAGCTGAATCCAGCAAAGACAGAGGTATCGTGGCTTGGGGAGGGTGGCTCGGGGGGAGGGGGAGGTGCTGGCTCCCGAATCTTGATGGCATGCAACTAACATCTGCACCTGCCATAAAGAGTCAGGATGTGATCCTTGATGTCTCCTTGACTATGGAGGCTCAGGTTGCAGCCGTGGTCAAGAGGGCGTTTTTCCCATCTTCGCCAGGCTTGGCAGCTGGTGCCTTACCTCTCTTGCCTGGAGCTACCCACAGTTATCCACGAGACAGTCCCCTCTAAACTGGATTACTGTAATTCGCTCTACATAGGGCTGCCCTTGAAACTGATCTGGAGGCTACAGCTGGTACAGAATGCAGTGGCAAGGACCTCGCCCCAAGAACACATACAGCCAATACTCGGTTAGCCGCACTGGCTCCACCTGGAATACCAGATGAAGCTTAAGGTGCCGTTTTTAATGTTTAAAGCCTTACATGGTCTGGGACCCTTGTATCTGTGGACCGCCTTTCCTGATACACCTCCTGAAGGACATTAAGATCTCTGGATGATAATTTGTTGGTGGTCCCCGGCACTATGAGTGAGCGGCTGTCCTCGATGAGAGTTTTCCTCCAGGTCTATAACTGAGGACAGCTGCAGGTGTTATCAATACTGGCCTCCCTACCTTCCCCTGGAGGGGTTGGCATGTCTGACCGTTTGACACAACAGGTGCTGCAAGAACTGCGCTCCATCTTGTCATGTGATGGGATTTTATTGTTGTTACCCATGCCGAGAGTGGCCTTGGCAGGGGGAGACGGGTAAGAAATATAACAAATAAATAAATAAAAGTTGAGGAAAGGTGATCCAAATGTATCTGATAGAAGCAAACAGCAAAACTGGATTGATGAGCACCCTCAGCTCTTAACCTGTTCTGCATTTGCCAGCAGAAGGGGATCCAAACTGGACACTAGACAAGTGAGAAAGTTTTTGTCATCACCAGATAATAGAGCTTGGTAAGAAAGTAACATCATTCACAGGGTTCACCTGAGGTTTTATCAAGTATCAAACTGGTTTGCTCACCAATACACACACATGTGTGACCCTATTTTCAATTTTGAAATGTTGGGAGAGTGTGATGTAATTTGTTAATTGCCAGGTAGTTTAATTCCTATATCTTACCTGCATACCTTATTTCCTATCACCTACAACTTGATTCTTTTAAATGGCGAGGTTGGAGATGTTGGGGACTGGAATTACAGACACACAAAGCAGATGCTCAACCTCTGAGCCATAGACCTGCCCTCTCAGGTAGGCAAATCATAAGAATATAAGAAAAGCCATGCTGGATCAGACCAAGGCCCATCAAATCCAGCAGTCTCTTCATACAGTGACCAACCAGGTGCCTCTAGGAAGCCCACCGGCGGCAAAGAGGGACCTGGCCACCCTGTCTCCAGCTAGTACCTGGAAATCCTACCCCATCTGGCGGTAAGCAACCCTGCTAACTGCTCTTCCACCTTGTTCCTCCTGTCGCCTCCCACTGCCATGCGTGCAAGCAGGGCTGTGCGCATCTGTTCATGCTGACCTGACGCGCACCAAAGATCCCCTGGGTCATCCTGGCAGGTGGGAGGGGGTGTGGTAGCATTGCAAGCCATGAAGGCCCATACCGGGGAAGTCACCCTGCAGGTTCTCTTCTAGGGCATTTGAGCGGGGCTCTTGGGGAACTGGGTATCTCCTACTGCATCAGGTCCTCTCATGTCAAAGAGAACAATTAGAAGCCCCAAGCATCAGATTTCCCCTGGGAGGGCTAGATTCCGCAGGTACGCCCTCTCCACCCTGTTTAAGGCCTTGGCTCATCTTTTGGTGATGCTCCATTGTGACCAAGGAACTGCACAGAGGGTGGAGCTCCGCGTTCAAAGGGAAGAGCCAAAAGAGATAAGGACCACTCCCAGGGACAGATATACCTCAATGGGCCCCCTCCACCAGACTCTGCCTCTCACCTTTGGGAGGGGGGTTCAGTGTACCCAAACAACGACTGTGTTGTTGGAGCGGGCATCCCCTTGGCCTTTGGGGCAAATGCGCTTCCTTGCCTATGGTGCTGGCTGTGTTCTGAGGAGCCCCAGGCAGGTATGGCGAGACATTGGGCTGGCTGTGGGGAAGATGGCATCTAGTCCACCTCAACCAGGATGTTCTTATCTCCCTTGGGTGGGCCCCCAAAGGTGGTGGGAGCAAATCTGTCCAGCATCTCTCTTTGGTAGTGGGCCCTCTAGTAGATTGAGGGATACCGCGCCGTACGATCCGTTGAGAATAAACACAACTCCTTGTTCTTTTGAATAAAAAAGTTTTATTACTACTAATAATGAAACACTAAAAGTTAGAAGGCGGCTTAATAGAACTAACAGAATGCATATTAGTCAGAAGAAGCAATGCTGTCATAATAAGAAATTAATAACCTTCTGAGCAATATTAATGACAATAACAGTAATGAGCAGGCAGTTTTAGGAATAGAATCATTCACGAAAGCTCAAACACTTTGATTCTTTATTTACAGTCACAGACCATTTGGTCATCAGCAAATATGGCCGAAAACAGGATACATAATTGTAAATGATATAATTACATTATGATACGTCATTATTAATACTGAATGCTGGAGGCAGGAATTTCACCACCGCAGGAGTCACGTAAGGTTCAGCATCAGCAAACAATTCAGCTACAATCTCCACCTCTGGATCTGGGGTCCATTTGTGAATGGACATTGTGATCCCCTTTTCCCTTGGTCTCCCCAAAGAGTCGCCAGCCACAAGATGCTTGGAATTCCCCCAGGGTGACACGCCGGAGAGATCCCCTGCCCAAGCGCAAGGACAACGAAAAGGGGAAGGCCTATGAACGTTCACTGTGGCCCATCCTGGAGGAGGAAACTGGTGGCCCTCGGGAGATCCGGGATGGTGCCCCAAAAGCGGTGCCAGGATTCACACCATGGCACAACTGGGTCTGTGAGACGGGTCTCTCCAGCGCACCACAGTCTCTTTTCTCGGCCAGTCTGGTCTTCCCGTTACATCCAACGTAAAAAGGCTCTTGTTGTCTTGCTCCAGCCCAAATTTTGTCTTGTTGCCATTTTCTAAAACCTAACTCACTTCTGACCAAAATACGCTGGTGGTGGAGGCCGCTGAAAGACTGACTCGGGAGGTGCGCCACACTGACCAAACAGCGCCAACCGACCCATGGGCTCTGGCCAAGGTGAGAGGTGCTAGCATGACGGGGGAGGTCAAGAGACTGCAGTCCAGAGGGTCCAAGCATGCCAGCCCAAGGACCACGACTGGGAAGCAGTGTGTGCTCTATGGGGACCAGCACGACCACCAAACGTGAAGGTTTTGGGACACGAAGTGCCCAACATGTGGCAAGGTCAGCCACATGGCCAGAGTCTGTCACTCAAGGAACCCAGACAGAAAAGACCAGACAACCCACTCCAGCACTGCAGAGCATAGAAACACGCCGCAGCACCACATCCAGAGCATGGAGTGCTGTGCACCAAAAGAAGAGCACACCTGCCTACAATGGAGCAACCTCGTCCTGACTGACTTCCTGGGGAGAAGAGTTCCCATTAGAGGCATCAAGAGGGTCAACGACCGCTTCAAGCAGTCGTCAAGCAACCTGCGACTCGTGGTCATTGAGGGGCAATGCGCCAGCATCCTGGGGCTCAAATGGTTCCCGGCCTTGGAATCCAAGAGACGGGAGAGCACCACACTGACCAATCACAGCACAAGGCTGTCGGGACCAACTCTGAAAACGCCCAGAATGCGTCAATCTGGCACGATGCACATTGGGTCACCTTCACACCAGAAAGGGGAAGCAACGCAGCCAGAGCCACCGCTCCATGCTGCATGCACAGCAAAAGATCGCCTCCTCTGAATGGGGTGGTGGTGGTGGAAGTCAAGCCGGCCAACCGCCGCATCCGCACCGCTTGAGACCCACCAGCACGTGAGTCTGCCCTGGGGACACCGGGTAGTCACCCCAAGCGAGCTTCATCAAGCGACGACAACACCCGAGTCTCCCATTCCGATGAGCCAGGACCGCCTTTCGCAGCTGACTGGCCTGAAGGAGAAAGTTGAGGGCTCGAGGGACATCCGAGATGGAGCTCCTCACGCCTCTGCCTTCCATCGGCTTCACATGCCAATACAGACCACCACGCACCACACGCCACAGGAAGTCTCCCTACAAGTTGCTCCCCTTCCACCCGACCCTGCAGACCATCCCGGAAAACACAATGCTGGAGATTAGGGAGACTCGGCAGCGTGTGGAGGCAGTGGGGCGAAAGCTAGAGGTAAGTGCCAACCCCATGAAGGTAGAAAGGCATGCTCTAGAAGGTAGAAGAATGGGGGGACTGTGGGGCTCACGACACAGAGATCGCTCGGGGAGGAACATCACAGGCCTCCCATCACCTCAGATGGTACCGGTCCCATGTGCCAGTATTCGATCCAAGGCGATGTCTCCCGCCACATCTCTCAGGGAAGCGGAGGGAAGCCTAAGCCCTCCTTTGTGGCTTGAGCCCAACTGCTCTCAACTCAGAGATTAGTGTTGCCAACCTCCAGGTGGCGGCTGGAGATCCAGTGGCGATCTCCAACATTGTGTTTTCCGGGATGGTCTGCAGTATATCCAGTTCTAAGCCAGATGGCAGACTGAGAATGGTTGTGGAGTATAGAGAGGTGAATAAAGTAACTCCGGTTGTAGCAGCTCAAAACGGTCATTCTGCTGGAATATTGCATAACTTGGTGAGACGCAAGTTCAAGACAAAGCCGGACCTTTCTAATGGGTACTGGGCGTGTCCTATCTCACCTAAAATTATTGGATAACAGTTTTTAATTGGGAAGGAAAGCAGTACCAATTTACAAGAATTCCGCAGTGATTGGTCAATTCTGCAGCTCTATTTTGTGGTGATGTGATTGAAACTGTGTGTGGAATTCCTAATGTGTTTGTTTATGTGGATGACATCTATGTTTCAAATTCTACAGAAGAAGGATTCTGGAAACCTTGGTGGAAATGTTTAACAGGCTCCACAAGAGAGGGTATGTTATTTCTTTGAAAAAAAATCTGAAATTTGCTAAATCCACTGTTACTTTTCTAGGATTTGAAGTGACTGATACTAGCAAAGGTTTAACTCAAAGGTTTCTGGATAAAATTTTGTCTTTGCAACCTCCAAAAACTTTGAAACAACGACAGAGCATTCTGGGTTTATTACATTTTGCACGCAATTTTGTCCCAGACTTTGCTGAATGCATAGCACCTTTATAATTTCTAAATCTGAGAAGAATTCAGTTCCATGGACTCGGGAACATCAAAACATACTTGATGCTTTGATAGTGCATCTTGAAGCCAGAGACTCTAGTAAGACTTTATATGTGAAGTTTCATATCTCTCCTATAGCTGGGTCTATGAGTTTTCACAATACAAACTCAACTGTCCCAATAATGATTGGAAATTTGATTTTCCCACCTACAGAAAAGCTTCTTACCACAATGCACAAAGTACTTCTACGAGCTTTAGATCTGGCACAAGGACATCAAATACATGTTTACTCTCCTCTGCGTTCACCTCAAAGGTTACAAAAGACTCCTCCTCCAGAGCGTAAGGCAGAAATATCAGCTTTAGAATTTGCACTCAACACGGCATCATTACTCAAATGTTCTTATAGTGTTCTTATAGTGACTGACAGTAATTATTTAGCCAAAGGCTGCAATGAAGATTTGGAGACATGGGTTTCCAATGGTGTTTTTGAACAACACCTTTTGAGCATATAGGGAAATGGAAAATTGTTGCGCAAATGGCTAAAAATTGTTTGAAATTCATGTAATTTCCGAACCGGGACACATGTCGTGCACTTTCTCCTTACCCACACAGGGAAATATTTCAGCTGATGATTTAGCTCAGCAAGCTAGTCACACAATACATATCCTAAGTCATGCCATGCCTCGTGTCATGGCCCAGCCAGGTGCAGGGGACACCGATGACTCCTCTGAGGAAGAATCAGCCAGCAGCCTCTAGAGCACAGGCATTGCGTTATGTTTGGAAAGCGGTTGGTGTGAATGAAGAATTCTGAGACTTTCTTTTCGCTCTTGAAGGGGTGAAACTTAGGTTCTTAGAAGTTGAGGACATCATGTCGAAAGAATACACATCGGATTGCTTCCAGCTCAAGACTTCTCCAGAACAAAGCTAAACATCTCTGACCACTGAATGACATCTAAATGACCATGGATGATATTTGTGCTTCCATATTCAAGGACTACAGAATTGATTCCTGGAAAGCAACAGGGATGCCTATCAAAGATGTTCTAACTATTTTGTAAACATTACAGCATGAAATAGCTTTATCTGTAAGACTGCTCAATGAAAACCTGAATAGAAGAACTCAAGGACAAGAAGAACTCCGAGTACCAACAAGGATGATCAGATGTTTGTGTAAATAAATTTCATTCATCGCCGTTTTCTCAGACATGGTCTAATGAGAATATTTTGCTCAAAGTGTTAAAAGGACAGTCAAAATCTTCACTGAAGTTCACATAGGTCTCCAGCCATGAATAGGAAAGTATCTTGCCTGCAATGTAATATGGAAGTTCTGCTACCTGATGACATCGATCTGCCTGAATCTGACAGACTAACCTGAATAAAGATGAGATTTGCTTTTAGCAACTAACGTACGATTTCTTTGTAAAATGCTGAGACTTTGGGCAACGAGTCCTGCAAAGGCTCTGGGGTGTTAGCAGCCCGCGGGTTGTAAGGGCTCCCGGGGCTCCTGCCGGCTTCTCCGGGATTGGATTGTAAAGTCCCTCTTCATCACCGCGGGCTTCCAAGCTCCTTGGAGGCGGTGCGGAGTCTGCGGCCACTTCAGCCTGGGGGACGTGAAGCAAGCCAAGTGGGGCTGAATCCTCGAGGTAGAGTTCCTCCTCTGAGGAAGACTGATTCCCCCAAGACTGCCCCATGGCACGTACTAACAAAATACGAACAGATACTAATACTAACAATATAGTGAATACTAACAATAAAAAAAATCAATCCTATACTATATATATTAAATACCAACGAATGCTAACACAATAGTAAATACTATGAATAAAGGAACAGTAGTGAAAAAATGCCATAAAAATTCTAGTGTTAAATTACTATTATTAATAAAAATATTAAATAATTTGTGATACTAAATGAAAGATTGCAATATTAATTACTGAAATACTGTAGAAACACACTATAGGATTAGAATGAAAATAGCAATTACAATAACTCATTTTTTTTGCCCGTTGAACTAGGCTTGGTACTCCTCTGCAGGGTAGAGGCGCCCCCGGCGTTTAGCAATCCACCCTCTCAATCGACTGAGGATTCCCCGGCGGCCGGTCTCAGTCCTCGCAGGAGTGGTGGAGGGGTCCGGGACGACTCTGCGGGACCTCTTGAAGAGGCCCCGGAAGCAGAGGAGCACAGGATTAAGGCTCCCCCGGGTGGAGGACCGTCCAGAACCCGTTGGAGGGTCTTCCAAAGGTACCACCTCTGGCACTGCTGGGACCTGCAAGAAAAAGAGAGGCCGATGACCGAACTCAATCTGGCTGCAATGACTCCTGACCGAGGCATTCTGGGAACTGTAGTTCTGTGAAGGGCAGGTGGGGGCTTGCTGCAAGTGGCTTTGTGGTGCAGAGGAGGTGGCAGGAGGGAGGGAGGGAGGGAGGGGGCTTGGTGGCAGTGGCGACGGCCAGCCCATCCATCGCCTGCACAGCTGGGGGAGGGGAGGAAGGGAGGGGCTTGGGGATTGAAGCAGGTGCCGAACGGATGTGGACTTGTACCTGCGCTTCGACCAGCTAAGTCGTTCGAGGCACGTTCTCAAAGGTTTTGCTCCCCCGTAGGGTTGCCAGGTCCCTCTTCGCCACCGCCGGGATGTTTTGGGGGTGGAGCCGGAGGAGGACGGGATTTCAGGAGAGGAGGGACTTCAATGACATAGGGTCCAATGGCCAAAGCAGCCGTTTTCTCCAGGTGAACTAATCTCTAGCGGCTGGAGATCCGTTGTAATAGCAGGGGAACTCCAGCCGCCACCTGGAGGTTTGCAATACTAATCTCTGAGTTGAGAGCAGTTGGGCTCAAGCCACAAAGGAGGGCTTAGGCTTCCCTCCGCTTCCCTGAGAGATCTGGCGGGCGACATCGCCGTGGATCGAATACTGGCACATTGGACCGGTACCCTCTGATGTGATGGGAGGCCTGTGATGTTCTTCCCCGAGCGATCTCTGTGTCGTGAGCCCCACAGTCCCCGCCTTCTCAAACCTTCTGCAACATGCCTCTCTGCCTTCATGGGGTTGGCACTTACCTCTTCCTTCCGCCCCGCTGCCTCCACACGCTGCCGAGTCTCCCTAATCTCCAGGGTTGCATCCTCCGGGATGGTCTGCAGGGTCGGGTGGAAGGGGAGCAACTTATAGGGAGACTTCCTGCGCTGTGTGGTGCGTGGTGGTCTGAATTGGCAAGTGAAGCCGATGGAAGGCAGAGGCCTGCCTCGGGATGGAAACTGCTGAGGAACACCTGCCAGCATCTCCTCCGGGGCCCCTGTTCCCTGCTTAAGGATGGGCGGCAGGAAGTGCAGACGGGGCCGCTGCTCAGGGGGAGACTTGTGGTTGCAGAACCGGGCTGGTAGAGGCAGGGCCTGAGATGTGCGGTCCTGAAGATCCTCATGCCCACCGGTCTCCTCCTCCACAATGGAAAGGAGGGAGGGACGGTAGGGGTGTTTGGCCTTCGCCCAGGCATTCATCTTGTTGAGGGGACATCTACGGCGGGTCACCCTGGGGGAGTTCCTCATGTAGAAGAGGCACCTGGTGGTGGGTGACTCTTCGCCCAATCCAAGGTTGACTCTCCCCTGGAAGCAAAAGAGGGTATGAAAACCAATGAGACCTTCAGGCTATACAAGAATGCAGAGTGTCAGGAGATTAACAGCTGAAGCTTCCAAGTCCTCTGTCCCCACTAGTGTTGCCAACCTCCAGGTCCTAGCTGGAGATCTCCTGCTATGACAACTCATCTCCAGCCGATAGAGGTCAGTTCCCCTGGAGAAAATGGCCACTTTGGCAATTGGACTCTATGGCACTGAAGTCCCTCCCCTCCCCAAACCCCGCCTTCCTCAAGCTCCACCCATAAAACCTACTGTCGTTGGCGAAGAGGGACCTGGCAACCCTAAACGTGACATCAGTGATGTGTCAGAATATTTATACCACCCGAGGGTAGGCCATTTTGGATCCCCCCGCTTTGACTGGCCAGACCACTCTGCCTTCCCATCTATACCCATGGCATTTCCATCTATGCCTACCTGCCCGCCCTTCAACCTCCCAACGTGTAGAAGAGGATGAAGAAGAAAAGTGGTTTTTTATATGCCGACTTTCTCCACCACTTAAGGGAGAATCAAACCGGCTCACAATCGCCTTCCCTCCCCCTCCCCACAACAGACACCATGTGGTGTAGGTGGGGCTGAGAGAGTGTGACTGGCCCAAGGGCACCCAGTTGGCTTTGTGTGTAGCAGCAGGGAAAGAATTCCAGTTAACCACAATAGCCTCTGTCGCTTCTGTGGAGGACTGGGGTAATCAAACCCGGTTCTCCAGATCAGAGTCCCCAGCTCCAAACCACCGCTCTTGGTCTCTAATCCATCCTAACCACTACACCACAACACATCTTCCTTACCTTTTTTGGTTCCATTTTGAGGCCTTCTCAATATTTAATATTCTGTCTTTCTGTTTTAATATGGGTTTTTCAACGCCCTCCTTCTGCTGTCCGTTGATGCTGGACCGGACATTCAACGGACAAGGACGGCCAGGGCGTGAGCCGACATCACAATGGGTTCTGGGTTCCATGGCTGGCCTAGAATCCATCCCTGTCGGTGTTGCTTTGCTTACCCAGAGAACGGAAAGAAAACAGACCTGGACGCCTGATGCTTGCAGGGAAGAGAACTGGGGTTCAAAATGGCTTCATGTTGGTGGCAACTGATTAAATCAGTTTCATTCCCTCCTTGCTTCCCAGAGAGCCACATTGACTATCAACCGAAAGAGCCACATGGCAATCGAATGCTATGTACCAGCCCAGACCCATGCATATCCAGCTATAGGACTACCTCCCTAAAATATAGGATGATAACATTTTCAGTTCCCCCAACGTCCTCTGAGCATGCAGGGTTGCCTCTCCTCTGGTTGGGACCAGAGGTGACCTTTGTGTCTCTGGAGTGAGGAGAAAGGCTTCCTTCACTGCAGGACTGCTTGTTTTGGATTGGGAAATACCTGGAGATTTGGGGGTGGAGACTGGGGAGGGCAGGGTTTGGGGAGGAGAAGGAAGAAGAGGAAGAAGAAGAAGAGTTTGTTTTTATACCTTGATTTTCTCTAACTTTGAGTGTTTATGTGAAGTGCCGTCAAGTCGCTTCCGACTCATGGCGACCCTGTGAATCAGTGTCCTCCAAAACGTCCTGTCTTCATCAGCCTTGCTCAGGTCTTGCATATTGAAGGCTGCGGCTTCCTTTATAGAATCAATCAAACTGTCCGGCTATCACTTTCCTTTCCTGTCCCCATAACGGACAAATTGTGACGTAGGTGGGGCTGAGAGAGTTCGGAGAGAACTGTGACTAGCCCAAGGTTACCCAGCAGGCTTCATGTAGAGGAGTAGGGAATTGAACCCGGTTCTCCTGATTAGACTCCGCCACTCCTGTGGAGGAGTGGGAAACGAACCCGGTTCTCCAGATTAGAGTCCACCGCTCTTCACCACTACACCATGCTGACCAGTGGGGTCGAATGCCATTGACGCCCCCCTCTAAAGCAGTCGTGTTCTCCAGAGAAACTGATCTCTGGAGGTCAGTTGTAATTCCAGGAGATCTCCAGTCCCCTCCTGGAGGGTGGCAACCCCACTCCTCTGCCTCCTCAGAGCAGCTCATGAGAGAGAGCTGTGGACCAGGGATGGATGGCCAGGGTCTGTCTGCTCCCATGACCCCCAGCCATCTCCACACTCCCACCCCAGTACCCAGGAGGCTGTCGTGCAGAGAGGAAGCTGCCTGCAGAGCAGGCCCAGGGAAACCACCACTCCTCCCACAAGAGCTCCGCAAGATCGCCAGACACCTGGCAGGGCGCTGGCAGCTGCCCAAACTCCCTGGTGACGTTTTCAGCTTCTGGTTTGCAACCAGGCTTTCAATCTTTGGACGGAGCTCTTCTGGCCCGCAATATGTGGCTGCCTCTAATGTAGGGTTGCCAACCTCCAGGTGGTGGCTGGAGACCTCCTGCCATTACAACTGATCTCCAACTGATAGAGATCAGTTCCCCTGAAGAAAATGGCCGCTTTGACAATTGGACTCTATGCCATTGAAGTCCCTCCCCTCTCCATACCCCGCCCACCTCAGACTTTACCCCCAAAATCTCCAGGTATTTCCCAACCAGGTTCTGGCAACCCTAGTTATAGTCCACCAAACCCCAGCCTCCTCAGGCTCCGCCTATTGTGCAACCCGCAGCTGACAACCCTGTCCTAATCCTGCTTCAAAGGTACGTTTGGCATTCCACTTCTGACTCCACGCTTGGCGAGAGGCCGTGTCTCAGTGGCAGGGCATCTGCTTGGCAGGCAGAAGGTTCAATCCCCGGCATCTCCAGAGAAAGGGACCAGGCAAGCAGGTGACGTGAAAGACCCCTGCCTGAGGCCCTTTAGAGCCGCTGTCAGTCTGACTTGGATGGACCCAGGGTTTGATTCAGGATAAGTGTCTACATTTCTAAAGACGTTTAGAAAACCCACTTCGTCCGAGCCAAGCGAGACCAGGGGACAGTTTTGTTAAGGGTGCAGCAGGTGTCATGGGAATGAAGCTGGCCAGTCACTGAGTGAGCAATTGGGAGGGACATCAACCCATGTCACGTGACCCTTCACGCGAAGCTTTGTTGCAGGCGGAACAGATCCACCAGTCGGCTGGAGGATCCTCGAATGCCGCAATTGTATCCTGAGCGTTAGTCCTCCTTCCTCTGCCCCTTCTCCATATAATAATTTAGCAGGCAGCGCTGGGGCTGAGATCATCAACTGGAGCCATAGTAGCTCAGTCCCAGATGGTTTGCAAGTAGAGCATTCATGTCGCTTTAGGGAAAGGTGTCGGAGCAGCGGCAGAGGTTTTAGTGCAGAGGCATTTTCCCCATGTACTTGCTCCTCTGCACATTTTCCCCTACCCTTGCTCTGCACATTGCAGCCGCAGAATTTTCCTCTTTCTAGCAACCACGAGCTGTCTTTCGGCCGATTTCTTTGCAGATCCAGCAGAATAGCGGTGGAGATTTTAGAGTTTCCCACTCTGGCTCTCCTCTTGGTATTGCCGGGGTCCAGTTTGCTGTATGAAACCGTTTCTTTTCTTAGTTCTAGAGGCTGTTTCCCGCCTTTTTCCCCTTTGCTTCCTGAGTTGCTGAAAAGTTTCTTTTTGCAGCAACGGAAGCTATTTCCGCACCCTTTTTCCTGGCTGGCACAACAGAGCCGCTTCTGCTTCTCCTCCCTTCTCATGCTTGTGGTGAGACGATAGGGGGGAGAATAATGTTGTACTTGATAGGGAGTGATTTTTTCTCTGCAGTGATTTATTTCGTTTGCTTGCTTCTTTTAGCCGCCTCTTTGGAGGGCTAAAAAAGAGTTTTTTTTCAGTGAGGCCGGCTCTTCTCAGGTTCATTAAGGCCATTTATGCATGGGTTCTTGGTAGGGTTGCCAACCTCCAGGTAATACAGACGATCTCCTGCTATTACAAGCTATTACAACGGCTGCTTTGGCAATTGGACTCTATGGGATTGAAGTCCCTCCCCTCACTATAATCCTTAGCCCATGTGGGAAGTGATGTGGTCTCTTACCCTTCGTGGGAAATAATAATGATTTGGCATTTTTTGAAATCTTACCCGTTATGGGAGAATATTTGAATGAATGAATGTAGAAGAGGACGTTGAAGGACTGATGAAGATCTGTTCATTGTGAACTCGAAACGATCGTCTCCTCGTTGAGAACCTCGTTGAAAATCCTTTGGATACCATTTCTTCTACAATTGAGAGAGACTTGATGAACATTAGCTGTGTCATTTTGACACTTTTTTCCACCTTGTACAGTCACGTTGTTTGTCTTAGCTTGCATGTTTCTACTTAGTAGTGTCTATAGTGTGTATAGCTGTATTGTGATGTTATTTTGGTAGCTTATAAAGTTTTTTGCACTTTGTATACACTTCGCTCCTGTCCTGAGTTCCTCATCCTCCCGATATTAGTGCAGCGGTGTCTATTTCTCCCCCAACCTCCAGGTAATAGCAGACGATCTCCTGCTGTTACAACTGATCTCCTGCTGATAGAGATTAGTTCCCCTGGAGAGAATGGCCGCTTTGGCCATTGGACTCTATGGGATTGAAGTCCCTCCCCTGCCCAAACCCCACCCTGCCTAGGCTCCACCCCGAAAATGTCCTGCCGATTGCGAAGAGGGACCTGTGAACCCTGTTGCTTTTGTTTGCCTGCTTCTTTTAGCCGCCTCTTAGGAGAGCTAAAAAAGAGGGTTTTTTTCACTGAGGCGGGCTCCTGTCAAGTTCATTGAGGTCATTTGTGCATGGGTCCTTGGACTCACATTCGCCCCCGGACTGTCTCGGTTGTTCCTTGGAGTTATGCATCAGTCTTCTGTCCACTAGAGATGACCTCGTGGCTAACCCTTGGAAACCCCGGGTCTTCCCATTGGTGTGAAAGGTTTTCTCCCCCTCTGCTGCCTGTGCATTAGCCCTGTTTGCGGATTAATAACCCCAGGAGGCAGAATGAAGAGGCTGGTAGTTTTGTGACACTTGCAAGTGGTAGGGGCCACAGGATATCGAACACTTTTTATAAGGCTTTGCAATTAATTATATTCCATAGCACTGTTGTGGTGCTGACCTTAAAATGAATATATCGGTATAGATATAGATATGTATTTGTCCGTTACATTTTTCAAGAAACGAATCTGTTGGAAACTGTGCCCGTCGGGTCAGTTCTGTGGCCCTCTGAGCCCTAGGCGACCGCCCAGTTCGCCTGATGGTAGCACCGGCCCTGCATGAAGGACATACCAAAGGAAAAGCGAATGCCACCGTTTATTGCCAGACCAACGCAGGATTTTCTGGGCTTCCCTGGATGGTCTCTTGAGTCCGACATGCCTGTGTTTACTCCCTCCGAGCCAGACGGGATCGTCCGGAAATTCTGAAGATTAGTTGTAATAGCAGGAGACCTCCTGCAAGTACCTGGAGGTTGGCAACCCTACTGCTGGGTCCAGTGGAGGACGGCATGGCAGTTGGTCAAAGGCAATGCCTATTGCTGCCTGCCATTCGGCTACCTCGCAGAGGGGAAGACAATTTTAAGTAGGGTTGCCAGCCTCCAAGTACTAGCTGGAGATCTCCTGCAGAGCTGTGTGCATCTGTCCATGCTAACCTGATGCGCGCCAAAGATCCCCTGGGTTATCCTGGCAGGTGGGAGGGGGTGTGGTAGCATTGCAGGCCATGAAGGCACATCCCGGCGAAGTCTTCGCGGATATTTCAATGGGGCTCTTGGGGAACTGGGTATATCCTACTGCATTAGGTCCTCTCATGTCAAAGAGAACAATTAGAAGCCCCAAGCATCAGATTTCCCCTGGGAGGGCTAGATTCTACAGGTACGCCCTCTCCACCCTGTTTAAGGCCTTGGCTCATATTTTGGTGATGCTCCATTGACCAAGGAACTGCACAGAGGGTGGAGCTCCGCGTTCAAAGGGAAGAGCCAAAAGAGATAAGGACCACTCCCAGGGTCAGATATACCTCAATGGGCCCCCTCCACCAGAAGGACTCTTAGACTCTGCACCCCCACAAGAGTCAGATAAGGTTCAACATCAGCAAACAATTCAGCTACAATCTCCACCTCTGGAGCTGGGGTCCATTTGTGAATCGACATTGTGATTTAACTTTCTCGAGCGGTAGCATATTTATTACAATCAATAAAGAAATGCCAAATTGTGCAGAGTTTTCCAGATTTACAACCTCAAAGTCTCTCAGAGAAAGGGATCCTTGCAAACCTACTGACTAGTTTGCTTCGCTCCTGCTGCGCTAGGCTACTCAGGCTTCTTTGCTGCTTCACGGTGGGCTGACCTCCTCGCAGAATCTAAGCCCGGACACTCATAAACAGTAGTTATGACATGTGGTAACTGTTGCTGTGTAGCCCTGTCATGTGGAAGAACTGACAGTGCTGTTTGACTCGAAGTAACCACAGCAAGACCAGTACAAGCTGGTTTCAAAAGTCCCCATATTAATGCAAAATCGTCTTTCAACATCATGCCCACGTGAAAAGCTGATATCAATCCCTCACTTTTCATCCGGTCTGTCAAAGTTTTAGACAGTTCGACAACAGGAACCATTCCATGGGCTTCTTTAAAATGGAAGTTTCCAATAACTTGAGGCCATGTAGTTGCCTCATCAGCTCTGAGTGAAAGAGAAGGATGCTCTGCTATCCGGGAATTCACGACACGTGCTCTAATCTCTGGAGAGTTAATTGGCTTTGTTCCATCCATAGCCTTGGTTTCCCTAGACAGCTATATAGCCACATTTTTAATATCTGGAGGGGTACTTCCGACTGCAGCCCGGAGCAGACTCACTGGAATAGTTATCATGCCTCCAGCCATAAAAGGAGTTTGTGCTAGCCCTTGCATGTGATGCTGAATTATTCTGGAAGTCACTTGACTTACAGCACATTCCTGAGAGGAATACGGGTGCAGGGCTTAGGTGGCATATCTCGGGGGGAAAGGGGGGGTACCAAGCCAAAATTTCTCAGGAGGCTGCCATTAGGCCCCCAGCTGGCACCGGAACACCCCAGGAATGCCTCCTGGGATGCCTTTACACCCCGGGAATGCCTCCCGGGACGCCAGAATGCCTCCGGGGTCGCTGCTGCGGCCTTTGCTGGCAGCAGGCTCCGGCGGCGTCTGGACCCAGTGCTGCCACAGTAGTGGCTGAAGACCGGCATCCGGCCCTGCACACTGGCACTGGGACCACAAACGCTGGCGTGCGACTCCCAGACTCTGGCGCTGTGGGCTCTTGCGCTGGCGTGGGCCGGCGCCAGCCTCCAAAGGGCTTTGGGCAAGGCCGCCACTGGCGGTCAGGAATGTGTGGTTTAAAAAGTTAATTTGGCCCCTCTGCGAGCTAATCCCAATGCATTTACTTCATCTGTAGTTACAGGCAAAAATCCGGCTACACATGGGTTGCCAACTCTCATGAAACCGTCTATGCCTTGAAGTCCCTTCCATAAATGCCACATGACCATGACCCACTATCGTTTCAGCTTGAAAAGAACTCAATTGGCAATATATCTGATGTTTTTTTAACCCAATATTTGCCTAATACCACAACAGTGGGTCAGGGTCAAGTAGCGGGAGGAAGAAACTTAGAGCTCTAATGAGCGAAAGGAGACATTCAGCGAGACTTCAGGCCTGCCGAGATATCACAGCTGTGCTAAATGATAGTGAATGATGGCAGGACCAACGTTGCTCTGATAGCCGGCCAGATATAAGGAACAGAGGGAGTTAACCTAGGCGTGGAAGCAACGTACTGAACTCTGGCCTCAGTGACGCTCCACTCCAGTACTCTCTTGCCTGCCTTTGACCCCAGACTGTCTTAGGATAACGACAGACTGACTTGCCAGTGACCCTGACCTCGGACTGCCTATTTGACGCCCCTGCTGCCTAGCCTCTGATAAGTACCAGCCCCCGGCCTGATTTCTGGATTGTTTACTGGACTTTGCATTCCCCGCTGTCTCTGCTGCTTAATGCAGCCTTCAGGCTGCAGAAGCCTCGGCTTCTGTTCCCTCCTTCCCTTCCTGCCACTCCCTCCCTCAGCTCCCTCTGCATCGTGCTGCAATAGCAGCCCGGCCTGCCTGTCCAGCCCGTACACCAAGTGACTAACAGAATGATTCAACATCGCGCTCTAGGGCTTGGAGCACCAGCTTTCACGGCTGAAGGCATAGCAACCATTCCAGTAAGTTGGAAATACACCTCCAGATGAAAAGAAGGTCACTATATGGCTTTCTAGGAAAACTAAAGCCTTAGACCAGTGTTCCCCCCCCCCCCGTGGGGCACACGCCCAATGGGGGGGGAAATTTGATTTTAAGGGGGGCAATTCAAGAATGAGTTACGAACAGTGAATAATTTGAACTGTCCTTTCGTTCTTTTCTTTTTCTTTTTCATGGGTGGGTGGAAGAAAAAAAGGAGGGGAATAAAACCCAACCCTAAAACAAAAGCTGGGTACCCAAGGTTGGGCGAAAAGACAATATATATAAGTCTATGTATAAATACTGAAAGTATAATTTATTAGAAGCGCTATGTAAAAGTTAAAATTATTTTAAAGCATTAAAATAGCACAAGGGCATTTCCGGAGGTTGATAACTGTAACCACATACCAAACGCGTTTTGGCCTAGGAGGCCTTCATCAGTGGTTAATTAAAACCCTTTCTTAAGCCTGCACACGTTTACAGAAATACATTAATGAATAGAAATACAAACAGTTCTAACCCAACCAAGCATGTGTGTAGGTTGTAAATTCTATTCCCAATGACTCAGACATCTGGTATAATAGGTTCTTGTTGTAATACTGGTTAGTATAAGTCTCCCATATACTATGTTTGCAGGTATCCACCTAGTAAAGCTAGGTTGATACCTGCACACATAGTATATGAGAGACTTGATTTTAACTTTTATGTAATTTTAACTTTTACATAGCACTTCTAATAAATTATACTTTTAGTATTTATACACAGACTGATATATATTGTCTTTTCACCCAACCTAAGTTACCCAGCTTCTCTTTCACGGATGCCATGTTCTTTGGAAGCTTGTTTAGACCAGGTTAATGTCCTTTTAGACTTCCTCCATGTGAATAGGAGGTCACTTTTTGAATAATAAGAATTATATGTCACAGGGGGTGGGGGATCAGGATTTTAGAGATGCTTAGGTGGGGCATGGCCAATAAAAGGTTGGGAACCGCTGCCTTAGATGGAACAATGCCAATAAACTCTCCAGAGATTGGCACTTGTGTAGCAAATGCTCTGAGAGAGAACACCCTTCTCTGTCCATCAGTGCCGAAGAGGCAAAATACATGACCTCATGTGATTGGGCACATATAAGAAAGCACATTGAGTGGTTCTAGTTGTTGAACTCATTAAACTTTAACAGAATTGGCCAAAGGTGAAGGGTTAATAACAGCCTTTGATGTGGGCATGGTGCTGAAAGATGCTTTCCTGTTCATATGGGGACTTTTAAAACCAACTTTTACTGGTCTTACTGTGATTGCTTCAGTTGAAACTGCCTTGTCAGTTCTTCCCGATGATTGAGCTAGACAACAACAATTTCCACATATAATAACCACTGTTTGTGAAAGTCTGGATTTAGATTCTACAGGAAAACCTGCCCATCGCGAGACAACCAGGAAATCTGAACATCCTGGCCCATCAGGCGCTCAGCAAGCAGGGAGATCCATGTAGAAGAGGTTCCAGACATTTCAGCAGAGAAGTCCACCCATTGATGAAAAAGGGGCATCCGCACCAGAACAGTCAGCAATATTTTGTTAAGCAACAACCCCATACCACCTGTCCTAAAACTTCATCCAGTAAAGGGTAGAAGGCTGCTTCCCGGGGGGAGAAAAGTGCACCTGAAGGAGAGCAAAGGTTACAGCCTAAGACCCTATGGAAAACGTCCTGACTGGTATGGGCATCTGGAACGGGGGACCGTAACACCTTATAGACAGGTACCTGCTGCTATTGTTGAAGAACCCACTGAGGAGCAGCCCTTGAGACCACCGCAGAATTGCCTATTGTAGAATTTCAAGCTAAGATAATTCAAGATCCTCAGCTATCTGAAAAGGGAGGTTTGCAGTTTTTCTAAAACATGACAATGCATTTCAGAAATGGGAGAGTGAAACAGGAAATGTAAAAGAGCTGCAATTTCTTATTGCTGCTGCCACAAAGATGCCTAAGGCTCAAAAACAATACCATGCGAATCACAGATCCCAAGCGGACATTCAAATAGTTATAAATGACTTATTGACACAAGGTGTGTTGATTCCAAGAAGCAGTCCAATGAATTCACCAGTATATCCAGTTCCTAAGCCAGATGGCAGACGGAGAATGGTTGTGGAGTTTAGAGAGGTGAATAAAGTAACTCCGGTCGTAGCAGCTCAAAACGGTCATTCTGCTGGAATATTGCATAACTTGGTGAGACGCAAGTTCAAGACAAAGCCGGACCTTTCTAATGGGTATTGGGCGTGTCCTATCTCACCTAAAATTATTGGATAACAGTTTTTAATTGGGAAGGAAAGCAGTACCAATTTACAAGAATTCCACAGTGATTGGTCAATTCTGCAGCTCTATTTTCTGGTGATGTGATTGAAACGGTGTGTGGAATTCCTCATGTGTTTGTTTATGTGGATGACATCTATTTTTCAAATTCTACAGAAGGAGGATTCTGGAAACCTTGGCGGAAATGTTTAACAGGCTCCACAAGAGAGGGTATGCTATTTCTTTGAAAAAAAATCTGAAATTTGCTAAATCCACTGTTACTTTTCTAGGATTTGAAGTGACTGACAGTAGCAAAGGTTTAACTCAAAGGTTTCCGGATAAAATTTTGTCTTTGCAACCTCCAAAAACTTTGAAACAACGACAGAGCATTCTGGGTTTATTACATTTTGCACGCAATTTTGTCCCAGACTTCGCTGAATGCATAGCACCTTTATATGGACTAATTTCTAAATCTGAGAAGAATTCAGTTCCATGGACTCGGGAACATCAAAACATACTTGATGCTTTGATAGTGCATCTTGAAGCCAGAGACTCTAGTAAGACTTTATATGTGAAGTTTCATATCTCTCCTATAGCTGGGTCTATGCGTTTTCACAATACAAATTCAACTGTCCCAATAATGATTGGAAATTTGATTTTCCCACCTACAGAAAAGCTTCTTACCACAATGCACAAAGTACTCCTATGAGCTTTAGATCTGGCACAAGGACATCCAATACATGTTTACTCTCCTCTGCGTTCACCTCAAAGGTTACAAAAGACTCCTCCTCCAGAGCGTAAGGCAGAAATGTCAGCTTTAGAATTTGCACTCAACACGGCATCATTACTCAAATGTTCTTATAGTGTTCTTATAGTGACTGACAGTAATTATTTAGCCAAAGGCTGCAATGAAGATTTGGAGACATGGGTTTCCAATGGTGTTTTTGAACAATAGGAAAAAAAAACACCTTTGAAGCATATAGGGAAATGGAAAATTGTTGCGCAAATGGCTAAAATTGGCTAAATGGCGTCCCCAGCCAGGTCCAGGGGACACCGATGACTCCTCTGAGGAAGAGTCAGCCAGCAGCCCTGACTGGTAACAAAGCCAGCACCAGAGGAGGCACAGGAAGAAGAAGCCTCTATGGGCTCGGACCAAAACCCGTAGCCATGGACAAGCCCGGCAACTCCTCAGCCCTCCAGCTCTGAGGCAGCTACAGAAAGCCAGCTGCCTGTCTGCTCACCGGAGCCTCAGGAACAGCTCAGGAAGCAGACACGTAGGTTGGTGCAGGAACGGAGAAGAAGTGCTCAACTGGCAGCTAGATACCAACCCCGCATGGACAGTGGGGATGAGCGTTTGCAGGAGCAGGTCTGAGGTGGCTGGCAGGTGCACCGCATTACAGGCTGCCTGCTTGGCATGCTGTTGATAAGGAGCTGGGGAGAGCATAGATGTGTGGAAGCAACGTGTCTCTTTACTCCTGACCTTGCTGTGAACGGTTTGGACCTTGGTTTGGACCCTTGGACTCAGATTTTGTATTATCGTTGGATTTGCCCTTGTGAGCGTTGACGCTGTTAGGTGTCGTGGTTTCCCCGCACACACATACACCTATTTCTGATACAGATCTGGTACATTGTCTTGATACACCCAGGCCTAATCCACCTGGTGATCCCGTGAAATACTCCTCCATAAGAAATGAACAGGGGGAGGTTGAAATAACT
This sequence comes from Euleptes europaea, assembly GCF_029931775.1. NCBI lineage: Eukaryota > Metazoa > Chordata > Lepidosauria > Squamata > Sphaerodactylidae > Euleptes > Euleptes europaea. The sequence continues at coordinate 12,139,121 of NC_079315.1, forward strand.
GAGCCTGAAATTTATCCTTCAACCATGCAATATGTGTATTAAACTGGTCCAGAAAGCTTATTCTGGGATCGGAGAAGTTTACGGGGGTAAGGATGCAACTTTAGCATGTTTGAAGGAAAAGTATTGGCGGCCTAACATGAGAAAAGATGTGATTTCTGTTCTACTTGTGGCGTGGTAAATACTGCCAACACTGTGCAAGTTCCTTATATTGAGCAACTGTCATGGCCACCCCTGTGACGGACTCAGAGGAATCAGCAGAAGAGCTGGCTTCTGAGCTTCCCTCGCGTCCTGCCACTCCCTCCCTCAGCTCCCTCTGCACCATGCTGCAGTAGCCGCCTGGCCCGCCTGCCCGGCCAGTACAACAACAACATGCTAGCAGACCTTTTGATAAAATTTATATGGATTATATTGGGCCTGTTTCTCCTTCTGAAGGAATAGTTAATGGGATTCTGCTGGCTTTTTCCTACTCGAACCCAGGCAGTAGAAGCTGAAATCAAGACACTCACCTACTTTGTAAGCTTGGCTATTTCAAGAATTTCACCCATGTCGTTCACTGCAGTTCAGTTTCGTGACTGAGCAAAAGCCTTGGGCGCAGAATTGGAATACAGCGCCATTCATAATCTGCTAAAAAGTGACAGGATAGAATGCATAAAGTATGAAGCTTAAACGTGTTTTGACTAAACTCCTGGTTGAGGGACCGAGGCAAAAAAAGTCAGATGGATTCCTTGTCATGTTTGGCTTGCATTCTTGCCCAAAGTCAAGAAAGTTGGTAATATAAAAATTACCAGCCATCAGAGTTAAAATTCATGAGCAACCTGCAGCCGAAGCAAAAGACAGCTCAGAAGCAGCAGGCAATGGTAGACATTAAACAGCGAACATGTATTTCAACTGTATACATTTTTATTTCAATATTAGAAGGAAGGTCATCAAAGATGTGATTACCGTATATACTCGCATATACCCTGAGTTTTTCAGCCCAAAAAAAGGGCTGAAAAAGCCGAACTCGGCTTATACGCGGGTCAATACAGTAGGGGGGGAGGGGGGAACTTACCGCCATCACAGCCGCCATCGCCCGTGCACCTTTCCCCGGCCGGCAGCAGTCTTCCTGGGCCGGCAGGAGGCTCCTGCCGGCCGCGCTGTTGCAGCCCACGCATCCAGGCGCCTTCTTCCGGCCAGCAGGGGCCTGGAGGGGTCTCCTACCGGCCCAGGAAGGCCGCGCCGCTGCCGCCCCCCATGAGCCCGGGCACCTTTCTTTAGCCGGCAGGGGCCTTCCAGGGCCGGCAGGAGGCCCTTGCCAGCCGCGCCGCCGCCGCCCACATGCCGGGGCTCCTTCCTCCGGCCGGCAGCAGTCGTCCTGGGCCGGCAGGAAGCCCCTGCCGGCCGCGCCGCTGCCACCCACGTGCCCGGGTGCCTTTCTTTAGCAGGCAGGGGCCTTCCAGGGCCGGCAGGAGGCCCTTGCCGGCCGCGCTGCCGCCGCCCACGCACCCGTGCACCTTCCTCCAGTTGGCAGCGGCCTGGAGGGGCCTCCTGTTGGCCCAAGAAGGCCGCGCCGCCGCCGCCCACGCGCCCGGGGGCCTTTCTTTAGCCGGCAGGGACCTTCCAGGGCCGGCAGGAGGCCCCTGCCGGCCGCGCTGCCACAGCCCACGCACTCAGGCGCCTTCCTCCGGCCGGCAGCGGCCTGGAGGGGCCTTCCGCCGGCCCAGGAATGCCGCGCCGCCGCCGCTGATTCGCCGCCTCTCCGGGTGAGTAGGGGGTTCAGGGGCTCTTCCCCCTCCCCCCTTGGATGGCACTTGGGTCAGGGTGGGGCGGGAGCGCCCGGGAGGCCGGCGGGAGGGCGACCTGGGGCAGGGGCCCTGCGCTCTAAAAGGGCGGCCGCCGTTTTAGAGCGCAGCATTGCCGGTAAAGGGAATTTCTTATTGACCCTCGGCTTAAACGCGGGTCAATAAGAAATTCCCTTTTTTGGCCTCAAATTTGGGGGGGCGGCTTATACTCGGGTCGGCTTATACCTGAGTATATACGGTACTAGCAATATAGCGAATACGAACAATAAAAAAATCAATCCTATACTAATATATATTAAATACCAACTAATACTAACACAATAGTAAATACTAAGAATAAAGGAACAGTAGTGAAAAAATGCCATAAAAATTCTAGTGTTAAATTACTATTATTAATAAAAATATTAAATTATTTGTGATACTAAATGAAAGATTGCAATATTAATTACTGAAATACTGTAGAAACACACTATAGGATAACAATGAAAACAGCAATTACAATAACGGAAAATTAACAGATTTGTCTGGGACAAAAAAACGCCCGCGAATAAAATTTAAAATTATGACGGACGAGAAGAAAAGAGGGGGCCTATCTCTTCCAAATCTAATAATATATCACCAAGCTGCTACCTTAGTATGGATTAAAGAATGGTTCATGCAAACTAACGAAAGGGCCATCAGACTAGAGCTGGCAAGTTTGCAAGGTGGCGTACACCATCTATTATGGGGAAAGAACTGGAAGAAGAGTTTAGAAGAAATGGGAGACCATCCGACTGTTGAAAATATGGTGGCAGTGTGGCGAAAATTGAAACCCAGATTGAGCTTTGAAAGATCACTATTGATGGTGCCCTTTAATGCCTATGGTTCAATAACTGATAGGAAATTATATGGGACAATGCAATATCAGGACCTGGTAAAAACAGATGGTTCTCTTAAGACGTTAATAGAGTTACAAATCAATTATCTGCAGATGTCTTGGCTGACATATCATCAATTGATCTCAAGGTTTAAAGAGGACTGCTGTACTCGGGGAGATTTACAAGGTAAAACAGATTTTGAACAGCTGATAAGCAAGCCAACAGATCATCTTTTAGGTAAAATCTATCGGTTACTCTTGACATACGATACACAAGATCTGGCTTGTGTTGGAAGTGCAGTAAAACTAGAGGTACTTTCTATCACTGTTGGTGGACGTTTATGTCAGTCCAAAAATTTTGGAAGAAAATTCATAAAAACATAGAAATTATAATTGGTCAACCTATCACATATGACCCTAAACTCTTCCTCCTGAGTAAAATACCAGATGAATACAGTAAAGATCAACAAATCATACTAAAATATCTGATAAAAGCGGCAAGAATAGTACTAGCCTCTCAGTGGAAAACAGAAAAAATACCAAAAATTGAACTCTGGATTAATAAAGCATATGAATTTATTACAATGGCACACTTAACAGAACTATTACAAACAAGCACTCAAAAATCAAATAAAGACAAATGGCACATCTATGAATATATTAAAACCAAAAAATAATAAAATCTTACAAACGTAATAAAAGTGAAGTTGACAATTAAATATATTATGTTAATAATGACGACAATTTGAACCTTGTTAAGGGGGTAAAAATATGTACTTTCTTGTTAATGTTTTCCCCTACCCTCTTTTCCTTTCCTGTATTCCTATTTAATACTAGAAACCAATAAAAATATTTAAAAAATAAATAAATACAATAACTCATTATTTTTTTCCTCATTTTCTAAGTTTGCCCGTTCAACTAGGCTTGGTACTCCTCCGCAGGGTGGAGGCGCCCCCGGCGTTTAGCGATCCACCCTCGCAGTCTGCTGAGGATTCCCCGGCGGCCGGTCTCAGTCCTCGCAGGGGTGGTGGAGAGGTCCGGGGCGACTCTGCGGGACCTCTTGAAGAGGCCCCGGAAGCAGACGAGGACCGGATTAAGGCTCCGCCGGGTGGAGGACCGTCCAGAACCCGTTGGAGGGTCTTCCAAAGGTACCACCTCTGGCACTGCTGGGACCTGCAAGAAAAAGAGAGGCCGATGACCGAACTCAATCTGGCTGCAATGACTCCTGACCGAGGCATTCTGGGAACTGTAGTTCTGTGAAGGGCAGGTGGGGGCTTGCTGCAAGTGGCTTTGTGGTGCAGAGGAGGTGGCGGGAGGGAGGGAGGGATGGGGCTTGGTGGCGGTGGCGACGGGCAGCCCATCCATCGCCTGCACAGCTGGGTGAGGGGAAGAAGGGAGGGGCTTGGGGATTGAAGCAGGTGCTGAACAGATGTGGACTTGTACCTGCGCTTCGACCAGCTAAGTCGTTCGAGGCACGTTCTCAAAGGTTTTGCTCCCCCGTAGGGTTGCCAGGTCCCTCTTCGCCACCGCCGGGATGTTTTGGGGGTGGAGCCGGAGGAGGACGGGATTTCAGGAGAGGAGGGACTTCAATGACATAGGGTCCAATGGCCAAAGCAGCCGTTTTCTCCAGGTGAACTAATCTCTAGCGGCTGGAGATCCGTTGTAATAGCAGGGGATCTCCAGCCGCCACCTGGAGGTTGGCAACACTAATCTCTGAGTTGAGAGCAGTTGGGCTCAAGCCACAAAGGAGGGCTTAGGCTTCCCTCCGCTTCCCTGAGAGATCTGGCGGGCGACATCGCCGTGGATCGAATACTGGCACATGGGACCGGTACCATCTGATGTGATGGGAGGCCTGTGATGTTCTTCCCCGAGCGATCTCAGTGTCGTGAGCCCCACAGTCCCCCCATTCTCAAACCTTCTGCAACATGCCTCTCTGCCTTCATGGGGTTGGCACTTACCTCTTCCTTCCGCCCCGCTGCCTCCACACGCTGCCGAGTCTCCCTAATCTCCAGGGTTGCATCCTCCGGGATGGTCTGCAGGGTCGGGTGGAAGGGGAGCAACTTATAGGGAGACCTCCTGCGGCGTGTGGTGCGTGGTGGTCTGAATTGGCAAGTGAAGCCGATGGAAGGCAGAGGCCTGCCTCGGGATGGAAACTGCGGAGGAGCACCCACCAGCATCTCCTCCGGGGCTCCTGTTCCCTGCTTAATGATGGGTGGCAGGGATTTAGGAGGTGGCCGCTGCTCAGGGGGAGACTTGCGGTTGCAGAACCGGGCTGGGAGAGGCAGGGCCTGAGATGTGTGGACCTGAAGATCCTCATGCCCACCGGTCTCCTCCTCCGTGATGGAAAGGAGGGAGGGACTGTAGGGGTGTTTGGCCTTCGCCCAGGCATTCATCTTGTTGAGGGGACATCTACGGCGGGTCACCCTGGGGGAGTTCCTCATGTAGAAGAGGCACCTGGTGGTGGGTGACTCTTCGCCCAATCCAAGGTTGACTCTCCCCTGGAAGCAAAAGAGGGTATGAAAACCAATGAGACCTTCAGGCTATACAAGAATGCAGACTGTCAGGAGATTAACAGCTGAAGCTTCCAAGTCCTCTGTCCCCACTAGGGTTGCCAACCTCCAGGTCCTAGCTGGAGATCTCCTGCTATGACAACTCATCTCCAGCCGATAGAGGTCAGTTCCCCTGGAGAAAATGGCCACTTTGGCAATTGGACTCTATGGCACTGAAGTCCCTCCCCTCCCCAAACCCCGCCTTCCTCAAGCTCCACCCACAAAACCTACTGTCGTTGGCGAAGAGGGACCTGGCAACCCTAAACATCACATCAGTGATGTGTCAGAATATTTATACCACCCGAGGGTAGGCCATTTTGGATCCCCCCCTTTGACTGGCCAGGCCATTCTGCCTTCCCATCTATACCCATGGCATTTCCGTCTACGCCTACCTGCCCGCCCTTCAACCTCCCAACGTGTAGAAGAGGATGAAGAAGAAAAGTGGTTTTTTATATGCCGACTTTCTCCACCACTTAAGGGAGAATAAAACCGGCTCACAATCGCCTTCCCTCCCCATCCCCACAACAGACACCATGTGGTGTAGGTGGGGCTGAGAGAGTGTGACTGGCCCAAGGTCACCCAGTTGGCTTTGTGTGTAGGAGCAGGGAAAGAAATCCGGTTAACCAGATTAGCCTCTGTCGCTCCTGTGGAGGAGTGGGGGCATCAAATCCGGTTCTCCAGATCAGAGTCCCCAGCTCCAAACCACCGCTCTTGGTCTCTAATCCATCCTAACCACTACACCACAACACATCTTCCTTACCTTTTTTGGTTCCATTTTGAGGCCTTCTCAATATTTAATATTCTGTCTTTCTGTTTTAGTATGGGTTTTTCAACTCCCACCTTCTGTGGTCCGTTGATGCTGGACCGGACATCCAACGGACAAGGACGGCCAGGGCGTGAGCCGACATCACAATGGGTTCTGGGTTCCGTGGCTGGCCTAGAATCCATCTCTGTCGGTGTTGCTTTGCTTACCCAGAGAACGGAAAGAAAACAGACCTGGACGCCTGATGCTTGCAGGGAAGAGAACTGGGGTTCAAAATGGCTTCATGTTGGTGGCAACTGATTAAATCAGTTTCATTCCCTCCTTGCTTCCCAGAGAGCCACATTGACCATCAACCGAAAGAGCCACATGGCATTCGAATGCCATGTACCAGCCCAGACCCATGCATATCCAGCTATAGGACTACCTCCCTAAAATATAGGATTTTCAGTTCCCTCAACATCCTCTGAGCATGCAGGGCTCTCTCTCCTCTAGTTGGGACCAGAGGTGGCCTTTGTGTCTCTGGGGTGAGGAGAAAGGCTTCCTTCACTGTAGGACTGCCTATTTTGGATTGGGAAATACCTGGAGATTTGGGGGTGGAGACCGGGGAGGGCAGGGTTTGGGGAGGAGAAGGAAGAAGAAGAAGAAGAACGAAAGCAGGAGGAGGAGGAGAAGAAGAGAGTTGTTTTTTATACCTCTATTTTCTCTAACTTTGAGTGTTTATGTGAAGTGCCGTCAAGTCACTTCTGACTCATGGCGACCCTGTGAATCAGTCCTCCAAAATGTCCTGTCTTCATCAGCCTTGCTCATGTCTTGCATATTGAAGGCTGCAGCTTCCTTTATAGAGTCAATCAAACTGTCTCACTATCACTTTCCTTTCCTGTCCCCACAACAGAAAACTTGTGACATAGGTGGGGCTGAGAGAGTTCGGAAAGAACTGTGACTAGCCCAAGGTCACCCAGCAGGCTTCATGTAGAGGAGTAGGGAATTGAACCCGTTTCTCCAGATTAGAGTCTGCCACTCATATAGAGGAGTTGGGAATCGAACCGGGTTCTCCAGATTAGACTCCGCCACTCATGTGGAGGAGTGGGGAATCGAACCCGGTTCTCCAGATTAGAGTCCACCGCTCTTCACCACTACACCATGCTGACTTCAGTGGGGTCGAATGCCATTGACGCCCCCCTCTAAAATAGTCGTGTTCTCCAGAGAAACTGATCTCTGGAGGTCAGTTGTAATTCCAGGAGATCTCCAGTCCCCTCCTGGAGGGTGGCAACCCCACCCCTCTGCCTCCTCAGAGCAGCTCATGAGAGAGAGCTGTGGACCAGGGATGGATGGCCGGGGTCTGTCTGCTCCCATGACCCCCAGCCATCTCCACACTCCCACCCCAGTACCAAGGAGGCTGTCGTGCGGAGAGGAAGCTGCCTGCAGAGCAGGCCCAGGGAAACCACCACTCCTCCCACAAGAGCTCCGCAAGATCGCCAGACACCTGGCAGGGCGCTGGCAGCTGCCCAAACTCCCTGGTGACGTTTTCAGCTTCTGGTTTGCAACCAGGCTTTCAATCTTTGGACGGAGCTCTTCTTGTCCGCAATATGTGGCTGTCTCTAATCTAGGGTTGCCAACCTCCAGGTGGCAGTGATCACAAACGGCTACAAGTGCTAATTGGAGGTTATAGCAATTCAAAGCAAAAGCACCAGTAAATTTTGTGCAGAAAAGATAATAACACCAAGGTTATTGCTATTAGATAACATATATTCAAAATAGTTCTAATAAGCACAATCCAAATTGAGCAGAACACCACAATAATTGTGTACAAAATGGTCTTAAAAAGACCCAATGTGAAGACGCAAGGCGTTACAAATAAATAAATATCAGGCACAATTGCTCAATTCCTATGAGTCCATAAAGTCAGACGTCTTACTTTGCCGTCCATGCGTAAAAGGAAGGTATACTCCTTCATGAAATGATGCAATGAAGGATTTATGAAGCTTGAGAAAGTATTGCATGAAATGGAATTATACCGGATTTCCATCGCACTATGTCCGGTCTTTGCTGCCTAAATTATTGCAATTGCACTTTATGGACTCATAGGAATTGAGCAATTGTGACTGATATTATCTTTTCTGCACAAAATTTACTGGTGCTTTTGCTTTGAATTACTATAACCTCCAGGTGGCGGCTGGAGACCTCCTGCCATTACAACGGATCTCCAGCCGATAGAGATCAGTCCCTCTGGAGAAAATGGCCGCTTTAGCAATTGGACTCTATGGCACTGCAGAAGGTCCCAGGTTCAATCCCCGGCATCTCCAGTTAAAGGGACCAGGCAAGTAGGTGATGGGAAAGACCCCTGCCTGAGACCCTGGAGAGCCGCTGTCAGTCTGATTTGATGGACCCAGGGTTTGATTCAGGATAAGTGACTACATTTTCTAAAGAAGTTTAAGATCCGTCCAGGGAAAAGCTGCGGCTGTAGTTAGCACAAAACCCACTTCTTCCGAGCCAAGCGAGGCCAGGAGACAGTTTTGTTAAGGGTGCAGCAGGTGTCATGGGAATGAAGCTGGCCAGTCATGGAGTGAGCACTGGGGAGGTACGTCAACCCACGTCACGTGACCCTTCACGCGAGGCTTTGCTGCTGGTGGAACAGATCCACTAGTCGGCTGGAGGATCCTCGAATGCCGCAATTGTATCCTGAGTGTTAGTCCTCCTTCCTCTGCCCCTTCCCCATATAATAATTTAGCAGGCAGGGCTGTGGCTGAGATCATCAACTGGAGCCATAGGAGCTCAGTCCCAGATGATTTGCAAGTAGGGCATTCATGTCGCTTTAGGGAAAGGTGTGGGAGCAGAGGCAGAGTTTTGAGTGCAGAGGCATTTTCCCCATGTACTTGCTCCTCTGCACATTTGCCCCTACCCTTCCTCTGCACATTGCAGCCGCAGAATTTCCCTGTTTCCCCCCTCTTTCTAGCAACCACGAGCTGTCTTTCGGCCTGTTTCTTTGCAGACCCAGCAGAATAGCGGTGGAGATTTTAGAGTTTCCCACTCTGGCTCTCCTCTTGGTGTTGCTGGGGTCCAGTTTGCTGCATGAAACCGTTTCTTTTCTTAGCTCTGGAGGCTGTTTCCCGCCTTTTTCCCCTTTGCTTCCTCGAGTTGCTGAAAGATTTCTTTTTGCAGCAACGGAAGCTATTTCCGCACCCTTTTTCCTGGCTGGCACAACAGAGTCCCTTCTACTTCTACTTCTCCTCCCTTCCTTCTCATGCTTGTTGTGAGACAATAGGGGGGAGAATTATGTTATACTTGATAGGGAGATACTTTTTCTCTGCAGTGATTTATTTCGTTTGCTTGCTTCTTTTAGCCGCCTCTTTGGAGAGCTAAAAAAGAGGGTTTTTTTCCAGTGAGGCCGTCTCTTCTCAAGTTCATTAAGGTCATTTATGCATGGGTCCTTAGTAGGGTTGCCAACCTCCAGGTAATGCAGGAAATCCAGGCAACAATAAATGTAGATTCAACTAATGAAACATCAAAGTGTATTCAGTGCATATAAAAGTGAAAGAGGACTTACAAATATATACAAATATTTACAAATAGATTCTAATAGTCCACAGAGGTACACTGATCCAAGGAAAACTCTATAAGCTGGTTACATGAACTCAACAAACTTGTAGAAAAATAGTTGTGAGTAGGAAGACAATCGTTTCTTTCTTCTTCATCAGTTCCGTTCCTATGTCAAAAATTAATTAATAAAAAATAACCAAAGAATTTTGATCCTTTAAGGTATGATATTCATTATGGTATGCTGCAATTGCAAGTTGATATAGTTGGAGAATCTGTCCCGAAGGGAAGGATCAAAATTGTTTGGATATATTGATGTGCATATTGAATGATGTTAATTGTAAGTACATTGACTTTTAAATATTGATGCCTTATGTACATGAGAAATGTTATATATTTTTAATTAATTAATAGACATTAAACAGCGAACATGTATTTCAACTGTATACATTTTTATTCCAATATTTGAAGGAAGGTCATCAAAGGTGCGACTACTAACAATATAGCGAATACTAACAATAAAAAAATCAATCCTATACTAATATATATTAAATACCAACTAATACTAACACAATAGTAAATACTAAGAATAAAGGAACAGTAGTGGAAAAATGCCATAAAAATTCTAGTGTTAAATTACTATTATTAATAAAAAATATTAAATTATTTGTGATAGTAAATGAAAGATTGCAATATTAATTTGCTGAAATAGGGTAGAAACACACTATAGGATAACAATGAAAACAGCAATTACAATAACTCATTTTTTTTCTCATTTTCTAAGTTTGCCCGTTCAACTAGGCTTGGTATTCCTCCGCAGGGTGGAGGCGCCCCCGGCGTTTAGCGATCCACCCTCTCATTCGGCTGAGGATTCCCCGGCGGCCGGTCTCAGCCCTCGCAGGCGTGGTGGAGGGGTCCGGGGCGACTCTGCGGGACCTCTTGAAGAGGCCCCGGAAGCAGAGGAGGACAGGATTAAGGCTCCGCCGGGTGGAGGACCGTCCAGAACCCGTTGGAGGGTCTTCCAGGGTTACCACCTCTGGCACTGCTGGGACCTGCAAGAAAAAGAGAGGCTGATGACCGAACTCAATCTGGCTGCAATGACTCCTGACCGAGGCATTCTGGGAACTGTAGTTCTGTGAAGGGCAGGTGGGGGCTTGCTGCAAGCAGCCTTGTGGTGCAGAGGAGGTGGCGGGAGGGAGGGAGGGAGGGATGGGGCTTGGTGGCAATGGCGACAGCCAGCCCATCCATTGCCTGCACAGCTGGGTGAGGGGAGGAAGGGAGGGGCTTGGGGATTGAAGCAGGTGCCGAACGGATGTGGACTTGTACCTGCGCTTCGACCAGCTAAGTCGTTCGAGGCACGTTCTCAAAAGTTTTGCTCCCCCTTAGGGTTGCCAGGTCCCTCTTCGCCACCGCCGGGATGTTTTGGGGGTGGAGCCGGAGGAGGACGGGATTTCAGGAGAGGAGGGACTTCAATGACATAGGGTCCAATGGCCAAAGCAGCCGTTTTCTCCAGGTGAACTAATCTCTAGCGGCTGGAGATCCGTTGTAATAGCAGGGGATCTCCAGCCGCCACCTGGAGGTTGGCAACACAAATCTCTGTGTTGAGAGCAGTTGGGCTCAAGGCACAAAGGAGGGCTTAGGCTTCCCTCCGCTTCCCTGAGAGATCTGGCGGGCGACATCGCCGTGGATCGAATACTGGCACATGGGACCGGTACCCTCTGAGGTGATGGGAGGCCTGTGATGTTCTTCCCCGAGCTATCTCTGTGTCGTGAGCCCCACAGTCCCCCCATTCTCAAACCTTCTGCAACATGCCTCTCTGCCTTCATGGGGTTGGCACTTACCTCTTCCTTCCGCCCCGCTGCCTCCACACGCTGCCGAGTCTCCCTAATCTCCAGGGTTGCATCCTCCAGGATGGTCTGCAGGGTCGGGTGGAAGGGCAGCAACTTATAGGGAGACTTCCTGCGGCGTGTGATGAGTGGTGGTCTGAATTGGCAAGTGAAGCCGATGGAAGGCAGAGGCTTGCCTCGGGATGGAAACTGCTGAGGAGCACCCGCCAGAATCTCCTTGGGGGCCCCTGTTCCCTGCTTCACGATGGGCGGCAGGGATTTAGGAGGTGGCTGCTTCTCATGGGGAGACTTGCCGTTGCAGAACCGGGCTGGGAGAGGCAGGGCCTGAGATGTGCGGTCCGGAAGATCCTCATGCCCACCGGTGTCCTCCTCCACAATGGAAAGGAGGGAGGGACGGTAGGGGTGTTTGGCCTTCGCCCAGGCATTCATCTTGTTGAGGGGACATCTACGGCGGGTCACCCTGGGGGAGTTCCTCATGTAGAAGAGGCACCTGGTGGTGGGTGACTCTTTGCCCAGTCCGAGGTTGACTCTCCCCTGGAAGCAAAAGAGGGTATGAAAACCAATGAGACCTTCAGGCTATACAAGAATGCAGACTGTCAGGAGATTAACAGCTGAAGCTTCCAAGTCCTCTGTCCCCACTAGGGTTGCCAACCTCCAGGTCCTAGCTGGAGATCTCCTGCTATGGCCTCATCTCCAGCCGATAGAGGTCAGTTCCCCTGGAGAAAATGGCCACTTTGGCAATTGGACTCTATGGCACTGAAGTCCCTCCCCTCCCCAAACCCCGCCTTCCTCAAGCTCCACCCACAAAACCTACTGTCGTTGGCGAAGAGGGACCTGGCAACCCTAAACGTCACATCAGTGATGTGTCAGAATATTTATACCACCCGAGGGTAGGCCATTTTGGATCCCCCCCCCTTTGACTGGCCAGACCACTCTTCCTTCCCATCTATACCCATGGCATTTCCGTCTACGCCTACCTGCCCGCCTTTCAACCTCCCAACTTGTAGAAGAGAATGAAGAAGAAAAGTGGTTTTTTATATGCCGACTTTCTCCACCACTTAAGGGAGAATCAAACCGGCTCACAATCGCCTTCCCTCCCCCTCCCCACAACAGACACCATGTGGTGTAGGTGGGGCTGAGAGAGTGTGACTGGCCCAAGGGCACCCAGTTGGCTTTGTGTGTAGGAGCAGGGAAAGAAATCCGGTTAACCAGATTAGCCTCTGTCGCTCCTGTGGAGGAGGGGGGGCATCAAATCCGGTTCTCCAGATCAGAGTCCCCAGCTCCAAACCACCGCTCTTGGTCTCTAATCCATCCTAACCACTACACCACGACACATCTTCCTTACCTTTTTTGGTTCCATTTGGAGGCCTTCTCAATATTTAATATTCTGTCTTTCTGTTTTAGTATGGGTTTTTCAACGCCCTCCTTCTGCTGTCCGTTGATGCTGGACCGGACATCCAACGGACAAGGACGGCCAGGGCGTGAGCCGACATCACAATGGGTTCTGGGTTCCGTGGCTGGCCTAGAATCCATCCCTGTCGGTGTTGCTTTGCTTTCCCAGAGAACGGAAAGAAAACAGACCTGGACACCTGATGCTTGCAGGGAAGAGAACTGGGGTTCAAAATGGCTTCATGTTGGTGGCAACTGGTTAAATCAGTTTCATTCCCTCCTTGCTTCCCAGAGAGCCACATTGACCATCAACCGAAAGAGCCACATGGCAATCGAATGCTATGTACCAGCCCAGACCCATGCATATCCAGCTATAGTACTACCTCCCTAAAATATAGGATGATAACATTTTCAGTTCCCCCAACGTCCTCTGAGCATGCAGGGCTGCCTCTCCTCTGGTTGGGACCAGAGGTGGCCTTTGTGTCTCTGGAGTGAGGAGAAAGGCTTCCTTCACTGCAGGACTGCCTATTTTGGATTAGGAAAGACCTGGAGATTTGGGGGTGGAGACGGGGGAGGGCAGGGTTTGGGGAAGAAAAGGAAGAAGAAGAAGAGTTGGTTTTTATATCTCGATTTTCTCTAACTTTGAGTGTTTATGTGAAGTGCCGTCAAGTCGCTTCCGACTCATGGCGACCCTGTGAATCAGTGTCCTCCAAAACGTCCTGTCTTCCTCAGCCTTGCTCAGGTCTTGCATATTGAAGGTTGCGGCTTCCTTTATAGAGTCAATCAAACTGTCCTGCTATCACTTTCCTGTCCCCATAACGGACAACTTGTGACGTAGGTGGGGCTGAGAGAGTTCGGAGAGAACTGTGGCTAGCCCAAGGTCACCCAGCAGGCTTCATGTAGAGGAGTAGGGAATTGAACCCGGTTCTCCAGATAAGAGTCTGCCACTCATATAGACGAGTGGGGAATCGAACCCAGTTCTCCAGATTAGAGTCCAGCACTCTTCAACACTACACCATGCTGACTTCAGTGGGGTCACATGCCACAGACGCCCCCCTCTAAAGCAGTCGTGTTCTCCAGAGAAACTGATTTCTGGAGGTCAGTTGTAATTCCAGGAGATCTCTAGTCCCCTCCTGGAGGGTGGCAACCCCACCAATCTGCCTCCTCAGAGCAGCTCATGAGAGAGAGCTGTGGACCAGGGATGGATGGCAGGGGTCTGTGTGTTCCCATGACCCCCACCCATCTCCACATTCCCACCCCCGTACCAAGGAGGGTGTCGTGCGGAGAGGAAGCTGCCTGCAGAGCAGGGAAACCACCACTCCTCCCACAAGAGCTCCGCAAGATCGCCAGACACCTGGCAGGGCGCTGGCAGCTGCCCAAACTCCCTGGTGACGTTTTCAGCTTCTGGTTTGCAACCAGGCTTTCAATCTTTGGACGGAGCTCTTCTGGCCCGCAATATGTGGCTGCCTCTAATGTAGGGTTGCCAACCTCCAGGTGGTGGCTGGAGACCTCCTGCCATTACAACTGATCTCCAACTGATAGAGATCAGTTCCCCTGAAGAAAATGGCCGCTTTGACAATTGGACTCTATGCCATTGAAGTCCCTCCCCTCTCCATACCCCGCCCACCTCAGACTTTACCCCCAAAATCTCCAGGTATTTCCCAACCAGGTTCTGGCAACCCTAGTTATAGTCCACCAAACCCCAGCCTCCTCAGGCTCCGCCTATTGTGCAACCCGCAGCTGACAACCCTGTCCTAATCCTGCTTCAAAGGTACGTTTGGCATTCCACTTCTGACTCCACGCTTGGCGAGAGGCCGTGTCTCAGTGGCAGGGCATCTGCTTGGCAGGCAGAAGGTTCAATCCCCGGCATCTCCAGAGAAAGGGACCAGGCAAGCAGGTGACGTGAAAGACCCCTGCCTGAGGCCCTTTAGAGCCGCTGTCAGTCTGACTTGGATGGACCCAGGGTTTGATTCAGGATAAGTGTCTACATTTCTAAAGACGTTTAGAAAACCCACTTCGTCCGAGCCAAGCGAGACCAGGGGACAGTTTTGTTAAGGGTGCAGCAGGTGTCATGGGAATGAAGCTGGCCAGTCATGGAGTGAGCAATGGGGAGGGACATCAACCCATGTCACGTGACCCTTCACGCGAAGCTTTGTTGCAGGCGGAACAGATCCACCAGTCGGCTGGAGGATCCTCGAATGCCGCAATTGTATCCTGAGCGTTAGTCCTCCTTCCTCTGCCCCTTCTCCATATAATAATTTAGCAGGCAGCGCTGGGGCTGAGATCATCAACTGGAGCCATAGTAGCTCAGTCCCAGATGGTTTGCAAGTAGAGCATTCATGTCGCTTTAGGGAAAGGTGTCGGAGCAGCGGCAGAGGTTTTAGTGCAGAGGCATTTTCCCCATGTACTTGCTCCTCTGCACATTTTCCCCTACCCTTGCTCTGCACATTGCAGCCGCAGAATTTTCCTCTTTCTAGCAACCACGAGCTGTCTTTCGGCCGATTTCTTTGCAGATCCAGCAGAATAGCGGTGGAGATTTTAGAGTTTCCCACTCTGGCTCTCCTCTTGGTGTTGCCGGGGTCCAGTTTGCTGTATGAAACCGTTTCTTTTCTTAGTTCTAGAGGCTGTTTCCCGCCTTTTTCCCCTTTGCTTCCTGAGTTGCTGAAAAGTTTCTTTTTGCAGCAACGGAAGCTATTTCCGCACCCTTTTTCCTGGCTGGCACAACAGAGCCGCTTCTGCTTCTCCTCCCTTCTCATGCTTGTGGTGAGACGATAGGGGGGAGAATAATGTTGTACTTGATAGGGAGATACTTTTTCTCTGCAGTGATTTATTTCGTTTGCTTGCTTCTTTTAGCCGCCTCTTTGGAGGGCTAAAAAAGAGTTTTTTTTCAGTGAGGCCGGCTCTTCTCAGGTTCATTAAGGCCATTTATGCATGGGTTCTTGGTAGGGTTGCCAACCTCCAGGTAATACAGACGATCTCCTGCTATTACAAGCTATTACAACGGCTGCTTTGGCAATTGGACTCTATGGGATTGAAGTCCCTCCCCTCACTATAATCCTTAGCCCATGTGGGAAGTGATGTGGTCTCTTACCCTTCGTGGGAAATAATAATGATTTGGCATTTTTTGAAATCTTACCCGTTATGGGAGAATATTTGAATGAATGAATGTAGAAGAGGACGTTGAAGGACTGATGAAGATCTGTTCATTGTGAACTCGAAACGATCGTCTCCTCGTTGAGAACCTCGTTGAAAATCCTTTGGATACCATTTCTTATACAATTCAGAGAGACTTGATGAACATTAGCTGTGTCATTTTGACACTTTTTCCCACCTTGTACAGTCACGTAGTTTGTCTTAGCTTGCATGTTTCTACTTAGTAGTGTCTATAGTGTGTATAGCTGTAGTGTTATGTTATTTTGGTAGCTTATAAAGTTTTTTGCACTTTGTATACACTTTGCTCCTGTACTGAGTTCCTCATCCTCCCGATATTAGTACAGCGGTGTCTATTTCTCCCCCAACCTCCAGGTAATAGCAGACGATCTCCTGCTATTACAACTGATCTCCTGCTGATAGAGATTAGTTCCCCTGGAGAGAATGGCCGCTTTGGCCATTGGACTCTATGGGATTGAAGTCCCTCCCCTGCCCAAACCCCACCCTGCCCAGGCTCCACCCCAAAAATGTCCTGCCGATTGCGAAGAGGGACCTGGGAACCCTGTTGCTTTTGTTTGCCTGCTTCTTTTAGCCGCCTCTTAGGAGAGCTAAAAAAGAGGGTTTTTTTCACTGAGACGGGCTCCTGTCAAGTTCATTGAGGTCATTTGTGCATGGGTACTTGGACTCACATTCGCCCCCGGACTGTCTCGGTTGTTCCTTGGAGTTATGCATCAGTCTTCTGTCCACTAGAGATGACCTCGTGGCTAACCCTCGGAAATCCCGGGTCTTCCCATTGGTGTGAAAGGTTTTCTCCCCCTCTGCTGCCTGTGCATTAGCCCTGTTTGCGGATTAATAACCCCAGGAGGCAGAATGAAGAGGCTGGTAGTTTTGTGACACTTTCAAGTGGTAGGGGCCACAGGATATCGAACACTTTTTATAAGGCTTGGTAATTAATTGTATTCCATAGCACTGTTGTGGTGCTTACCTTAAAACGAATATATAGGTATAGATATAGAGATCTATTTGTCCGTTACAATTTTCAAGAAACGAATCTGTTGGAAACTGTGCCCTTCGGGTCAGTTCTGCGCCCCTCTGAGCCCTAGGCCACCGCCCAGTTCGCCTGATGGTAGCTCTGGCCCTGCATGAAGGACATACCAAAGGAAAAGCGAACGCCAGCGTTTATTGCCAGACCAACGCAGGATTTTCTGGGCTTCCCTGGATGCTCTCTTGAGTCCGACATGCCTGTGTTTACTCCCTCCGAGCCAGAAGGGATCGTCCGGAAATTCTGAAGATTAGTTGTAATAGCAGGAGACCTCCTGCAAGTACCTGGAGGTTGGCAACCCTACTGCTGGGTCCAGTGGAGGACGGCATGGCAGTTGGTCAAAGGCAATGCCTATTGCCGCCTGCCATTCGGCTACCTCGCGGAGGGGAAGACAATTTTAAGTACGGTTGCCAGCCTCCAAGTACTAGCTGAAGATCTCCTGCAGAGCTGTGTGCTTCTGTCCATGCTAACCTGATGCGCGCCAAAGATCCCCTGGGTTATCCTGGCACGTGGGAGGGGGTGTGGTAGCATTGTAGGCCATGAAGGCACATCCCGGCGAAGTCTTCGCGGGTATTTGAATGGGGCTCTTGGGGAACTGGGTATATCCTACTACATCAGGTCCTCTCATGTCAAAGAGAACAATTAGAAGCCCCAAGCATCAGATTTCCCCTGGGAGCGCTAGATTCCGCAGGTACGCCCTCTCTACTCTGTTTAAGACCTTGGCTCATATTTTGGTGATGCTCCATTGACCAAGGAACTGCACAGAGGGTGGAGCTCCGCGTTCAAAGGGAAGAGCCAAAAGAGATAAGGACCACTCCCAGGGTCAGATATACCTCAATGGGCCCCCTCCACCAGAAGGACTCTTAGACTCTGCACCCCCACAAGAGTCAGATAAGGTTCAACATCAGCAAACAATTCAGCTACAATCTTCACCTCTGGAGCTGGGGTCCATTTGTGAATCGACATTGTGATCCAACTTTCTCGAGCAGTAGCATATTTATTACAATCAATAAAGAAATGCCAAATTGTGCAGAGTTTTCCAGATTTACAACCTCAAAGTCTCTCAGAGAAAGGGATCCTTGCATATCTACGAACTAGTTTGCTTTGCTCCTGCTGCACTAGGATACTCAGGCTTCTTTGCTGCTTCACGGTGGGCTGACCTCCTCGCAGAATCTAAGCCCGGACTCTCATAAACAGTAGTTATGACATGTGGTAACTCTTGCTGTGTAGCCCGATCATGTGGAAGAACTGACAGTGCTGTTTGACTCGAAGTAACCACAGCAAGACCAGTACAAGCTGGTTTCAAAAGTCCCCATATTAATGCAAAATCGTCTTTCAACATCATGCCCACGTGAAAAGCTGTTATCAATCCCTCACTTTTCATCCGGTCTGTCAAAGTTTTAGACCAGTGGTTCCCAACCTTTTTTTGACCAGGGACCATTAGGACTTTTTTGTTCGGTGCAGGGACCCCAAGGTTCAAAATAAAAATTCCGGGAATTTGAAAATAAACTTTAATCATAACTGTTAGCTAAACATTAAACTTAGAATTATATTTGAATATATATATTTTATAATAGAGAACTTTTAATTGAAAATATTAATTTATTATGGGTTTATAACTTTGTTTCGCGGACCTTAATTTAGTTCTCGCGGACCCCTAGGGGTCCATGGACCCCTGGTTGGGAACCAGTGTTTTAGACATTCAACACCAGAAACCATTCCATGGGCTTTTTTAAAATGGAAGTTTCCAATAACTTGAGGCCATGTAGTTGCCTCATCAGCTCTGAGTGAAAGAGAAGGATGCTCTGCTATCCGGGCGTTCACGACACGTGCTCTAATCTCTGGAGAGTTAATTGGCTTTGTTCCATCCATAGCCTTGGTTTCCCTAGACAGCCATATAGCCACATTTTTAATATCTGGAGGGGTACTTCCGACTGCAGCCCGGAGCAGACTCTCTGGAATAGTTATCATGCCTCCAGCCATAAAAGGAGTTTGTGCTAGCCCTTGCATGTGATGCTGAATTATTCTGGAAGTCGCTTGACTTACAGCACATTCCTGAGAGGAATATGGGTGCAGGGCTTAGGTGGCATATCTCGGGGGGAAAGGGGGGGTACCAAGCCAAAATGGCTCAGGAGAGTGCCTAATGGCAGCTGGCACCGGAACGCCCCAGGAATGCCTCCTGGGATGCCTTTACACCCCGGGAATGCCTCCCGGGACGCCAGAATGCCTCCGGGGTCGCTGCTGTGGGTAAGGAATATGATTTATATTTTTAATACTATATTTGGATGGACGTAAGTTGCAGACTGAAGTTATTTTTTGTGCAGGAACACAAGCTATAGCTTCTATTAAAGATGTTCCTTGGAGAAGAGACTCTAATATTGATCTTACCACAAAATTGCCTATAGAAGAATTACAAGCTAAGATAATTCAAGATCCTCAGCTATCTGAAAAGGGATTTTTGCAGTTCAAGGGACTTTTTCTAAAACATGGCAATGCATTTCAGAAATGGGAGAATGAAACAGGAAATGTAAAAGATCTGCAATTTCTTATTGCTATTGCCGCAAAGATGCCTAAGGCTCGAAGACAATACCATGCGAATCACAGAGCCCAAGCGGACATTCAAATAGTTATAAATGACTTATTGACACAAGGTGTGTTGATTCCAAGAAGCAGTCCAATGAATTCACCAGTATATCCAGTTCCTAAGCCAGATGGCAGACAGAGAATGGTTGTGGAGTATAGAGAGGTGAATAAAGTAACTCCGGTCGTAGCAGCTCAAAACGGTCATTCTGCTGGAATATTGCATAACTTGATGAGACGCAAGTTCAAGACAAAGCAGCCCTGCGTTTCTTGTATAATTAAATTTCGACTCTTGGCGTGCACTGGGTTTCTTTGTTCAGGAGTCACAAACAACGTGCAGCAGACCTAGCTGAAGATGGAGTGGGGAGCGTGGGAACTAACGTTTTTACAGATGAGGTAGAAGCCAACTTCAGTTGAACTTACAAGGGCGAGACATCTTTTGATGCAGCTATTCCGGTAGGCCCTGGAGTCAGGGAAGGTGTAAGAAAGAGCCATATTTTTGTGCCGGATGAAGACACCCTCCGCCACTGACTCAAGAGCTTTGAAGGAAGTCACAGCCCATTCCTGAAATGACGGCGTGAGGAGTCGGCGGGGAAGAGGTGCAGTTGGAATGGGCTGTCAGAAAACAGCCCCAGTTTTGCTACCTGGTGCACTGTCCCTCTTAGTGGGAGAAGCAGTTCATCACAGGCTTTCCCTGCCGGGACCCCTGAGTGGACAAGGCCCTTGGGTATTATTGTCCCAAAAAAGGGGGTGGGTGGGGGATAAAAATATATATACAATATATATATATGTATATATTAAACCACTATTTAAAGTACATACCCTAGAGTCATAAATAACTGAACACTTTTTCGCCATTGCAAAATTACTTATCGAGGATCTTCAAATCACGTCAGCATTGTGGTAAAAAACAAAACAGAACAGAACAAGCAAATGTGGTCTCTGTGTTGCGTTAAGCTGTGCGTGACAAAAACAACACAGATTTGGATCTGGGCGCATAAATGCTCAGTGAGTTCTCTGGTGCTGGACGGGCAATTTTCCCTTTGCCCTCTTTTACCCCACAAGAGCCCATCCGTGTCCTTTTGCAGATTCCATCTGGGTATGCGGAAGAGTATGTCCCCCCCAACCCATCACCACACGCAAGACGGACAGGATACTGGCGACAAGCAACGAGCAAGTTCTGAAGGCCATTCTTAGTGTTTGAATAATTCTAATAAGACTAAGTACCTATGCTGAATAAGTATGGTAATTATATAAACAACAGCACGAGGCTCAGGAAATCAAATTTACTTAACTAGTTCATATCACACAGTACAGAAAACAGATAATAAACTATATACATATGTTTTTTGAAAATCAACATAAAATACCCCTTAGGGTTATTACATCACCCAAGTCTGGATATAATGCGTCCTGCAACGGGTTAAATCACCCTTTACGTCCGGTAGTGTGGGTTACTTCACCCTTCTGGCAACTCCATTTATAATCCAAATGAAAGTGGCAAGTAATCCGAATAATAGGTTCCCTTGTTTTTCAAAGTTAGGCTGCCGCCGTCCAATTCAAAGGAAACAAAATAACGAACGGAACAAAAAGACGACCCCTCTAGATCCTTGGCCGTTTCGCAGAATGTAGCTTACCGCCTCTCACGTAAATAAAGTCCTAGTTCCGCGCAGGACAAGCCAAGTAGTGCAAGGGTTCCATTCTTCACGACGATCCATCATTCCGCTGACGGCTGCCAACGGGCTACCGGAAAGGCAGAAGTTGGCGTTCCCGTTGCGAGAATCCGTTATGGACACTGCCGGAGTCCTGCCGCCACATCCCTCATCCACGGTCTCCCATTCCACAGGAGGGAGCACGGTCAGAGCATTTATAAGGTCCGGACAGCCACAGGGTAGAGGAGAGACAAGTGTTCCGCTCCTTTAATCGGGAGCTTTTTCGCGGTGTAGTAATGTATCATTTCCGGCACGCTGTCGAAAGGAGGGCTGCTCTGGACTAAAATGTATTTCTCTTTTGTTTTCGTCAGCTTCATGGGCATAAACCCCTGGTTGCTCCTGTAAAAAGAAGAAAGGAAATGATATAGTGTGGAACGCATCTCTCTGCAATGTTGAAATCGGCTTTGAATAAAACTTCAAAGGCCACAGGGAGATAAGGGGGGAACATGTAGATTTGCAAGAGAAATGGTGGTTTTTGCCATTCCCCACATGGAGCAGATAAAACTTGACAGCAGAGGGGGAGAAATGCGAGGAAAAGGCCAGGTGCTTCATTTTAAACCTTCACAGGAATGGCAGGAGAGATCTTTGGCTTAGCTTGATTGAAACAAGTTTGCTTTTTCTGTGTTGTGCGAAGTGATACGGAATTTTAATGAACATTGTGATGGCTAAGAAGTCAAAGAACCTGTCAGCATACAAGACTCAGAGATGGGCAGGCTGTTGGTGGGAAAGTCTGCGCAATGTTGAGCTCTTGTTAAGACTGCGGCTCAGTTCAGACAGCGTGCCAAACCAAAAATAAAAGAGCACAAGGGCATTTCCGGAGGTTGATCACTGTAACCACATACCAAACGCGTTTTGGCCTAGGGGGCCTTCATCAGTGGTTAATTAAAACCCTTTCTTAAGCTTGCACACGTTTACAGAAATACATTAATGAATACAAATACAAACAAATACAAACAGTTCAAACCCAACCAGGCATGTGTATAGGTTGTAAATTCTATTCCCAATGACTCAAACATCTGGTATAATAGGTTCTTGTTGTAATACTGGTTAGTATAAGTCTCTCATATACTATGTGTGCAGGTATCAACCTAGTAAAGCTAGATTGATGCCTGCACACATAGCATATGGGAGACTTAATTTTAAATTTTATGTAATTTTAACTTTTACATAGCGCTTCTAATAAATTATACTTTTAGTATTTATACACGACTTATATGTATTGTCTTTTCACCCAACCTAGGGTACTCAGCTTCTCTTTCACGGATGCAATGTTCTTTGGAAGCTTGTTTAGACCAGGTTAATGGCCTTTTAGACTTCCTCCACGTGAATAGGAGGTCACTTTTTGAATAATAAGAATTAAAGGCACCGGAGGGATGGGGTCAGGATTTTAGAGATGCTTAGGTGGGGCATGGCCAAAAAAAGGTTGGGAACCGCTGCCTTAGATGGAACAATGCCAATAAACTCTCCAGAGGTTGGCACTTGTGTAGTAAATGCTCTGAGAGAGAACACCCTTCTCTGTCAATCAGTGCCTAAGAGGCAAAATACATGACCTCATGTGACTGGGCACATATAAGAAAGCACATTGAGTGGTTCTAGTTGTTGAACTGATTAAACTTTAACAGAATTGGCAAAAGGTGAAGGGTTAATAACAGCCTTTGATGTGGGCATGGTGCTGAAAGATGCTTTCGTGTTCGTATGGGGACTTTTAAAACCAACTTTTACTGGTCTTACTGTGATTGCTTCAGTTGAAACTGCCTTGTCAGTTCTTCCCGATGACTGAGCTAGACAATAACAATTTCCACATATAATAACCACTGTTTGTAAAAGTCTGGATTTAGATTCTACAGGAAAACCTGCCCACCGTGAGACAACCAGGAAATCTGAACATCCTGGCCCATCAGGAGCAAAGCAAGCAGGAAGATGAATGAAGAAGAGGTTCCAGACATTTCAGCAGAGAAGTCCACCCATTGATGAAAAAGGAGCATCCGCACCAGAACAGTCAGCAATATTTCGTTAAGCAACAACTCCATACCACCTGTCCTAAAACTTCATCCAGTAAAGGGTAGAAGGCTGCTTCCCGTGGTGAGAAAGGTGCACCTGAAGGAGAGCAAAGGTTACAGCCTAAGACCCTATGGAAAACGTCCTGACTGGTATGGGCATCTGGAAAGGGGGACCGTAACACCTTATAGACAGGTACCTGCTGCTATTGTTGAAGAACCCACTGAGGAGCAGCCCTTGAGACCACCGCAAAATTGCTTATAGAAGAATTTCAAGCTAAGATAATTCAAGATCCTCAGCTCTCTGAAAAGGGATGTTTGCAGTTAAAGGGACTTTTTCTAAAACATGGCAATGCATTTCAGAAATGGGAGAATGAAACAGGAAATGTAAAAGAGCTGCAATTTCTTATTGCTGCTTCCACAAAGATGGCAAAGGCTCGAAAACAATACTATGCGAATCACAGATCCCAAGTGGACATTCAAATAGTTATAAATGACTTATTGACACAAGGTGTTGTGATTCCAAGAAGCAGTCCAATGAATTCACCAGTATATCCAGTTCCTAAGCCAGATGGCAGACGGAGAATGGTTGTGGAGTTTAGAGAGGTGAATAAAGTAACTCCGGTCAAGGCAGCTCAAAACGATCATTCTGCTGGAATATTGCATAACTTGGTGAGACGCAAGTTCAAGACCAAGCCAGAACTTTCTAATGGGTACTGGGTGTGTCCTTTCTCACCTAAAATTATTGGATAACAGTTTTTAATTGGGAAGGAAAGCAGTACCAATTTACATGAATTCCACAGTGATTGGTAAATTCTGCAGCTCTATTTTCTGGTGATGTGATTGAAACTGTGTGTGGAATTCCTAATGTGTTTGTTTATGTGGATGACATCTATTTTTTCAAATTCTACAGAAGAAGGATTCTGGAAACCTTGGTGGAAATGTTTAACAGGCTCCACAAGAGAGGGTATGTGATTTCTTTGAAAAAAAATCTGAAATTTGCTAAATCCACTGTTACTTTTCTAGGATTTGAAGTGACTGATACTAGCAAAGGTTTAACTCAAAGGTTTCCGGATAAAATTTTGTCTTTGCAACCTC
Organism: Euleptes europaea; assembly: GCF_029931775.1. NCBI lineage: Eukaryota > Metazoa > Chordata > Lepidosauria > Squamata > Sphaerodactylidae > Euleptes > Euleptes europaea. The sequence goes on from NC_079315.1 coordinate 12,163,419, forward strand.
CAGCTAGATACCAACCCCGCATGGACAGTGGGGATGAGCGTTTGCAGGAACAGGTCTAAGGTGGCTGGCAGGTGCACCACATTACAGGCTGCCTGCTTGGCGTGCTGTTGATAAGGAGGTGGGGAGAGCATAGATGTGTGGAAGCAACGTGTCTCTTTACTCCTGACCTTGCTGTGAAAGGTTTGGAACTCGGCTTGGACCCTTGGACTCAGATTTTGGATTATCGTTGGATTTGCCCTTGTGAGTGTTGATGCTGTTAGGTGTATGTGTGTGCGGGGAAACCACAACACCTATTTCTGATACAGATCTGGTACTCCTCCATAAGAAATGAACAGGGGGAGGTTGAAATAACTGAGCCTGAAATTTATCCTTCAACCATGCAATCTTTGTATTAAACTAGTCCAGAAACGTTATTCTGGGATCAAACGAGTTTACGGGGGTAAGGATGCAACTTTAGCACGTTTGAAGGAAAAGTATTGGCGGCCTAACATGAGAAAAGATGTGATTTCTGTTTTGAGACAATGTTCTACTTGTGACGTGGTAAATACTGCCAACACTGTGCAAGCTGTCGGCTGATTTACAAGGGCCAGTAGAGGCTTCAACAGCTAAACAGCTTGATGGATTCCAGCCTTCCTCGCAAGCCAGAGGGAGGGAGACAGGTGATGAGTTAAAGCAAGAAACTGGCCCCATACTATAAGCTCCGAAGAAGAAAGCTTGACAGTGGCATTCGGCCCAATTACTCAGACATAGAGAGATTACAATGGCTGAAGATGACAGTGAGTAATGGCAGGATCAAGCTCACTCCGATAACTGGCCAGATTTAAGGTGTGGCAAAACCCAAATGAAATGTGGATGTAACATGCTGAACTCCGGCATCAGCTACACGCTATCTCCACTGTTTAGTGCAGCCGTCCGGCTGTGGAAGTTTTGGCTTCTGAGCTTCCCTCGCGTCCTGCCACTCCCTCCCTCAGATCCCTCTGCACCATGCTGCAGTATCCGCCTGGCTCGCCTGCCCGGCCAGTACAACAACATGCTAGCAGACCTTTTGATAAAATTTGTATGGATTATATTGGGCCTGTTTCTCCTTCCGAAGGAATAGTTAATGGGATTCTGCTGGCTTTTTCCTACTCAAACCCAGGCAGTAGAAGCTGAAATCAAGACACTCACCTACTTTGTAAATTGGCTATTTCAAGAATTTCACCCATGTCGTTCACTGCAGTTCAGTTTCGTGACTGAGCAAAAGCCTTGGGCACAGAATTGGAATACAGCGCCGTTCATAATCTGCTAAAAAGTGACAGGATAGAATGCATAAAGTATGAAGTTAAACGTGTTTTGACTAAACTCCTGGTTGAGGGACCGAGGCAAAAAAAGTCAGATGGATTCCTTGTCATGTTTGGCTTGCATTCTTGCCCAATGTCAAGAAAGTTGGTAATATCAAAATTACCAGCCATCAGAGTTAAAACTCACGAGAAACCTGCAGCCGAAGCAAAAGACAGCTCAGAAGCAGCAGGCAACGGTAGATATTAAACAGCGAGCATGTATTTCAACTGTATACATTTTTATTCCAATATTTGAAGGAAGGTCATCAAAGATGCGACAGAGATGCAGTAATGGCTCAGCCTGGCCTCTATGTATTTACCAGGTGAAATCAATGTAAAACCTCTAGAGCACAGGCATTGCGTTATGTTTGGAAAGCGGTTGGTGTGAATGAAGAATTCTGAGACTTTCTTTTCGCTCTTGAAGGCGTGAAACTTAGGTTCTTACAAGTTGAGGACATCATGTCGAAAGAATACACATCGGATTGCTTCCAGCTCAAGACTTCTCCAGAACAAAGCTAAACATCTCTGACCACTGAATGACATCTAAATGACCATGGATGATATTTGTGCTTCCATATTTAAGGACTACAAAACTGATTCCTGGAAAGCAACAGGGATGCCTATCAAAGATGTTCTAACTATTTTGTAAACATTACAGCATGAAATAGCTTTATCTGTAAGACTGCTCAATGAAAACCTGAATAGAAGAACTCAAGGACAAGAAAAACTCCGAGTACCAACAAGGATGATCAGATGTTTGTGTAAATAAATTGCATTCATCGCCGTTTTCTCAGACATGGTCTAATGAGAATATTTTGCTCAAAGTGTTAAAAGGACAGTCAAAATCTTCATTGAAGTTCCCATAGGTCTCCAGCCATGAATAGGAAAGTATCTTGCCTGCAATGTAATATGGAAGTTCTGCTGTCTGATGACATCGATCTGCCTGAATCTGACAGACTAACCTGAATAAAGATGAGATTTGCTTTTAGCAACTAACGTACGATTTCTTTGTAAAATGCTGAGACTTCGGGCAACGAGTCCTGCCAAGGCTCTGGGGTGTTAGCAGCCCGCGGGTTGTAAGGGCTCCAGGGGCTCCCGCCGGCTTCTCCGGGATTGGATTGTAAAGTCCCTCTTCATCACCGCGGGCTTCCAGACTCCTTGGAGGTGGTGCGGAGTCTGTGGCCACTTCAGCCTGGGGGACGTGAAGCAAGCCAAGTGGGGCTGAATCCTCGAGATAGAGTTCCTCCTCTGAGGTAGACTTATTCCCCCAGGACTGCCCCATGGCACGTACTAACAAAATACTAACAGATACTAATACTTTTTTTATATATAATTTTTATTGAATTTTTAACAAATATACAATATAAAAGAAAAAGAAAAAAGAAAAAAAATTACTATCGAAAAAAGAAAGAAAAAAAAAGAAAAAGAAAAGTGTATAAGGGTATTTGTACATCAATATTCTATACATTCATCAATCTAAGTATTCAAAAATACCCTTTCTCCCCCACCCACCGAAAAAACAAGTGACCCATCACCAGACGTCTGGTGACAGATACTAATACTAACAATAAAGCGAATACTAACAATAAAAAAAATCAATCCTATACTAATATATATTAAATACCAACTAATGCTAACACAATAATAAATACTAAGAATAAAGGAATAGTAGTGGGAAAATGCCATAAATCTTTTAGTGTTAAATTACTATTATTCATAAAAATATTAGATTGCAATATTAATTTTTGAAATACTGTAGAAACACACTACAGGATAACAATAAAAACAGCAATTACAATAACTCATTATTTTTTTCTCATTTTCTAAGTTTGCCCTTTCAACTAGACTTGGTACTCCTCCGCAGGGTGGAGGCGCCCCCGGCGTTTAGCGATCCACCCTCGCAGTCGGCTGAGGATTCCCTGGCGGCCGGTCTCAGCCCTCGCAGGCGTGGTGGAGGGGTCTGGGGCGACTCTGCGGGACCTCTTGAAGAGGCCCCAGAAGCAGAGGAGGACCGGATTAAGGCTCCGCCGGGTGGAGGACCGTCCAGAACCAGTTGGAGGGTCTTCCAGGGGTACCACCTCTGTCACTGCTGGGACCTGCAAGAAAAAGAGAGGCTGATGACCGAACTCAATCTGGCTGCAATGACTCCTGACCGAGGCATTCTGGGAACTGTAGTTCTGTGAAGGGCAGGTGGGGGCTTGCTGCAAGCGGCTTTGTGGTGCAGAGGAGGGGGAGGGAGGGAGGGAGGGGGCTTGGTGGGGGTGGCGACGGCCAGCCCATCCATCGCCTGCACAGCTGGGGGAGGGGAGGAAGGGAGGGGCTTGGGGATGGAAGCAGGTGCTGAACAGATGTGGACTTGTACCTGCGCTTCGACCAACTAAGTCTTTCGAGGCACGTTCTCAAAGGTTTTGCTCCCCCGTAGGGTTGCCAGGTCCCTCTTCGCCACCGCCGGGATGTTTTGGGGGTGGAGCCGGAGGAGGACGGGATTTCAGGAGAGGAGGGACTTCAATGACATAGGGTCCAATGGCCAAAGCAGCCGTTTTCTCCAGGTGAACTAATCCCTAGCGGCTGGAGCTCCGTTGTAATAGCAGGGGATCTCCAGCGGCCACCTGGAGGTTGGCAACACTAATCTCTGAGTTGAGAGCAGTTGGGCTCAAGCCACAAAGGAGGGCTTAGGCTTCCCTCCGCTTCCCTGAGAGATCTGGTGGGCGACATCGCCGTGGATCGAATACTGGCACATGGGACCGGTACCCTCTGATGTGATGGGAGGCCTGTGATGTTCTTCCCCGAGCGATCTCAGTGTCGTGAGCCCCACAGTCCCCCCATTCTCAAACCTTCTGCAACATGCCTCTCTGCCTTCATGGGGTTGGCACTTACCTCTTCCTTCCGCCCCGCTGCCTCCACACGCTGCCGAGTCTCCCTAATCTCCAGGGTTGCATCCTCCGGGATGGTCTGCAGGGTCGGGTGGTAGGGCAGGAGCTTGTAGGGAGACCTCCTGCGGCGTGTGGTGCGTGGTGGTCTGAATTGGCAAGTGAAGCCGATGGCAGGCAGAGGCCTGCCTCGGGATGGAAATTGCTGAGGAGCAGCCGCCAGCATCTCTTCCGGGGCCCCTGTTCCCTGCTTAAGGATGGGCGGCAGGGATTGAGGACGTGGCCGCTGCTCAGGGGGAGACTTTCGGTTGCAGAACCTTGCTGGGAGAGGCAGGGCCTGAGATGTGCGGTCCGGAAGATCCTCATGCCCACCAGTCTCCTCCTCCGTGATGGAAAAGAGGGAGGGACGGTAGGCCTTCGCCCAGTCATTCATCTTTTTGAGGAGACATTTACGGCGGGTCACTCTGGGGGAGTTCCTCATGTAGAAGAGGCACCTGGTGGTGGGTGACTCTTCGCCCAGTCCGAGGTTGACTCTTCCCTGGAAGCAAAAGAGGGTATGAAAACCAATGAGACGTTCAGGCTATACAAGAATGCAGACTGTCAGGAGATTAACAGCTGAAGCTTCCAAGTCCTCTGTCCCCACTAGGGTTGCCAGCCTCCAGGTCCTAGCTGGAGATCTCCTGCTATGACCACTCATCTCCAGCCAATAGAGGTCAGTTCCGTTGGAGAAAATGGCCACTTTTGCAATTGGACTCTATGGCACTGAAGTCCCTCCCCTCCCCAAACCCCGCCTTCCTCAAGCTCCACCCACAAAACCTACTGTCGTTGGCGAAGAGGGACCTGGCAACCCTAAACGTGACATCAGTGATGTGTCAGAATATTTATACCACCCGAGGGTAGGCCATTTTGGATCCCCCCCCCTTTGACTGGCCAGACCACTCTGCCTTCCCATCTATACCCATGGCATTTCCATCTACGCCTACCTGCCCGCCCTTCAACCTCCCAACGTGTAGAAGAGGATGAAGAAGAAAAGTGGTTTTTTATATGCCGACTTTCTCCACCACTTAAGGGAGAATCACACCGGCTCACAATCGCCTTCCCTCCCCCTCCCCACAACAGACACCATGTGGTGTAGGTGGGGTGAGAGAGTGTGACTGGCCCAAGGTCACCCAGTTGGCTTTGTGTGTAGGAGCAGGGAAAGAAATCCGGTTAACCAGATTAGCCTCCGCCGCTCCTGTGGAGGAGTGGGGGATTTAAACCCAGTTCTCCTGATCAGAGTCCCCAGCTCCAAACCACCGTTCTTGGTCTCTACACCATCTCAACCACTACACCACAACACATCCTCCTTACCTTTTGGGGTTCCATTTTGAGGCCTTCTCTGCTCTACTCCTTCTCACGGAAGTACAGATACTTCTGAAAGAAGTACTGTTGTTTGTCTCAGATGTTTTATTATCGGTTTTTCAACTCCCACTGCTGTCCGTTGATGCTGGACCCGACATCCAACGGACATGGAAGGCCAGGGCGTGAGCCGACATCACAATGGGTTCTGGGTTCCGTGGCTGGCCTAGAATCCATCCCTGTCGGTGTTGCTTTGCTTACCCAGAGAACGGAAAGAAAACAGACCTGGACGCCTGATGCTTGCAGGGAAGAGAACTGGGGTTCAAAATGGCTTCATGTTGGTGGCAACTGATGAAATCAGTTTCGTTAACTCCTTGCTTCCCAGAGAGCCACATTGACCATCAACCGAAAGAGACACATGGCAATCGAATGCTATGTACCAGCCCAGACCCATGCATATCCAGCTATAGGACTACCTCCCTAAAATATAGGATGATCACATTTTCAGTTCCCCCAACGTCCTCTGAGCATGCAGGGCTGCCTCTCCTCTGGTTGGGACTAGAGGTGGCCTTTGTGTCTCCGGAGTGAGGAGAAAGGCTTCCTTCACTGCAGGACTACCTATTTTGGATTGGGAAATACCTGGAGATTTGGGGGTGGAGACCGGGGAGGGCAGGGTTTGGGGAAGAAAAGGAAGAAGAGGAAGAAGAAGAAGAGTTGGTTTTTATACCTCGATTTTCTCTAACTTTGAGTGTTTATGTGAAGTGCCGTCAAGTCGCTTCCGACTCATGGCGACCCTGTGAATCAGTGTCCTCCAAAACGTCCTGTCTTCATCAGCCTTGCTCAGGTCTTGCATATTGAAGGCTGCGGCTTCCTTTATAGAGTCAATCAAACTGTCCTGCTATCACTTTCCTTTCTTGCCCCCATAACGGACAACTTGTGACGTAGGTGGGGCTGAGAGAGTTCGGAGAGAACTGTTACTAGCCCAAGGTTTCCCAGCAGGCTTCATGTAGAGGAGTAGGGAATTGAACCCGGTTCTCCAGATTAGACTCCGCCACTCATGTGGAGGAGTGGGAAACGAACCCGGTTTTCCAGATTAGAGTCCACCGCTCTTCAGCACTACACCATGCTGACTTCAGTGGGGTCGCATGCCATTGACGCCCCCCTCTAAAGCAGTCGTGTTCTCCAGAGTAACTGATCTCTGGAGGTCAGTTGTAATTCCAGGAGATCTCCAGTCCCCTCCTGGAGAGCGGCAACCCCACCCCTCTGCCTCCTCAGAGCAGCTCATGAGAGAGAGCTGTGGACCAGGGATGGATGGCCGGGGTCTGGCTCCTCCCATGACCCCCGCCCATCTCCACACTCCCACCCCAGTACCAAGGAGGCTGTCGTGCGGAGAGGAGGCTGCCTGCAGAGCAGGCCCAGGGAAACCACCACTCCTCCCACAAGAGCTCCGCAAGATCGCCAGACACCTGGCAGGGCGCTGGCAGCTGCCCAAACTCCCTGGTTACGTTTTCAGCTTCTGGTTTGCAACCAGGCTCTCAATCTTTGGACGGAGCTCTTGTTGTCCGCAATATGTGGCTGCCTCTAATGTAGGGTTGCCAACCTCCAGGTGGTGGCTGGAGACTATGACTATGAAATAGCCTCTCTCTCTCTTACCGATACTTTGGTAGATCGAGGTTTCCCTCCTGATGTCATTTGTACTTCGAAATCTCGCGCAGACAGGCACTCGAGATCTGAACTCCTGGCAGCTAGAAAAAAGAACACCACTTCCGCCATTACCTCTGCATTACAATTTAACTGCAAAACTAGAGAAATACAAAACATAATAAAGCGACACTGGCACTTAGTAGCTGACATTCCTGGCTGTAATGAGCCACCCTGATTTGGTTTAAGAAGAACAGCTTCCTTAGAGATAGACTAGTTAAATCCGATTGTCTTTCCCCCCCTCCACAGCACACACAGCCCGTCGGCCATTTTAAATGTGACAACTGTAGTGCTTGTGCGCAGGCGCTACCAGTAAAGGAATTCAGGGATATCAGGACAGGCTTTACTTTTACATTAAGACATTTTAGTAATTGCAATAGTAAGTGTGTTATTTATTTGATCTGTTGCCCATGTGGCCTTTTGTACGTGGGCAAAACGAAGAGGGCTATTAAACTCCGTATCGGGGAGCATAGGTCTAGAATTAGAAATTTAAATTTAGAGGCTCCACTCACGGAGCACTATAGGGATCTCAAACATTCCGACTCAGAAATGCAGTTTTTTGTGATATGGCAGTACCATGGTAGACCTTTTCAGAACCAGGATATGGATAGAATATTGTCACAACAAGAGTCCCGCTTTATCTTTTTATTTGATACTATTATTCCAAATGGTTTAAACTCCTTTATGGACCTTTCTAGCTTTCTGTAAAATGTTATGGTGCTTATTTTTCTGTATATACGGTAACCTCCAGCTTGACTGCAAATTGATGACACCTGTGGAATTAAGAGAATGTTATATTAATGTAACTCAGCATAAGTCACTTTAGACGCTTTACCAAAGCTGTCCATATTTAATTGCAAGCTTATAAGCTTCTTTTCCCATAAGGGTATGTATATAATATGAATCAATTGACTTTAACAGTAATTTTAGTATATATTATTGGTGGTTTTGCATTTTCTCTTTTGGCTTTTAGGTTATTGGCACACGGATACATTTGAAGCTTGAAAAAAGAATATGAAATGGGGACTTTACCGGAAGCCCATTGCGGTTTATAACTACTCCGTTGCCTTTGCATACTTACCAGTTGGATGTTTGGACTTTTTGCTTATTATACCTCTATTTACCTTTTAGAGAAATTGTATACTTACATTTACCTTTGGGATATTGTACCTGTGAATATTGATTGGTTTTTGTCTTTTGCTCCTTGAGCACGTATTTATTCTTATCATTGAGGTTGTTCTTTTGAATAGACCTAATTGCATTCCAGTTTGAGTCTGTGCTTTTATTGTTAGCTGTACAAGTGCATTATTTTGATTCCTTAACCTCCAGGTGGTGGCTGGAGACCTCCTGCCATTACAACTGATCTCCAACTGATAGAGATCAGTTCCCCTGAAGAAAATGGCCGCTTTGACAATTGGACTCTATGGCATTGAAGTCCCTCCCCTCTCCATACCCCGCCCACCCCAGACTCCACCCCCAAAATCTCCAGGTATTTCCCAACCAGGTTCTGGCAACCCTAGTTATAGTCCACCCAACCCCACCCTCCTCAGGCTCCGCCCTCGAAATCTCCAGGTATTGTGCAACCCGCAGCTGGCAACCCTGTCCTAATCCTGCTTCAAAGGTACGTTTGGCATTCCACTTCTGACTCCACGCTTGGCGAGAGGCCGTGTCTCAGTGGCAGGGCATCTGCTTGGCATGCAGAAGGTTCAATCCCCGGCATCTCCAGATAAAGGGACCAGGCAAGCAGGTGACGGGAAAGACCCCTGCCTGAGACCCTGGAGAGCCATGGAGAGGGGCCGTGGCTCAGTGGCAGGGCATCTGCTTGGCATGCAGAAGGTCCCCGGCTCAATCCCCGGCATCTCCAGTTAAAGGGACCAGGCAAGTAGGTGATGGGAAAGACCCCTGCCTGAGGCCCTGGAGAGCCGCTGTCAGTCTGACTTGGATGGACCCAGGGTTTGATTCAGGATAAGTGACTACATTTTCTAAAGAAGTTTAGAAAACCCACTTCGCCCGAGCCAAGCGAGACAAGGGGACAGTTTTGTTAAGGGTGCAGCAGGTGTCATGGGAATGAAGCTGGCCAGTCATGGAGTGAGCAATGGGGAGGTACGTCAACCCACGTCACGTGACCCTTCACGCGAGGCTTTGCTGCTGGCGGAACAGATCCACGAGTCGGCTGGAGGATCCTCGAATGCCGCCATTGTATCCTGAGCGTTAGTCCTCCTTCCTCTGCCCCTTCCTCATATAATAATTGAGCAGGCAAGGCTGTGGCTGAGATCATCAACTGGAGCCATAGTAGCTCAGCCCCAGTTGATTTGCAATAGGGCATTCATGTCGCTTTAGGGAAAGGTGTGGGAGCAGCGGCAGAGTTTTGAGTGCAGAGGCATTTTCCCCATGTACTTGCTCCTCTGCACATTTCCCCCTACCCTTGCTCTGCACATTGCAGCCGCAGAATTTTCCTCTTTCTAGCAACCACGAGCTGTCTTTCGGCCGATTTCTTTGCAGACCCAGCAAAATAGCGGTGGAGATTTTAGAGTTTCCCACTCTGGCTCTCCTCTTGGTGTTGCTGAGGTCTAGTTTGCTGTATGAAACCGTTTCTTTTCTTAGCTCTAGAGGCTGTTTCCCGCCTTTTTCCCCTTTGCTTCCTCGAGTTGCTGAAAAGTTTCTTTTTGCAGCAACGGAAGCTATTTCCTCATCCTTTTTCCTGGCTGGCATAACAGAGTCGCTTCTGCTTCTCCTCCCTTCCTTCTCATGCTTGTCGTGAGACGACAGGAGGAAGAAAATTATGTTGTACTTGATAGGGAAGTACTTTTTCTCTGCAGTGATTTATTTCGTTTGCTTGCTTCTTTTAGCCGCCTCTTTGGAGAGCTAAAAAAGAGTACTTTTTCAGTGAGGCCGGATCTTCTCAAGTTCATTAAGGTCATTTATGCATGGGTACTTAGTAGGGTTGCCAACCTCCAGGTTATACAGACGATCTCCTGCTATTACAACGGCTGCTTTGGCCTTTGGACTCTATGGGATTGAAGTCCCTCCCCTGCCCAAACCCCACCCTGCCCAGGCTCCAACCCGAAAATGTCCTGCCGATTGCGAAGAGGGACCTGGGAACCCTGTTGCTTTTGTTTGCCTGCTTCTTTTAGCCGCCTCTTAGGAGAGCTCAAAAAGAGGGTTTTTTTCACTGAGGCGGGCTCCTGTCAAGTTCATTGAGGTCATTTGTGCATGGGTACTTGGACTCACATTCGCCTCCGGACTGTCTCGGTTGTTCCTTGGAGTTATGCATCAGTCTTCTGTCCACTAGAGATGACCTCGTGTCTAACCCTCGGAAATCCCGGGTCTTCCCATTGGTGTGAAAGGTTTTCTCCCCCTCTGCTGCCTGTGCATTAGCCCCGTTTGCGGATTAATAATCCCTGGAGGCAGAATGAAGAGGCTGGTAGTTTTGTGACACTTGCAAGTGGTAGGGGCCACAGGATATCGAACACTTTTGATAAGGCTTGGTAATTAATTATATTCCATAGCACTGTTGTGGTGCTTACCTTAAAATGAATATATAGGTATAGATATAGATATCTATTTGTCAGTTACATATAGCCACATTTTTAATATCTGAAGGGGTACTTTCTACTGCAGCCCGGAGCAGACTCACTGGAATAGTTATCATGCCTCCAGCCATAAAAGGAGTTTGTGCTAGTCCTTGCATGGGATGCTGAATTATTCTGGAAGTCACTTGACTTACAGCACATTCCTGAGAGGAATACGGGTGCAGGGCTTAGGTGGCATATCTCGGGGGGAAAGGGGGGGAACCAAGCCAAAATGGCTCAGGAGGCTGCCTAATGGCAGCTGGCACCGGAACGCCCCAGGAATGCCTTCTGGGATGCCTTTACACCCCGGGAATGCCTCCCGGGACGCCAGAATGCCTCCGGGGTCGCTGCTGCGGCCTTTGCTGGCAGCCGGATGCCGGCAGCAGTCTCTGGCGGCGTCTGGACCCAGTGCTGCCGCAGTAGCGGCTGGAGACTGGCATCCGGCCCTGCACGCTTTCACTGGGACCACAAACGCTGGCGTGCGCCTCCCAGAAGCTGGCGCTGTGGGCCCTTGTGCTGGCGTGGGCCGGCGCCAGCCTCCAAAGGCCTTTGGACAAGGCTGCCACTGGTGGTCAGGAATGTGTGGTTTAAAAAGTTAATTCAGCCCCTCTGCGAGCTAATCCCAATGCATTTACTTCATCTGTACTTACAGGCAAAAATCCGGCTGCACATGGGTTGCCAACTCTCATGAAACCGTCTATGCCTTGAAGTCCCTTCCATAAATGCCACATGACCATGACCCACTATGGTTTCAGCTTGAAAATAACTCAATTGGCAATATATTTGATGTTTTTTTAACCCAATATTTGCCTAGTACCACAACAGTGGGTCAGGGTCAAGTAGTAGGAGGAAGAAACGTAGAGCTCTAATGAGCGAAAGGAGACATTCAACGAGACTTCAGGCCTGCCGAGATATCGCAGCTGTGCTAAATGATAGTGAATGATGGCAGGACCAACCTCGCTCTGATAGCCGGCCAGATTTAAGGAACAGAGGGAGTTAACCTAGGCGTGGAAGCAACGTACTGAACTCTGGCCTCAGTGACGCTCCACTCCAGTACTCTCTTGCCTGCCTTTGACCCCAGACTGTCTTAGGATAACGACGGACTGACTTGCCAGTGACCCTGACCTCGGACTGCCTATTTGACACCCCTGCTGCCTAGCCTCTGATAAGTACCAGCCCCCGGCCTGATTTCTGGATTGTTTACTGGACTTTGCATTCCCCGCTGTCTCTGCTGCTTAATGCAGCCTGCAGGCTGCAGAAGCCTCGGCTTCTGTTCCCTCCTTCCCTTCCTGCCACTCCCTCCCTCAGCTCCCTCTGCACCGTGCTGGAATAGCAGCCCGGCCCGCCTGCCCAGCCAGTACATCAAGTGACTAACAGAATGATTCAACATCGCGCTCTAGGGCTTGGAGCACCAGCTTTCACGCCTGCAGGCATAGCAACCATTCCAGTAAGTTAACTTTGGGCTGTGGTTGGAAATATACCTCCAGATGAAAAGAAGGTCACTATATGGCTTTCTAGGAAAACTAAAGCCTTAGACCAGTGTTTCCCCCCCCTGTGGGGCCACGCCCCACGGGGGGGGAATTTGATTTTAAGGGGGTCAATTCAAGAATGAGTTATGAGCAGTGAATAATTTGAACTGTCCTTTTGTTCTTTTCTTTTTCTTTTCCATGGATGGGTGGAAGAAAAAAAGGAGGGGAATAAAACCCAACCCTAAAACAAAAGCTGGGTACCCAAGGTTGGGTGAAAAGACAATATATATAAGTCTATGTATAAATACTGAAAGTGTAATTTATTAGAAGCGCTATGTAAACGTTAAAATTATTTAAAAGCATTAAAATAGCACAAGGGCATTTCTGGAGGTTGATAACTGTGACCACATACCAAAGGCGTTTTGGCCTAGGGGGCCTTCATCAGTGGTTAATTAAAACTCTTTCTTAAGCCTGCACACGTTTACAGAAATACATTAATGAATACAAATACCAACAGATCAAACCCAACCAGGCATGTGTATATGTTGTAAATTCTATTCCCAATGACTCAAACATCTGGTATAATAGGTTCTTGTTGTAATACTGGTTAGTATAAGTCTCTCATATACTATGTGTGCAGGTATCAACCTAGTAAAGCTAGCTTGATACCTGCACACATAGCATATGAGAGACTTAATTTTAACGTTTATGTAATTTTAACTTTTACATAGCGCTTCTAATAAATTATACTTTTAGTATTTATACACAGACTTATATATATTGTCTTTTCACCCAACCTAGGGTACCCAGCTTCTCTTTCACGGATTCCATGTTCTTTGGAAGCTTGTTTAGACCAGGTTAATGGCCTTTTAGACTTCCTCCACATGAATAGCAGGTCACTTTTTGAATAATAAGAATTATATGTCACGGGGGGTGGGGGATCAGGATTTTTGGAGAGGAGGAGCATGGCCAAAAAAAGGTTGGGAACCGCTGCCTTAGATGGAAAAATGCCAATAAACTCTCCAGAGAGGGGCACTTGTGTAGCAAATGCTCTGATAGCAGAATACCCTTCTCTGTCCATCAGTGCCGAAGAGGCAAAATACATGACCTCATGTGATTGGGCACATATAAGAAAGCACATTGAGTGGTTCTAGTTGTTGAACTGATAAAACTTTAACAGAATTGGCAAAAGGTGAAGGGTTAATAACAGCCTTTGATGTGGGCATGGTGCTGAAAGATGCTTTCGTGTTCGTATGGGGACTTTTAAAACCAACTTTTACTGGTCTTACTGTGATTGCTTCAGTTGAACCTGCCTTGTCAGTTCTTCCCGATGATTGAGCTAGACAACAACAATTTCCACATATAATAACCACTGTTTGTGAAAGTCTGGATTTAGATTCTACAGGAAAACCTGCCCACCGGGAGACAACCAGGAAAACTGAACATCAGGAGCAAAGCAAGCAGGAAGATCCATGAAGAAGAGGTTCCAGACATTTCAGCAGAGAAGTCCACCCACTGATGAAAGAGGAGCATCCGCACCAGAACAGTCAGCAATATTTCGTTAAGCAACAACCCCATACCACGTCTCCTAAAACGTCATCCAGTAAAGGGTAGAAGGCTGCTTCCCGCGGTGATAAAAGTGCACCTGAAGGAGAGCGTTTGCAGGAGCTGGTCTGAGGTGGCTGGCAGGTGCACCGCATTACAGGCTGCCTGCTTGGCGTGCTGTTGATAAGGAGCTGGGGAGAGCATAGATGTGTGGAAGCAACGTGTCTCTTTACTCCTGGATTATATGGATTATATTGGGCCTGTTTCTCCTTCCGAAGGAATAGTTAATGGGATTCTGCTGGCTTTTTCCTACTCGAACCCAGGCAGTAAAAGCTGAAATCAAGACACTCACCTACTTTGTAAGCTTGGCTATTTCAAGAATTTCACCCATGTCGTTCACTGCAGTTCAGTTTCGTGACTGAGCAAAAGCCTTGGGCACAGAATTGGAATACAGCGCCGTTCATAATCTGCTAAAAAATGACAGGATAGAATGCATAAAGTATGAAGTTAAACGTGTTTTGACTAAACTCCTGGTTGAGGGACCGAGGCAAAAAAAGTCAGATGGATTCCTTGTCATGTTTGGCTTGCATTCTTGCCCAAAGTCAAGAAAGTTGGTAATATAAAAATTACCAGCCATCAGAGTTAAAACTCACGAGAAACCTGCGGCCGAAGCAAAAGACAGCTCCGAAGCAGCAGGCAATGGTAGACATTAAACAGCGAACATGTATTTCAACTGTATACATTTTTATTTCAATATTTGAAGGAAGGTCATCAAAGATGCGACAGAGATGCAGTAATGGATCAGCCTGGCCTCTATGTATTTACCAGGTGAAATCAATGTAAAACCTCTAGAGCAAAGGCATTGCGTTATGTTTGGAAAGCGGTTGGTGTGAATGAAGAATTCTGAGACTTTCTTTTCGCTCTTGAAGGCGTGAAACTTAGGTTCTTAGAAGTTGAGGACATCATGTCGAAAGAATACACATCGGATTGCTTCCAGCTCAAGACTTCTCCAGAACAAAGCTAAACAGCTCTGACCACTGAATGACATCTAAATGACCATGGATGATATTTGTGCTTCCATATTCAAGGACTACAGAACTGATTCCTGGAAAGCAACAGGGATGCCTATCAAAGATGTTCTAACTATTTTGTAAACATTACAGCATGAAATAGCTTTATCTGTAAGACTGCTCAATGAAAACCTGAATAGAAGAACTCAAGGACAAGAAGAACTCTGAGTACCAACAAGGATGATCAGATGTTTGTGTAAATAAATTGCATTCATCGCTGTTTTCTCAGACATGGTCTAATGAGAATATTTTGCTCAAAGTGTTAAAAGGACAGTCAAAATCTTCATTGAAGTTCACATAGGTCTCCAGCCATGAATAGAAAAGTATCTTGCCTACAATGTAATATGGAAGTTCTGCTACCTGATGACATCGATCTGCCTGAATCTGACAGACTAACTTGAATAAAGATGAGATTTGCTTTTAGCAACTAACGTACGATTTCTTTGTAAAATGCTGAGACTTTGGGCAACGAGTCCTGCAAAGGCTCTGGGGCTTGGAAGCCTCTTCATCACCGTGGGCTTCCAAGCTCCTTGGAGGCGGTGCGGGGTCTGCGGCCACTTCAGCCTGGGGGACGTGAAGCAAGCCAAGTGGGGCTGAATCCTTGAGGTAGAGTTCCTCCTCTGAGGAAGACTTATTCCCCCAGGACTGCCCCATGGCACGTACTAACAAAATACTAAAAGATATTATATATAATTTTTATTGAATTTTTAACAAATATACAATATAAAAGAAAAAGAAAAAAGAAAATACAATACTATCGAAAAAAGAAAGAAAAAAAGAAAAGTGTATAAGGGTATTTGTACAACATCAATATTCTATACAGTCATCAATCTAAGTATTCAAAAATACCCTTTCTCCCCCACCCACCGAAAAAACAAGTGACCCGTCACCAGAAGTCTGATGACAGATACTAATACTAACAATATAGCGAATACTAACAATAAAAAAATCAATCCTATACTAATATATATTAAATACCAACTAATACTAACACAATAATAAATACTAAGAATAAAGGAATAGTAGTGGAAAAATGCCATAAAATTTTTAGTGTTAATTTACTATTATTCATAAAAATATTTGATTGCAATATTAATTACTGAAATACTGTAGAAAAAAACCCTACAGGATAACAATAAAAACAGCAACTCATTATTTTTTTTTCTCATTTTCTAAGTTTTCCCGTTCAACTAGACTTGGTACTCCTCCGCAGGGTGGAGGCGCCCCCGGTGTTTAGCGATCCACCCTCGCAGACGGCTGAGGATTCCCCGGCGGCTGGTCTCAGCCCTCGCAGGCGTGGTGGAGGGGTCCGGGGCGACTCTGCGGGACCTCTTGAAGAGGCCCCGGAAGCAGAGGAAGACAGGATTAAGGCTCCGCCGGGTGGAGGACCGTCCAGAACCCGTTGGAGGGTCTTCCAGGGTTACCACCTCTGGCACTGCTGGGACCTGCAAGAAAAAGAGAGGCCGATGACCGAACTCAATCTGGCTGCAATGACTCCTGACCAAGGCATTCTGGGAACTGTAGTTCTGTGAAGGGCAGGTGGGGGCTTGCTGCAAGCGGCTTTCTGGTGCAGAGGAGGTGGCGGGAGGGAGGGAGGGAGGGAGGGAGGGGCTTGGGGATTGAAGCAGGTGCTGAACGGATTTGGACTTGTACCTGCCCTTCAACCAGCTAAGTCTTTCGAGGCACGTTCTCAAAGGTTTTGCTCCCCCGTAGGGTTGCCAGGTCCCTCTTCGCCACCGCCGGGATGTTTTGGGGGTGGAGCCGGAGGAGGACGGGATTTCAGGAGAGGAGGGACTTCAATGACATAGGGTCCAATGGCCAAAGCAGCCGTTTTCTCCAGGTGAACTAATCTCTAGCGGCTGGAGATCCGTTGTAATAGCAGGGGATCTCCAGCCGCCACCTGGAGGTTGGCAACACTAATCTCTGAGTTAAGAGCAGTTGGGCTCAAGCCACAAAGGAGGGCTTAGGCTTCCCTCCGCTTCCCTGAGAGATCTGGCGGGCGACATCGCCGTGGATCGAACACTGGCACATGGGACCGGTACCATCTGATGTGATGGGAGGCCTGTGATGTTCTTCCCCGAGCGATCTCTGTGTCGTGAGCCCCACAGTCCCCCCATTCTCAAACCTTCTGCAACATGCCTCTCTGCCTTCATGGGGTTGGCACTTACCTCTTCCTTCCGCCCCGCTGCCTCCACACGCTGCCGAGTCTCCCTAATCTCCAGGGTTGCATCCTCCGGGATGGTCTGCAGGGTCGGGTGGAAGGGCAGCAGCTTATAGGGAGACTTCCTGCGGCGTGTGGTGCGTGGTGGTCTGAATTGGCAAGTGACGCCGATGGAAGGCAGAGGCTTGCCTCGGGATGGAAACTGCTGAGGTGGCTGCTTCTCAGGGGGAGACTTTCGGTTGCCGAACCGGGCTGGGAGAGACAGGGCCTGAGATGCGCTGTCCGGAAGATCCTCATGCCCCCCGGTCTCCTCCTCCACAATGGAAAGGAGGGAGGGACGGTAGGAGTTTTTGGCCTTCGCCCAGTTATTCATCTTGTTGAGAGGACATCGACGGCGGGTCACCCTGGGGGAGTTCCTCATGTAGAAGAGGCACCTGGTGGTGGGTGACTCTTCGCCCAGACCGAGGTTGACTCTCCCCTGGAAGCAAAAGAGGGTATGAAAACCAATGAGACCTTCAGGCTATACAAGAATGCAGACTGCCAGGAGATTAACAGCTGAAGCTTCCAAGTCCTCTGTCCCCACTAGGGTTGCCAACCTCCAGGTCCTAGCTGGAGATCTCCTGCTATGACCACTCATCTCCAGCCGATAGAGGTCAGTTCCCCTGGAGAAAATGGCCACTTTGGCAATTGGACTCTATGGCACTGAAGTCCCTCCCCTCCCCAAACCCCGCCTTCCTCAAGCTCCACCCACAAAACCTACTGTCGTTGGCGAAGAGGGACCTGGCAACCCTAAACATCACATTAGTGATGTGTCAGAATATTTATACCACCCGAGGGTAGGCCATTTTGGATCCCCCCCCCCTTTGACTGGCCAGACCACTCTGCCTTCCCATCTATACCCATGGCATTTCCATCTACGCCTACCTGCCCGCCCTTCAACCTCCCAACGTGTAGAAGAGGATGAAGAAGAAAAGTGGTTTTTTATATGCCGACTTTCTCCACCACTTAAGGGAGAATCAAACCGGCTCACAATCGCCTTCCCTCCCCCTCCCCACAACAGATACCATGTGGTGTAGGTGGGGCTGAGAGAGTGTGACTGGCCCAAGGTCACCCAGTTGGCTTTGTGTGTAGGAGCAGGGAAAGAAATCCGGTTAACCAGATTAGCCTCTGTCGCTCCTGTGGAGGAGTGGGGGATTCAAACCCAGTTCTCCTGATCAGAGTCCCCAGCTCCAAACCACCGTTCTTGGTCTCTACACCATCTCAACCACTACACCACAACACATCCTCCTTACCTTTTTTGGTTCCATTTTGAGGCCTTCTCTGCTCTACTCCTTCTCACGGAAGTACAGATACTTCTCAAAGAAGTACCGTTGTTTGTCTCAGATGTTTTATTATCGGTTTTTCAACTCCCACTGCTGTCCGTTGATGCTGGACCGGACATCCAACGGACAAGGACGGCCAGGGCATGAGCCGACATCACAATGGGTTCTGGGTTCCGTGGCTGGCCTAGAATCCATCCCTGTCGGTGTTGCTTTGCTTACCCAGAGAACGGAAAGAAAACAGACCTGGACGCCTGATGCTTGCAGGGAAGAGAACTGGGGTTCAAAATGGCTTCATGTTGGTGGCAACTGATTAAATCAGTTTCATTCCCTCCTTGCTTCCCAGAGAGCCACATTGACCATCAACCGAAAGAGCCACATGGCATTCGAATGCCATGTACCAGCCCAGACCCATGCATATCCAGCTATAGGACTACCTCCCTAAAATATAGGATTTTCAGTTCCCTCAACATCCTCTGAGCATGCAGGGCTCTCTCTCCTCTAGTTGGGACCAGAGGTGGCCTTTGTGTCTCTGGGGTGAGGAGAAAGGCTTCCTTCCCTGCCTGTAGGACTGCCTATTTTGGATTGGGAAATACCTGGAGATTTGCGGGTGGAGACCGGGGAGGGCAGGGTTTGGGGAGGAGAAGGAAGAAGAAGAAGAACGAAAGCAGGAGGAGGAGGAGAAGAAGAGAGTTGTTTTTTATACCTCGATTTTATCTAACTTTGAGTGTTTATGTGAAGTGCCGTCAAGTCGCTTCCGACTCATGGCGACCCTGTGAATCAGTGTCCTCCAAAACGTCCTATCCTTAACAGCCTTGCTCATGTCTTGCATATTGAAGGCTGCAGCTTCCTTTATAGAGTCAATCAAACTGTCTCACTATCACTTTCCTTTCCTGTCCCCACAACAGAAAACTTGTGACATAGGTGGGGCTGAGAGAGTTCGGAAAGAACTGTGACTAGCCCAAGGTCACCCAGCAGGCTTCATGTAGAGGAGTAGGGAATTGAACCTGTTTCTCCAGATTAGAGTCTGCCACTCATATAGAGGAGTTGGGAATCGAACCCGGTTCTCCAGATTAGAGTCCACCGCTCTTCTCCACTACACCATGCTGACTTCAGTGGGATCGCATACCATTGACGCCCCCCTCTAAAGCAGTCGTGTTCTCCAGAGAAACTGATCTCTGGAGGTCAGTTGTAATTTCAGGAGATCTCCAGTCCCCTCCTGGAGGGTGGCAACCCCACCCCTCTGCCTCCTCAGAGCAGCTCATGAGAGAGAGCTGTGGACTAGGGATGGATGGCCGGGGTCTGTCTGCTCCCATGACCCCCAGCCGTCTCCACACTCCCACCCCAGTACCAAGGAGGCTGTCGTGCGGAGAGGAAGCTGCCTGCAGAGCAGGCCCAGGGAAACCACCACTCCTCCCACAAGAGCTCCGCAAGATCGCCAGACACCTGGCAGGGCGCTGGCAGCTGCCCAAACTCCCTGGTGACGTTTTCAGCTTCTGGTTTGCAACCAGGCTTTCAATCTTTGGACGGAGCTCTTCTTGTCCGCAATATGTGGCTGCCTCTAATGTAGGGTTGCCAACCTCCAGGTGGTGGCTGGAGACCTCCTGCCATTACAACTGATCAGTTCCCCTGGAGAAAATGGCCGCTTTGACAATTGGACTCTATGGCACTGCAGGAGGTCCCAGGTTCAATCCCCAGCATCTCCAGTTAAAGGGACCACGCAAGTAGGTGACGTGAAAGACCCCTCCCTGCCTGAGACCCTGGAGACTGCAGTGATTTATTTCGTTTGCTTGCTTCTTTTAGGGCCTCTATGGAGAAATAAAAAGGAGTTTTTTTTCAGTGAGGCAGGCTCCTCTGAAGTTCGTTACGGTCATTTATGCATGGGTATTTGGACTCACATTCGCCCCCGGACTGTCTCGGTTGTTCCTTGGAGTTATGCATGAGTTTTCTGATCTCCAGCCGATAGAGATCAGTCCCTGTGGAGAAAATGGCCACTTTAGCAATTGGATTCTATGGCACTGAAGTCCCTCCTCTCTCCATACCCCACCCTCCTCAGGCTCCGCCCTCGAAATCTCCAGGTATTTTGCAACCCGCAGCTGGCAACCCTGTCCTAATCCTGCTTCAAAGGTACGTTTGGCATTCCACTTCTGACTCCACGCTTGGCGAGAGGCCGTGTCTCAGTGGCAGGGCATCTGCTTGGCATGCAGAAGGTCCCCGGCTCAATCCCCGGCATCTCCAGTTAAAGGGACCAGGCAAGTAGGTGATGGGAAAGACCCCTGCCTGAGGCCCTGGAGAGCCGCTGTCAGTCTGACTTGGATGGACCCAGGGTTTGACTACATTTCTAAAGAAGTTTAAAAATCCACTTCGCCCGAGCCAAGCGAGACAAGGGGACAGTTTTGTTAAGGGTGCAGCAGGTGTCATGGGAATGAAGCTGGCCAGTCATGGAGTGAGCAATGGGGAGGGACGTCAACCCACGTCACGTGACCCTTCACACGAGGCTTTGCTGCAGGCGGAACAGATCCACTAGTCGGCTGGAGGATCCTCAAATGCCGCAATTGTATCCTGAGCGTTAGTCCTCCTTCCTCTGCCCCTTCCCCATATAATAATTGAGCAGGCAGGGCTGTGGCTGAGATCAACTGGAGCCACAGTAGCTCAGTCCCGGATGATTTGCAAGTAGGGCCGTCATGTCGCTTTAGGGAAAGGTGTGGGAGCAGCGGCAGAGTTTTGAGTGCAGAGGCATTTCCCCCATGTACTTGCTCCTCTGCACATTTCCCCCTACCCTTGCTCTGCACATTGCAGCCGCAGAATTTCCCTGTTTCCCCCCTCTTTCTAGCAACCACGAGCTGTCTTTCGGCTGATTTCTTTGCAGACCCAGCAGAATAGCGGTGGAGATTTTAGAGTTTCCCGCTCTTGCTCTCCTCTTGGTGTTGCCGGGGTCCAGTTTGCTGTATGAAACCGTTTCTTTTCTTAGCTCTGGAGGCTGTTTCCCGCCTTTTTTCCCTTTGTTTCCTCGACTTGCTGAAAAGCTTCTTTTTGCAGCAATGGAAGCTATTTCCGCACCCTTTTTCCTGGCTGGCACAACAGAGTAGCTTCTGCTTCTCCTCCCTTCCTTCTCATGCTTGTCGTGAGACGATAGGGGGGAGAATAATGTTGTACTTGATAGGGAGATACTTTTTCTCTGCAGTGATTTATTTCGTTTGCTTGCTTCTTTTAGCCGCCTCTTTGGAGAGCTAAAAAAGAGTTTTTTTTCAGTGAGGCCGGCTCTTAAGTTCATTAAGGTCATTTATGCATGGGTACTTAGTAGGGTTGCCAACCTCCAGGTTATACACACGATCTCCTGCTATTACAAGCTATTACAACGGCTGCTTTGGCAATTGGACTCTATGGGATTGAAGTCCCTCCCCTCACTATAATCCTTAGCCCATGTGGGAAGTGATGTGGTCTCTTACCCTTCGTGGGAAATAATAATGATTTGGCATTTTTTGAAATCTTACCCGTTATGGGAGAATATTTGAATGAATGAATGTACAAGAGGACGTTGAAGGACTGATGAAGATCTGTTCATTGTGAACTCGAAACGATCGTCTCCTCGTTGAGAACCTCGTTGAAAATCCTTTGGATACCATTTCTTTACAATTGAGAGAGACTTTATGAACATTAGCTGTGTCATTTTGGCTCTTTTTTCCACCTTGTACAGTCACGTTGTTTGTCTTAGCTTGCATGTTTCTACTTAGTAGTGTCTATAGTGTGTATAGCTGCATTGTTATGTTATTTTGATGGCTTATAAAGTTTTTTGCACTTTGTATACACTTCGCTCCTGTCCTGAGTTCCTCATCCTCCCGATATTAGTGCAGCGGTGTCTATTTCTCCCCCAACCTCCAGGTAATAGCAGACGATCTCAAGCTATTACAGCTGATCTCCTGCTGATAGAGATTAGTTCCCCTGGAGAGAATGGCCACTTTGGCCATTGGACTCTATGGGATTGAAGTCCCTCCCCTGCCCAAACCCCACCCTGCCCAGGCTCCACCCCGAAAATGTCCTGCCGATTGCGAAGAGGGACCTGGGAACCCTGTTGCTTTTGTTTGCCTGCTTCGTTTGGCCGCCTCTTAGGAGAGCTAAAAAGAGGGTTTTTTTCACTTCGGCGGGCTCCGGTCAAGTTCATTGAGGTCATTTGTGCATGGGTCCTTGGACTCACATTCGCCCCCGGACTGTCTCGGTTGTTCCTTGGAGTTATGCATCAGTCTTCTGTCCACTAGAGATGACCTCGTGGCTAACCCTCGGAAACCCCGGGTCTTCCCATTGGTGTGAAAGGTTTTCTCCCCCTCTGCTGCCTGTGCATTAGCCCTGTTTGCGGATTAATAACCCCAGGAGGCAGAATGAAGAGGCTGGTAGTTTTGTGACACTTGCAAGTGGTAGGGGCCTCAGGATATCGAACACTTTTTATAAGGCTTTGCAATTAATTATATTCCATAGCACTTATGTGGCCCTTACCTTAAAATGAATATATATGTATATAGATATATATTTGTCAGTTACATTTTTCAAGAAACGAATCTATTTGAAACTGTGCCCTTTGGGTCAGTTCTGCGCCCCTCTGAGCCCTAGGCGACCACCCAGTTCGCCTGATGGTAGCACCGGCCCTGCATGAAGGACACACCAAAGGAAAAGCGAAAGCCAGCGTTTATTGCCAGACCAACGCAGGATTTTCTGGGCTTCCCTGGATGCTCTCTTGAGTCCGACATGCCTGTGTTTACTCCCTCCGAGCCAGAAGGGATCGTCCGGAAATTCTGAAGATTAGTTGTAATAGCAGGAGACCTCCTGCAAGTACCTGGAGGTTGGCAACCCTACTGCTGGGTCCAGTGGAGGACGGCATGGCCGTTGTCCAAAGGCAATGCCTATTGAATGAATGAATGAAAAACCTTTAATGGCATAAGTAATATTACAATTGTTACAGAAGGTACATAAAATATGCAGTCATTAAGATAAAAACATAAGCCAGTAAATTCCAAAAATAGAAATTACTAACTTTGGGCTTTTTGAACTTTCATCACATCCACACAAACGTCCCGATAGACGAGGTTCGCACCATCATCGCGACATTATTGGATACACGTCCATCGCTACAACCCCCCACTCAATTTTTGCTTAACCTGTTTGACATTGTAACCGAAAAAAAATATTTTGTTTTTGACAACACATTTTATTTACAGATCCATGGCGTCGCCATGGGCAGTGCATGCGCGCCATCTATAGCTAACATATTCATGGTAGCTTTTGAGCATGCACATATTTTTCATAACAATCCTTTCAATAATAATATCACAGCAATTACAATAACCCATTATTTATTTTCTCATTTTCTAAGTTTTCCCGTTCAACTAGGCTTGGTATTCCTCCGCAGGGTGGAGGCGCCCCCGGTGTTTAGCGATCCACCCTCGCAGACGGCTGAGGATTCCCCGGCGGCCGGTCTCAGCCCTCGCAGGCGTGGTGGAGGGGTCCGGGGCGACTCTGCGGGACCTCTTGAAGAGGCCCCGGAAGCAGAGGAGGACCGGATTAAGGCTCCGCCGGGTGGAGGACCGTCCAGAACCCGTTGGAGGGTCTTCCAAAGGTACCACCTCTGGCACTGCTGGGACCTGCATGAAAAAGAGAGGCCGATGACCGAACTCAATCTGGCTGCAATGACTCCTGACCAAGGCATTCTGGGAACTGTAGTTCTGTGAAGGGCAGGTGGGGGCTTGCTGCAAGCGGCTTTGTGGTGCAGAGGAGGTGGCGGGAGGGAGGGAGGGAGGGAGGGGGCTTGGGGATTGAAGCAGGTGTCGAACGGATGTGGACTTGTACCTGAGCTTCGACCAGCTAAGTCGTTCGAGGCACGTTCTCAAAGGTTTTGCTCCCCCGTAGGGTTGCCAGGTCCCTCTTCGCCACCGCCGGGATGTTTTGGGGGTGGAGCCGGAGGAGGACGGGATTTCAGGAGACGAGGGACTTCAATGACATAGGGTCCAATGGCCAAAGCAGCCGTTTTCTCCAGGTGAACTAATCTCTAGCGGCTGGAGATCCGTTGTAATAGCAGGGGATCTCCAGCCGCCACCTGGAGGTTGGCAACACTAATCTCTGAGTTGAGAGCAGTTGGGCTCAAGCCACAAAGGAGGGCTTAGGCTTCACTCCGCTTCCCTGAGAGATCTGGCGGGCGACATCGCCGTGGATCGAATACTGGCACATGGGACCGGTACCATCTGAGGTGATGGGAGGCCTGTGATGTTCTTCCCCGAGCGATCTCTGTGTCGTGAGCCCCACAGTCCCCCCATTCTCAAACCTTCTGCAACATGCCTCTCTGCCTTCATGGGGTTGGCACTTACCTCTTACTTCCGCCCCGCTGCCTCCACACGCTGCCGAGTCCCCCTAATCTCCAGGGTTGCATCCTCCGGGATGGTCTGCAGGGTCGGGTGGAAGGGGAGCAACTTATAGGGAGACCTCCTGCGGCGTGTGGTGCGTGGTGGTCTGAATTGGCAAGTGAAGCCGATGGAAGGCAGAGGCCTGCCTCGCGATGGAAGTTGCTGAGGAGCACCCGCCAGCATCTCCTCCGGGGCCCCTGTTCCCTGCTTAAGGATGGGCGGCAGGGATTGAGGACGTGGCCGCTGCTGAGGGGGAGACTTGCGGTTGCAGAACCGTGCTGGGAGAGGCAGGGCCTGAGATGTGCGTTCCTGAAGATCCTCATGCCCACCGGTCTCCTCCTCCGTGATGGAAACGAGGGAGGGACGGTAGGGGTGTTTGGCCTTCGCCCAGTTATTCATCTTGTTGAGGGGACATCGACGGCGGGTCACCCTGGGGGAGTTCCTCATGTAGAAGAGGCACCTGGTGGTGGGTGACTCTTCGCCCAGACCGAGGTTGACTCTCCCCTGGAAGCAAAAGAGGGTATGAAAACCAATGAGACCTTCTGGCTATACAAGAATGCAGACTGTCAGGAGATTAACAGCTGAAGCTTCCAAGTCCTCTGTCCCCACTAGGGTTGCCAACCTCCAGGTCCTAGTTGGAGATCTCCTGCTATGACAACTCATCTCCAGCCGATAGAGGTCAGTTCCCCTGGAGAAAATGGCCACTTTGGCA
The DNA here is from genome assembly GCF_029931775.1 of Euleptes europaea. NCBI lineage: Eukaryota > Metazoa > Chordata > Lepidosauria > Squamata > Sphaerodactylidae > Euleptes > Euleptes europaea. The sequence continues at coordinate 12,188,884 of NC_079315.1, forward strand.
ATTGGACTCTATGGCACTGAAGTCCCTCCCCTCCCCAAACTCCGCCTTCCTCAAGCTCCACCCACAAAACCTACTGTCATTGGCGAAGAGGGACCTGGCAACCCTAAACGTGACATCTGTGATGTGTCAGAATATTTATACCACCCGAGGGTAGGCCATTTTGGATCCCCCCCTTTTGACTGGCCAGACCACTCTTCCTTCCCATCTATACCCATGGCATTTCCATCTACGCCTACCTGCCCGCCCTTCAACCTCCCAACGTGTAGAAGAGGATGAAAAAGAAAAGTGGTTTTTTATATGCCGACTTTCTCCACCACTTAAGGGAGAATCAAACCGGCTCACAATCGCCTTCCCTCCCCCTCCCCACAACAGACACCATGTGGTGTAGGTGGGGCTGAGGGAGTGTGACTGGCCCAAGGGCACCCAGTTGGCTTTGTGTGTAGGAGCAGGGAAAGAAATCCGCTTAACCAGATTAGCCTCTGTCGCTCCTGTGGAGGAGTGGGGGCATCAAATCCGGTTCTCCAGATCAGAGTCCCCAGCTCCAAACCACCGCTCTTGGTCTCTAATCCATCCTAACCACTACACCACAACACATCTTCCTTACCTTTTTTGGTTCCATTTTGAGCCCTTCTCAATATTTAATATTCTGTCTTTCTGTTTTAATATGGGTTTTTCACCTCCAACCTTCTGCTGTCCGTTGATGCTGGACCGGACATCCAACGGACAAGGACGGCCAGGGCGTGAGCCGACATCACAATGGGTTCTGGGTTCCGTGGCTGGCCTAGAATCCATCCCTGTCGGTGTTGCTTTGCTTACCCAGAGAACGGAAAGAAAACAGACCTGGACGCCTGATGCTTGCAGGGAAGAGAACTGGGGTTCAAAATGGCTTCATGTTGGTGGCAACTGATTAAATCAGTTTCATTCCCTCCTTGCTTCCCAGAAAGCCACATTGACCATCAACCGAAAGAGCCACATGGCATTCGAATGCCATGTACCAGCCCAGACCCATGCATATCCAGCTATAGGACCGCCTCTTTAAAATATAGGATGATAACATTTTCAGTTCCCCCAACGTCCTCTGAGCATGCAGGGCTGCCTCTCCTCTGGTTGGGACCAGAGGTGGCCTGTGTGTCTCTGGAGTGAGGAGAAAGGCTTCCTTCACTGCAGGACTGCTTATTTTGGATTGGGAAATACCTGGAGATTTGGGGGTGGAGACGGGTAGGGCAGGGTTTGGGGAAGAAAAGGAAGAAGAAGAAGAAGAAGAAGAAGAAGAAGAAGAAGAAGAGTTGGTTTTTATACCTCGATTTTCTGTAACTTTGAGTGTTTATGTGAAGCGCCGTCAAGTCGCTTCCGACTCATGCGACCCTGTGAATCAGTGTCCTCCAAAATGTCCTGTCTTCATCAGCCTCGCTCAGGTCTTGCATATTGAAGGCTGCAGCTTCCTTTATAGAGTCAATCAAACTGTCCTGCTATCACTTTCCTGTCCCCATAATGGACAACTTGTGACGTAGGTGGGGCTGAGAGTGTTCGGAGAGAACTGTGACTAGCCCAAGGTCACCCAGCAGGCTTCATATAGACGAGTGGGGAATCGAACCCAGTTCTCCAGATTAGAGTCCAGCACTCTTCACCACTACACATGCTGACTTCAGTGGGGTCGCATGCCACAGACGCCCCCCTCTAAAGCAGTCGTGTTCTCCAGAGAAACTGATTTCTGGAGGTCAGTTGTAATTCCAGGAGATCTCTAGTCCCCTCCTGGAGGGTGGCAACCCCACCCCTCTGCCTCCTCAGAGCAGCTCATGAGAGAGAGCTGTGGACCAGGGATGGATTGCAGGGATCTGTGTGTTCCCCTGACCCCCAGCCATCTCCACACTCCCACCCCAGTACCAAGGAGGGTGTCGTGCGGAGGGGAAGCTGCCTGCAGAGCAGGCCCAGGGAAACCACCATCCTCCCACGCTCCACAAGATCGCCAGACACCTGGCAGGGCGCTGGCAGCTGCCCAAACTCCCTGGTTGTGTTTTCAGCTTCTGGTTTGCAACCAGGCTTTAAATCTTTGGACGGAGCTCCTCTTGTCCGCAATATGTGGCTGCTTCTAATCTAGGGTTGCCAACCTCCAGGTGGCGGCTGGAGACCTCCTGCCAGTACAACGGATCTCCAGCCGATAGAGATCAGTCCCTCTGGAGAAAGTGGCCGCTTTAGCAATTGGACTCTAGGCACTGCAGAAGGTCCCAGTTTCAATCCCCAGCATCTCCAGTTAAAGGGACCGCGCAAGTAGGTGATGTGAAAGACTCCTCCCTACCTGAGACCCTGGAGACTGCAGTGATTTATTTCATTTGTTTGCTTCTTTTAGCCGCCTCTTTGGAGAACTAAAAAAGAGTTTTTTTTCAGTGAGGCAGGCTCCTCTGAAGTTCGTTACGGTCATTTATGCATGGGTATTTGGACTCACATTCGCCCCCGGACTGTCTCAGTTGTTCCTTGGAGTTATGCATGAGTTTTCTGATCTCCAGCCGATAGAGATCAGTCCCTCTGGAGAAAATGGCCACTTTAGCTATTGGACTCTATGGCACAGAAGTCCCTCCTCTCTCCATACCCCACCCTCCTCAGGCTCCGCCCTCGAAATCTCCAGGTATTTCGCAACCCACAGCTGGCAACCCTGTCCTAATCCTGCTTCAAAGGTACGTTTGCCATTCCACTTCTGACTCCACGCTTGGCGAGAGGCCGTGTCTCAGTGGCAGGGCATCTGCTTGGCATGCAGAAGGTTCAATCCCCGGCATCTCCAGTTAAAGAGACCAGGCAAGTAGGTGATGGGAAAGACCCCTGCCTGAGGCCCTGGAGAGCCGCTGTCAGTCTGACTTGGATGGACCCAGGGTTTGATTCAGGATAAGTGACTACATTTTCTAAAGAAGTTTAAGATCCGTCCAGGGATAAGCCGCGGCTGTAGTTAGCACAAAACCCACTTCGTCCGAGCCAAGCGAGACCAGGAGACAATTTTGTTAAGGGTGCAGCATGTGTCATGGGAATGAAGCTGGCCAGTCATGGAGTGAGGAATGGGGAGGGACGTCAACCCACGTTACGTGACCCTTCACGCGAGGCTTTGCTGCTGGCGGAACAGATCCACTAGTCGGCTGGAGGATCCTCGAATGCCGCAATTGTATCCTGAGTGTTAGTCCTCCTTCCTCTGCCCCTTCCCCATATAATAATTTAGCAGGCAGGGCTGTGGCTGAGATCATCAACTGGAGCCATAGGAGCTCAGTCCCAGATGATTTGCAAGTAGGGCATTCATGTCGCTTTAGGGAAAGGTGTGGGAGCAGAGGCAGAGTTTTGAGTGCAGAGGCATTTTCCCCATGTACTTGCTCCTCTGCACATTCGCCCCTACCCTTGCTCTGCACATTGCAGCCGCAGAATTTCCCTGGTTCCCCCCTCTTTCTAGCAACCACGAGCTGTCTTTCGGCCGCTTTCTTTGCAGACCCAGCAGAATAGCGGTGGAGATTTTAGAGTTTCCCACTCTGGCTCTCCTCTCGGTGTTGCCGGGGTCCAGTTTGCTGCATGAAACCGTTTCTTTTCTTAGCTCTGGAGGCTGTTTCCCGCCTTTTTCCCCTTTGCTTCCTCGAGTTGCTGAAAGATTTCTTTTTGCAGCAACGGAAGCTATTTCCGCACCCTTTTTCCTGGCTGGCACAACAGAGTCCCTTCTACTTCTACTTCTCCTCCCTTCCTTCTCATGCTTGTTGTGAGACAATAGGGGGGAGAATTATGTTATACTTGATAGGGAGATACTTTTTCTCTGCAGTGATTTATTTCGTTTGCTTGCTTCTTTTAGCCGCCTCTTTGGAGAGCTAAAAAAGAGGGTTTTTTTTCCAGTGAGGCCGGCTCTTCTCAAGTTCATTAAGGTCATTTATGCATGGGTCCTTAGTAGGGTTGCCAACCTCCAGGTAATGCAGGAAATCCAGGCAACAATAAATGTAGATTCAACTAATGAAACATCAAAGTGTATTCAGTGCATATAAAAGTGAAAGAGGACTTACAAATATATACAAATATTTACAAATAGATTCTAATAGTCCACAGAGGTACACTGATCCAAGGAAAACTCTATAAGCTGGTTACATGAACTCAACAAACTTGTAGAAAAATAGTTGTGAGTAGGAAGACGATCGTTTCTTTCTTCTTCATCAGTTCCGTTCCTATGTCAAAAATTAATTAATAATAAATAACCAAAGAATTTTGATCCTTTAAGATATGATATTCATTATGGTATGCAGCAATTGCAAGTTGATATAGTTGGAGAATCTGTTCCGAAGGGAAGGATCAAAATTGTTTGGATATATTGATGTGCATATTGAATGATGTTAATTGTAAGTACATTGACTTTTAAATATTGATGCCTTATGTACATGAGAAATGTTATATATTTTTAATTAATTAATAGACATTAAACAGCGAACATGTATTTCAACTGTATACATTTTTATTCCAATATTTGAAGGAAGGTCATCAAAGGTGCGACTACTAACAATATAGCGAATACTAACAATAAAAAAATCAATCCTATACTAATATATATTAAATACCAACTAATACTAACACAATAGTAAATACTAAGAATAATGGAACAGTAGTGGAAAAATGCCTTAAAAATTCTAGTGTTAAATTACTATTATTAATAAAAAATATTAAATTATTTGTGATAGTAAATGAAATATTGCAATATTAATTACTGAAATACGGTAGAAACACACTATAGGATAACAATGAAAACAGCAATTACAATAACCCCTTTTTTTTTCTTATTTTCTAAGTTTGCCCGTTGAACTAGGCTTGGTATTCCTCCGCAGGGTGGAGGCGCCCCCGGCGTTTAGCGATCCACCCTCTCATTCGGCTGAGGATTCCCCGGCGGCCGGTCTCAGCCCTCGCAGGAGTGGTGGAGGGGTCCGGGGCGACTCTGCGGGACCTCTTGAAGAGGCCCCGGAAGCAGAGGAGGACCGGATTAAGGCTCCGCGGTGTTGAGGACCCTCCAGAAACTGTTGGAGGGTCTTCCAAAGGTACCACCTCTGGCACTGCTGGGACCTGCAAGAAAAAGAGAGGCGGATGACCGAACCCAATCTGGCTGCAATGACTCCTGACCGAGGCATTCTGGGAACTGTAGTTCTGTGAAGGGCAGGTGGGGGCTTGCTGCAAGCGGCTTTGTGGTGCAGAGGAGGTGGCTGGAGGGAGGGAGGGAGGGAGGGAGGGAGGGGGCTTGGGGATTGAAGCAAGTGCCGAATGGAGGTGGACTTGTACCTGCGCTTCGACCAGCTAAGTCGTTCGAGGCACGTTCTCAAAGGTTTTGCTCCCCCGTAGGGTTGCCAGGTCCCTCTTCGCCACCGCCGGGATGTTTTGGGGGTGGAGCCGGAGGAGGACGGGATTTCAGGAGAGGAGGGACTTCCATGACATAGGGTCCAATGGCCAAAGCAGCCGTTTTCTCCAGGTGAACTAATCTCTAGCGGCTGGAGATCCGTTGTAATAGCAGGGGATCTCCAGCCGCCACCTGGAGGTTGGCAACACTAATCTCTGAGTTGAGAGCAGTTGGGCTCAAGCCACAAAGGAGGGCTTAGGCTTCCCTCCGCTTCCCTGAGAGATCTGGCGGGCGACATCGCCGTGGATCGAATACTGGCACATGGGACCGGTACCCTCTGATGTGATGGGAGGCCTGTGATGTTCTTCCCCGAGCGATCTCTGTGTCGTGAGCCCCACAGTCCCCCCATTCTCAAACCTTCTGCAACATGCCTCTCTGCCTTCATGGGGTTGGCACTTACCTCTTCCTTCCGCCCCGCTGCCTCCACACGCTGCCGAGTCTCCCTAATCTCCAGGGTTGCATCCTCCGGGATGGTCTGCAGGGTCGGGTGGAGGGGCAGCAGCTTATAGGGAGACTTCCTGCGGCGTGTGGTGCGTGGTGGTCTGTTGTGGCACGCAAAGCCGATGGAAGGCAGAGGCTTGCCTCGGGATGGAAACTGCTGAGGAGCACCCGCCAGCATCTCCTCCGGGGCCCCTGTTCCCTGCTTAAGGATGGGCGGCAGGGATTGAGGACGTGGCCGCTGCTCAGGGGGAGACTTTCGGTTGCAGAACCTTGCTGGGAGAGGCAGGGCCTGAGATGTGCGGTCCGGAAGATCCTCATGCCCACCGGTCTCCTCCTCCGTGATGGAAAGGAGGGAGGGACGGTAGGCCTTCGCCCAGTCATTCATCTTTTTGAGGGGACATTTACGGCGGGTCACTCTGGGGGAGTTCCTCATGTAGAAGAGGCACCTGGTGGTGGGTGACTCTTCGCCCAGTCCGAGGTTGACTCTTCCCTGGAAGCAAAAGAGGGTATGAAAACCAATGAGACCTTCAGGCTATACAAGAATGCAGACTGTCAGGAGATTAACAGCTGAAGCTTCCAAGTCCTCTGCCCCCACTAGGGTTGCCAACCTCCAGGTCCTAGCTGGAGATCTCCTGCTATGACAACTCATCTCCAGCCGATAGAGGTCAGTTCCCCTGGAGAAAATGGCCACTTTGGCACTTGGACTCTATGGCACTGAAGTCCCTCCCCTCCCCAAACCCCGCCTTCCTCAAGCTCCACCCACAAAACCTACTGTCGTTGGCGAAGAGGGACCCGGCAACCCTAAACATCACATCAGTGATGTGTCAGAATATTTATACCACCCGAGGGTAGGCCATTTTGGATCCCCCCCTTTGATTGGCCAGACCACTCTGCCTTCCCATCTATACCCATGGCATTTCCATCTACGCCTACCTGCCCGCCCTTCAACCTCCCAACGTGTAGAAGAGGATGAAGAAGAAAAGTGGTTTTTTATATGCCGACTTTCTCCACCACTTAAGGGAGAATCAAGCCGGCTCACAATCGCCTTCCCTCCCCCTCCCCACAACAGACACCATGTGGTGTAGGTGGGGCTGAGAGAGTGTGACTGGCCCAAGGTCACCCAGTTGGCTTTGTGTGTAGGAGCAGGGAAAGAAATCCGGTTAACCAGATTAGCCTCTGTCACTCCTGTGGAGGAGTGGGGGCATCAAATCCGGTTCTCCAGATCAGAGTCCCCAGCTCCAAACCACCGCTCTTGGTCTCTAATCCATCCTAACCACTACACCACAACACATCTTCCTTACCTTTTTTGGTTCCATTTTGAGGCCTTCTCAATATTTAATATTCTGTCTTTTTGTTTTAATATGGGTTTTTCAACGCCCTCCTTCTGCTGTCCGTTGATGCTGGACCGGACATCCAACTGACAAGGACGGCCAGGGCGTGAGCCGACATCACAGTGGGTTCTGGGTTCCGTGGCTGGCCTAGAATCCATCCCTGTCGGTGTTGCTTTGCTTACCCAGAGAACGGAAAGAAAACAGACCTGGACGCCTGATGCTTGCAGCGAAGAGAACTGGGGTTCAAAATGGCTTCATGTTGGTGGCAACTGGTTAAATCAGTTTCATTCCCTCCTTGCTTCCCAGAGAGCCACATTGACCATCAACCGAAAGAGCCACATGGCAATCGAATGCTATGTATCAGCCCAGACCCATGCATATCCAGCTATAGGACTACCTCCCTAAAATATAGGATGATAACATTTTCAGTTCCCCCAACGTCCTCTGAGCATGCAGGGCTGCCTCTCCTCTGGTTGGGTCCAGAGGTGGCCTTTGTGTCTCTGGAGTGAGGAGAAAGGCTTCCTTCACTGCAGGACTGCCTATTTTGGATTGGGAAATACCTGGAGATTTGGGGGTGGAGACCGGGGAGGGCAGGGTTTGGGGAGGAGAAGGAAGAAGAAGAAGAAAAAGAGTTGGCTTTTATACCTCGATTTTCTCTAACTTTGAGTGTTTATGTGAAGTGCCGTCAAGTCGCTTCTGACTCATGGCGACCCTGTGAATCAGTGTCCTCCAAAATGTCCTGTCTTCATCAGCCTTGCTCAGGTCTTGCTTATTGAAGGCTGCAGCTTCCTTTATAGAGTCAATCAAACTGTCCTGCTATCACTTTCTTTTCCTGTCCCCATAACGGACAACTTGTGACGTAGGTGGGGCTGAGAGAGTTCGGAGAGAACTGTGACTAGCCCAAGGTTACCCAGCAGGCTTCATGTAGAGGAGTAGGGAATTGAACCCGGTTCTCCAGATTAGACTCCGCCACTCATGTGGAGGAGTGGGAAACGAACCCGGTTCTCCAGATTAGAGTCCACCGCTCTTCAGCACTACACCATGCTGACTTCAGTGGGGTCGAATGCCATTGACGCCCCCCTCTAAAGCAGTCGTGTTCTCCAGAGAAACTGATCTCTGGAGGTCAGTTGTCATTCCAGGAGATCTCCAGTCCCCTCCTGGAGGGCGGCAACCCCACCCCTCTGCCTCCTCAGAGCAGCTCATGAGAGAGAGCTGTGGACCAGGGATGGATGGCCGGGGTCTGTCTGCTCCCATGACCCCCAGCCATCTCCACACTCCCACCCCAGTACCAAGGAGGCTGTCGTGCGGAGAGGAAGCTGCCTGCAGAGCAGGCCCAGGGAAACCACCACTCCTCCCACAAGAGCTCCTCAAGATCGCCAGACACCTGGCAGGGGGCTGGCAGCTGCCCAAACTCCCTGGTTACATTTTCAGCTTCTGGTTTGCGCTTTGAGGTTGACCAAGTCAAGGAGTTTGCTTACCTTGTCATTCTGTTTTCCCATAACCTAAATTGGAATGCCCATCAAAAAGCAGTGTCCAACAAAATTAAACCTGGGGTTGGTGCTATTGTCATTTTTTTTCACACCAAAGGTGGCAAATATATTCCAGGGGCTATTCAGGTTTTTAACCTGAAAATTACCCCAATTATCCTCTTTGTTGTTGCTATCTGGATTACAGTCATCAATGAATCTATAGATCGTCCACTGCTTCAGTTCTTACGAAAACTCCTAAATGCCCCTCAATGTGTTGCTGGCGTCACTCTTCGTTCCGAGTTTGGCCGAATGTCACTTGAAGCTAGGGCGTGGTTGGCCGCCTTTAAACTACACCTTAAACTGTGCTTTAGCACTGAGGGGTTCCTAGCTTCTCTGAAGCATGACTCTTTCAAATCCTCATGGCAAAAAATCTTAGATGAGAAACTGGCGTTGCTGGGCTTCTCGCAGGATATGTTATCAGATCTTGGGAAAACTGAAGCTTTTGCCAAAATTAAAAAGCGCATTAAAGAGCTCGATTATAACAGCACTACTTTTCGTGCTCGTCGCGTCTGTTCATCCCAGTTCTGCGGAATACCCCCTCCACGTGGTCTGCCTGCCTATACATATTATCTGACAACTCCTCGTCTCTGTAGAGCTTTTTGCTTGGCTAGATTGAATGCTAACCCTTCTATGGTAATGCAGGGCAGAATTCTGAATATACCATACTCAGATAGGATCTGCCCTTGCTCTTCTGGCTTTATTGACACATTAGTCCATGCCCTTTTGGAATGCCGCTTTTACGAGGAACTTCGATCGCACTATATTTCCCCCCTTTTAATGTACAAATCCAATGCCTCTGTGTCTGACATAATGCCTTTTTTACTAAGCGACAGGGACCCCAAGGCTACATTGTCAGTGGCAAGATTTGTTTCAGTCCTTATATCCCTCCAACACTAGATATATGCTGCTCAAGATCAATTGATCAAGGAGCTTCTAAGGGATAAAAGGAAAGGAAAGGATTCTTGTTTGCAACCAGGGTTTAAATCTTTGGACGGAGCTCTTCTTGTCCGCAATATGTGGCTGCTTCTAATCTAGGGTTGCCAACCTGCAGGTGGCGGCTGGAGACCTCCTGCCATTACAACTGATCTCCAGCCGATAGAGATCAGTCCCTCTGGAGAAAATGGCTGCTTTAGCAATTGGACTCTATGGCACTGCAGAAGGTCCCAGGTTCAATCCCCAGCATCTCCAGTTAAAGGGACCAGGCAAGTAGGTGATGTGAAAGACCCTCGAGACTGCAGTAATTTATTTCGTTAGCTTGCTTCTTTTAGCCGCCTCTTTGGAGAACTAAAAAAGAGTTTTTTTTCAGTGAGGCGGGCTTTTCTGAAGTTCGTTAAGGTCATTTATGCATGGGTACTTGGACTCACATTCGCCCCCGGACTGTCTCAGTTGTTCCTTGGAGTTATGCATGAGTCCCTCTGGAGAAAATGGCCATTTTAGCAATTGGACTCTATGGCACTGAAGTCCCTCCTCTCTCCATACCCCACCCTCCTCAGGTCTGCCCTCGAAATCTCCAGGTATTTCGCAACCCGCAGCTGGCAACCCTGTCCTAATCCTGCTTCAAAGGTTCGTTTGGCATTCCACGTCTGACTCCACGCTTGGCGAGAGGCCGTGTCTCAGTGGCAGGGCATCTGCTTGGCATGCAGAAGGTTCAATCCCCGGCATCTCCAGAGAAAGGGACCAGGCAAGCAGGTGACGTGAAAGACCCCTGCCTGAGACCCTGGAGAGCCATGGAGAGGGGCCGTGGCTCAGTGGCAGGGCATCTGCTTGGCATGCAGAAGGTCCCCGGCTCAATCCCCGGCATCTCCAGTTGAAGGGACCAGGCAAGTAGGTGATGGGAAAGACCCCTGCCTGAGGCCCTGGAGAGCCGCTGTCAGTCTGACTTGGATGGACCCAGGGTTTGATTCAGGATAAGTGACTACATTTCTAAAGAAGTTTAGAAAACCCACTTCGTCCGAGCCAAACGAGACAAGGGGACAGTTTTGTTAAGGGTGCAGCAGGTGTCATGGGAATGAAGCTGGCCAGTCATGGAGTGAGCAATGGGGAGGTACGTCAACCCATGTCACGTGACCCTTCAAGCGAGGCTTTGTTGCAGGCGGAACAGATCCACTAGTTGGCTGGAGGATCCTCGAATGCCGCCATTGAAGAGGGGCAGCCAGTCTGCTCTGGGTCTCCCTCCTGCCAGTGCGATCCTATGTGTGTGTGTGTTGGGGGGTGTCCTGAGTGGCAAATCCAAGCCAAAACCCCCATCACCCTTCAGAAGAGAGGCTGCCAGTCTGC